>NC_139967.1:22367930-23102930 GCF_963993115.1 Abramis brama | reverse complement strand
ACATCAGTTCACAGAAGAAAGTTATTTCAAATCACTTGACTGATGCTATAATGTGATTTTGGAGTAAAATATGCTGTTATTCTCATAACTTGTGTTTTGATGGTGTGCTAAGCTAAAAACGGTTCGCATTTTAGTCTCCTTTAAATGAAATCGCTGCATGGTCTTAAAAATGTTTCATAAATCTCTGAATTTTATCATTGATTTAATTAATTCTGACAATGACAACAAACTGACAAATGTTTCCTTTCAAATGAGTCTATGATGTTTGAAGTCCAAAGGCTTCATGAACGATGGTTGTTGCATCATGGCGAACTGCAAACGCTTGATAAAGCTGTCCACACAGGACGCGTCAAACCGAAAGTTCAAGTTCAAATTCATTTTTCCTTTGTGTCAAGAGTAGTGTGAGCGCTTGGAGTACATCGGAAATAGAACGGGGCATCAGTTTACTGTCAGAAATTTGTTGAGTTGCGTCAGATACATTGTAGACAGCATCACTAATTATAATGGGTACTATTTGCTTTTGTCACGTCCCACTGTCGCATCAGGTGTAGACACTTAGTTTTGGTAGGCTAGTAGTGAGTTTGAAGTAGATTCATTTTCTGCTTTACGTTTACCTTGCACTGGCAGTCCTTTCACAAACTTGTCCATACTTAGTGCATAACCATGGATCATTCATTTATATTTTATCACGGTTCCATGCAATACTCATTTCTGATTCTTCAATAGCACCATCCAAACTCAAGCGGGTGCTGGGAGTTGTATTGAGGTAATAAAATGTCAAATCAATATTTTGTGTTCAATTTTTTAATTATGTGGCAAGTAGCTGTATAAGTGGGATAATTTCACAGTAGGGTCTTGTATCTCCCTGAAGAGGTTTCTTTTGCATAACAATCTGCTGACTCTACACTATCCCGTAGCCTTGCAGCGTCGCCCCTTTTTATAACTCTGTGGCCACAGTTTGGGAACCTCTGGCCTAATTTGTTTCCCGTGTGACTCAGAAACTCATGTACGCTTATCTCCACACTCCACATGTTTGTATGTGTGAGGGGTCTCTGTCATCTTTAACATTAAATTCATTAGCTGTGCATACTTTATTAAAGTTTCAATCTGCCTCAAGCATGAATACACATCACCTCTTCTTTTATCTCCCTGTGTGTGCGCTTACCAGCTCTTGAAGTCGTCTCTTGCTCATTCCTTTCCTCTCCAGCTGTTTCTCAATCACTTTGGCATTCTGGGCATAAGAGTCCGCCACCTCCCGCTGTAGGATAAACCAATCAAAATCAATCACAGCTCTTCAACAAAGAGATATGATGTAAGAGATGAGTCAGGCCTGATGGGCAGCTGATGAACTTAAACTCACCGCTTCAATCTCTTCCTCTTCTTCATCAATCGTTGAAACAGTAACTGAGCTGAACTTGCCCATGTCTTTGGTGCGCTTTGTCATCATAACCTTCAAGACACATGCATGTATATGAATATTGTTGACCTTTTATTCTGCTATTCTCTTACACCTTTTCAAATAAAAAACGTGGTGTCTTACCCTGACTTTCTTTGGCGCCTCTTGTTTCTGGCTGTATACGCTTGTGTTGCCAAAACCCTGGCCGAACTTC
Source organism: Abramis brama (assembly GCF_963993115.1). NCBI lineage: Eukaryota > Metazoa > Chordata > Actinopteri > Cypriniformes > Leuciscidae > Abramis > Abramis brama. Next base: position 23,101,320 of record NC_139967.1, on the reverse strand, counting down.
ACCAGCGCTCCATCCACAATGAATGTCGCTGGAGTGCTCTTCATCTGATGCTGATAAAACAAGAGCAGACCACACCTACACACACACACATACATATATTTGTATGTGTAAACTTATATATGTGTATTGTATGTGTATACACACACACACACACACACACACACACACATATATATATATATATATATATATATATATATATATATATATATATAAATACACACACACATATAATTTATTTATTTATTTTCTCTCTTCCCAGTGTGTGTACAGGTATCTGTTTTTATATTCTCTTAAAGGTTGATGCACGTAGGCATATGTATATATGTATGCTCAGTTCTTCTACCTACAATTCCTCTCTGAATTAATGGACAGTATGGGATGCTACTCTAGAGATTTGATGTTGAGGGTTAGGGGATTGTTAAATGTGATTTATACTGTAAAAATTAATAAAAAAATAAAAAAAAACTTTGAAAGAAAACATGGTTCTTAAGATAAAAAAAACAACCCCTACAGATTACCCAAACCTGGTGTTGACGTATGAGAACACATCAAGTGTTGTATCTTAGTGTTGACATATGAGAATAGTCGGATCAGCTGACTCAGACAAGAATCAAACTTGTTGCAATTATTCTCTAAGCCTTGAAGTCATCCTCTTGTGCATGGCAGAGTCATAATGGTGACACAGGAAGCTCAGGACTGACTGTTGTACATGCTTATTTATGAACAAGAGATATTATGATTAAGAAAAGGCCATGGATTTTATGAGTCATACATTTCAAGGCATGACATGGACAGGATTCTGAAGCTCAGACACAGCGATCAGGATATATATATATATATATATGTAATTTATTTCTGTGATGGCAAAGATGAATTTGCATTTGCTGATTTGGTGCTCAAGAAACATTTCTTATTATTATCCACGTTTTTCAGGATTCTCTGATGAATAGAAAGTTCAGCTGTATTTATTTGAATTTATTTTTATCAGAAATCTTTTGTAGTATTACAGATGTCTTTACTATCACTTTTGTTCAGCTTCATGCATCTTTGACGAATAAAAGTATTAATAGTTTTCAAAATATAGTTAGTGGTCATTACCCAATAAAAAACATTTAACCGCATATGGCGCAACTGACCAATGAAAATCAAGTATTCCAGAGAGCTGTGCCATGAAATAATTTTAGGTTATAATTGAGTAGCCTATATTGTTTCTGTAATCAAGTGATGTATAATTGTGTCTTGTATGTAACATGCTTCACACGGTTTACACTTTAATATTGTGAATTTTGTATGCATGTTGTATGTGCTGTGAGGTTTTGTGAAATGGGTATAGGCTCACTTACTTTCCACATTTTTTGCGAAACTGTCTTTCGATGCCCTCTGACCTGCACAGGAACATACAGCGGTTAATGAATCTTAATCAATCCCTACCTTAATCAATACCCAACTTCAGCACAAACTCATAGACACACACCTTTTCAAGTACACAGCCTCATCTTCCTCCACATTGCAGAACTTGTGGGCGTGTTTTGCTGCATCAATCACCCTGGCTTTGTCCCGAGGTCTCATGGGTAATTTCTCTATCTGACAGTCTAAAAAGGAACACAGGAGCTTAATTATCTTTCTCTTCTTTACTTCTTACACAAAGCACACACACTGCAGGACCAACATACAAAACCTATAGACTTTTGTAAAGCAGAAAGTTGATGCCCTATCGACCAGTATGTTCTCACTGACCTTTCCCCATAGATATCATCTAGATTGTAGAACATTCAGATGTCTGCAATGTTAGTCTGTATTGATTGTAGACAAGGCTTTATTGTAGTATAAGTTACATTTAGTTGAAATTAATCATAGTGTAGTTATTAATATTACTTTTTAAAAGGAAAGTATACCCAAATATAACAATAATTCTGTCATTTACTCACCCTCAAGTTGTTCCAAACCTGTATGACAAACAGTTTTGCTGAAATCCATTAGATGGACAAAAACAAAGATATTTTTCAAAATATCTTCTTTTATGTTTCACAAAAGAAACTAAGTCATACAGGTTTGGAGAGTTCAAAATGATTCACCTTTATGACATTTAATTTCATTAGCATTATAATGAACATAAATACAACAGAGAGCTAGTATAATCACTCCTTTCATTTCCGGAAGTAAATGAATAACACTATACAAATGAAAAGCAGAACAATGACATGTTAATTATCCTCAGCTTCTGAATATTTCAAATAAATTGTCCATGATCACACTCTTGCTGAGGTGAATAAGTCTCCAACTGTCTCGGAGAAGGCAGTAATTACTTGAAGGCAAAACGAGCCATCAATTCATGAAATACCAGTACATCTATCACGATTTTCACCTCAGGATATCATGAAGCGAGATTATTAATATAATTTAGAATAATTAATTATATATCCATGCAATGAAATAAAGGGTCATTCCGTTTCAATTCAACCAGAGGTCCCCAGCTAAAAATGTATTTTGATAAAAATAAAATCTGGTGAAAGAAATACATAAATGAAGAACGACAAAATATTTTACTTGAGATTTGGAGCTAAAGTACAGGAGGTAAAAATGACTTTAAAAAGATGGCATTGGCAGCATTATTATTATTTTATTTATAAACTGAATTTACACTGAGATAGGTAGGTCTGTTGGTTAAATCTGTTGACTTATATGCCAACAGTGAATGTTCAAATATGGGAAAAAGCACTGTTTTGCCCCAAGTTTGCATGCTTGTACGGTAAAGATATCTATATTAAAGATATCTTAATATCCTTTTAGATTCTGTTTCTTAACAAGATTTTGATTTGGCATCTTCATTTTAAAGGCCCTATATGATTCAATCCCAGAGATATGGAGATCTTAATGTGACTCCATGAGTATATTGGTCAATTGTACACATTTTTAGTGGTTGAAAACCAAATGTGGGTCACTTTGCATACAGCTGATCATTTTTTTCTTTTAAAGAGGAATATTTGAACAACAAATAATATTGAAACTAGGAATGTATCTAGTTTTTTTCTATCAACACAATTGCATAGAATATACCTGTCTGAGTGCCAGAAGTATTCTTTTTCCAAAGTTTGAATACCTGTAACACTAAAAGTATTAAAGATATAATGCAATATCTATCTAGAGATTCTAATTCTTAATTAACTTTTATTTTGGAATCTTCATTTATGACTGTGTGGTTCAATCCCAGAGATATTGGGATGTCAGTCAATGCGGTAACATGTAGTTACAATACTGCTTATTTGAACTCTTGGTAGCTTCAGAAGCTGTTACAATGGAAAAAAAATCCCTTCTTTTAAATATCCCTGAAACTGATTCAAATATAGATTTTTATAATTACACTTTTGAGAGCAAGTTAATGTGCCTCAACTTGACCATTTCAGTCCATTTTTGGCATTCAGTCTGGTATGTTGTATGCAATTCATTTGATAGAGGGAAACAAGATACTTTTCTAGTTTCAACATTATATATTCTTCAAACATTCCCCTTTAAATGCAGTAAGTATCAGCTGTGGGCAAAGTGACCTGCATTTGGTTTTTGACCATTGAAAATGGGTAAAATTCAACTATTTGAACATGGAGCTGCATTGAGATTCCCATATATATGGGATTGAACCACATAGGGCATTGAAAATGAAGATTTCAAAAGAAAAGTTTGTTAAGAACCTAAGAATCTAAAATCATTCTGAGAAATCTTTAGTACTTTTTAAGTGCTGTGCTTGGAAAAATAATATTTGTGGCAATTGTGTTGATAGAAAAAATTAGATACATTTCTAGTTTAACATTATTTGTTTAGATATTCCTCTTTAAAAGAAAAACATATCAGCTGTATGCAAAGTGACTCACTTTTGGTTAGCTAAAGTCAACATATTTTACTAATAGACCTACCAATCTCCATGTAAAAATAAAATACCGGTAATGATGCAACCATCTTTCATCTTTCATAAGTCATTTTTACCCCCTGGAATTTGGCTCAAAATCTCAGGCAAAAATTGTCATTTTGAATTTGAAATTAGTCATTATATATATCATTATTCTCTACAAAATAGTGGATTACTCAAGCAATATACATTCATTACATTTTATATTTTGGCTTTCAATACTATTCATGCTTGTCTTTCTTCAGAAAAAAATATTAACAGTCAAAAATTTGAGCCAGGGAAAGTTCCTGAAATTTGGTTGATTTGACATGGAATGAACCAAATATAATAAATTATTAATAAATATATTTAAATAATAAATCACATTCTGTTTACTGCAGCACATTACCATCTACTATAATAACATATTAGACAAGATCAAAATGACTATATTGCAGCCAAAATTTACTTTATACAAAGCAATTCAGTAGTGACAGGGACAATCCCACATAGAATGAAACCTTTAAATAAAGACTATTGAAGTCCACAGTTACTGAAGTATTGAATTGAGTATTGAAGTCCCAATTACCCCTAGTTTGGGGTTTCAAGCTACAATATTTAATTTACCAGAAAACATATTTAACCAATACTAAGCTACTCAGTACACGTATACTTACATTAAACAAAGTGTCTGTGCTAAATGCAAGAGTTCGCGGAACAGGACTCTAGATAACACAGACATTCCTGTTCCGGGATGCCCCCCCCATCTCATATCAAGTCCACAGGCAAAAGTAAAAGGATAACACATTTTGAAGTGTCAGACGTATAAAATGACACCTAAACGACAATATTCACAACATAAGTGAGGCTGAGCGGAACAAAGCCTTGTTGTGTGAAATATCAGTCCACCTGCTCTAAAAGCGTTTCCCTGTTCACACATTCAGCCAATTTCTAGTGAAGGCATGTGAGAGGAGAACACACTGAAGTTAGAGGACTAATCTGAATATGGGTAAAATGTTGATTCATCCCAATTTTTTCAATCGTTTGAATAAGTTCCAGAAAGATTAGTTCACTGATTCTTTCAGTGAACCTTTCGGCACGTTACATCGTTACGCCAGTAGGTGGCGACTCGTGGCTGTCGTTATGTCCTTGAATCATTTACTGAACAGATTCGTTAAAAAAATGGAGCAGTTCCGATTTAAAAGAAGTCTTATGAACACTAAATAACATGTTTAGCGTAAGTCTGCTACGATACTACAGAAATAGTAAGCATCATACCCATTTCCCCACAAAGCATAGCAAAAAAAAATCGATAATCGGCTCTCAATTTTCAAATGACTTTTATCAAGCTAAAGAGAAAAATGACAACAATAACGCCTTTAAGTCATTTTTAATTCATTTTAATTATTAAGCTCTATCTCTTCTTCCAATCGAATCTTCGGGGCATTATTACACTTTCAAGGTAGGAAAACAGCCACGTGCTTAAAAGGAAAATATTTCAGTGAACGAACGAAGTATGAGTCGGTGCATTGATCGAAAACGATTAATTCACTAACATATTCATTAAAAATCACTAACTGTTAATTAGTTTACAAACGAAACACCACCAAATCCGCAGCCCGGGCATAAGCAAAACCCAAGGACACACTGTAAACCCCATCTAAAGCGTGCCCATTATAATCATCAGTGAGGCTTTTCACACGGCAAGCGTTCGAGTTTGTTGCGTCGCTGGAAGTCAAGATGGGGTGAGACCGTGTCAAGTACTGGTATCACGATTATTTCTTAAACTTCAGTTAATATCAAAGCTGGTGGTTACATTCAAGCGCTGAATGTACACAGTGAATTGCTGGACGCGTTTTGAACGGCTGAAATCATGCCTGTTGCTAACGTTACTCACCCAGAACCAGGACCATCTGGCCACACAGACAGTAATACACGTGCAGGGGTTTCTCCCCATCATCATATTCTTCCCTGTCACGGGTGTCCGAGCACACAACACTCCGAGACACCACTTTAGGCATATTTAATCTCCGTTTACTTCCTTTTTAAAATCAGAATGTGATATCTGGTTTCAGGCTTGTTTACTGTCCTGTTGTCGCCCGGTGATGACGCCGTTATGACGTTAGGGCAGCCCCCATATCTTTTGACTGGCTTCCTCTAGATGGCGCTGTGGATATTTTAAAAATAAATACAAGAGTCATGTTGACAACTGAGATAGGCTACGATGTGTGATTTTTCATCTGTGACCTTGAAGTAAATATAATATTATCAATAATAATAATACATTTTATTAATAAAGCACGTTTAATAAAGTAGCCTAGCCTATTTAATAAATTACATAAAAAAGTAAAGATCTCAAAAATAGATAATGTGGAACCAATTTTGACATCCAGAATAATATACAAGAATAAACAAAATGTATTCGTTCTTATATGATAGGTATAAGTTTAAAAATACGAATTTTTAACAAGCTACCTTCTTGAAACTGTCTAAGGTCGGGGCATTCATATCTGGACATTATATAGGAGCATAACATAACACAGCCTATATGTAAGGTCTCTATAGGGAAATTTCTCTCTATTTTCTGAATACATGGCTAATGTAGTCCAGATGCTTGGAAGTTATGTTTATTTTATTCTAGTAACTAGCGACTTTGGTAATAAATTTGGCAACAATGTTTAATGTTTATTCCTGAGAGAATCACTAAACTGATGATTACTCATTATTCTTCATTTTTAGTTTACCTATCTAATTGTGTAATAATATTACTCTTTTTTTTTCTTCTTTTTTTTGCTGAGGGCCGAGCAGATGTAGACTGTAGACACATATTCACCATATAGTTTTTAGACAACACAATTTTTGCCACCTAATATACATTATGCACAGACACACATTTCTGTTGTCAATGCCCTAACTTGCAAAGTCTTTACAGGAAAGTTGCAACAATATGCCTTCAATAATAGACAGAGCACATGGTTTTCCTTACGCAAACACACACATGTGAGAGTGTGTTAGGAATCATGCTGGTTTGGCACTGACAAGTTGCCAAGTTGGTATGTCCAGTACTATCTGTGATAGTCTCTCTCTCTCTCTCTCTCTCTCTCTCTCTCTCTCTCTCTCTCTCTCTCTCTCTCTCTCTCTCTCTCTCTCTCTCTCTCTCTATTTCTCAGATCTGGAACTAGCAGCTTACGAGATACACACTCACTTCTCTCTCAGAGCACTACGCATCATGCTTCCTCCTCTCCTCCTCTCCTCTATCTCCTTTTCCCTTGCTTTTCTTTCAGGTAAGACACACTTTTTTAAAAACCTAATCTCGTTATCTCTAAATGTATCTCACACCCTTCTGAACACAGGTAACTGCATGGCTGTCTGTGGTCTTGAGATACTCTCAAGCATTCCCTTGCTCTGATTGCTACTTTTCCTTTTTCATTCTGTCTTTGTGGTGTTTGTGGTGGATGCAAACTGCTCAAAGAATGTGTAAATGAATATATATGTGATAATGAGCATTTTCCAATGTAAATGAGTTTCAGGCAGTGCGATGTATGAGAATCATGTCAGTATTATGCTTATAATTGAGGTAAGTTCTTGTAAAATGTTGATAGAATGCTGGTTCTCCTTTTATCTAGTAACACTTCTTTTGAAGGGCTAGTCAGCAGAAATGACTTGCACATATCCAGTTTAGTTTAATTTTTAAACTAAAAATGTGTTATTATGTGATACAGTATGTACAGAGAAAGAGAGAATTATTAAGAGTTGATTTATTAATGAATGCGGAGACAAACATGCAAGAACACACACAGCACACACTCTACAAAATTCCCCAAGGTGTTGGAAAGCAACACCATATTTATTCACCTGTCAAGAGATTCTCACGTTTTTATACTCCGTGATATGACCTGTGGCATCTCTCGTGATCCATAATCTACAGTACAATATTTTGGATCATAGACAGACACAAGTATGAATCAAAAATTCACTATTCCCCCAACCACCTCGCACATGGTGGTTGAGATCCTCTGTTGGCTTGCAGTGTTTTGTTCATGCTTAGCAAAATTATTCTCATTTCTGCTAGAAAGTTGGTATGTAGGCCAATATGTACAGTACTGTATTAGCTTATATTATTTATTGGAATTGGTCAATATCAGATATTTAATTGTTCATGCTCATTTCCCTCATTTCCCTTATTTTGATTTATTTATTAAAACACTGATAATTTAAGATGACAACTGATATCAACTGATATATCCCCTAGAAGAACAAATTTACGATTCCCAATAATTAAAAACAGCTGCTGTTGTTATTTAGAAAAACAAAATGCTTGTGTGCAATTTGCTTAATATATTTTTTTTAAAGGTAGCTCTTTATTTTAGTCACATGTACATGTATTTATTGTAGTAATGACACTAACTCGTTAACAAGGTACTAACCCTGAACCTACCCCTAAACCTAACCTTAACCCATTTCACCTTACATTACACAGTATTTTTTTCAGTAAGTACACTGGAAGTACATTGAAAATAAAGTGTTGTATGGCTGTACAGGCACTCTTGAAAAGAAAGTGCAAAATGTTTAATTTTAGGAGTACAATAGCTTTTCACTGGGGAATATCCTCAAAGGGGCATCTTTCACCTTATTTACTCCTGAATGGTACCTTTAAGGGTACATATAACTATACTCTAGTCTAAGGTAATAATATGCACATTAGCAATAAATAAGGTATAACGTTGTCTCTTTCAGGATATTGCCACATTTTTCCACATTATTTCTGAGATTGGGTCTAAACAGTTTCACTGAATTCAAGTTATGTCCCTTAAATTAGAGATTTTTACGTGTGCGCATGTGTGTGAATGTGACTTTCAGTTTCAGAGCCACACATCAAGTCAGATTTCTCTCTATCAGTCTCACACATATTCATTATTTTTAGGTCTTGGTGTAAAGTTGACAATGTAGATGTGCATGTGTGTATGTTTGCATTTGTGTCTGCCTGTGTTGAAGAGATTTCAAGAGGGAAAGAGATTCTCGAACAGCCTAGTGTGAAGGTTGAGGTTTTGGAGAGGTGAGCTAATTGGGTTTTGTGCGGTTCAGGGGAGACGGATTTATCATCTACGTGAATGACTTGCCGTACGATAATGATGCCAGAGCAGTGTATCGGGAAGGCATACGAGAGGATTATTCAAGTGTTTATGTGTGTGTGTATAAATAATGGAGAGAGAGAGAGAATGAGGATTTCAGCTGACCCTTAGATTTGATGGGGATGTGTAGAGGTGTCTGTGCTACATGGCAGCGGCTCCCCAGGGCTTCAGGTTAGACCAACCTATGTTTTATATTCTTCCTGCAGACAGAAAGAGAGAGAGTCCATTGACTGGAACATGGTGTATGAAAAGCAGAATAAGGAATGCTGGATGGACAATGACAGAAGGTTTCTGTGAAAGAGGCTAAGAATGAAAGCAAATGAAGATGCCATTGTTTTGTATCAGGGAATAGCCTACAATCTTGAACGTTGTCCTGTTCTGGGCCATGAGGAGAGGGACACACTAAGATTCTCTATAGTATAGCAAACTCATTGTGGGGTAAAATTTTGTCACTGACTATTTGAATTTTAATGTTGACTCAATGTTGGAAATGACAGTAACATAGAAGTGAATGATGAATAGCACACACTATACACCATCTAAATGCTTTTTTTTCAATATTGAAAAATACTAATATACAATTAATATTAATTAAATAAATACTGTCGTTTTTGCCATATGATGAAAATGCTGTAGATCAGTCGTTCAACTAGGGGGCCTCAGCAAACCTAGAATTAGAATGATTCATAGCTTTTTAACTTTTTATTGTTATTGGTTAAATGCCCATAAATTAATTTAAAAAACAGTAATTAAAAAGAATTCCCTCACAATCTGATGTGATACAGACAAGATCATGTTCTTCAGTCACATACAGGCAGAAAAGCTTATGTTGTGCTCCAGCTGTCTGTTGCACATGTTTCAATGGAAATATTCAAAATAAACCTGAAGCACCCAATGCTGTTAAATCTCCCAGTTGCTTCAATAGAAACTTCTGAGCCCTAATACAAAAATACCTGTCTGGGTACCCTGCAGAGTACTAGGCTTTGTATCTGCAGAATCAACTTATTATTATTTTCTTTTACTTTGAGAGCTTTGCAGAAAAACAAAATTTATTTTCCTCGCATGTTTCTAGTTCAAAAGATTTTACTTAAATTTTTTTCAATATACTGTAATCCTAGCTGGTTGACTTGCTGTTGTTACTTTAATACTGAAAGCAGCAGACACCACTTTGAAGCCTGTTCATTGGCAGGGATTGTGTTTCTGAGGTTTAAATGTAAAGAGTTTAATATCACATATTGAAAATGGATTATAATAAATGGTAAAATGCCATGCTTCTTCAAACCACATTCCGAGGTGTTACATAATAGCTGCAGTGTGCTGTTATGCCATCAGTTCGAGACACACACTATGATGCTGTCATGAGGTTGAGAGGTCACGCGAGTGGTGGTAGGGTTAACTCAAACCTACCAAAGTCTTCCATCAGTCACGTGACCTACCTGCATCATGAACTCTGACCTCCAGAAGAGTACCAAAAGGGACGACGACAACATTAGCACACATTTCAGTTTGGCATTGGCTTCATTACAGCACATTAAAGCATGAGAGATGTTTTGGCTGGGATGACTGTTTTGTGAGTCGGCATGAAATGGAAGTAGGCCTAGCGTCTTTTCTTTCCTGTGATGCATATCCGAGTGAAATGGCTTCTCTAACAGGAAAAATGTTGCACGGGCATTGATTTTGTCCATCATGAATTAACTGTCACTGGATCGTTGTTGTTTGCTATAACTGCTATCTTATGTGAGTTGTCCATGGTTGACCCGCTCTCGTGCCTAACCCATCACAGAAGAAAAGATGTGCGAGAGGACGTTAAAAGTCACATAAATCCACTCTTTTCACAGACTGTGCTGACGTGTTTCCGCAGTTATCAACAGAAAGAAATGAATACACATAATTTATAACGTTATACTTTACCTTGGCAACACTGGGTGACAACGGCTGAGGGAGTGACGGCAAATTTGACGTCTTTCGTTCTTCTGACTGCTGTAATCAATCTATATTTTTTCCCTCTTTTGGAAAGTTGTGAAAGTGCTATGGGTTGTATGCTGCTTTGTATTACTTTTCTGACAGGAATAAGAATGTAGCCTACTTCATTTAACCGTCAAAACATGCCTGAGCAGACTTTGGCAAATTGTTTCAGTGCATTCATGTGTTTGTGTGTATGTAGATTCTTCAGGTTCTGATATGTGTCCATTGGGTCAGTTTCCTTGTGGGAATCTGTCGGTGTGTTTGCCTCAACCGCAGCACTGCAACGGGCAGCAGGACTGTCCTAATGGAGCAGATGAAGAGAACTGCGGTAAGACTGCGGGCAGGAGCGCTCAAAGACACTCTGACACAAAGAATACACGCACTAATGCAAATGTGCATACATTGGCACATTATATTGCCATAAACACTATGCATTTAGAAATATGAATACTGCAAATATAGAAATGTCATTCTTAAAATATCTGTGTGTGTTGTAGTGGATAACAGTGGTTGGCCCCATCTGTTTGATGCATTCATGAAAACAAGGGTCCAGGAGTCGAAAGAGTGCAGTGAGTACTTTCTCTTGTTCTCTTTTTCTCTGTCTGCGTTGCTTTGAATGTGCTTGTGAATTGTTTACAGGAGACATACCTAAAGACAAACATCATATTCTGATTAAATCTTGCACAGTGTTTCTCTTTGATCTTGAGGTGTGAGTGTGACTTTATGTTCACAGTTATCATTTGTTTTCTAAGCCTTATTTATTTGCCAGTGCTTGGCTTTCAATATATTTTGTATAATACTCCTAAACTCATGAATGTGAGATGGGTTTAATACGCACTTAGTTAGATGGAACAGATCCGCTGAATGATATTGGGTTTTATCAGTAAGTGTTAAAGATGTATGCTATTGGTAAGTGTTATCAGTAGGTATTATCAGGGGATGATATCATTTGGTTTTATCTCTGGATGTTATTTGGTATGAAAATTGAGTTTATTTCTTTGTTTTAATTTATACAATTTTTATTTATTTTTTACATTTTTATTTTTATTTTTTGCCTTTATTGAACAGGACAGTGAAAGACAAGAAAAAAAAAATAGCATATTTTAATGAACTGTTTAAAAGAAAAAAAGGTATGGCTTGATTCCCCTGAGGACTATTGTGAAATTTTAGCAAACAATATTCTAAATGTATGCTTTATTCCTTTTCCCTTTTGCTTTAATTTTACATTTGCAATCTGTCACAAATACACTGCAGCTTAATCTAATGAAGAGCAAGACGCAGGAAGAACGGGATACTAGAGACTTTAATGAACACAGAGAGTCAACAAAGCGTCACATTAAACATTGACGACAACAAACACAGAACTGGGGAAACTAAGGCCTTATATACACAGTGTATGATAATTATTAAAACAAGAAACAGGCGAGAAACTTATGGAGCTTATAATATGACAAAAGTATTTCAATTTGAATTGTGTAAATTTGAATTATGGACAAGTGTAATCTAACAAATTTGAATAATATGTGGAATTTTAAATAGTTCCAAAAACAGCTGTTTTTTTGTTGTTGTTGTTGTTTGTTCTGAATTCCTAGTCTGCAAATATCCAGTTGAAAAAAAATCAGATTCAAGTTTTTGAAAATTCAGGCTCCGAAAATTCAGTTTTCTAAAATTCAAAACGCGGATTCAAAATTCAGATCGTACAGAAAGTAGGTCACAGGTCATCCACAGGGAAGAGTAAAGGATCTCAGAAAAGTCGAACGGAGCATTTTTGGCAGTTACAGAGCTGCACTGCAGTAGTTTTCTGCCGCAAACGTGGTGGTGGTTCAAGAGAATCCATGTATCATTTGTTCAGTCGTTTTTTTATTTAATATTAAGAGTAGAAAAATTAGAAAACAGCTTGAATAACCTATATGATTTCTAATATTCTAATAATAGTCCTTCGATGCTGCAGTTGTATGGAATTCTTAATTAGAAACCATTGTAACAAACAAGGATGAGAGCTCAGGAAATCAGAGTAGGTAAAATGAAACCAAAACAGAACATGACCATTACAATATCTTTCTAAAACAACGTTATATGACACTTCTCATATGATAGAATAGAACAGGCTAAGAGTCTTGAAGCTTCAAGGACTCATGGAGTTGTTTGTCTCTCTTTTTTCTTTGAGTGCCAGAAAGAAAGACACGGGCAGGCAATATGTTTAGTTTGGGGAATATATTGGACACGCTTCATTGTCTCACTTCTGAAGATCAATTTGTTTTCTAAACTGCAAACAACAAACTGTTTTAAACTCTGCAACAAACCAATCCGTCACACTTCTGATTTCTAAGCAAATTGGCCTAAATTAAGAACTTACCCAAACGAGATACATTTGCCTAGATGAAAGTGTGGGAAGGAAATGAAGGAGAGAGAAATTGAAACTTGACATCTCACACAATATTTTTTTAATGAGTTTTGCTGTCTACAATAAACTGCCGACAATGGTGAAACATTACTTCTTTGTACAGTGACAGTCGTGTGGACTTGTTAGGGGTTAACAGTTTAGGACCCAAGGACCAGATGTTTGAAAGAAGACCCAGAGTCAGAATTTTAAAAAATTGAAGAAAAGTTTTACTGAAGATAGTTTGCAGTTTCATCAGCAGAAGTCAGCTTCAAGACTCACACAGGATTTTTGTAGGCCACCCCGCTTACAGTTACAAAGATCACAGCAGTTGTACCATTTCCAAGGTCTAAGCTACGTCATTGCTTACAGGCTGAATGATTCTCATTGGCTAAGAAATAGATAAACATAGTCATTTTCCACACATATACAGATAGACTGAAGCATATCTCCATTATGCAGCTGACACTCAGACCCTGGCCTGAAGTTAGACACGTCGTCACCTTCCAGGTCGCAGATTTGGGTTGCTGGATGCCAGCATGTCTCGAACAACAACTCAGTCAATCTCCAACAATGCCAGTGGTTCCTTAACCTGTAAGCAAGAAGACTAACACACACACCCGACACACATATTTTCCAAGGTTGGATTTGGCCAGGCTCTAACTATAAACAGGAGTCTCGTCTCAAAACATCAACATAACAAGTTCTTTCTCTCAGGATATAGCTGCACCATTTACATCGGGTTATTCGATATATGCGGGCCAGAGGCGAGCTAAACAGATGACGACAGCACTGTGACGTCGAAGTCATTAAACATTGCAAGATGGCTATGGATGAACACCAGTTGTTTGAAACGACTTTGGCCACTACAATGAACGAGTTAGACTTGGCTTTTTATCGAAAAGAGGAACAGAAGACTGCGCTTGAATCCTTCCTTTGCAAGAAGGACGTTTTCACTGTTTTGCCGACCAGATACGGCAAGAGTCTAATCTACCAGTTAGCTCCGCTGGTAGCCAAGCGTATGGGGCTTATTGTTTTGATTGGTCATAGTGTTATCCAGTTGTGTGCAGTGAGATTTTCACATGCATGCTTGGTGCCGCCCCTCAAGCAGGCCGGTTTTCATTAGTCGATGCCAGACCCTTGATCTTTCAGATTTGGGTCTGGATTTCTAGGCTAGTTTTTACAGACAATTTCGTCAAATAAATGTAGGCTTGGTGAGCAGACTTTTAGAACAGAAGTAGCAGTAATGACATTTATAATGTTACAAAAAAAAGTTATATTTAAAATAAATGTTGTTCTTTTAAACTTTTTATTGATCAAAGAAAAATGTATCACGATTTTAAATTGTATTAATTCTTCACAATAATAAGAGACTTTTTTTAGAAATCAATAACAAATCTTACAGACCCTAAACTTTGCATAGTATTAAACATAATCTTTTTCTGGTATTAGCTGTGCTTGTATATTATAAAAAAGCTGCCTGGAGGGGTCACCGAGATGGCCGCGGAGTGGACTAACTTCCTCTAAAGGAAAATTATTTAAAATAAGTCTCCGATGTCCCCAGAGTGTGTATGTGAAGTTTTAGCTCAAAATACCCACAGATCATTTTTTACAGCATGTTAAAATTGCTACTTTTTGAGGGTGAACAAAAACGCACCATTTTTGTGTGTATCCCTTTAAATGCAAATGAGCTGCTGCTCCCGGCCCACTTTCAAGAAGCTTCAAGAGCTCATGCTCCGGTGTCAGGACAATCTCATCTCACGGAATGAAAATGTCTGAACAGAAACTGTCAGTTTCACTCTGTCAGAGTCACAATCATATCAGAGCTGTGTGAGTACAAACAGAGGGCAAAAGTGAAGACCTGCTGCAGCTCTCCACAGAGGCAAATACTCATCTCGAGTATCTAGTCTTCATGCAAGAGGTATTACTGCAGTAGAAAAGGACTGGGCCCGAGGGTGGAAGAGCTACGTTCAGGTTGTTTTATTGTGGAAGCAAAGGACAAGTTTTGCTTGGGGGCAGTTATCTTGGAGTCTGATGATCTGACATGTTCTCTTATCAGACTGCAAACAGACTGGGCTGAATGAAGTCGCCAGGAAGGTCATACATACTGATGTGTGCTATTGTGTTTCGGGCAGCTCCATTTAAGATGAGATTCAGAACAGTTCTGGACAACTTATATTTAAATCTCATTTTCTGTTGACCAAGTGAAGCCTATTTACCTGAAAGTTTCTTAGCTCACCTATAAGCTATATGAAGTCAGGAAAGCATTTGCTTTCTGTATACCTATAAGTTTACACCAATTACATTCGGCTGCCTAGAGGGCTGGTGTGGTGTGATAGACTGACCTTAGTGTCATTATTTCCCAGCATTACAACAAGGGAGGGAAAATCTAAAATAAAGATTTTAGAGATCGATGGGAGAATAGGGTGTTGGTGGTGACAAATACTTCCAAGGGAAATATACTTATTATTAGCTTGCTGCCTGCCCTCTGCCATCACCTATCACTGAAGACACCAGCAGGCTCAGAAAACTAATTTTCTAAGCAGCACTGGGATCAAACAAATGTTTTATTCTCATCAAAGAACGATAATGGCCTTTTCATTTAGGGGAAATACAGCAGGGGTTTTCAGAAAAGTAGACCTCTAAATTTTTTTTTTTTTAATGTATAGACCAATTTATATATAAACAGTCATGTGAAAAACAATGTAGGCTACACCCTTTTGAATGCTATTGTTTTACGTATCAGGACATAATAAAAAATCATCTGGTCACTAGCAGGTTTTAAAATTAGGTAAATACAACCTCAGATGAACAAGAACACATGACATATTAAACCGTCATTATTTATTTAACAAAAATAAAGCCAAAAAGGAGAAGCCATGTGTGAAAAACTAAGTACACCCTATGACTTAACTGCTTGTAGAACTACCTTTAGCTGCAATGTCTTGAAGTAATCATTTTCTATATGCCTTTATCAGTGTCTCGTTGTGGAGGAATTTTGGCCCACTATTACAACGTTGCTTCAGTTCATTGAGGTTTGTGGGCATCTGTTTATACACAGCTCTCTTTCGGCCAAGCTTTAGCTGTCAGACAGATGGCCTCACATTTGACTCTATACTTTGGTATACAGAGGAGTTCATGGTCGACTCAATGATTGCACGGTGCCCAGGTGCTGTGGCTACAAAACAAGCCCAAATCATCAATCCTCCATCAGTGTGATGAACCGTTGGTATGAGGTGTTTGTGCTGATATGCTGAGTTTGGTTTTCGCCAAATGTTGATGTGCATTATGGCCAAACATCTCCACTTTGGTCTTATCTGTACGAAGGACATTGTTCCAGAGGTCTTGAGGTTTGTTCAGATGCAACTTTGCAAACCTAATGCCGCCTTCACACTGGCAGTTGAAACCAGCTCTGTAATACGCAATACGCCCCCAGCGGACGTCGTACTACACCGTTGAAAAGCTTCGGAAGCGAGTAGAACAAAAATGGCGGAGAGATTAACGGTTGATTTTGTCAGTGTCAGAATGTACAATTCTGTATGATCTCTCTGTTGAGGGGGTTATAGAGACAGGCTGCTGCGTGGAGGAAAGTTCCCCAGGACGTTGACATGTCAGGTCGGCTAAATGTGATATAGTGGTATATAGGGCTTTTAATTGTATTAGCTGCCCTAATAACGTTATAAAATCATGAAAATAAAAAAAATGACATGACAACTTATCGTTATAAAATCGTTATTTATTTTATTAAAAGTTAAGAATTCAGGTTTGTTTATCAGTACCATAGCAACGCTAACTTCCGCTGGAATTGTCGGATAGGAACCGTCCGTAGCTTTTCGCAAGAGTTACATTTTTTGAACGCATCCGGATGACCAACGGACAAGATTTTTTTCGCACCGCACTCGTTTGGACCCGCTTCGGACCCATTCGCATGCGGTCTGCGAATCTCCATAGGAAATGAATGACTTCCGGTCGTTTCGTAGCCGTATCGGAGCTGATTTCAACTGCCAGTGTGAAGGCGGCGTGTTCTTTTTCGATAGAAGAGGCTTTCTCCTGGCAACCCTTCCAAACAAGCCTTACTTGTTCAGTCTTTTTCTAATTGTACTGTCATGAACCTTTCGCAATTTAATGCTAACTGAGGCCTGTAGAGTCTGAAATGTAGCTCTTGGGTTTTGTGCAGTTTCCCTGACCACTGCACCTTGGGATGAATTTGCTGGGACATCCACTCCTGGGACGACTGGCAACTGTCTTCAGTGTTTTCCACTTGTGAATAACCTTCCTTACTGTAGAATGATGGACTTCAAATTGTTTGGGAATTGCCTTGTAACCCTTCTTAGATCGATGGGCAACAACAATTGCTCCTCTAAGATTATTGCTGATGTCTCCTTGCCATTGTGTTAACACATACCTGAATGCTCCAAACTAGCATGGCTTCCATACTGACCTAGTTTTTGATAAATAAATAATGACACAGTGCAATATGTCATGTGTTGTTGTTCATCTGAGGTTGTATTTACTTAATTTTAAGACCTGCCAAGGACCAGATGATTTTTTATTATGTCCTGATATGTAAAACCATAGAATTCAAAAGAGTGTACATTCTTTTTCACATGACTTTATATATATATATTTATAACATTTTATATATTATTAAATTTTCTGCCCACAGTTTGAAAACCCCGGTTTATATAGTTATTCAGTAGTACAGCAAAACTGTCACATACTGTTGGTGGATGACTGGTTGGGCCTGTCAGAGGTGGTCTTTCTAACTGCAGATGATATGCAGCACTTAACAAGATTTCTCCTTGTTATGCATGTCTCTCCAGAGCTTTGGGCATAATGGTTAGCAATAGACTGCTGCTGCTTTCAGGATGGAGCTGTCCTATGTGTCCTGAGAGGGGCTCCCAGGGGTCTGATAATGCTCACAACACTGTACAGTAAAACTTAAAAAAAAAATAAATAAAAAATATGCTGGCTGAGTTCTGAACAGGTTGGTCATGGTGGTAAGGCTGTTTTAAGTGTATTGTAGAGAAGATATTAAAATAAGGGTCAAATTGTATTTGTTTAAGCATAATGACACATAAAAAAAAGTGTGACTGAAAACAACCCCCTGTAATTTTATGTTTTAACCACAGATGGTGATAGAGAGACCAAAGTTCTGTAGTGCAGTTTTCATTAAAAACCACACAGCCCATGGCTGCGTTCCAGTCCAAAATTGTCATGCTCTTCACTCGCTAACTTCCCTCCATCTTGTTCACTCGGATGTACGTCATTACTTGCGTTGCATGAGTGCCCACTACTGGCGGAACCTTTGCAGTAGGCTGAATTGGAACATGCCCCTTGATCACTTCGAATCCACTATGCTATGGGGTTGATTTATTTTGTATTTTTTTCCCTTACGAAATTGTTGAATGCAGCATTCTATATGAATGTAGGTGTGTTTGAGTTGTTTAATTTAATTTTTTTTATTTAATATATCATAGAGTTGTTTGTGGTGGGGTAAATTAAACGCAATATGCGTTGAGCTCACAATCGTGTTGCATTGTGGTATATGGAGCTGCCTGAAGTGTACATATAATCAAGTGAGCGAGGGTCTGTCCATATAAACTTCCCTCGTCCACTTCAGGAAGTGGAACGCACTTCAAAATGGCAGCAGGGATTCCCCCAAGGGGAAGTGCTTAGGGAAGTTCGCAAGTGCGTGTCTAAAAGTGGACTGGAACGCAGCCTATATCCATACATGTCTGTCACGATTTGGTTATGTTTCATGTTCCTGTTTCATGTCTGTCATGTGATCCCCTGTTCACATCATGTGATCCTGCCATGTGTTCCCTTGTCTGATGTGTCATGTTGTCATTGGTTCATTGTTTCATTGTTCACAGTTGTCTTGTCATTAGCCTTGTGTGTATTTAAGCGCTCATGTTTGCCATGTGTCTTGGTCAAGTTTTGTTTCACTGTAACCCCAGTTGGCAAGCGTCACGTCCATGTCAATGTTTTTGAGCTCATGCCACGCCATGCTTTTGTGTTATGTTTGTAAATAAACTGCATAAAATGACTGACATTAATTTAGTGTTCAAATTTAACACTCTTGTGGAAAATGACAATATTTTGTGATTGTCATAAATCAACAGCTCAGGAAAACGTTATGGGGTTTCAAATCAAGTCAGAAGACTTTCTGTTACGAAACAGGACATCCATTTCATACATGTCCACTGTAGAGGACACCAGGACCTAAATCATGGTTATCAGATATTTTAGGAGACGCAGCAAGTGAATAGGGAAAGAAATTATATTTCAATATTCCTATGAAATATTAGATATTATGAAAATGTTGCCTATTATTACTCTCAGAGTCGTTAAATATGTTTTTTCAACGGCTCTGATTACTCTTATTATTACACTTCTTTTTTTCATGTTTGCCCCAAGAACACATTAATATGCAAATTAGATACAGTGTATAGATACATTGTATATAATGGGAAAACTTTCTTATGGCCATTTTACCCACCATATTGCATAAAGAAAAATGGTATCTCAAATCATTCTGTTATATCTTTCATAACATATTTGAGAATCATCTTTATACAAAGTTTGGTATGAAAATAGTTTTAGCCTATTCATGTCAGTTCGTGGCAAACTTTTTCAAAATATCTTCTGTTGTGTTCCACAGAAGAAAGGAAGTGAAATTAATTTTCTATTTGATCATCTGAACCTTTAATTCAGCATGCAACTGAAGTCGCAATAGTCTTTTCTTCCCTATGGTGATGTGTATCTTAGTCAAACAGCTTCTCGACCAAGAGAAAATGTAGGCTGGGGCTTGATTTTATTAATGGGGAATTGAATCATTGGATTATTGTGGTTTGCTATTTGCTTCGATCTGATGTGAGTGACAGGTTGCCCCGCCCTCACAGCAGTTAACACGTCATCAGAGAAGAGAAGAGAAGAGAAGAGATGAGATGTCACTGCAAGAGTGGGGTTAAGTTATTTTGGGTAAAGATTACAAGGGCACATGAATTAAAAAAGATGTGCACGTATAAATCATTTATAAATATCACAATATTCCATAAAAACAAGAATTGCCCATTTTGATTTCATGGGGACTTTAATAAATGTGTTGGTGGTGTTGACAATGGAGATTGGTGGAAATGTTCAGGTTGTGGCTGTCAAAACATTTTCAGTCAAAGCCAATTTTATAGTCTTTTTATACTTAGCAGGGCAGATAGAAAAACAGAGAAAAACTATTTACAGTACCACAATGTTAAAGACAATAAATACACAAGGGACAAAAAATATATAGGATATACACATTAAACAAAGGATGCAAAAAGCAGCCAGTGCAACATCCTTGATGACAGGAAATTAGTACAGTAATTGTTGCAATTTAGAGGTTGAGGTACTGTAGATCATTTAGTAGATTTTTAATTATTAAATGGCTTGTGCTGCAAATGATGCAATGAATGTACAATACATGTAGTCTGTACAGGTATGACATGCAGGGTTGATGAATTCTGACTCCCGGTAGAAAGAAACTGCTCTCATAGATGTTCCTTAGCCTCGGGTCTGACAGATAAATGGGGTCTTTCCCAATGGTGGAAGGCATGCCATAGTGATGTACTGGCCAGTTTTTATTATCAGTTACAAGGCTTTCCTGTCAGCACCAAAACTACCTTTTAGGCACTCTCTACAAGCCCTGCGCATCATCAGTGGGACGAAAATGTGAAGTTTGTTGATTAGGATGTGATGTAACATTGTGTTGAAATCAATGCATCCTGATGTAGGGGTCTTTATTTTCCAGCTGACTGGGTGTGAGATGGATTGCGGTTGCTATGGCATTCTTGTTTGAGTGGTTATTTCTGTAGGTGTTCTGGTGAAGGTCCAGAGTAGCTGAGATGGAGGCTTTGATATTACTGGCTGCTCAAAGCACTTCAATGGAAGTGAGTGTCACAGGGGAATATTCAGTCAAGAAACTTTTACTGGAATGATAGACTTTAAACAGGTTGAGGGAATGGTGGATGAACTATAAATCCTGTACTTGAGTTAAAGTACAGATAGCCTACCTTAAAATAGTATTCCAGTAAAAGTATTAGTAGTCCATGAAATTTCTTCTTGAATACATTCAAAAGTTTACTCAAGTGCCAAAAGTACTTTTTTACTAGTCATTTATTCAGCTGGTTAGTTAATATACTCCATAATCCTGCTCAAAATACCTATTTGAAGAGGGACCCCTCAGCCTGACATTATTATGAATCATTATGAGTCAGCATTCTTTAGCTCTGAGAATTATGTTACTTCTGGTTCTAAGTTCTGAATAGGGCAAGACCAAACAGTAATTTGTCCAGTTGAGATGTATGAATCAGTTGTAAACGGTTGCATTCTGATCAGTCGAACTCACAGATTAATCACTAAATATGATTTGTGAATCAGTTAAACCTATTCATTAATAAGAATCAGTTCAAAAGAATGCTTCGTTCACAAATTGGGCATTGTTCTCACATATTGCAGCAGGTCTTAAATTCTTCAGTTTTATATAAAGATAATCTGTATTTTTTAGTTAAATGTAGTAGTGGAGTAAAAATAAGAAATTATGCTTTGGAATGTAGTATTGTATTAACCTTTTTTTTTTTATTCAGATCCCAACAAACAATTAAGAATACTAAAGAAACCCCACAGGAAAACTGTGCATGCTCTTCCTGACTGTCAAGCTTAGGTTAGGTGAGACAGATCCAGTTGTCTTAGAGCCTGAATGTGTCAGAAAATGATTTTCAAACTCACTTGGGGATTAGCTATAGTCTCAGATGTGTTGAGTGGGTTGAAAGAGGTGAAACCACCTTCTCTGTCAAACTTTGTGAGCTATCATGGACAAACAATATGTGAAAAGACTGTAGCACTGTAGACTGTTTTTGCAATGAATGCTTTAGAATTCTAAGGGCCAGATTTACTAACAGCTTGTGCCAGCACAAACCCTGTTTTGTCGTTAAAAAAAAAACTACTGTCAGGATTTACTAAAGACACACAGTGAAAAATTTGCACTGAAAGGTGTGGACAGGGTTTTATTTTTGCAGCTGACCTTATTGCATATGCATTTATTGGAGTTTCGCTTTCAGGCGCAACATTTATGGCAGGAGATTATTTAAATAAATCATGCAAGGTGTTTTACTAAAGTTTGCACTAGTCAGTTTACTGGTATTTGCGCCATTAATCACAGCCCCAAAAAAGCATGACTTTGCAACTACATGTCAACTTATTCTAACCCTAACCCTACCAGTCTACTAATACTCTACAAACACTCTAATGAGAGTTAGTAGACATGTAGGGGCAGCATTACTTACAACAAAATGTGTTAAAGGGAACATCAAAATAAAGTGAAACCGAATAAAAAGTTAAAATGAGTGTGATGCACTTTTTATGAACTGAACAAGAATGCAGCTGGAGCAGTGTAATACATTAATGAGAAATGTGAAAGAATTTGGAGGTGTGATAGGACATTTCCACAGTAAATGGAGACTTTAAATTTAAATCATTCTCCCTCTCTCTTTTTTGTCTCTGTCTGATTTCAACTTCACATCAATACACATTGTTTACGCAGTTTAACTGGATTTACATTTAGTCATTTAGCAGACGCTTTTATCCAAAGCGACTTACAAATTAGGACTAAATTAAGAGTCATCATGAAGAGGTAAAAACAACGCAAGAAGTGCTCAAAATACGAAGTTCAGGCATTATTCAGAGTAGCATAAGCCCGATAAGTGAGGTTTTAAAGGGAAAGGGAAGTTTTTTTTATGAGGTTAAGTGCTCACGGAAGAGATGGGTTTTCAGTTGTCTTTTGAATGTTGTCAGGGAACATTCAAACATGAAACATAGCAATTTATTTAACTAGGAAACAAAAGCTTTCAAATGGTCATGGTTGTGATGCCATGCTGTTTTTAAATGGATTGAATAAGGCATGAAAAGAGCTGAAGCACAGATTTTATACACTAATGGGGAATACAAAAGGGTTTGAGAGGGTTTGAAACAACAAAAGCGTGTTTTGTCATGTTAATGGCAGGACTTATCTATTTGGGAAGATATAAGGTAATCTGTCTCTTTGTCTCTTTCATGATTTCTGTCTTTATCAAATTATTTCTGAGGTATAAAGTCAATGACCATCAGTACAGTCCCTGCAGATGAAACCTTATAGCCTGTCTCATGAAATCAAATACACAGAACACCACACACACACACACACACACACACACACACACACACACACACACACACACACACACACACACACACACACACACACACACACACACACACACACAGACAGAGAGAGAGAGTGAGCGAGACCATCAATGGATCCTAATTATACACTTAGTACCTTTACAAGGACACATTACCATTCTTATCTAAAATGAAATGAAATTGCCTGACCAACCATTTTCATTATTAATATGGAAATTCTAGATGTGCAAATAGTACCGTACAGCATTTATTTTCAATGAGCGTATTCCTGTGGGGTTTTAATGGCCTGTTTCTGTGTGTGTGTTTTCAGTGTTAGATGTCTATCCAGATGTGTGTCATTGTGAGGGATGGAAGGTGAACTGTAATGGCAAAAACCTTCTCCATGTTCCTGTTGTGTCATCTAATGTAACTGCACTGTAAGTATAACACCAGAAGAGAGCAAGAGACCTTCACCTCTGTTATACATTACAGCCGGCATAACACAGGAGTTGCGATAGTCTTTTCTTTCCTGTTGTAAAAACAAAAAGACAGGACTTGAATTTTTCCATCAGGAATTGATTGGATGGTTGTGGTGTGCTATCACTTTGATCTCATGTGAGTGACAGTTTGTCCTGCCCTTGTACCAAAACACATCATCAGAGAAGAGATGTTGTTATTTTGATTAAAGATTATGAGGGCACGGATTTGTAAAAAAAAAAAAATATTGATGTGCACAGATAAATCATTTGAATAAATACTGCAATATTTCATTTGATTTCATGGTGACTTGCAGGACTTGTCATGTTTGATGGTTTTAGAGGAGATTTGGGTGCTGGTCAGTCTGGAAGGCAAGCTGACTTACCAAAACCCACTAGGACCAGCAACCCACCTTACGCTGGGAACGAGACACAAATCATTATAGTTGATTTCCAATCAGTTTTCCAAATGTAATTGTTATTTTGCTTCCTTGCTGCCCTCAGAGAGCTGAACAGTAACAGAATTGAATCTCTCTCTCGTGATCTGTTCATCCGCTATAGACACCTGGAGAGACTGTGAGTGACACTTCATCCTTTCATCTCATCTTCTCCTCTCCTAATCCCTCTCTGTTATCTTTTCTAAGCTTTTTAAATGTTTGAGTCTCCTTGCCTTGAGCTCAAGTCATAATGATTTATGAATGATGATTAACAACAGCTTTGCAATGATTCATTTTTCCTTTTCTCTAAAATACCGAGCAGAGAGCTGTCAGAATATGCTTGTGTGTGTGTGTGTGTGTGTGTGTGTGTGTGTGTGTGTGTATACTTAAAGGGTTAGTTCACCCGAAAATGAAAGTTCTGTCATTAATTGCTCACCCTCATGTCTTTCCAAACCTGTAAAACTTTTGTTCATATTCGGAACACAAATGGAGATCTTTTTAATCCAATCTGAGAGCTTTCTGTCCCTCCATTGACAGCCTATGCAACTGACACTTTCAAGGCCCAGAAAGGTAGTAAAGACTTTAAAGTAATCCATGTGACTGCAGTGATTTAACCTCAATTTTATGAAGCAAAGCAAGTGTTTTGTTTGCGCAAAAAACATTCACGCAACAACGTCTGCTCTCGCATCAACATAACACGCATACGTTGTGGTGCTCTCGTGAATGCGTGTTGGAGATTAATACTTTGTAAATAAAGTGGTTAATATTAGTTTTTGCGCAAACAAAACACTTGCGCCGCTTCAAAAACTGAGGTTATACCACTGGAGTCACTTGGATTATAATTTTATGATGTCTTTACTAGCTTTCTGGGGCTTGAAAGTGGTAGTTGTGTAGCTGTCAATGGATGGACAGAAAGCTCTCAGATCTTCATTTGTGTTCCGAAGATCAACGAAAGTCTTACGGGTTTGGAATGACATGAGGGTGAGTTATTAATGACAGAACTTACATTTTTGGGTGAACTAACCCTTTAAGGGTTCAAAATAACACTCCAACTGCAAGTAAAAAAGGTAAAACTTTATTTTACAGTGTCCCTGTTACACATTACATGTTCTTCTTATAGTAATAAGATTAAATTATGCATCATTCCAACACTAAACCAAACCCTATACAAAGTTCATGTTGTGAATAAATATTACACAGTACTTATATGTATAATTACACTGCAACAATAAGACCTTAAAGTAAAGTGTAACTAAAAAATTGGCCAGTTGGACCATTACTTTATAGGGCTCTGCAGCGTTTTACTTAAAGGAGAACTTGGTAACTTTTTTTAACTTAATAAAACTGTCTAGAAATCATTTGGATGGTTAAACAACCTGTTCTGGTGATATTGGTGACTTTCCCCGCTCCCCCCAGCGTTCCCAGGCGGAAAACCAACCTTGCAACTTGGGGACTACTGTCCCGGCAAGATAGAAATTGGAAGTCTCGTGAGAAGCGAGAACGAGAACGAGCGCGAAACACGAATTGCTTTACGGCAATTCGGCATAAACACCCACGCTGTATGATGTATTACCAGATTACCCACCTCGGTAGACATAGCTCCACACGATACAGCTGGCTTGCTCCGATCAAAACAAACGCACATGAGCAGCGGTAGAGAGGGGGAGGAGGCCGCCGCAAGTGAGTTTTTTACGACAGTGTTGTGAAATATACGCCCCCCCACAGCTGTAGGGGGAGCTCGTGGGGAAAACATGCGACAACAAAAGGGAAAATCAGCGAAGAAGTGACTAGAGTTCGCTAGAGTTGCCGAGTTCTCCTTTAAAGTATATGAATTATAATCTGACTTTGATTGATGTTAGTGAAACATTTAAAAAATGATCTGTGTTCTAACTACTTTTGCCAGAAATTAACCATCAGAATTTGATCTATGATGGCAGAATATTCTGAAAACTGGTTGCATATAATTCCCCATATTAATCATCCAAAACAAATGTATAGGAATAAAATCATCGTATTTCTTGTTCGTATATAAAACTGCAAATGACAATGGCATACACTTAAATAATCCAAATGTAGTAGTAATAAGGGACAAAATAATGTAAAATACAGTTTCATGGCCAACAATTCACTTGCCATTGACAAATGTGGAAATAAAATAATTTTAGACCCTTGTTATGTTCATGGTTATGTTTGCATGGACATAATGGCACCTTCTTTTTCTGAATGCTCTTTCCCTTACACTTTTTCTTTTGGTGACAAAAAAAAAGAAATAAAAAAAGTCCCCCTCCCCCTTCCCCAAGTGTAGTGGAGGTTTTTAAAGCTCAACTTTCTTTGTAGAGATCAGACAGGATGACATTTGTATTGTCCATCATAGTTCAACAGTGTAGCACTCAGTGTAGCCAGACAACAATTATTCTCAGACAGACAGACAGAGGCCTTCACAAGACATCTCATCAATTTATAATTATGAATGACAAATATTGCTTTGAAAACTTCATAATAAAGATAACCATCATATGTTCCATCACAGTTTGATGTAAATAAACAAAAACAACTCTTTGAATGGTTTAAATGTTTCTGTTCCCACAGCAACCACAAATTAATTACATATAGTATGTTTTGCTTTTGATCTATATGACGTTTTTTGTCAGTTCATTGATTGTGTAAGCATGAAAGGTTTTTATCTACTAACTGACATGCTATTTTTAGGGAATTATGTGTTTCAGATAAAGGGTTTGTAAGTGTACTGATATGTCCACTACAACTTGAACGTTTGGGGTTGGTTAGATTTTTAAATGTTTCTGAAAGAGGTCTTGTATATGCTCACCAAGGCGTAAATACACCAATAAAACAAATACAGTAAAAACAGTATATTGTGGAACTATTCTATCGGTTTTCTATTTTAAATGTAATTTATTCCTATGGCAAAGCTGAATTTTCAGCATCATTACTCCAGTCTTCAGTGTCACATGATCCTTCAGAAATCATTTTGATATACTGATTTGGTGCTCAAGAAACGTTTCTTATTATTATAAATTTTGTTCTACTTAATATTTTTGTGGAAACCTTAATACAGTCTTTGATGAATAGAAAGTTCAAAAGAACATTTTTTGAAATAGAAATCTTT
Source organism: Abramis brama (assembly GCF_963993115.1). NCBI lineage: Eukaryota > Metazoa > Chordata > Actinopteri > Cypriniformes > Leuciscidae > Abramis > Abramis brama. The sequence goes on along the minus strand of NC_139967.1, from coordinate 23,073,723 downwards.
TGTAACATTATAAATGTATTTACTGTCACTTTTGATCAATTTAATGCATCCTTGCTGAATAAAAGTATTATTTTCTTTTGAATGGTAGTGTACATAATAATGATATTTGTCAGTGGGGTTTGTAAATAAATATCATATAACATCATCATCATGACTCATGACTCATCCAATTATCTCAAAATAAACCCTGACAGGATGATTCCACAAATCACAGCGGTCTTATATAATCTGAAGGGGTTTATTTGCAGTAAGGACTGGTTGAGTGTACATTATACCAGTTATTACATGATTACTTAGCAATTCAATAAATAAATGGACACAGAAAATTTATTTAAGTAAAACATATATTTTATTAAGCGAGAAGAACCATAAAATGCAACAGGAATCTTCAAACTAGCATTGCATTGAATTGGTGGCCAGGCACAAGGCAATCAATTATAGATTATGCAAATAGTGTAGATACAAAAATTTGACTGCAGGATGCCACGATAGTTCTGTTCTTTAGGGGTATAACTTTTTAATGAGGCAAAATATTCAGAGTTCACCTACAACAATGACTCAAACTGTAAATATTCTCTCTCTCTGCAGACATTTGGAAAGTAACAATATAGAAATGATCTCCAAGAGGGCATTTTCAGGACTGATCTCCTTGCGTAAACTGTGAGTAGTGTGTGAATGAATAGTTTACTTACTGTGTGTGCGACTGTGCTCAATCATATCAATGACACATCATGTATAATGTTACATCAATCCTTCCCAGAGCTCCTGTTTAAATTGATGTGGAAACCGTACATAACTATCTCTCTATATAATTATGAGCTCCCCATCCATTTTTTTCCATTCAGTCAGTCTGAGGCTTTCATCATCCACCAGGGGAAGAAGGATGTTACAATCAGGATGGAGGCTTGATTCAGGCAGAAAAGATCCATGATCAAAGAATGAATTTCAATGCACCCTAATGCTTTTATTTGTTCAACTATGTTTCAATATACCTGAGCTCTTACTCTAAGTGACCTGCTTCCATATATACATATCTATAATAGATCTAATCAACATTATACGAAGAGTAATCAGCCAACTAGATGGAGGAAAGAGATAGAGAAATGAAGGAAATAACTGACTGGAGGCAGAAGGAACAGCAGTGAGGGTTATACAGCAGATGGCCTTTGTAATGATACAACTTAACAAAACCCATTTAAACCTCTGACCTCCAGTAATGTGTCCTTTTCTTTTTCTTTGTCTCGTTCTGTCTCTCTCACTCTCACTCTCTCTCTTTCTCGTTTTTGCAGTTTTTTGACTCAAAATAGGATTGCGTCTCTGAAAGCAGGAATATTTAGTGACCTCAGCAGTCTGGAGTGGCTGTAAGTAGAAAATCACAGACACATACACACTCACATTCAATTAGGAATTGCAATTTCTCTCTCACTTTGTCTCATTCTTTTTGTTTATGTCTTAGGCTGTTACTCCTTCTCTGTTTTGCTGTTTGCTTTTACATTTTTTCAATCAGGCATAATTGATGGATTGTGTTTGTTCTCTGTGAGAATGAAATGCAAAATCATTTAAATGAATCTCGGCTCTTTCAGGGCTCAAAACCTGCTCTCATTACCAAACAAAGAGCTTCATCATGCTCTCCTTAAAAGACTTGGGGTTTCTGCAAAGGTTATTATTTCAGATGAAGTTCAGATGATTTTTGGGGTCACTCTTTTGAATATATGTGTGTTTGTCTGCATGCGTAGGATTCTGGATGAGAACAGAATGTCATCTCTGCGTCAGAAGTCTTTTGAAGGCCTGAAATCATTATTTTTCCTGTAAGAGTAACTTCTAATTCACCTTGACAGATATATCAAATAAATGAATCAATAGTATATTGTGCATAGACCTACAAAAGAGGAGGATAAATAGAAAAATTATACCTGTCAAATGTTTTTCATTTATTATAAACTGATTTATCTGTTGAATGTGTTGTACAGCTCAAGAATGGATGTATGTATTTTGCAGGTCTTTATTAAATAACTCTGTCGAACAGTTTCCTAAAACCTCGATTTGCCTTGAGATGCCCCGTCTGAACTGGTTGTGAGTTACAAATATGACACTTTCATTGCATTTCAAATAATTTCACAAAAATTTGTTTAAAATATGTAATAAATGTGCTGTTTATTAAGATCACAATTCAGATAGAAATGTATTTGGACACTTTCTGGTTGTCAAACATTAGTAGACCATGGTTATAATTATTGTGATGAACTACTCTGCTCAGGTATCTATATGAACTTGAGGGGAACTGACTTTATAGATCCACTAAACATCAGTTGGTTAACAATATCAACAAATTGCTCTGAGAAAAGGCCCACTGTCATTTTTTTGTGGACACTCTGCCTGCAATAGCACAAGGTTTGAAAGATGCTCCTACGTGTTACTCTAATCAGTTTCTCTAGTGCTGGGAGGAGTAATACTATATATCCGGCTTTCTAACTTTGTTAATGCTCAAATGTGGGCGATAAGTGGGTCAGTTAACTGTGGAAGTACGAGCCAATTTTGCAGCTTTGTTTCTGTAAATGATCTTTTTTTTCACTGGGAAGTAAGTTTTGAGTTCTGAACAAAAATTGTATTCCTCATAGTATGACCCCTTTAATGGCGCTTTTCCATTACCAGTACCAGCTCGACTCGACTCGACTCGACTCGACTCGCTTCGGCTCGGCTCGCTTTTCGCTCCGTTTTCCATTCCAGATAGTACCTCCACAATAGTACCTGGTCGTCATAGTGACGCCGCAGGAAACTGCCGTGAGACGCGAGACACACCCACTACCCACACACATTGGACAATGGAGGAAATCGAGTGTATGCTGTTTTTGGATGTTTTTGTTTTTGCTGGGTTTTTTTCAGGATACTCCGTCTGGCGTGTGCAATGATGACGCAGTGAATAGTGACGATTCTCTCTGACCAATCAGCAGTCTGCCGTGTTTTCACATCACATTTTAGAACGTCGCCGGAGGTGGTACGAAAAAAAGTACCTGGAAGCAGGTACAGGTACAACTTTTACACAGTGGAAAACCAAACAAAGCCGAGTCGAGTCGAGCCGAGCCGAGCCGAGGCGAGCTGGTACTGTGTAGTGGAAAAGCGCCATAAGTGTCCAAATAAGGGTAACACTTTTTTTTTCGATGGTCAACTTTAGAGAATTTACTAACTTTAAGTAACTTTACAACATCTTAACTAAATCTCATTAAAATATTAGTAGAACATCTGCTTAATATCTGCTAAACTACAAACTTATTCTGCTGACCCAAACCTTAACACCTGACCCTAACCTTACAGTCTACCAATACTCTAATGACTCAAAACTCAAAGTTACTTTTACTGTAGTTTGTGGAATGTATAAAGTGGACCATCGAAATAAAGTGTAATCCAAATATGCTTGGGGACCCCTTTATTTTTTAAACCAAAATCTTGATATTTAATAATTTTGACTTCATTGCTTCACACTTAAGTGATCAGCTGCAGTTGTTTGTCATTGCAGGGAAATGGAGGGTAATAGAATTTCATCTCTCTGGGCATCAAGTTTTAAGAACTGCTCCTCTCTCACCGTCTTGTGAGTATACACACACACACACAGTGTAACATTCAATGTAAACTGCAGTGAGTGTTGTGGGATCCAGGGTATTTATATTATAGACTGTTTATTTGTCACAGCTGAGTGTGGGAGACGGAGAGAGAAGTGGGACTCATCTAAAGCTCCTCCTGAGTCTCTCGGCTCGGATGGAAACACTTACAAATAAATGCAGATTTAGGTTGAAGTGAATAATTTAAGACCTTTGCAGATTAAAGACATCGGGAATGAATAAATTACAATAATTACTCATGTTTTAGATGTTCATGTTGATATGCATCACGAATATCTGGTGCTGTAGTGTAAGGCCTTTGATTTGATCTGTCAATGACATTTGAAGGACACTCCGTCCTGAGAGACGGAGCTCGCTGCATTACGACAGCTTCTCTCTCTCTCTCTCTCTCTCTCTCTCTCTCTCTCTCTGTCTCTCTCCAGGCTTAAAAAGTCTAAAATTCAGAACTTTAAATTTAAGGCCTTAAAACGTCTTAAAAACGGCCAGATTTTCATCCGCGGTCTTAAATTTCATTTAGTCAGGTCTTAAAAAGGGTTTACCCTCGTTTATTTCCAGAAACGCTGGCTGGTACGTTATTACAAAGTAGCAAAAAAGTATCGAGTCATAGCCTACAAAGCGGAGCTCTAGTGCAGGGTCTCCAACACGTCGCTCGCGGCCTGATTGGAGGTCGCTCGTCAAGAGGCCGTTCACATATCGCGTCTTTTGCGCGCTCAAGTGTGTTCAAATGTAGGCGCGCGGTAAGCGTGCTCATAATTGAAGCGACGCACTCGTTTTTTCCAGGCGCTGTCTGAAAGCTCAGTCAACAGGAAGGATGGGGGTGCAACCAAACACTACGGGTGTTTTTCTTTTCTCCGTAAATAAATCTTGTGGCAGAGCTACACAGCAAGCGTTTTTCTGTGGTGGAAATCCATTAGCTACTACAACTTCTTTTTCGTTGTGGAGACGCAGGGCATGGTTGCATAGCAACGACAGACGCCACGGGAAAATCGGACCGAATTTTACTATTAATAATAAAAGATAAGCTAAAGTGCATTGTAAATGTCAGTAATTTATCTTTTTTGACTCATTCTTTTTATAAAAAATTATTTAAAGTCTGAAATATGTGAGGTTTATCTTTTTATAAAACCTTTTTTGTCAAACCTTTATTTTAACTTGTACATGTTAGTATGCAAGACATTTTAAAAATGTTCATTTTTAATGGTATTATTTTAATGTTTATGTAAACAAAAAGTGCATATTGATGCTAAATTTATTTGTTATTTGCTGGTTTTTGACATAAAACTTGGTTTTCACAATTTCATTGTGTAGTATTAATACTTTTTGAACAGGATTCTGTGATAACCATGATCATTTTTTCCACTATAATCATGAAATTAAATGTTCATGCCATTTCATCTTTAGTTATGATCAACTGCGATCAACTAAAATCAACTAATTATGTGTTTTTTACAGTATAATATGCAAAGTACAATTTTCTATAAAAAATATCTGATTCTGTTCTTTTCTCTGACACGCATTGTTGGGTGTGGAAGGTTACTAATGTGATTTATCTGTAAATTAAATTAATGCTTTTTCAATTACTGAATTCATTGAAATAAAATTAATTCTTTGATTTGAATATTTATTTGGTAATAATGCGTCGTGTAGGTCTTAAATTTCAATCTTTGTGGTCTTAAAATGTCTTAAAAAGGTCTTAAATTTGACTTACTGAAACCTGCAAGAACCCTCTCTCTCTCTCTCTCTCTCTCTCTCTCTCTCTCTCTCTCTCTCTCTCTCTCTCTCTCTCTCTCTCTCTCTCTCTCTCCCACTACAGGTACTTTTATGGGCCAATTAATTTTTTTAATTAAAACTTTTTATATTTTTTTTAATTCCTTTTACAGTTTTTTTTCAATTGCTAACAAGCATCGGTCAATACTGAAGCCACATTTTCAAAACTCATACAGTCTGCAATACCAAGATGAATCTTGGCCAAACAGTTAATCTCACCTCCAAAACTCACTCAGACCAACAAAACACTTTATACATGTCTTTAAAATAAACTTGTTCCACCATAACACTGGCAACAATTCTCATTCAGAAAACATGCATTTCATTCATAACACACTGACCTAAAAAACACTAACAACAGGGAGCATTACATAAATCATGAACTTTTATTTTTAAAGTTTGATTTTTTTTTCCACATAAATATTCATTCTATGATAAGAATAAGATCTGTAAAATTTTACTCACAACTGAATATTTACTGAATTTTACTGAATAATTTTACATCATAAAGAATGAATGAGAAATGCATCAGCAATTATTTTTTAAAATAAATCTTTACATATATTAATTTACATGCAAACAATAAAAAGTTGAAACAAAAACAAAATCCAGAAGCAATAATAATAACAAAACCCTCAACAACATGTCTAGTATAATGGCATATGTGCAGTACTGGAGACACAGCTGTGTCAGGAGGTCTTTCTGTGTGGAGTTTGTATGTTCTCTCCGTGTTGACATTGGTTTCCTTGACAATCCAAAGACAGGACAGGTGAATTGGAGACTGTAAATTTGCCCATAGATTTGAGTGTGAATATGAATGTGTGTGTCTCATCCTGTGATGGAGTAGCCATCCGTCCAGGGTGTTATCTTGCCTACGACCTGAGCCTCCCCACAACCCTACACATGACAAGCGCTTTGGAAAATGGATGGGATGGATGGATGGATGGATGGATGGATGTACAGTACTGTGAGGGTTCTAGTCCTCCTTCTCTCTGCCACTCTTCTTTCCCTATGTGTCTTCCTTGATCCATGTTTCCAAACAAAATAATTCCATCCCGATTTACCAAAAGATGACTGGAAAAAAAAAAAGACTACACTGTAATAGAAACTAAAAATAGGACACCTTGATACGTTTTCAGCTGAAATTCCAATTAGTTGTGTTTGTAATAATTATTATTTAATTTCATTGTAAATACTCTGCTAAGATTGTATATTTCAAATACTTCCTGCAAAAGTTTGCCATCATTCTGATTTGAATGTGCTTTTATCAGTTTTGAAAGCAGTGTGTTAGCATTCAAAAAATGTGCTGCAAATATATAGTGTTTTGCAGCTGGTGAAGTATGAATGACAAAAATCAAGCGTAGCGTCAGTTAGATGCATGGATGCGCAGGGAGTTCTCGCCCAGAACAGAACCATACCGCCAATCCTAACTGTATGATAATTGTCAATTGTATTTGACGAGAGTGGTCCTGACAGAAGTGTTCATGAATTTTGGGAGATGTGGTCATTGAATGCATTTTGTGTGAAAGCAATGAAAAATGATTCACAGTTTGGTCCGCATAGACTTCTGTTTTGCTGAATGTGTGAAGAGTTTTAAAAATGTGGCTTCAGTATTGACCAATGCAATTGAAAAAAAAAAAAACTGTAATTATATATCTGGCTGTTTTACCCCAGACACAGATGTTCAATTATGTAATTCATACAAAAACAATAATGAACTTATCTTGAGCACTCCTTGCGTAGCTTTGGTTTTTGCCTCTTCATGATGATTCGCTTAATCTAGTCCTGCTTTGTAAGTCGCTTTGGATAAAAGCGTCTGCCAAATGACTAAATGTAAATGTAAATGAATTAAAATAAAATATGACCTGTGTCCAATCAAAATGATGTTATTTAACTGTGTGTAATCAGAAATGTATAATTCTTTAAAGTAGCTTTAGCGAGACAAAAGAGTTCCCCAAAATAATAAAATTTCCACTACAGAATGCGATTTTGTACAGTATATAGACTTACATAATCTGAGAGTTGGTAGAAATTACATGTGTTGGATAAGTAAGTATTACATAAATTACATAATTATCCTTTGATGCATGTACTGTATGCTGGCCTGTCTTTAGTGGACAAATGCTGTGAGTGTGCAACGTGTGTTTTGAGGGAATTTATTTTCTTTTATAAGTCCACAGGGCTATAAGGAATTATATAATCATTGAAGAAACTGCCATTGACACCATGATGAAAAGGGTTAATTCATATTCTAGCATCTGAGAGACTGAATTCTCTTTTATACTTTTTGGGATGTTACTGAATCGACTGAAGGGACAGTGACTCTTGTTAAACTCAGAGATAGAGACAGAGCTGATTTACATATAGATGTAAATCAGCATCATTCTGCGGCACTCAAGGCCTTGGTGAAAAGGGGAATAAGTTTGAGACTGTGTTATTATATGTGTGTCTTTTTCTGGTTTAGAGCGCTGAGGAGAAACCACATCAGCACTATTGAGGAGGGAACATTTGAAGACATGCAAAGATTGATAGACCTGTGAGTATACATGCGCACACTAAGTGAAGGCATTCATTTCAATGTAGTCCCCAGTTCATTGCTTGTAAAAATGTGTGCACCAGAGAGAGAAAGAGACCCTGTTTGTGAATTTTAAAGGTTAGTTCACCTACAGTACAAATGAAAATTCTGTCCATCGGTCTTGTTTACTCACCCTCATGTCGTACAAACCCACATTTCTTTCTTTCTTCCCTGAAAAACACACAAAAAAGAGATGTTTACATAACTATCGCCCATACAACAAAAGCATATAGACATGAAAAGCACAAAAGGGCTGAAGTTGGTATACATTCACATATGAGATTTGACAGCTAAGGTCGAGGCTAAGATTTTGAGTCAGTAAGTTTAGTTTTGTTCTGTTTTTCACACTATTGTATGGCTTCAGGAGACTTGGAATATAGTGCACATGTTATGTATATGAAGCACTTTTTTCCTTGATTTTTGGAGCTGGACAGCCTTGGTCAAGTGTTTGTTTTGAATAGAAAAAAGCAGCATGAACATTCTTCATATCTCTGCTGAGATTTGAAGGCAGTGAGAGAGAGATACAGGGAGGGAGAGAAACCTCCTGTGTAAATAACCTCAGCCTGATAAGCACAAGTGTTGGAACAAAGCTTCTATTTGAGGATCTTTTTTTTTCCAGTTTTATTTATTCAGTGAATGATTAAGGTGAAAAGCTGCTGAATTTGCTGTGATTTGATTTACAGAGACGTGTCTGTGAACCAGATTAAAGACCTGCCTCCATCTCTGTTCCAGAACCTCCAGAACCTCAAACAGCTGTGAGAGCCACGTTCTGCACTTTATTATTAGTGGTGCAAATTGTGTTGTCTAAAAAGCTTAAAAGCTTAAAATTTTTTCTTGAGGTACCTCAGTGGAGCAATACCTCAGTGTTATTCACTTGTATTTGTGCTGATCTGCCCAGTGATTTATTGATTAGTTGAAAGCCTCTTTGGATGAAGTGACAGGCCTTATGAATCACAGAAGTATATTATGGACTTTATCAATAACTATTTTACTCTTTGTGTGTGTTTGTTATAGAAATATCTCCAACAATCCCCTGACACGCATATACAGCAATCAGTTTGACACTATGGTGAATCTGCAGTCACTGTGAGTAAACACAACATCAGTTACATTATTATATTGATGCTGTGTATTAGGAGAGAGCTTGTATTTATTCATGTGTGCACAATGTTTGCAGAAATCTACATCATATTTACATGACATTCATGTCCGGTACATGACTATCTGTCTCAGCTTGTGATCGACCTCAGACTGTTAATCAGAGAATAATTAAATATGAATTAGCTCTTTATACTGGTTCTGATTAGGCTGCCAATCATGATTACAAACACATATCATTTTAATATTATTTGATGGGTTTCATACTAAGGGTAAGGTTTAGAAAAATGGGCGGAATTTAGGTTAATTTTTGCCTATGTTATTGGAGAACGTGCAGGCGTTCAGGTCCTGGCATTTCCCACTCAGTGTCTTGGAGTGAAGTAGCTCAGTGTCGTCTTCACATTTCTGCTGGTTTGAGCTCTGTAGACCTGCACCACGTGATTTACAGAAGTAGGACATGTTCCTGGATCAACATCATATGTTGTTTCTGGAAATTCATTCCTTTCAGCCAATCATACCCTTACTCAGGAGACAGTTTTATTGCTCAGAAGAGCAAGATACTCCTTAAAATCCTGAGGCAAAAATAAAAATAGAACTAAATGAAACAATTGTTGGCATAAAGTATATTGAGCTGTAAAATAAATTATATCTCTGAAACTTTTGGAAGAGTCTAATTGAGATTGCAAGGATCTAAGCAGAAAAATAGGACATTAAACAAAAAGAAAAAGTTTCATCTCATTTCTATCTAGGATATTAAATAAATTTCATTTTAAATCTCGATATTTTTTCAGAGGGTAATAGAAATTGAACTTAATGTGAACCCTAACTATAATCCTTAAATCAGACGCCAGCAATTGGTTGATAGGAATGTTGTTCCAGGTTATGAAAGGACATAGATCCAGGAACAGCTTGTTGGCCTCCATTTATATGCCACAGTTCTACAAGCAGCCTCTCTATTTCAATCCCCTGTAAATCCTGCTGACCAAGGTCAGAAATGAACAATTCTAAGCATAGTGGCAAAAAGACAAATAATTCTAATATTCTTAACCTTTGTTAATGTATCCTATATTGATATTATAATACTGTTTTTTACTAATTAAATATTTCATATTTAAGACTACGTTACATGACAATGTTCTAAAAACTTTTGCGTTTTTTGCGTACAGACGACAACGCTGTCAAAACGATCCCCGTTCACAAGCATCTGAGGAAAACGATTAAAAACGCTGCGTTATGCTGCCAGGCCAGTAGTTGGCGATGTCACTTTGTAAAGAAACACTATAGACTGAACAACATGTAATACGTTGTCACTGTCAACATGTCACTGTTTTCAATAACGGTATAAGACAATAACGGTATCGTTTTAAAAAACCTGCACTTTGAAACCTGTTTTCAAAAGTTTGCTTTTTCAGACCACCAAAACACTGTTGTTGTGTAAATGAACGGGCAAAAAGCATAGGTTTTCTTTTTTAGTTGTCGCGTGTAAATGGCCCCTTAGATCTGGTTTATGTACTATTTATGCCTGTCAAGTTTAATATGCGTTTGAAGTATTTGACATACATGGATGGCACTCTCTGTGTTTTGATATGAAAGAAATGCCCTTAAAGATGTAAAACTGCCCCTGTAAATCAGTTCCAAATATTGCCCCATGTCATTGTTTTTTCTTTTTTTTCTTCTTTTTTTTGTGTGAAAAATGATGTCTGGTTGTGTGTTACTAACTGGGCAGAGGGGAAAATGATAAAATATATAACATAAAAAAGCTAATTATCTTGACTGTAGACTGATCCTCAGGTCGCAGTGAATGTTATGTAGCAGTCCACAGATGTAGATTCATGTCCAGAACTGCATTATTCACCAGCCTCTGTGTCTGGTCATGTATCTGTATTCATTGAACTTTTTCATTATGTATTTAATCAGCTGCCTTTATAGGTCTACAGTTCTCTACTTCTGGCTTTGAAAATGAGCTTGTGAAGGTAAAATCTGCATCTGTCTGTTCTGTGTGCAGGAGTATGGAAGAGGTGGAGATTCCCAACATCAGCATCAGGATGTTCCGGCCTCTAACTAACCTCACTCACATGTGAGCATACAAAAATTTTATTGTAAAACTTTCTCTTTTTTTTTTTGCTTACTTTTTATGCCATCTTATTTTTTATAATATATACATAGTTACATTATATATTCTTTAAACAATATTTTGTTGCACTTGTGTGCCCTCTGTGGAGGGTTATCAGTATGTTCCAGACCTTCAGATTTGCACTCAATTTCCTTATACACCATAGTCTCTCTTGAGTCAAAACAAACACCATGAAAACCTCCATTAAGCCAGTAGGTCACACAGCATGCCCTCTGAGTGAGATAGAGGGCGAGAGTGCAGAGAGAGGTCTTTACTCTTGAATGTAGGCTGGATAGTAGCTGTCAGACGAAGGGTGAATGATTACTGCATTTGAAAAGTCAAACCTGCCGGTAAATACAGCTCAACTTGAACTCTTGATTTTTCACAGGTGGCAAGATGACCTTGCCTCTCTCTGCTTGTGAAATATCTTTAACTTTTCTTCCATCAGATTTAATATCGCCAGAACAGATCCCCTCTGGAGAAATGAAAATGAAATAAAAAAAGCAGTAGAGAGTAGGCCTTCAGAGATATTTTAAAAATGGAATGCCATCATTTCTTTGAGGAATGAGTCCCCTCCACAGCAGCACCGAACAAAAGAGCCGCCGCGTGCCGAGAGGTGTTGTTCTGAAGTGAGTGCTGAACCTCACGCTGAACCTCTCTGCACTTTGATGTGGAGATGAGGTTTTCGGGATTGTTACTTTGCAGATAATCAGCCGCACTAAAAATTTACTTTTGATCTGAGACATGCCCACTCTAGCAGACTGTGACAGTAATAGAAGGTTAGCTCTGCATTTTACAAACCTGTTGATGTGTTTGGTGAAGTATAAATGTGAACAGAACTGCATGTGTGTGTGTGTGTGTGTGCGCTGTAGTGAAACACATGATTAAAGAACAGACAGAGGAACAGCTCGGGCTGGAGTGTTTGATTGTGCAGCAGGGAAAAAGTGTTCATTTAGGGTGTAAGCATTAGGTATTTATTTGAAAACGTTCAAGAACATTGCGTTTTCTTAATGGATGCTGCCATCATTTACTCATCTTTGTGTCATTCTAAATTATTTTCTGGTTGCACTTTATTTTACATTACGTGTACTTACCTAAGAAAGTACTGATAACGTTACATGGGTTAAGTTTAAGTTTAGGTTTAGGGGTAGGTTCAGGGTTTAGTACCTAGTTATTACCCACTTAGTGTCATTACTACAATAAGTACATAGTATGGGGAACAGGACTGTAAAATAAAGTGCTACCGAATATCCTGACTATTCTTTTCCATAAAATTAAAGTGAATGATTCTTAAACTTGAAGTGGTTCATATGACTTCAGTTCACTGAAGCCATATGAAAGCTTTGTGTAACACTGAAATATTGAAAAGCATTGAAAGTCATGAGAGAAATAACAATGTTCAATTTGTAAACAATTATTTATATATATATATATATATATATATATATATATATATATTCAATGAATTGGTTAATTTAGTTCACAAATCCCATCTGAATGATTTGTTTACAAACTGGTTCTTGAATATTGCCTCAATGTTGCCTCAGAATGGCATAAGCAATTCCATTAATGTTTTTAATATCTTTTTTATATGATTATTAATTAAGTATGCAGTTATGTGTAAAACAAATGTGCTTTTCTGTTCTCTTTTTCTGTCATTTATGTGTTGGATAATTTTAGTTATTTTAAGCGTTTTGAATTCTGTGGATATTCTCCCAACGTGCGGAGCTGCAAACCAAACACAGATGGAATCTCGTCCTTTGAGAATCTGCTTGCAAACATCATCCTGCGCGTGTTTGTCTGGGTTGTCGCCTTCATCATTTGCTTCGGAAATATCTTCGTCATCTGTCTGCGGTCCTGCATTGCTTCAGAGAATCAACATCACACCATGGCCATCAAATCCCTCTGCTGTAAGTACATTATACATCAAACATGAGCGTGACAAAACCAATATGCAGGATTCTACTCAACCCCAGTGAAGCTAAGTGATCAATCAGTCAAAATCCATTTCATGCATTAAACAGTGAGACACAAAAACTTATGAACTCAATGTACCCATTCTGACTACATCAGATAAGAGTGACATTTCTACACATCCACAATACAATCAACTAAAATGCTTAAAGGGCATATTGCAGGTTAGAAGACCCAATGAGTCAATGTATAAAAAAATAATGTAGGAACTAGATTTTCTTTAAAAAAAAACTTCTAAATGCGCTACAGTGGCTTCTGGAGTCGTTTTTGTGAGAAAATTTTACTTCCGCATCTAAAAATGGGCGTGGCGGGCGTGACGTCGCATGAGGGAGAGCGGTCGATTCAAACAACGGAAATAATGGATCGCAAGACGTTTCGGACGCTGAGGACACTGGACAGTTCATTCATTGCACAGTTTATTCCTGGTTTCCACGTCAGTGCTGTTTGATCCGTTAATAACGGAGAAATGTGAATATTTCTCACTAGATCTCGCAGCGATGTTATTACTTCAGTGGTGAATTCAAATGCTTTATTTACTGGATCTCGCAGTAACAGTGTTGCTTGATCAGGCTCGCGCTGCACTGGTCCAAACTGATAAACGGCCCACACAAACACAATAACGAGTAGCTCAGTTTTCGTTTTCCGAAGCCGACGCGGAAGAGAAATCCCGTCTCTTCACCTGCACAAACCGCGCCCAGGCACGAAAGATAGCACCGTCCCTTTTCTTGTTAGGAAACCGGTGGACTCGATGTCCTAACAGGCTGGAGTTTTTGCAAGCTCCACAAACACAATAATTTACCATGACGATGATAAATTGAAATACAAAAACTACTGAAAACACACTGACTCACGACCGCTCTTACTGAATACCAACCTACTCTGCACTGAGCTGCGGCAGAGCACAGCACACATCTCCCTCATGTGACGTAAAATGACGCGATGTTGAAAAAAAGCGTTTTTTACGAGCAGTCAAAGAAACGCTCACTTTATCTACTAAATTGGTGTCCTTATGTCGTTTTAAAACATTTTAAATCCTGCATTATCTTTTCATATGATATTTTCATACACGGTTATATATTCATTTAGATTTTTTTTTTACCTGCAATATGCCCTTTAACAAACAAAAAACAAAAAACGGTCAACATGAAATGGTCTTCGCAATCCATTTTACTTTGTAATATTTTAGATTGAAAAAACCCCAATCTAAAATAGTTGACGATATTCAACAAGAAAAATGACATGAGGTAAGACTCGATTTTATCAATGATTGGATCATGGAAGAGACTTTCTAAACCAGATTGAAGCTAGACCTGAATATGGTTAACATTAGACTGCAAGACCTTTTTTAGATTTTCATTAAATATTATTTTATACACGGCTATATTTCAAAAGTTTGTGGTTGGTACGATTTTTTTGTGTTTTTAAAAGAAATCTCTTATGCTCGCTAATGCTGTTTATATATACAGTGAGGAAAATAAGTATTTGAACACCCTGCTATTTTGCAAGTTCTCCCACTTAGAAATCATGGAGGGGTCTGAAATTGTCATCGTAGGTGCATGTCCACTGTGAGAGACATAATCTAAAAAACAAAATCCAGAAATCACAATATATGATTTTTTAACTATTTATTTGTATGATACAGCTGCAAATAAGTATTTGAACACCTGTCTATCAGCTAGAATTCTGACCCTCAAAGACCTGTTAGTCTGCCTTTAAAACGTCCACCTCCACTCCATTTATTATCCTAAATTAGATGCACCTGTTTGAGGTCGTTAGCTGCATAAAGACACCTGTCCACCCCATACAATCAGTAAGAATCCAACTACTAACATGGCCAAGACCAAAGAGCTGTCCAAAGACACTAGAGACAAAATTGTACACCTCCACAAGGCTGGAAAGGGCTACGGGGAAATTGCCAGGCAGCTTGGTGAAAAAAGGTCCACTGTTGGAGCAATCATTAGAAAATGGAAGAAGCTAAACATGACTGTCAATCTCCCTCGGACTGGGGCTCCATGCAAGATCTCACCTCGTGGGGTCTCAATGATCCTAAGAAAGGTGAGAAATCAGCCCAGAACTACACGGGAGGAGCTGGTCAATGACCTGAAAAGAGCTGGGACCACCGTTTCCAAGGTTACTGTTGGTAATACACTAAGACGTCATGGTTTGAAATCATGCATGGCACGGAAGGTTCCCCTGCTTAAACCAGCACATGTCAAGGCCCGTCTTAAGTTTGCCAATGACCATTTGGATGATCCAGAGGAGTCATGGGAGAAAGTCATGTGGTCAGATGAGACCAAAATAGAACTTTTTGGTCATAATTCCACTAAACGTGTTTGGAGGAAGAAGAATGATGAGTACCATCCCAAGAACACCATCCCTACTGTGAAGCATGGGGGTGGTAGCATCATGCTTTGGGGGTGTTTTTCTGCACATGGGACAGGGCGACTGCACTGTATTAAGGAGAGGATGACCGGGGCCATGTATTGCGAGATTTTGGGGAACAACCTCCTTCCCCTCAGTTAGAGCACTGAAGATGGGTCGAGGCTGGGTCTCCCAACATGACAATGACCCGAAGCACACAGCCAGGATAACCAAGGAGTGGCTCTGTAAGAAGCATATCAAGGTTCTGGCGTGGCCTAGCCAGTCTCCAGACCTAAACCCAATAGAGAATCTTTGGAGGGAGCTCAAACTCCGTGTTTCTCAGTGACAGCCCAGAAACCTGACTGATCTAGAGAAGATCTGTGTGGAGGAGTGGGCCAAAATCCCTCCTGCAGTGTGTGCAAACCTGGTGAAAAACTACAGGAAACGTTTGACCTCTGTAATTGCAAACAAAGGCTACTGTACCAAATATTAACATTGATTTTCTCAGGTGTTCAAATACTTATTTGCAGCTGTATCATACAAATAAATAGTTAAAAAATCATACATTGTGATTTCTGGATTTAGTTTTTTAGATTATGTCTCTCACAGTGGACATGCACCTACGATGACAATTTCAGACCCCTCCATGATTTCTAAGTGGGAGAACTTGCAAAATAGCAGGGTGTTCAAATACTTATTTTCCTCACTGTATATATATATATATATATATATATATATATATACAGTCAAAACAGTAATATTGTTAAACATTACAAATTAAAATAACTGTTTAAAAATCTATTTTTATTCATTTTAAAATGCACTTTATTCATGTGATGGCGAATCTGAATTTCCAGCATCATTACTCCAGTCTTCTAGTGCCACATGATCCTTCAAAAAACATTCTAATATGCTGATTTGAAAACCGTGATGCATTTTTTCAGGCTTTTTTGATGAATAAAATGTTTAAAAAAATGGTTTGTTTTTTTTAAATTAGATTTTCTTTTAACAATGTTATTGTCACTTTTTCACTTTTTTATAAATTTAACGCATCCTTGCTGTGTAACATGACAGCCCACAAAATAAATTACTTGCTAAATAATGCAAAATAATTAAAATGGGCACCAGACAGGATTAAGCCTGTCAAGAAATGAATTATACCAAGATAGCTCAAAGGAAAAAATTACATTATTAAATATTACATAAAATAATAATAACGGCTGTCTTTTCCCACAACAATGCTTTGATTGAATATAAAGGTATATAAAAGAATCACAACCCTGAATAATTGGGGTAAGTATGTGTACTAATAGTAAATATAGGTGTATTTGATTTTGTGTTGACATATATATTCATCTACTTATTTAAAGTGATTCAAAGTTCGTAATGAAAAAGTTGTTTGTTTGCTTTCGGAAATGGTAGTGTGTGAGTGCAGGGTCTAATTTTAGAAGTTCACGGGTGTCAGACAAACAGGCTTAAAGGGTCGTAGTTCCCTCTAATTGCAGCATTTACACACACACACACTTTCCATTATACACACTCAGCTAATTATATACATCAATACACAGCCCAGAAACTAAATTATACATCTATGCAGTATCACAAGCTTTTAATAAACATCAAAACACACACACTCTTGCCTCCCCACTGGGCAGATAAATAATTACAACAGTCTGTATTTTTACACACACACACACACACACACACACACACACACACACACACACACACACACACACAAAGAGTTTGCTGACTTGTGTATGACCTCACGCACTGCAGCAACATAAAAACTTTTATTAGAAAAGGTTGGATCAGAGTGTGATATCTAGACCTGTTCAGCTGGGGATAAGAGTCTGAGGACTAATCTGTCTCTCAGTGATGGAAAGAGATAGCAGACAGGGGGCTGAAAAGAGAAAGATGGATGAACAGATGGCTGGATAGGTGCAGTTTTTTTAACCCACAAAGAGTTGAAAGGACAAGTCGCTCTCTTAAATTATCAAAACCTGCCGCCCCCTCAGATGACATGTCTCGGATGCCCTGAGAGACATCTGTAAGGGAAGAGACATCTGTAAGGGAAGGGAAGATGATTTGGAGGGAGTGCAGTGAATAAAAGGGTGTGAGTGATTTGGTGCTTGCTAACTATTAACTGAATCTACTGCTCTGCAGGTTTCTAGGACGCACAAATATAGAGAAACCGCAAAAAGAAAAGAGACAGGCTTGACCACACACTACCAGAAATAAACATAGCAGAAAGCAATAGACTGACATGACTGACTGATGGATTATGGATGGATAGATATATAAATGGATCAGTGCTTTTATATACTATTACAGTATTTAATAATTTTTCTAGTTAGCTTTTATTTTCAGCTTTTCAGTTTTCATTTTCATTTATGGTTTAGTATTGTTTTTTCATTTTTATTTGTCTTTGTTGTTTTTTTTCACCTATAGTTTTATCAATTTTAGTACTTAAACTTACTTTTTTCAGTTAGTTTCCAAGGCAACATTTTTTAAATATTCATCCAATATTTATATTTTCTTTCAAATTTATTTTAATTACCAACAACACTGGAATGGATGTGCCGATGCATGAACAGGTGAAAGGATGGATGAAAGTTTGGCAGATGGACAAAAGGCAAATGGTTGCATGGACAGATGGGCAAATGGATGAGGATGAATGGATGGCAATGGATTGAGAGTTTGATGAGCTTTTTTAAAATCCCGTATTAAGATGTGTGTTTATCTCTAATAGGTGCAGACTGTCTCATGGGCGTGTATCTGCTTTTCATCGGTGCCTTTGATATCAAGTATTGTGGCGAGTACAACCGCCATGCTCAGATATGGATGGAGAGCCTGTCCTGCCAGCTGATTGGCTCACTGGCCATGTTGTCCACAGAGGTATCCGTCATGATGTTGACCTACATGACACTAGAGAAGTACCTGTGCATCGTCTTCCCATTCCAGCATTACCGTGCTGGACGAAAACAGACACTCTGCTCACTGACCTTCATCTGGCTGCTAGGATTTATCATTGCCGTTATTCCCTTCTGGGATAAACAGACATTTGGGAATTTTTATGGGCGGAATGGAGTGTGTTTCCCTCTTCATTCAGACCAGACAGAGAAACCTGGTGCCAGATGCTACTCTACAGCCATCTTTCTCGGTGAGGCCAGAGGGCACCGGAGTGTGAAAATTTTGCACTACGTTTGAGACCTAGATATGCCAGTGTGTGTGTGTGTGTGTGTCTCTTTGCAGGATTATTGAATAATTTTACCGAATTTCCCTAGAGATTTAACAATGCTCGGTTACAAAAAGCTTTCATAAATTAAACTCAGAAAATTATCCTGGTTGCAACCACCACTGGTCAGTCACTGAACTCAGTAAAAAACAATGCTCTTAATAACTATATTTCTCATTTTCTAACAAACGTAGCTAAATACCCTCAGAACGTGCTAAATTATGTAATGAATTTAGTTTATTTCAATTTCCCCATTTCCATTTATTTCTTTTTCAAAGGAGTAAGAAAGCGTAATTCAAAATTTATTGTCTGAAAACCTAATATAAATAGGCCTACAAGTCTATTTTCTTAAAATAAAAATTTAAATATAAAAAGAAATGTATATATTGCTCCCCAAGTAGATTTTGAGGATGTAACAGTAATTGTTTATACTGGAAAAACACTAAGTCATGCAATACTGCACCAGTCCAAAGACAAAAAAAGAAAACAATATAGGCTAATGCATAAAAAGGCTAACTTGGTGAAACACTTTTTGCTCGATGTTACTGAAGATTTATGTCTGTGTTTCTCTGTCAGGTCTGAATCTGCTGGGTTTCATGGTGATCGTATTCTCCTACTCCAGTATGTTTTTCTCTGTCCAGAAAACGGCAAAGTCAGCCCGGCAGACAGTATATGATCGGGAAGTCGCTATCGCAAAACGCTTTTTCTTCATTGTGTTCACTGATGCCATGTGCTGGATCCCCATCTTCCTCTTGAAGATATTATCACTGCTAAGAGTACATATCGCAGGTAAGCAAACACAAGCTAATATGTCTGAGAGAACACACTGGCAGGTTTTTATGAGTGTGTCTTAACTCATAATTGCTGTGACCGCAGTTTGGCTGCACATTAGCTAATGATCTTAATGAGGCAACTCATAAATATTAAATGGTGAAATAAGAACTAAATGGCTGCTTGGCCTGATTTCCAGTCAATAACACTATAATCACCCTGCTTTGTTCTTGTGCATGTTCGATGCATACGGCAGGATTTACAGAGCTTTAAAATTAGATTTGATCTCTGCTCCAGTAGATATTGATTTTACTTTTTATTTATTTATTTGTGAACTTTAATAAAACATTGCACGATTGCATCTACACATCCACAACTGAAAATTATACACATGCACCCACAAAAAAATAGGATTTTTTTTTGTTGCAAAAACTGTACAGCAGCTTATCATTGGGGCAATACTCTTAAAAGGACAGGTTTACATATACCATATGGTATACAACAGATGTACAGATATATAATTTCAGATTATTTAAAGGGTGAAACGATCTTGTCTACTGGCATTTTCTTCATTAAATCAATTAAAAGTTGCAAAATTTTAAAGAATATTAACTTTTTTTTTTACGAGTATGGTATCTTTTCTAGGGGAATTACAGGTCTTAGGGTGTGTTCACACTTGGCTGGTTTGGTTCAATTAAAACAAACTCTGGTGCAATTGCACTGTTAGTGCGGTTCATTTGCCATCCGGACCCTGGTGCGCGCTAAACAAGCGGACCGAAACGCCTGAAAAGGTGTGTCTTGGTCCACTTCCAAACAAACTCTGGTGTGGTTTGACCATAATATGAACGCAACACAGACCAAAGACATCTAAACAAACCAAAAACATGATGTCATGAGATGAGAGCCTAAAAAGGACAAACTCTTCATTAGTTCTCAGCTGGTAAAAATAAATACCATCATATGTATGCACATACACTGAGCGCATGCCCGGTAAGTTCTGCCACAAAATATACTCATAAAAGCTTTTTTTTTTTTCTTTAAGTTTGGTGTTAAAAATGACAGTGTGTTCGCTAAGTAAACCAGGACTTAGGCTCAATCCCAATTCACCCCTTGCCCCTACCCCTTGGCCCTACCCCTCCGTTTTGCGCGTTCCCGTGAAGGGGTAGGGCTGTCTCGATTCTCTTTTGGTTGGAGGGGTAGGGGTAAGGGGAAGGGCCAGATAGCCCTTGAAACGAAGATTTTTCAGGACCACACTTCAAACGAAGGGGTATGAGAAATGTACCTGCATACACCGGCTACAGAGGCAACATGACAGCCAATAATCATTTTCTTTATGTCACATTCAATCTTGTGTTTACGGTCATGTTCTTCAAAGAAACGGTTGCAAAAAAATCGTTAAAGTTCGTTAACAATATGACGCGTGTAAAAAGCAAAAGTTTGAAGCGAAGTGGACGCGCGAATGAGGCGAATTTGCGTCCACCGCGCCGCGCTAAACGCCTCATTCGAGCCGCAAGACCTCCAGACGCGCGTAAACGCGTCTTAACATTGAAATCACTCGCGCCAGACGCTCTATTCGCGTTTGGTGTGAACGCAGCAATAGGCGTTGAAGATATCATAATCTCCGTTGTTTTCTGCAAACTTCAGAAGAAAAATGCAAAAAAATAGCTGTAACTCACGCAAGACTACAGCTGTCGATGGCATCTTGGAAGTTTGTGATAAACATTGGCGCATCTCCTGTGACGTAGGCACTAGCGACGATCGATGTATAATGACATGTAACGATGTAGTAGTGGTGTCCCATTTCTTAGGGGAATATTTTCACCCCTACGCCTTGACACTCTGTTTCAAGGGGCAAGGGTAAGGGGTAGGCGAAGGGGTATAAAATAGAATTGGGATTGAGCCTAAATGTCTGGACCAAAAGAACCAAGTGAGCTGTTGACTTTATCAAGACACAATAAGCCATTTGAATTTTTTTCCTTTATGCTGAATCCTTTAAGCCTAAATCCAGATTTACCTGTATACTCCTTGTAAAAATCTGTAGACAAATGTCATTTTCGAAACATGCAAGTGATGCAAGTAACCGGTCTGAGCAAAGAGGCACATTTTGGTTAGTCGATGGCTGAGGAGCTGAAACCCCGGGCAGAAAGAGGATTAGACATTCAACCACCATGAGCACACATGGACACTTATCAGCTAGAATGGCTTTGCAGTTCTTCCCTTGGACAACACGGTTTAATCTGAACTTTCTTTCTCTTTCTCCCTGTCTCCTCCAGGCACCATCATTCTGTGGGTGGTGATTTTTATCCTTCCAATAAACAGCGCCCTGAACCCCATCCTGTACACTATCACAACCAGCGCTTTTCAGCAGAGACTTAAACAGTGTCTGAAATTTCGCTGCCAGCAGACTAACTGACACAAACACACACTATGCATATGCACATGCTCTGAGATTAATATTCCATGAGGAATAAAATGTTAATAGATGACCGAATAATGATCACACACACACGATGTTCTCATCCTCAGCACAAGCTAATGAGGCTTACAAGAGCCTGCAGGGGTGAAGAAATGAGAGCACACATGACCACATTAACCAGCAGACCGTCGTAAACAATATATACTTATGCAATTAATATGTAATACCAAGCCTTATTGAAAAACAAAGAAATTACACACAAACCTATTAAACTTCAACTGTCATATAGACCTGGAGCAGTGCATGCGTACGCAGGGAAAGCCAAACTCTGCTGCTGTCAGAGGTTCAGGACGGACCCGGCGGGCTGAGGATTGGAACCCTTCCGACTGATTTAATTGCATTTTTGTTTGCTTGTTTGGATGTGAATGGAAAACAAAGAAGCAAATATGGCATTTGCATACTGTCAGGATAGAAAATGTCCAGAGAGACCAAAAATAACCAATCATAGCACTTAATCCAAAATTCAGATCATTATGGTGTTCACGCTGGTATCAAATTATACTTTTGTTCCAAATTGCTCTTTTATTGTGTGAGTGTATTATTTATGAAACGCACCGCTTTCATTTGTCTTCTGTAATTTGTCAGTTGTCTACAATATGTAAAATGAATATAAAACTCAAATTATTGCAATGAATAAATGATAATTATTTCATTATATTTCATTACACAACACCTGTTTGGCAGCACTAACTCCTTGCACTGACATATTTTATATCTTACCACAAAATCAACTTTTAGAGGATGTCTTTTAAGAAAGACTTAGGATAGACTTCATTAGCAGAGAGCAGCTTTACTAAATAAAGAAGTTCATTGATCTCCCTGGACCCCACAGTCTTACTAAAAAAAAAAACCATCCCAGGACAGTCATCTGTTTACTGAGCTGGACCCTTCACAGCTGAAGGTTAGGGGTTAAGACTTTGTTTAGTCTCATAAAGTCTGACAACATAGTCTTACCAAAATGTTAATGTATTCTGTTAAAAAACGGTTCACACACTGACAGAACACATTCTTAGTAAAAAATGTAATTGTGTTTTCTTTTGCATGCACTAGACCAGGGTTCTTCACTTCTGTTCTTGCTGGTCCACTGTCCTGAAGAGTTGAGCTCCAATTCTAAACAAACACACCTGAACAAGCTAATCAACATCTTGAAAATTACAGGCAGGTGTAAGCTCGAGCTATAGGCATGAAAACACCCTTTGACCAGTCCATCGCAGGTCTAACATACACATTCACACTCACACTCTTTTCAATTCACCTGTCCTGCATGTCTTTAAATTGTGGGAGAAATCTTACTTGCTGCAAAGTGGCTTTAAACAAAAATCTGAATCCCTTTCAAAGATGTTATGCCACTAACCAGCAAATTATGGCAAATTAAGTGCTCGTTGTACCTGCAAGCACACTTTTTAGATAGATCAATAACCCAGAGTTGTGAGCTATATACATCAGACCGTGGGCATGCCATGATCCGAGGCTGAGGCTGACGCTAGGCTTTGTTTTGATTTACCACCTATAATTTTCAACAGGTCCTCAAATCAGCCAATGAAGCTAATTTTAATCATGTTTATAATGACCTCGGATCGATTCAAATGCAACCATTATGTTTATAATGCTGTATCAGTAACAGCTAATGCTTCATTTAGCAGTTACAAAAAATTTACCCAGTATGGTCAGCTGTCATTGATTCAGGTATAGTCTGATTTAACAAACTACAATACAAGAAATATTTTCAAACAGGCCTGAAATGTGGCCTCCATTACTTTTTCTGCCACCTGAGCCAACCAAGCTATCAGAAAATCTATTTATCTAATCCAGTGGTTCCCAAACCTGTCCTGAAGGACCCCCAACACTGCACGTTTTCTTTGTCTCCCTAATCAAACACACCTGATTCAACTCATCAGCTCATTAACCCATGTGATAATGAGCTGATGAGTTGAATCAGGTGTGTTTGATTAGGGAGACAAAGAAAACGTGCAGTGTTGGGGGTCCTTCAGGACAGGTTTGGGAACCACTGATCTAATTGATACAACAGATGAGGCACAATCAATACTGAAAAGAGAAAAGGACAGGGTGTGAGAGAGAGAAAACGAGCGAGAGAGTGAGAGTGTGAACAGCGCATTGAATTAAAACCAACCTCATTTGTGACCACGTGAATAAAACTTGCAGAATGCATATGTGAAACCTGCCACACCAACTGCTACAGGCAATTTTTCAAAGGGAGTCAAATTAATCTATTTTTTTTTTCTCAGTGTTACATTTTAACCTGTAGCTGGAGATAACACAGAGGAAGCACAAAGGAAATTAAAGGTAGGGTAGGTAGGATTTTTCTAAAAAAAAAAAAAACATTCCAAATTTGTTTAAACTGTCTTTATATACCAATACATAATTAAAATATAAGTACTCTGAAAAAGAGAGTATAAAAATCGAGTGTCTGTAGACCTCTCACGACTGTTGTAAACACAGCTAATTATTTCCATTCACTCCACCCCCTCCCTTCTGGGCTCCTTCCAAAGCCACGCCCCCAAAACACATGAACGTGTGACGCCAAATGCTCAGGCTCAGGAAGACGCATTTATTTACCTGAGAGGAGCGGAGAGGAAGGAGCGCAGTGCATGCAGTGACATCATGTCAGAATCACATGTAATAAAATACCTAACTTTATCACTATATAAATATAAACAAATAAGATGGCTTTTAGTACTCACAATCAAGCTAGCATATCGATACTGGTAAAGTTTAAAATATATTTTGTTTGATTCGGTAACGAGCTATATTTAGGCTATAGGTAACGAGCTATATTTATAAGGCAAAGCTAAAAACAGGTTGCATTGATGCACGTTTTTCCATTACCATCAGTTAAACTGTGATGAAGGTGAATTTCGTGTAAGAGTCATAACATATACGGTGTTTTGCATGTAAGAGTTTACATGATGAAAACATTGTTGACTCTGATGAGGACTAATGTTACACTCCGGTGACAAGTACCGCATCGTCGGTCCAAGGACAGGTCCGGGGTCGAGGGCGAAGCAGAGGAGGTCGTTCAAGAGTGCGGGCAACCAGGGTCCGAGGAAGTAGTTTTTGCCTTGTTTGCCTTCGCTGACTGCATATGCAGGTGCTTTGAATTTTGAATGCTCTTTTTCTCTGCCATAATTTTACTCTTCGTAGGTTCCGCGCCTCTCTTGCACCCCCCTCAAATCAAACGGGTGCGCGCGCATATGGGCAGATCTAGCAATAGTGGTGGTAGCCTTGGTTGCGAGAGTGAGTGACAGTCGCCCAAACCAATCAATT
This sequence comes from Abramis brama, assembly GCF_963993115.1. Classification (NCBI taxonomy): domain Eukaryota; kingdom Metazoa; phylum Chordata; class Actinopteri; order Cypriniformes; family Leuciscidae; genus Abramis; species Abramis brama. Next base: position 23,048,448 of record NC_139967.1, on the reverse strand, counting down.
GTTTCGTCCCGGATGGAAATAATGAGCTGTGTTTATTGAAGATTAAAAGGTCTACAGTCACTCGATTTTTAAACTCTCTTTTTCAGAGCACTTACATTTTAATTATGTATTGGTATATAAACACAATTTAAACAAATTTGAACAAAAAGTTTTTTATAAAAATCCTACCTACCCTACCTTTAATTACACTCCAAAAGACCACTAGCCTGTGACAGGCTTCGAGCCAAGCTGCTCAAAAGAACAGGAAACCGCTTCAGTGGATCAACAGGACATTATATTTTTCTTAATTCAGCACATACTTTGATATCCAAAGCAGGGTTCGTACGGGTGCTTGAAATCCTTGAAAGTTCTTGAATTTTGATTAAAATGCTTTAAAATGCTTGAATTTGTAACTGTATTTCTTTCACAAGAAATATCTTTCTGACGAAATAGTTCATTATTAAATGGAGAAAAAAATGTAGCCCTTCAGAATCAGATACAGATTGATTTGCGTTACGCTGGCCAGGCGGAGTTTTCATTTTGATTTCCGCGGTTGTTTGGATGCACCGTTTTTATTGGCCACGCAGCGGCAACAGTTGAACTATTTTAAACTTTGACCGCTGAGCTCCGCTCCGCTTTGGTCCGAGTCGCGCGGCGCAAGCCATTGAAATATATCGGTTTCATTTCATAGCGCAGCGCGGTCCGCGTCCTATCTGAAAGGGCCATTAGTGACTGAAAGTACTTGGTGTGATAATGTAATGTAAGTATTGCATGTCCGTTATGTTCATTTGTGGAATATGCAGTGAACATTGCCAAAATTACAGAACTGTAACGTGCAAATTAACCTGCAAACGTTAGCCCAGTGCATAACAACAGTCGTTAATTGCTGAACTGAAATCAGTCAGTGTCATAAGTAGTATACTGTTACTGTAAGGTTTAGGATGGTCCTATGCAATATTTACACTGCTCTATTCCAGTAAATGTATAACGTTATGTCTTGGCCCAAGACATCTTGGCAATGAAATACATTTATCAGGCAGGTGCCTGTGCACTCAGATATTGTTCAGACCTTGTCTATATCAAGAATGTGTCCCAAAACGGGAAGGCCTGTCAAATATTTCTAAGTCTTCATATTTGAAATTAATTCAGTTTTACAGCCTATAAATCACATTATCTGGTAAGCAATATTTGGACATTAATATAATGAAAAGTATATTATTCATACTTAGTGATACATTTTGAAGAATAAAACTTGTGATTGGCTTAAATATTAGGGCTGCACAATATATCGAAATATTGCAAATGTATTATCGCAACGGCTTGCAATAACTGGGGTCATGAACAAAAGACAAAGAAAATCACTCACTGCTTTTGGCTGAATAACTTTTGTAGCTTTAATAAGAATCAGTATATTTAATTCATGCAGTGAAAACTAAGCAGTGTTTATTTTTACATTTGATTAATCAGTTTCTGTTGTTAAATAAACCTAATGTAGGAATAGGATAACCTGAACCCCTAAACCCCAGTGATGTTAAAATAACACTTCTTATGCTACAGTAAAACACTGATGTTCAATGTCTTGAAGTTGTAGGGATATTTTCTTATCACAAAAAGAATGTGAAACACGTATGTGTAGGTTATATCATTTTAAAGATATTTTAAAGATAATTTAAGTTAATTTGACACACTTTAAGCATTATCGTATCGCATATTGAATATCGCATTATTTAATGAGTTATCGCATATCTCATTTTTCTTCAATATCGTGCAGCCCTCTGCTATTATGAAACATTTGGCTGTTTATCTCTTTTGATGTGATAAAAACACTAAATAATAATTTTAAGTATGTATTGGTATGTAATTTACGGTAGTGTAAGGTGCTGGAAAAAGCTTTAAAATGGACCTGGAAAGTGCTTGAAAAGTGCTTGAATTTGACCTTGGAAAAAGTGTACGAACCCTGCCAAAGTCATTTTGAAATGGGAAACCCTCACCTGGGGATTGCTGGGTTCATTGTAAGTGCCTTGCTCAAGTAGACATTGGTCCTCATGTATTTTTCTTCGGAGGTATATTTACCTTGTTACATGGATGTTTAGATATTTTTACTGGAAACCAAGATCTTTTTTTTTTTTAGTCAGAGAAAAATGAAGAACAATGGGCATAAAACAAATCCTTCCCTGTTATGATCTACAAACTGATGATGGGTTGAAGAGAGATTTCTTTAAAGTAGACTTTGGTAATACCAAATCAACTGGAAGTTGGGACAAGCACGCTCGCTGGTAAATTGATAAAATGACTGCATTTTGAAATAATAGAGGTATTTTGTGTAGTCTGCTTTAGTTAATGTTTATCATTAGATATTTGATCTAAATCAATTTGTGTTTATTTTGTCACTGTCCTCATATTGGATTTGAAATTGAACAATAATTAGGAGTTTAAAATGCAGATTTTAATCTTTAGTATAAGGGAAATTTTTGTTCATCAAAATCAAAGAATCTGCAACCAAATACTAAATATGATTATTTTATTTAGGTTTATAGGAACTTGTGCAAAAGAAATATGGACCTCTAAAAATGTTGCTGTAATTACTACATGGTTCAGTTGATAGATCTAAAAAAAGAAGAAAAAATATATACATACAAATTTAAGATTAGAGTTTGCACTTGAGATCCATCTTCATTATTTAATTTCTGGTTCAAGTACTGGACAGAAATCATGAATCATCATATAGACATGTGGGGGGTGTGTACTCTTAATTTAGTCATTTATTAACTAGCACAGTTTGATCTTTCTTTAGTACTCCCATTTCTATCCTGCAGCAACAGGCTGACTTGACTCGACTCGGTCTCCTCTGGGGCATATGCTCTGTTTCTTGTGGTGGAATATGTAACTAAGTACATTTACTCATGTACTGTATTAGTGCGAATTTCAGCTACTGCTTCACTTCAGTATTTCCATTTAATGCAACTTTATACTTTTACTCCAATACATCTCAGAGGCAAATATTGTACTTTTTACTAATTTGATTCTCAATACCATCCGGAAAATGTAGGTGGGGGAGTGAATGAACAGCACTCTCTTCCACCCCTCCACTGAGGTGCCCTTGAGCAAGGCACCTAATCCCTAATCGCCCCCAATCGGGCACCATAGCAGTGGATGCTCACTGCTCCAGGTGTGTGTGTGTGTTCACCATACACTGCTCCAGGTATGTGTGTGTGTGTTCACTACTCACTGCTCCTAGTGTGTGCAACTTATTTTCCAGTAACTGATGCATTACTTGTGGTGTAGAGTTGTAATGTTTTTGCTGTTGTCATTGCATGCATGGATAAGAATTTGACTGAAGTTCTTGCATGTGTGTTTGGAGAGATTTTTGATCAGCCATTATCCAGTGAAGTTTATCAAGTTCTCATGGCCAGGTGTCCAGCTCTCTTTTTCTTCCTAAATAAATAATCAAGGTTTGAAATTAACTTTTTCACTCACCGGCCAATTTGGCTACACATTTTTTAAGTTACCGCCCATTCAGAACTTCTACTAGCCAAAAACAATTTCACAGCTTATCTATCTATCCATCCATATATATATATATATATATATATATATATATACACATACATACACAATATAGCTATTTTGAACATTTTAAGCTTTTTTGGAGGGTTGGCATGCTTTCTTCCATCTTTTTTCCATCTTTTTTCATGGTTGAATGAGTTTATATGAAGAGTGTCCTTCAAGGAAAAACTCTTTCCCTGAATATATTATATAATACAATGTTTGGTTAAATGCAAATGGTTGCAATGTTTATTTTGTAGGCTCCTATTGCCCAAACTTCTTTCTTGGGTTAAATTGAGCATTTGGTTGCATTCATTGATATTCTTATGTTGTGCATGTTTTTGTGAATGTTTTGTCTTAAGATAAAATCAGGATACGAAGTTTGTTTATGAAGCAAGAGAAAAATATGAATGCATAGCCTACAGCAGTGTCGTGCACAGACCTCCGATGGGGCAGGGGTGAATTCGCATTGGTGGTCATCTTTTTGGTCTCTTTATTTCCCTTAATCATCCTATTCTTTTTCTAGGATGTTTAGATATGCATGCTGTTCTTGACAGTTCAAATTGTGAGTCAGTTCGCACCGTCCCTCATCAAACCCACCATGGTACAAGCTTCCGGCGACCCATATGGACGACCCGCTGTGAACACGGCAAATGGTCGACAAGTAGAAAACGCCACAAATGCCTTCTGATTAGCTAAACAAATCTTTTTATTTTATTGTTTACAGAAACTAAAGCTGTTACAGAGATTGGGGTGATATCTGAGGACAATTATTTAACTATCTGGGAATAGAACTTTCGGGATAAAAACTTTGGGCATTTTAAAACAACTTTCAGCACCTGTAATGATAGGCTATAAGGTTTCACTTCACTTTCTGCATTTGACAGATGTCTGTACTCTGACATTTGAAACAAACTGAATTTCCTTTAACTAACCCAACTCATTGTTGAACATATTTTCAGACCTATTCAAAAACAATTCACTCTCATGCAACATTAAAAGGTGCTCGGGTACGGTCTCCTTTTAGTCTGCCAATACAGCATAATTGGCCAATTTTAGACACTTTAATTAATGAGGCAAAAATAAGGAGCACTTTATCTCCACAGAGCAATGACAGCTCACAAGGAGTTTTCAGTGCGACAGGGCAGACTGTCAGCACACAGACTGTGACTCAGAATTAGTCATTACTCTGTATCAATCAAACTCATTTGGAATAAATACTGTAGAAAAGCAGCTTGTAGAAATGGGAGTTCTCCATCACCAGCTCTATAATACATTTACTGACATGTTTGTTTGCAAAAAAAATCTGTGCCCTTAAGTGTCCTACAGTGCTAGCAGGACACCAATGCGATTTAAATGGATAGCTGCTCACCGCAAGACACCTGTTAGTTGAATTAAATTCTGTTTTCAGGCTTAACACCTTCTGTCTGTATAAAAGCCAAAACAGAAACACCAATTTTATTTTATTTTTTCTGGAAAAGTTCCTTTATTCTCATTGCACGAAAGACTAAGTTGGCACGATACACAAGAGAGTATGATTGAAAATGACAATCAAATCAACAAAAATGACACCTGTGTTTAACACTGAATTATCATTCAAAAAAGAGGAAGACTTGAAACAACTTAAACATTATGGGTAAATGGACCAGAGTTCTGTACATTAAAATCAAAGCACATATAACCACACTGTGGCACTTGAATCATTTCACTTCAAGGCAGTACACTTAAAACAACATGTATAATGCAGTTATACTTTTAAATAAATAAAATACTGATATTACATAATGCCCTGGTGAAACAGCACAGATTTAACGACAATTATGAGGCAAAACACGAACACACATACGCAAATTTCTCTTTAGTTGCTTATAGGCACTTAGGCAGTTAGGACTTATAATAATAGCAGATAAGAACAGTGATAAGAAAGAGAATTATCTAATTGTATAAAACATTATTTTTACCTTTAGGGGAGATAAAAATGTAAAAACGTAAAGCTGTATTAAGAAAGTCTCTTGAATATCATTCCCATGGATTCCATGCAGACGTTAAGTTATTAAAACTTCACAAATGAAGTTTGCCACATGCAAATGGCTGACGCAAATAAATTAAAAAGGGGGGTGGTAGAAAAGGAAGAAAGGGATTGAGGTCACAAAAGTAACTGCATTTGCAATTTGGCCTGCATACATCAGATTATCTTTGATTATCAGTTATGTACTGTGTCCGTGGAGAAGATGTCTCACTTTGCTTAACAGCACCACTCATAAACACACAGAAATGTTTGGAGACAAAAGAATTTGGGTTGATTGGGACACTTTTTCCTAGTCATTTCAATGGCAAAAAGTGTCCTACAGAATGCAAAGTACACAGGGAGCTTATAACAGCACATCACGTGTCATATGATGTTATAAATGTTTGATGACTGGCTGCTTCTCTTTGCCAACCGGTCATTATCATTGCAACGTGACAAAATTCCTGTGCAAGTCAAAAAGCAACATGTGTTTACATTTACCCTGAGAATCAATGAGGGGTCTGACAGACCACACTGGATTATTAGACAAAGATTTTATAAACAATTACACAAACAAAACACATACAAGATTAGACGCAGTATCAACAGTATGATTGTGAGCTTGAGCTTTTTCACATTAATCATCCATGGCTTTTAAAACCACAATGGGTTTAATTTTTTTGCATAGTCCAACTACTTTTCTACTCAGTACTGTGTTCTTTGTCATTCATTCCCAGTTTAAAACATTCTCTACTGTTCTTACTTTCCACCTTCCGACTTGCGCAGCCATCTTTGTTTTACACCTGCACTCTCATAATTCTTATTCTTTCTCCTACAAAATAGTCTCAGATTTAACCCAAGTGGGTTTAGAGTTTGGTTTCAGGTCCTCGTGCTGTTAGAACTGGGAAAGAACTGCGTATTCTGGCAAGCTCCATCGCACACAGATGGCCGAACACTTTATTATACCAATCAGGAGAGCGCCCCCTGTGGAACAGAAATACAAAAGATTAAAATTCATGGTGACCTTCAATGAATATTATTGTAAACATTAGCCTGCTATTTTTGATCAGTGTATTGAGGAGCATCAAAAAACACATGCAGTCATGTGCCCGAGAGATTGTTCGTAAAACTGGTGTGTCTTACCGTAGATCAGCTCTGCAGTAGTGTGTGAGCCGGGACCGCCCCATTCCACACGGCTCAATAAAGATGCGTGATGTCAGAAGCACAGCCCGTAACCCTGCCTCCACCTGGACGTTATCATGGTCCACAGAGGAGGACACAAGAACGCACAGCCCCTTTGGAAGATCACTACACCAACGTCTGCAACACAAAATACTACCATTACAAGGATTACCAGGAGGCATCTGCAAACTTGATGACTAAAAAACATTTCAATTAATATTTTATTAATAATTAATAAAATATTTGCATAAAAAATATTACATTCCGTTAAATATGTAAACTATTATTAATATATTAAAAATCTAATTCTAATCAAAACTGAAATGCTATAAACACAAAATAAAAAAATACATTTCTCATATAATATTTTAATTAAATAAATAAAAATATGCATTTTATCCCCTCAATAATGATTTTTAATTGAAGGACATACTGTTCTTGAAACTTCTGAAATCACAAAATGAACTGGGTATTCATTTAATTCAATATTCTATTCAGAAATTTCTAAAGAATCAGTTTGGAACCAACAATCCTTAAGGATTCTAATGGATCCAAAAAAATCTGCATAGAAATCCAGATTACTTACTTATTCTAGGCAGATTCTTATTTGATCCCATTAGTGTTTGGATGTGACACAATAAAGAATCAAACTGATCACACTAAAATAGTTTTTTGTAACTCTGTACCTGAGCACTATGAAATTTCTCCGTGGATGTGGAGCCATGCTGTCTGTGATGTAATGGAAAACCTCAGTGTTGTTTTCCAAAGTCTCAATGACTCGACTGTGTAGAAGGTCTTCATCCCACAGGTGGCGCTCTCGCAGAACACGCTGCAGCACCACAGCAGGAGGGGCCTCTATTTCCACCGAAACGCGCCATAGACGCATTGGCTGCCCGTCTCCTACCTGCAAACAACCAGCAGACCGCCACAGTGAGCCCATTGAATCTAAGAGAAACCATTTTAGCAGGCGATTTGATGGCAGATGGTCTAAACTCAGTTGTGCCAACTGTTCTCATGGTGCTTGGGCATCTGATATTTGCAGATTAATCTAAGAGGAGACAGAGTGAACTGCCACATGCTGTAAATCTCATTGCCCTGAGTGCAAGCAAAGTCATTACACTCGGCGGCCATCTTTGAAACGCCTCTCGGGCAGCTATTTCAGTCATGCAAGTACAGCTCCCATCTCTTTGAATGGGAAAACTTCAAATTCTCCAAAGCTGTTCACCAAGTTTACGATTAAATTTCATATTTGAAATCTGACAACAACTGTCTCATAAATTTTGTCTTAATGCTGAAATCATGGCCCAAAAAAAAGAAAAAAGCTTTTTTCAGGCTGGACCAGTCAGTGCACATGTAAGCGGGCGTCTCAGAACACTGACTGTTTCTATAACAATCAGAGCTTCTAACGGCAGCTGCAGTGACGCAACTGGTGATTGGCTCTTTTACTTAGAAGGCGGGACTTATTCCACCATATTGCGCGTTGCAGTTTCTCCCATTCATAGTAATACGAGTGCACCGTCTTTGTATATCCTCAGTCTTTGGTGTAGGTGGCAAGAGACAAGAAGGGTCCATCTGTCTACTGAGGGCATGTACGCTTCAATATCTTCAATCCATTTTGAGTGCATTGATTGCCTTTTAACAGCCACATACTTTATAAAATAAATTGTAAAACTGAAACATAGGTATTTGTTACGCATGTTTCTTAATAATACAGTTAATTACATAAATAAATATCATTTTTCTTGTCATTCTGACACAATTTGTCATAATTCAGAGGGTATGACTGTGAATCTTTCCAGACACTGGAATTCTCAGAATGCTTTGGCATCGGCAACAAGATAAAACCAGCAGCAATTAAACAGGGTTTCAAGGAGGTTTCAAAATTTGTAACATTATGTAACAATCATGTTAATTCTTAATTTGCTTTCACTCTTCTGCAAAGTCTAATTGTTATCATAATCCGCTCTAAAACTGTAGAACTGAAATATAAATAACATTTACAGAAAAATTAGTATTAAAAACACCTCCCTTATGAATGTGCGATGAATGTGGTTTATTAATAATTCAGACATCTGAGGTAGATTCTGAATGTCCATAAGAACGACAAAAATCATTAAGTGATTTCTGAACCATTACTGTCTTGCAGTGCATGGTTTTAGATAGCCGTCAAAATGAAAAAACTCATTCACATTAAAAGTAATTAAGACCTTATGTCGTTTGTGAGAAAAAGAGAAGCTGTAATGCATATTGGTTGATGGAATTAAACTGAACACCTTCCAAGTCTTTTTAATGGACATTAAATAATTCAAGACAAATTAATGCTATAATAAAGCATTATGTATTTATTTATACAGTATAAAGCTTGTAACCTTCATGCACAGTCAGCGTTGAGGAAAACCTGCCATAGGTAGATTTACAGCTGTGCCATGCTCCTTTCCATTACTTAATCATTTCTAAATTGATTCAACCACACTCCAATAGGTATTTAGTGACCTGGAAATGTGCTTGTATCTATCCTTGCCTCATGTTTTTCCATTCCTCTTTCACAGAGTTGCTGAGAGTGCTCCTTTTTCTTCAAGTGCTGCCACAGTAGTCACTCACCAATAGTTGCAGAGGTGTGTTTATACTAATTTTTTTTTATATTCATAATAATTTTTTTCATCACTTTGTAGAGTTTTAGTTCAAGAGTTTTAGTCTCTCTCAATGCATGTTTACTTTTTGTTAAAATTTGTTTTTTGAATTTTCAATTCAACTCTCAATCTTCCAGTGAAAAGACAGACTTCTCTCGAGTGCCGGACCTCTCAAATCATCTAGTCTGGTTTCTTGCAGTTTCTCTCCCTCAAGCTTGCAGTCAGATCTGTCTCTATCCAAGCAACATCTTGGACTGAACCAAGGCACTACACGTCTTTTTCGATAATACGTTTAACTCAAATGTATGTAACTACTTTCATTTCATCGCGACTTTAAGGGTGCGTGTATCACATTTCAGCTGCATATGTTGTGTGAACCTGTCACAATGTCATGTGGAGCAGTAAAAAACGATATTGGACTTGACAGCAAACTCAAAGAGTATATTAGCTAATGCACAAAAGTGTTTACACAAAAGTCTCAAAGCTATAGCAGCAAAAAATTAAATAATAATAATTTGCTTGTATTCATTTATAAGTAGTAATTACAAGTGTGTGTGTATATATATATATATATATATATATATATATATATATATATATATATATATATATATAAAATGTCATTATATTATGTAATTAAAGCTCTAGAGAGACTCTTCTGAGTATATGTCTGTATCCCTACCTTTTTATAAGCCAGTTCAGTGTTGTCGGGTCCATGGGTATGATGCCAGCCTTTACTCCGCTCAGATGCCTCTCTGAGAAGACACTGAATGTTGTCTTCCAGGTACGCCCGATAATCCACAGGCTCGCCCAGGGCATTCACCCCGAACCCGTGCAGAGGCAATGGCTGGGCATCAGCTGCCACATAAGAATTCCTAGACTGGAGCATCATTTCATGCGGGATCTGCAGAAAGAAACAGAGACAGAAAGCTGATCAGTGCAAAAATGATTCCCAAAATTAATTCCTGCCACTGTTAATGTATACTAAATATGCAAGAAGACTTGAAATGTTTTGACATTAGAAATTAAAATGTGGCTACCTGGAACAGCTTCTTGCATTCCGTGATCATGTGACTGAGGCAGTGTGTGGCAGCCATGTTCTCACTTAAGTCCTTTTGGACTGGCTTGTCTCCGCCTTTCCTGCTCATGAGCCTTTAACCAAACCGAACATAAATAAAAATAACCAAAAAGTTGACAAAAAAACAAACAACAAAAATACTGTTCTGAGAGAGATTGGGGGACATTTTGAATGCTGTTACAAAAACTGGTTGTAATCTTTGATTCCATTCTGTTATGATGTTTACATTCCATCAACTTTTTAGAACATTAAATCGCTTTTCTTGTGGGGACCAGCCATGGAGGCAAAATGTGACACACACCTTGGTGAAGCTCCATCTTTCTTGGAGGCATTCAGGTGCAGTATGGAGGGTGCGAGACAGACAGCCAGATTCTCTGCTGTCATCTGGTTTTCCTGCGCAGATGCAATATCACTGAGGAAATAGAGCAACGTCTGTAGAACCTCTCTGTTCTCATCAGGCAGCAGGATCACGGCTGCCTGCACGGCCTGTAAACGCTGCTCTGCTGGAACGACTACACACACATACACACGTGGGGGAGAGTTGTAAAGCTTACTGAAGCAATGATGTGTTCAAAAAATGTGTGAGACTGACTGCGTGTGTCACTCACACTGATATGCATGTAGAAAAGTGTCTGTAAGCTTGGAGGTGAGCACAGGTTCAGGCAGATCTCTAAAGTACTGTTTAATCAGGTCAGCCACATCATAAGCTGATTGGCCCTGGTAGGTCACATGATCGGGGGAATTCTCATTGAGCTGTCTTAGGGCCTGGATCCGGGATTTAACCCCTGATTTCCGGAATATTCCCACCTGTAGAGAGGAATTAGAGATAAGAAGCTGTGTTTGTGTGGTTGAGCGTGTGTGTGTGTGTGTGTGTGTGTGTGTGTGTGTGTGTGTGTGTGTGTGTGTGTGTGTGTGTTTGCTTGCAAACAAACCTTCTCCAGACACTGGCTGCGTAGGTATCTCATCGCCTGCTGGATGCTCTGAGGCAGGGGCTGACCAGTTCGCTGGACGTTTACTATCGGCGGAACGCCAAACACATGTTTATCTTTGTAATCTGGAACTTTGGAACGCTTCATAAACTTTGGAACCACCCTGACCAAGGACAGAGAGAGAAAATAAAAATACATTTTATTTTATTTAATGACTCATACAATGATAACTGAACAGGGAGATGAGACCCAACATACATGAATTAAATTATGTATTTACTTTTATTTATTTAAATTATTTTTTTTATTATATCATTTAATTGATTATTTGCTTATTAATTATTTAATTAAATATTTACAAATTTACTGATATACTTTTTTGTTGTTATATGTATGCATAAACGAGAAAAGGAGGTTTTAAAAGCACACTAGTACAAGTGTTACAATACGTGGATGTCCACAATAAAACCTGAAATGTCACATCATTGCAAGATAAACTTAAATCATGGCAGCAGGCTGTAGTGAGAGAGCAAGAGCAAATGGAATTGCAATATGTATAAACCCTGTGAAAATTGGATCTGTTCGCTGCCTATGACACTGACACAGATGCAGGCCTTTGACAGTGGGGTGTGTGGGAATGGACGAAAGTGGAAAGATAATGCCTCCTCAGTGACTGGTGCAGAATGAAATTAATCATATTTTAGATTTGCGAGCCAAGACAGGGTCTGATAGACCTATAAGCTTATCATCAGAAGTCCTATCCTGCAGCTGGAGTTTAAAATGGACAAATGCAAAAATTATGAACCAATTTACACTTCATTCCTGCAATCATTGCCAAATAAAAATGACTAAAGAACTAAAGTGTGTGTGTGTGTGTACGTACATAAAGAGAACTGTAATTTAGCAGAGGTAGATATGGAATGTAATTTTCATAAGCAGTAAAAAGCCAGTGGGGGAAGAGATAGAGAGACAGAATGATACTGTCATTAACTGCATCTGTTAGAGCTGTTTACTCAACTGATTGTGCCAATAAAAAACACTTTTGGTAGAAATGAGATTTCCTGCATCAGACATAAGAGAGCATTAATGCCACAGCTGACCTCATGAGTCAGATAATGTGTCCACCAACAACAGCACACATTTTTTAGAATGGGAACATGCCTTGTGCTACAATCTTGGTCGTTATTTAGAACATTTATGACAATGTATGCATGAAGTAGAATGTGTCATCTCACCAGTTCCAGCCGTGTTTGCTGGTGTCCGTGTGTTTCTCTAGGATGGCGGTCAGTCGCAAGAGGCTGAATTTCTGCAGCAGGTTGAGTTGGGCGGCCGACTGCCTGTTGATTTCTAAAGACGCAGAAGTCACGCTCGGACGATGAGAGTTTTGGAAACTGTGCCAACGCAACTTCCTGAGTATAAATAAATGGGTGGAAGAAAGACAAAAGTGATAAAAACAAAAACAATAAAAGGTTGAACAGATGGATATAAAAGCAGCCCTTTCACTCAGTTCACTCTCTTGGATGTATGGGACACATGTAAACTTTATGTGACATATGAATGTGACTTTATGCCTCCGATGAATGATATTCTAAAATGTAAAAATGTACTTGATTACTTATTTTCAGAACATACATTATTTAGTCTTAAGCATATAATTTAGTGAGGTTTATTCATAAAAAAAAAAAAAAAACATTTGCCAATATAGGGTTAATGTATATCCTACACAGTTTTACTTAAAGTAAAAAATAAAAAATAAAAAAATGTTTTTTTTAAAGATATTTAAGATAAAAAGATATTTTTATTGGAAAACATTCAGACAGAAAAATCCTGTGAAAACTGTAGTGAACTGAATGGGTGTACCCCAGAGTTCCACTCTAGGCCCTTTAATCTTCATCAGTGATGTGTTTGCATGAAGTGGAAATATATTTTTAATATGGAAAAAACTAACAAATCCCAAACACAGATGAGCTACAAGAAGGCTTTCAAGGTACACACAGCTGTCACTGTCATCAGACTCCAGTTTAACAAAAGACAAAATGAGTGTCCTGTATCCCTTTCTCTCCATCACATTCTTTCACACAGAAATAGAAACACCTGATCTGGATAAGTGCTAACTACACTCACAAGTGTGGACAGGACAGAATTTCCTCTTTCTATTAAGTCTAACCATCAGATTTACTCACCTGCTGGGTCTCGTGAGTGATGCTCCCACCCCTGAGTCCCTCCTCTCTCTCATTCCTCCTTCTCCCTCTCCTTCATTCACTGAGTTTCCTGCACTATCGTAATCGCTCACTGTCGTCCCAACATCTGACATGGATTGCTCATCATAATTCAGACTGCTGGGTAATGTCGTGTCTGCTGTGGATGCAGTCTCCGCATTGGATTGGTCTTGCGGCGGAATGCCGAGCGAGCGCGACCATTCGTCAATGTTTTGCTGTAGCCCGTGTACGTGCTGTAGAATGTCGTCAAGGTGCTGGAAGGCTTTCTCTTTTCCAGGGTCGAAAATGTCACATGGATTGCCCGGTGTCTCTGAAACATTGTCGTAAATGCTTCCAATTGAGCCCATAGAAATTCTTTTCCTCCCAAAACCTGAAAGAAAATCTTGCGACCCAGTGCGACTAATGCTTTCGTCCAATGAAAGGTCTCCATCTTCTCCTGCCCAGTCACTATGTTCAGGGCTTTGAGAAACGGAGACCAGACAGAGACTTTCGATTGACAGAGACTTGGGGAAGGTGCCAGGCTTGTGGTCAAAAGGGAGGTGGACCACACGATCCTCTTTCCTCTTACTGTTGTTATGATTGGTTAACTTTGGCATCTCCCAAGTTAACTGGTAGTCCTCAAGGTAAAGGCACGCTCTGTGAGGCTTGTGCAAAGTGGCTTTCTGGCTAACATTACTGCGGCATATTGTATGTGATCTCCATGCCTCATCTTTGGTGATTCTGAACTTATTTGTGGTTTGTCCAGGCAAACTTGCATCGGATGTGCAGTGCAGACCTGAGGGTGGCTGATGTCGAGTTACCGTTGAAATGCTCTTTGGGACTTTCTCTCTCTCACTATCCCGCTTCTGTATTGATTCTTTTCTTCGTAAAAATGATCTAGAAGGGCGCTTCGGCTTCTCTCTTACGGACGGCAGGGAAGATGAGGATCCGGTGTCATCGTTCTCATCTTGGCCAGGTGAGAGACAAACTGACGATGCACCTTCACCCACCGTGACGTCACTGAAAGCCACAACCTCTGGAGAAGTTGTTTCCCGGGCACTGTCTAAGCTCAAGCTGCTAGTGCTGAGGTCAGAGGTCAGTGAGGTGACTTCTAGGAGACTGATGTCACTCAGCACACTATCGCTACTACCCGAGGGTCTTAAGGTTGAGGCCCGGTTGCCAGGAGGGACAGGGGTGGGTGAGAGAGTGCGGAGACGGGACCAAGTTTTACTCTCACGCTGAAAAGCCCAGCGGGAGCTAAGGGCACATGCGTCATCCTCCTCTGAGTCCTCACTCTGCTGATGGTAACACAAACATGCACACTTAGATAACGAAAAGCTTTTTTTCCATTTTTGAAGTATTAAAAAGAAAAGTAGCTAACCAAGAGTACCAGAATTCACTCTACTAAAAATAGCATAAACACAAGGACATAGATACATTTTTAAAAGGATTGTTAAAGTTAAGTTTAAAAGATAACATCCAGTGGAAGTCAAAATGAATGAAAACAGACAAGCAAAGAGCAGTTGTCAGCAGACCACCAGATCACATAATTGGATTAGAAGTGGACGGCATGTTTGTTTGTTTACCTGTTTACAATGAAAATGAACCTCTAAGCTCATCGCAGCACATTTGTTCAGGGTTGTTAGCCTCCTAAACACACACACACACACACACACACAGAAGGGCATATTTGAGTGCTGTAGGGTTTAAATTCACATGAAATTTACATGTATATTCTTGGTTGAAGAGGCAGGGCGGCAGAGTGGTTAAACATCCTGATTGCTAAATTAAAAGTGGTATGTTAGATTTTTAAACACTCAACCATGAAAAAAATAAAATAATACAAAACTTCATGACTCATCTTCAGTATCGACATTCAAACATGAGAGAAAACTCACTTTGTAAAACATATGCTAAACGCATAAATATAAATTAATAATACAAGCATTAAAACACTAACATAGGAAGAGATGCGCATAGTCATAAAATCAAAGACAAGTGGTCATTCACAAGTGGTCGATATGGTATAGTAATACCAGGTGTAAATGGTTCCTTCAAGTGCACCTGGAAAGCTCACACCTACGAGTCCGATATGCGTTATTACAGCCTCACGCATTTAAATCAGAAACATAACATGAAGGCAGCCTGAACAAAATAAAAATAATTATATTGTGAATAATAAACCAAAAAATCTGAATTCAAAATTATAAAAATTATTTATTTCTATTACTTATTTATACTTGGTATTTAATTTTTGTTTTTATAAAGCAAACTTTACACTTGCTTTATAAGCTGTTCACACCTTTAAAATGATTAAAAATAGGATGTAAAATTAAAATGATGTGCAAAATCATTCATTTCCATTCACTACAGACTTGCTTTCCACTCAGTCTCTGGATTACAGATATATGATATTATCTATATTGTAAATCTGTGTTTCCGCCATGTTTCACATCAGCACGGCCCTTCCAATGTCACAACTCATGTATTATCTAGAATTCAGACTTTAACACTTGTAAATACAACTTCGTTTGGGCATTCATGTGCTCGGAACTCATAACTGCTATATTTCAAACCTCACTTGTAGGGCACATGTGTAAATGGGCCCAATGTGTTCTTGAGCAAGACACATAACCCCAGATCGCCTCAAGGGGACTGTCTCTTTAATGAGTATACCGTTTAATAAAAGTCACATTGAATAAAAGTGTCAGCTTAATTCAAGTACATATTATATGTTCCTATGGTTAAAACAAAGCCACAAACTGATGTAAATGTGGACATATCAACTATTAACAGCAGTTGTCCAGGCTTAGAGCAGTATTTAGATTATTTGATGTTATTTCTGTAAGCAGTTTATCCAAGCACACATTCAGTGAGTGAGTGCATGTTTGTTGATGTTGACTGAGCCCTGATGATGTTCCCAGCTGAATTGCATCAATGCCACACTTGACAGAGTGATGAATGTATCAGCCCATGTATCTTTTCTAGAATGATTTGAACTTGACTTCGCTGCTCCCTCCATCTGCGCCCGATCGGCTCTGATATGGCAGAACTTTTGTTAAAGGGTAGAGAGACATTCATCACCATGTCATTATTTGATTATCAGTACGTTTAGAGTGCATGTGAGTGGCCTAGTAAGTGTACGAGTAAGTGATGCATTCATGTGTATTCGGCCCTCTCTGTTAATTAGTGCACTCATTGTGCTTGGTGTGATCTTATTCTGACTCTGATGCATGTATATGTAAGAAAAATGATAATGATTCAGCTGTGAAAATAATCACAGTTGAAGCACAGACACTACAAAATGCAGAGACATAGTCCAAACTAGCCGGTATAAACACACAAGCATAAGTGACCATCCGTTTTGACTGATGTAGTCGATTCGCACCAATGATCACAGTTGCTCTCTTGAACACGCATCGTCACACCACAGTGTTTGGCGCCCAGTGGCCACAGGATTTCTGTTGGACATAATACCTTTTCTGCATGACAGAACAAAACTAATTCTAGAAGACAAACAAACAAGAGGGGGTGTGTTCGGTGTGGCATTTGAGATACAGATAATAAGAGTGTGTGAGTTTGTGCACATCAACACAAACTAATTACTCTTTGTGAATAATAATCAGCAGGAATAGCGTTAAAGCTGTAGTCCGTAGTTTTTCCTCTTTGTTGCCATCTCTGTTCGAAAACTGCAATTGCAGTTATTCGCAGAATTATAAACTTTACGTGCGTTGTGCCTCGGTACAACACGGCACAACGCGGATGAATCCAATGTTTTGAGGAGAATGTGCGGCTGTCAGTCGGCACGCCGGTGTGGATACTGTCATTCGCAATCACAGATTCTGCTTTTTGGAAGTATGACCAACATAAGAATTTTCACTGTAAAATGTCATCTGAACAAGTAACATCTACGTTTGTTCTGACCAACTAAGGGAAAAAAGCATTGCAGTAAATCGCGCTGATTAAATCTAACAATCGCTTATCACGTCAAACCGTGCAAATTATACTTTGTTCTCAAATTGTTAATTTTAACAACATCAGCATTGCGTGACTACATTTAATGCCCTTCCGATATTTGTTTCCGCATGGGCCGGTTGCAGTCTCTTTTTTTCTGTAGCCACTCCGAAGTCCGAAGTCTTTTGCGTTTTACAACGGGTGAATCTCCGGTTGTCACTGGTGATTGTCGTTTGAACCTTTCTGGATCCGCCATCAGATTGATAAGTTTAATTATATCAAGTGCTGTGAGAAAAGGCTATAAATCTCCACCTCCAACATCCTCACACGCAATATAGCCTACTAGCAGAGACTCCTTCTTTATGTGTACAGATGTGATGTAATGAAGCAAAGACATGCTCGAATTTCCCACGGAAATCCACCAGTACCACTGGAGTTAAAACATTATTACAAGCTTACCGTTTTGAATCGAGCTAAGGCAAGCAGTTTTGAACACTGGCTGGTTATGTACTTGCTCAAAAATGTATTTTGGATAAATAATTAACCCAAAAAAGTTACAGACTGCAGCTTTAACAATAGCTAGCAAGACACTCGCATTCACAAACACTCACAAAGACTTTTAGCTGTGTGCGTCATTATAGCTATTTTTGCTGACATGCTTGCCAGCTTTATTTTCTTTTTCGAAAGATTAAGAAAATTCTGATTATTCAGAATAGTGACAAAACCAAAACTCAAAAAAAGAAAAACCCCAAAACACACACATATATTAATACAAATATATATATTTATTATATATATATATATATATATATATATATATATATATACACACACACACACACACACACACACACACACACACACACACACACACACACTATGTTCCAAATTATTATGCAAGTGACATTTCAGTAGGAATTCAGCACAATAAACATTCAGATTTTACTTTATCAAAGAAAGTGTTTGTTTGTTTGTTTTATTTGTCCATATCTTTTTAGATAACTGGTATCAATCTCAGACAGGTTTGTTAAATGGTTTGCCAGGTCTACTTAAATAAATGGAAACCCTACTTAAAGAGGTTGTTCCACATTATCAAGCAAGTCACAGTTCTCATGCAATATGGGGAGGAATAAAGATCTTCCTGAAGATGAAAAGCATGAAATGGTGCCATGTCATGTAAAAGGCATGAAAACAACTAATATTGTGTGAAAACTGAATGGAGATTATCGAACTATCATAAGATGTGTGAGTAATTTACAGCACAAGATAACTCGGTCAGATAAAGGCTTATTAAGGCAAGTTTCTGTAAAAAAAATGTATGTATTAAAAGGATAGCTATAAAAAGTAACAGTTGCAGTCTCAAGAACCTTCCCATGCAGGCTGCCAGTAAAGTTGCATTTAAACCACCTCTAACCAAAACCAGAGGTGGACGAAGTACACAACTTCCTTACTTGAGTAAAAGTATAGATACTACTGGTCAAATATTACTCCGTTACAAGTAAAAGTTGTAAAGACCTATTTTTACTTAAGTAAAAGTACAGAAGTACTCGTTTTTAAAAAATACTTAAGTATCAAAAGTAAAAAGTAAATGTCAATGCATTGTTTTATTATTGTTGCATTGTTGTATGTAATACTTAAAGTACCGTATGCCTCTGAATCTATGCCTGCCTACCCTCATATCAATATCACATTTATTTCTAGAACATGTGAGATTGAATGTGAGATTGAATAAGTCACTCAATAACGTCCACAATGGTTTCCGACACCCAAATGGCTGTTCCCTCAAATATTGCCCTATTTAAAGTTTTTTGGCTTTTAGTATGAATATGTTAGCTTTACTGTTATCTATAAGCTATTGTGCTCCAAAACAATGACAAAGGTCGCATTTAGAAGACCAAACCCAACGTTGAAAATGAAAATCAGGTTTATGTCAGAATCCAATGTCAGATTGATGTTGATCTCCAACGTTGGACCGACGTTGTATTGTGGTTGAAAATGAAAATCGGGTTGACGTCAGAAACCAACATCAGTCGGGTTCTGACGTCAACCCAACTTTTATTTTCAATCAATATCCAACGTCAATCTGACGTCGGGTTCTGATGTCAATCAGATGCAGGGTTCTGACGTCAACCCGACTTTCATTTCCAACCAAAATGCAACCCCTGCAACCAAAATCATCCACTGACTGATGTTACTTTCTACTCAAGGACCTTGACAGAATTGTAGTGGAGTAAAAAGTATGATATTTGTCTTTCAAATGTAGTGAAGTCAAAGTAAAAAGTTTCCAGAAAAAATAACACTCAAGTAAAGTACAGATACTCAAAAAGTGTACTTAAGTACAGTACTCAAGTAAATGTACTTTGTTACTGTCCACCTCTGACCAAAACTCAAAGAGAAACACTTTCTTTGAAAAACTAAAATCTGAATATTTATTGTAAGACAGTCTCTGCATGGAGCAAATTCAGAGACAGTCAGGGATCTTTAAGTGCACTAGTATCCTGCTGTGGCAAAAAGATCAACAGATGAGCTCATCATCTTACCAATGCTAGAGGGCCATCGGGTGTGTGGTGGCCAGAATACATTCAGGGCAATACAACAAGCGATTCTGCAAGGAGACTGATTTTTATATTGCTGTTGGAAGAGTGAACATATTAACTAAGAAAAACCTTGATTCCACATAATAAACAAAATATATAAATACACACTAGGTTATACCCATACTATGCATGGTGCTTGCAACGTCACAGCAGTTTCAAATTAGATTTGAGATTAAAACCTTTAAAGTCGGCATGAAATGGAAGTTGCAATAGTTTTTTCATCCCAGTTGTGATGTGTATCTGAGTAAAACGGCTTCTGGAATGAGAAAAAAAAAGGTAGGGCGGAACTTGATTTCATCCTTGGGAATTGACTGGATCATAGGAAGTTGAGCATTGTTAACTAAATGGAGGCAGATCTGAATCCCTGTTTGAGTCAGCTGTGGAGGCTATTAGTCCCACCCTCAGCCGAGACATGCGTCATTAAGAGAACGGACGTCGTTTTGGAGGGGGAGGGGTGGCAAATGTTTTTGATTAAAGATTACAAGGGCATATGAATAAATAAAAAAATATATGTGCACTAATACATTATTTATAATAAGAACAGCAACATTCTTTCAAAAAAAAAAAAAAGTCTATTTTTATTTCATGGTGACTTGAAGACCTGCACAAATAAAATTAAGACCTTATGTCCATAAAAGACCTGCACAAATAAAATTAAGACTTTATGTCCATAAAAGACCTGCACAAATAAAATTAAGACCGTATGTCCATAAAGAACAAACCTTTACAATATCAAAAAAAAGTTTCATTTAACATACTGTGGCACACATTCAACTGCAAAATAGGGTAACTGAGTATTTAAAATACTCAAGCTGTTTTATTCAATGTATACATGTGTACTGAAACTGGCTTAAGAAATACACACACATTTATTTAATTAGCAATGCATACATATGTGATTAAACCATTGCCTTTTGATGTTTACTAATCACATTAGGCCGTGTAGTGATACCCCTTTTTCCGTCTTTACTTTTTTTTTTGTCCTAACTGATATAATGTTAATATACCAACCTATTGAAATACTAATGTTCATTTTGTACTTGGTGTAATACACCAACATCCACCAAAAATAGGTGGTGATGAGAAAGTCACATGATGAATCAAAGCTCATCACAAGCAGCTTTTCCACAAGCTGAGAAAGTTAATACTAATATATAAAAGGAGCACAGAGTGTCATGCACACAAATACAATACACCATCATGGCAATGACACTAAAGTAATGCAATAAACATTCATTTCACAACATTAGATGTAACATAAAACCCTAATGTACATAACTGATAAGAAAAAAAATATTAGAAACAATTGAAAATACATTGAATGTGAAGTGTCACGCAAGGAATTCTGGGAATGCCAATTTACTTTTCACTGTAAATTATACAATGAATTGTTCTTTTTCACTTCCAAAAACTGTAAATTTAACAGTATTTTATTATAAAATTACATGAAATGTAGGTTATCTATTAGTTATTCGCTGTGTATAGTAAGGACATTTGCTGTTAACAGACTTTTACCATTAAAATCACAATCATTTTCCCTAGCTCACACAAATCCAGCTTCCTTTTCTACACAGCTTTAAATATAGATAACTATGGAAATGCATATGACTTAGAGTTCTAGAATTTCAGATTCAGCTATGTGTGTGTGTACATAATTCAGTTCTCTTAATTCATCGAGCTGTCCTGATGTTTTCTTATCAGTAACTAACAGCCAACCATACAGTGTGTAACTAGCTACTGTGGGACAAATGGTACATTCAGTCTCTATCGCTCTCTTCTTCTATCGCCTTAGGACTGACAGAAGTTGCACCCCAGGAAATGTAATTTCCCCCTCTTTGTGTATTCGCTATATTTTAGAAAAGGCCATTCACTCCAATGTGACTTCTGCAGGTGTGACCAGTCACTTAAACTGTTATTCCACATGGAAGGGTGAAAAAAGAGAATAAAGTTGATAGTAAAAAGGACAGACTGAACCACGAAGCACAGCAAGGCCTAACACAAGTGGACCTTCGCCATGGTGATCAAAAGACTATAGAAACTGACAGATGCCCTCTCATGACATGTGACTCATTCTATTAAACATATGTCATAAAAGTACTATTATTAGAATACTTTCTGATTTTTGATCATGTTATTCCACCATGATTAATGCCATGGGTGTTAGTCACAAAGGAGGAGTGAAACTCAAACCAGAAGGGATTATTGTGAATGATGGAATATATCTAAAGTGCTGTAATAAATATTTAAGTGAATATGCAATGGTTTCTCACCTGCATAATGCCTTGAGAGAGTCCTGATCCAGAAACTCATGGTCTCTCCTCACAGCAGAGATCTCAATGGGGAACAGAGAGGCTGAGGGCACACAGAGATGCACCAATTAAGGCAATAATTCAACTACCCAATGGGGCTAATTAAAAAACCTCCTGAGAACTAATGTAACATTTAAGCCAGTGGTCAGTAAAAGAGAGAGATTAATCCCACAAACATCAGAGGACATTTCAACTTTAACCCACATATAAAAATGTACATGCTGCGTTCACAAAATTAGAAAATCTTGAGATAGTTGTCTGACAGCATTTTCCATTACAAAACACTGACAATACACACAAACATTAGCATACACATACATCAGCATATAAAATTGATTTACATGTTGTTTTCATGGAGTAAAGTGTTCTAGAATGATAAAATGCATTATTATTATTATTATTATTATTATTATTATTAGAGATGCACCGATACTATGGGAGGGTTTGAGCATAAGCTGTCTTTATGCGCGGATGATCTTTTGTTATGTGTCTGACCCTGGCACTCCATTCCTCCAAAATCTGCCAGCAGATCCAGTACCAATTTCAGGCTATAAATTAAATTTGAGTAAAAGTAAATTAATGCCCATCAATATGGCAGTCTTCGAAAACCCATTAGCATCTCTGCCTTTCAGATCTTCTTTACAGAGTTTTAGGTATTTGGGCATAAATGTGACAAAAAGCTTTGTAGACTTATTTGATCACAACTTTGTCCCTTTGCTTAAGTGTCTTTTAGTATGCTTAAGGATTTTAGTCATGGTCTCTCCTCCCTATATCCCTGGCTGGTAGGGTTCACTGTATTCACTGTAAATCAATCCCTCATCCTGGCTACACATTGAGAATGCTTTGTGCAAGTCCTCCTCCCTGGCTGCCCCTTTATGCCTCCCAAATACATTGTCCCAGATGAAATATTCAAATAATATAAAAAAATAAAAAACAGTCTTATCTGGAACCCAATTTTTGCAGCATTTTGGTGTTCATAATGCGGTCAGTGTTCACTTCAACCCTCTGTTTTACCCTTCCATTTTGGACAGTGCTTATGTCTCTTGGAGGGATCTTGGATTGTTGTTTGTATATAACTCAGTTGCACAGAAGGTATAGTTTTCATAAACAAATATTTAATAAAACATACACATAATTAATAGTAAATAAGCTCCTCTCTACTGTTTTTAATAGCTAACTAACGGAACTGTGAACATTGGATGACTTTCCTGAGACTTTGTTTCATATCGGAAGTGACAAAGCACAAAGCTCTTTGCTATTATTGGATGGGAGGCATGCTACATAGTTATGCTATATTGTATTTACATACAAATAATGGTGTAGGGAAAAAAAACGCAGACCTGGCAACTCTGGCTTGAACTACGGGTGATTTATGGGGACGCTATTTTTTTTAACTGTTAACACGTTATTGTGTTAACTTCGACAGCCCTAAATTCAACACAATAAAGATTTTCTTCACACACAGTATGAGTTGCTGCCTGACATGTTTTTTTTGGCTCTGATCATCAGCTGTTTTTAAACAATTGGCCGATAGTGAAAATAACAATTTTTATCGTCTGATACAGATTATTGGCTTATTATTATTATTACTATTGTTGTTATTATATATTATATTATTATTATTATTATTAAAATTGTTTGGCTTCCCAAAAACCCCAGTTTGAATGTGATATGAACTGAGAGGGACTAAAAAGAGGTTTGAGTTCACTTAAAGTCCAGTTCCTCTTCAGTCGGTCAGTCAACGCCACGTCGAGACTGATGAATAGGAATCTAGCTAGAGGGGCCAATCTACTTTGAGTGAAACTAAACGAGCCAATGCACATTGGCGTGCAATCATTTGCATCAGCTGTTCAGCCACACAGCATGGGTATATAATGAGCAGCAGGTGCGATTTCCCTTCAGGTTTTTGCTGTGCACTCGGGGCCTCCTGAGCCGCGTCCCTGTGTTCCACCTCGCTGCCCAACTGTGGGTACGCCTACGATCCATTTTGTCCCGCTTGCACGGTCTCTGCAAGCCTGGCTAGCGCTCCACAGTCCATCTCGCTGGCTCATTCGGACCATCAGGCTCGGGTATGCGATTCAGTTCGCCCGGCGTTGTTTCCCCCCAAGTTTTGGGCCATCCACTCCACTACAGTGAGAGCAGCCGATGCCCATTTCTTGCGAGCAGAGATCGCAGTCCTATTGGCGAAGGACGCGATACAGCCAGTCCCTCCAGCCAATATGAGGTCAGGGCACTACAGTCCCTACTTCATTGTACCCAAGAAAAGCGGTGGGTTACGACCGATCTTGGACCTGCGAGTTTTGAATCAGAGTCTCCACAAGCTACCATTCAAAATGCTCACGCAGAGACGCATTTTTGAATGCATCTGTCCCCGAGATTGGTTTGCAGTGATCGACTTGAAGAAGGACACATACTTTCATGTCTTGATTCTCCCTCGACACAGCATCGAGCATATCAGTACAAGGTCCTGCCCTTTGGGCTGTTCCTGTCTCCCCGTGTCTTCACGAAAGTCATGGAGGGGGCCCTTGTTCCCATGAGAGAACAGGACGTTCGCATCCTCAACTATTTCGACGACTGGCTCATACTAGCACACTCTCGAGATCAGTTATGCAAACACAGGGACCTCATGCTCAGGCACCTCAGCCAGTTGGGTCTTCAGGTCAACTGGGAAAAGAGCAAACTCTCCCCTGTGCAGAGGATCTCTTTTCTCGGTATGAAGTTGGATTCAGTCACACAGACAGCACGCCTCACAGAGGAACACACTCAGTCGGTGCTGAACTGCTTGAACACGTTCAAAGGCAGGACGGCAGCCCCACTGAAATTTTTTCAGAGGCTCCTGGGGCATATGGCAGTGGCAGCAGCGGTAACTCCGCTCAGGTTGCTCCATATGAGACTGCTTCAGCACTGGCTTCACGGCCGAGTCCCGAGATGGGCGTGGCATCATGGCACTCACCGGGTGACAATCACACCGGCGTGCCGCCAGACCTACAGCTCGTGGTCAGACCCCTCGTTCCTGCGGGCAGGAGTGCCCTTGGAACAGGTGTCCAGGCATGCTGTGATGTTCACAGATGCCTCTGCCACCAGCTGGGGTGCCACGTACAACGTGGCTCCCTATTGGCCCAACCGGCCCTGGTTCCCAGAACTCATGCTCCTCGTGACAGTCCCTCCCTGGCCCATTCCTCTGAGGAAGGACCTTCTGACTCAGAGACGGGGCACACTATGGCACCCCTGTCCGGACCTCTGGAAACTCCATGTGTGGTCCCTGGTCGGGACGCAGAGATTCTAGGTGACTTACCCCCAGAAGTACTTAACACCATCACTTCAGCGCGGGCGCAGTTTACGAGACGTGCACACGCCTTGAAGTGGAACCTGTTCGTCGGGTGGTGATCTCGCCAAGAGGACCCCCGAAGATGTTTGATAGGGTCCGTGCTTTCCTTCTTGCAGCAAGGGTTGGAGCAAAGGCTTTCTCCCTCCACCCTCAAAGTACATGCTGCCGCTATTTCAGCATATCACGACCACATAGATGGCAAAACAGTAGGAAAGCACGACCTGGTCGTCAGGTTCCTTAGGGGGGCGAGACGGTTGAATCCAACTCAACCCCCCTCCATACCCTTTTGGGACCTTTCCCAGGTGCTTCCCAGGTGCTTCAAGCAGTCCAGGATGTTCCCTTTGAGCCTTTGCGGCCCGTTGGGGCAGCCAGCTTATCGGCACGGCTCCTCAGCAAAAAACTGAAGTGCAATCGCACCTGCTGCTCATTATATACCCGCGCTGCGTGGCTGAACATTTGATGCAAATGCTTGCATGCCAATTGCATTGGCTCGTTTAGTTTCACTCGAAGTAGATTGGCCTCTCTAGCGAGATTCCTGTTCGTCCGGCTCGACCTGGCGTCTCCGTTCCCTCCTTCAGGGAACAAGGGTCACCATATGTAACCTAGATGGTACACGTCAATGCAAATACTTCTGTTCAGTTTGGTCACTGAAAATGGGTTGGAGCTCTTAATTTTGCACTTAAAGTGCAACAGACTGAGGCATTTAAACCTGTCAAAATTTTTATCCAGATGGAATGTCGCTGGACACACCTAGATGGACCGGCTAAAGATATATGGGTTTGTTGTATTATTAAAATATTTTTTAGGGGACAATAGAGAGGAGACAGGGAAGTGGACAAAGGGTGTGGTGGGATGAGATTGAGGCATAAAGGTCAGATTCAAACATGTCCTTGTTAGCACAAAGGCTAATGTGTGTTTGGAGTACATATACAACAACAAAAATCAATGTGAACCTCAAAAAAGTAGAAGAACCTTGCTCTAAAATATAGAAATACATACACTGTAACAGGAGTTGTGTCTTACATTGTATTAGTGATATTCTTCAAAAATGAGTTGGAAAAACAATTATGTACTGGCAAATAACAACCAGGGCAGCACTATTTTAGATGGAACAGAGAGTCAGAATGTGAGTGTGGTGTGTGTATACCTGTGTATTGTATGTGTGTGTGCATTTTTGAGTGGGTCAACATTGCTGAGGTGTCCCATTTCCAGCTTTTGTTTCAACCTCCTTCCCCTCTTGAGTTGCAGGTCCAAGTAATGACAGTAGTACAGGAAGATTGCCAGAAAGAATTAAGCTCACACAAGAACAAAGGGACAGGAAATCAACCTGCTGCTAAACAAAGTCAAATTTAAGTCAAGCTAGGCAATTCTACAGTATCCAATTCAGAATGACACACACAGTGTCAGTGTGAAGCTGACATTTCTTTTGTTTATCAGGAACGAGAAGTACTTCACATCACTTTCTCTAAAAATGTCTTGGTTATGAGTGTCCTTTCACTCGTAACTTTCTTACTTACACACAGTAAAACACTACTTTGTTCTGTGTTTGAAGGAAATTTTCAATTAGTGCTGTTACTCAAATTCAGAAGGCCGATTCCAGACACACATGAGCAAATAACATCAAATAGAGCATCCAGACCACTCTACTGCATTTAATGTTTTGTTTTCCTGAAAAATGCAAGCATATGAAGAATATAATATAACCTTTTCCTCTTTTGAAATGCAGGGCTATTTTCAGGGACGAGGGAAGCCCGACTCGGAAATCAATGTTTATTGCCATACGGTCACTTTTCAAAGGTAAAATTACACACAGGGCTGTTTTCACACACCGGCATCCCTGCTGTTTTAAAACACAGTACCAACTATTGAGTTTTTAATAGAGCATCAGGGGACGATGCCAAGATAAAAGTGGGAAACCGCTGACTGTTACACTGAAGCTGGACATCAATACACAACAGAGATCACAGAATGCCTCAGTACTGACCTATACAAATTCATAACAGTTATTCTATGATCAAAGTCTTGCTTTTTTTAACGTCACATCCTTTTTAAAGTTCCTATAAAGTTGTTTTTATGCAAATGTAAAGAGGATGAATTAATCAATGTTCGCTTTGATATTTATTGGTATATAAAAAAAAATCCAATACAAGACCTACATGTACGCCACAAACAGCAGGAACATCCTGGCAGCCGGCGTATCATTAATTCAGCACATCACTGTTTCTGTCACAGCCAATGTGGGTCAGGTGACTGCCAACTTAGTCTGTGACATGCAGCAGGAAAATACACAACTCTGTCAGAGGAAGCCAAGCAGATGACAGGTGTGTGTCAGGTTGCTTAAATGAGACAAGTGAACGAAAGTGTTGCTGCATTCGGCTTTGAAATATTCATCAGTTTGCAAGTGGAAGAATTATGAAAGCAATAAAACATTGATAAGTATTTAGAGAAGCAAAATTAAGGCATTACTGTGATTAGCTATAAAAATATGATTATTTCAGAATTAAAACAAAACAGTTGCTACTACAGGCAACACGCCTCACCAGGCCACACAAAAAGGCCTGGATATACTTCAAATGAAATCGAAGAACGAACTGGTCATTTTGAACAAAATCAGGCCAAAGAAAAAATTTGTTTTGTGTTCGTTTAGGGAGTTCAACTCGCCAAAGTGAACGTTCCAGAAAAGCTCAGCCTTCTTTGCCGTGGAAATCCTCTCTGGTTAAATTCTTCTGTTCAGTCCGTCGAGATCAGACATCCCCCAGTAAAAACAAGTAAATGTAGTTGTAATTCTAATTGAAAGAGACACTGATACTGTTTTTTCATGTTTAATACTGTAACGCAGCTTGCTTTCAAACAATCTGTTGTATAAAGTGCTATAAATAAATAAATAAACTTGACGTGACTTGACAGGAGTGTCGAATTGCAGAGCTCGTGCAAACATCCACATTGCTATGATCAGATGCTTGAGTGCTGTTTTCTCATTGCTGTCATTTTTTTGTTGTGTGTTAATTTAGTTATTGAAAGGAAAGCACATATTAACATTATTATCTAAATGCTGCTCTCAGCAGCGTGGGCGGTGTCAGGATGTTCACTAACAGTATACTGTGAGTATATCAGGGCCTTTACCAACAGCTGTTCAAGGACGTGTGCTTGCGTTCAAACACAGCTGGACAGAATGTAAAGGTATGGTGCTGAATACAGGGTCCTCCAGACATGGTTTTTTAAAGTTTAGGTTTAAGACTTTTTTCCAAGTAAATTTAGGGATCACAGCCTCATAAAGTGCAGTATGAAAATGGATAATATTAATTAAATGGGCTGTTATTAATATTAACATGAAAATAATATTAAAGATTATATTATCACTAATATTGGTCAATAATTCATATAGTACCATGTAAATATCATACATCCCAAGCTACCATGTAAATATCGTGCATCCCTGCTTTTAACATAACACAGCATTATAAAAGTGATGATAAAAGAGGTGCTGAAAAACAGGATGCAATACAACAGTCTGTTTCTAGATGTCTGTACATCGAGCTTAGGCTATTTTGATTTGTGACAGGAATGAAATAAGGTTGTAAAGGATGGAAGTACAGTGTGTTCAATGGATTGTACTGTTGTTTATGAAACATCTTTTGAAGGGACTTTCAGCAGATAAAAACCTCAATAAAAACGGTTTTGAAAGTTATGAGTTTTGAAAATGACGTGATTTAGGACCTTTATATAGCACATGCTATTGCAAAAGTCTATCTCTCGCAGCCTTATTTTCATCTATAAAATTAAATATGGCATCTACCTTACAGACAAAATTTGCACTTAATCTACCTTGAACATATTGCAAAACGGTTTGCTGTGGACATACTGATTTAATATAAAGTCACTTTTTACATTAAAATCTTTCTGCTACAATAAATGTAATGTCTTTGAATTATCTTCATCTGTGGTACTTAATTTGCAAATAATGTTTTAACTTTTTTTTTCTCTCAGCATTGGGAAGCATAATTAGGAAGGTGGCACAGAATGTTTTTAGATTCCAAACATAAGGAAAAACAGATCTGGCAGAACCCTGGCTCACTAATGAATAGAGAACCATGATTTTAACAACAAAAAACTCTCTTCTGTTATTATGGGCTGGTAAAAAACAACAACATATTGGTCGTTATTATTGTTCATAAGCGTAAAGCCTATGAGGCATGATCTTTAAAAAAAAATCTGATTTATCTACATTCAGGTGTAGGTTCAGCCCTACCAGTGAAATCTAAGCAGGCTAATATTAGAACCTGTCTGTGAATTTGTCATTGTTTGGGTCACAGGTACGCCTGCTTCACAAAGCAGACAGCATCACCAACAGATTCCTGCAGGTGCTGTATGAATAAAAAGATCAGGATGTAAGGAAACATGTGGTCTTTTGAGACCACATTTCACTTAAAATAAAAAAACTTAGTGTGATATTGTCTGCCCAGACCACAAATGAGTTTTAAAAATAGGATTAGGATAGAGTTTTTGTTCACAGATTAGAAAATAGCTCACCCAGAAATGAAAATTCTGTTTTCAATTAACTCATGTCATTCCAAACCTACATTACTTTCCACTGTGGAAGATTTATTTATATATAATATGATGGGTTGGGTGCCAGACTCAAAAATGTAGGCCTTTAGGTTTGAAATCAATGACTCTTGATCACAGAACACTAGCAAATTCGTTCTGTTTAGTTTAGAATTTTGTCTTATACGATAAGTTGATAATAATTTTCATGTTATGGGTGATAGCCGATAAATGGCCACCATTAAAAACCTACACTATTTTGTCTAAATAAAAACATTTTAATTAAAAATTAAACCAAAATCAAGATTTGAATGCTAAAATTAAATTTAGGCATCACATCATAATGTACAGTATGGAAAAATCTGTTTAGAGATTTGCTTAAGATTACATTTACTGTGTTTGTTGATAAATTATTAGTATTTTAAAGGGTTAATTTTAAGTGAGCATTAGATGATGGCAAAGATCGAAATGTTTATATAGTGCATCCCTAGTTCTGTTCATCGCACAAAGCTATTATATGCTTCAGAAGACTTGGAATATAGACATATGAATCACTTTCCAAAATACTTTCATAATGCTTTTTTGTCATTGTGAAACTTGACAGCACCTGTCCTCATTTCACTTTCATTATAAGGAAAATAGGTGACCAGGATATTATTTTATGTTCTACAGAAATAAGTCAGAGGACTTGGAATGACATGAGGGTGAGTAAATGATGACAGAATGTTAATTTTTGGGTGAACCATGCCAATTATTTTATATTAAAATGAATTTCTCTTAAAATAGTTCCAGTCTCTGTGAACTAAGTATGCATGAGCTTTCAGATTTGTTTAACTTCAGTGTGCGTGAAATGGCACAAATCATATTCTGGGGGAAGCAGATCAGCAGGACTAAAACAAGCCCTGAACATCTGCAGTACCTCTGATTGTTTCTAAAGAGCAGTGGACCGCTCATTGGTTCAACATGACTTTACACTCACAACCCAAAAGTGATCTGAACCAAAAGCCATCTGGTCTCACATGCATTTCCCCAATCACTAATCCTGAAACACAATAACACTGAAGCTTCCTGTAGTGGAGCACTTCCACTCGCATCTCTGCACCTTTCTAAAGAGAAAATATGGAGGGAAACCAGATGAAAAGAAAATAGGAAAATAAGTCACAAAAAGGCACAGAGGTAATTAAAGGGCAAATTAAAGAGACAGAAATGGAGGGGTTGAGTGGACTTTTGTGGGATGAGTTCTGGATTACCTTCATAGAACTGAGCATACTGAGGAAATCCTGCCGCTCGGAGCCACTCACAGGCCTCCTTCGCCTCCAGCTCTGAGAGAGAGACAAAGATGAATTAATGAAATCAATAAGATAGTCTATTCTTTCAATTCTCTCATGAGATTAATCATTATCATAATAATTAGGCTTAACCCTAACCCTGACCCTAACCTTTGATTAAAATGAGACATCCAGAATACATCAGACCTAATCTGACTACTCATTTCACCGTGAATAAGAGCTGTTTAAAGTCATTTAGATAATCTGTGGTCACATTATTAGGTCTGTCTGTGGAATAAACCTTCAGCATGGCAATGAGAGCGGAACTGAAATATTTAGCTGGTATTCCATGACACAGATTAAAGATCTAAACAGATTAGATTAAATAATAGTCCTGAGCTAGAATATAAGGCTACTTATATTTAGTATATTCTAAATTTCTATTCTATATTTGTTAGTATATTCTACTTTAACTGTAATCATGGAGATATTGGTCTTCATTCAGCTGTCACCAGTCATCAGGGGAACATGGCACCTGTGATGGACAGTGCCTTCATATGCATGAAATTCCAGAGATCACCATGGAAACTGGTGAGGTGATAGAGGAGTCGGTCAACCAACTCAGGAACAACAAAAATTTAGAGGATCTCAGCCATAATAGCCCAGATGCAAGTACAACCTGAGGCTGATATTCAAGAATAATATTACATGTTTTGTCTCTTAGAAATGCACATTTGACAGTAGCTTGAGTTGGGATGCAGATGTAAATTTATGATCATTAACAAAAATAGTAACATCTGTAAAAATTATAACAACGTCATTTTGATAGGGTAAAATTGAAATATTCTGACTGTTTGAGTTAGGACTCTACTTTTATTAAAATTAACCACTGGTCATTCACAGTATCATACATTTAAATCATGATAACCATAGATAAAACCACATATTAGTTCCTCAATACCATGGTAAAATTTAACTAAATGGTTTTTATTGTATTTGTTATGAAAAACAGTAGCCTAAATATATTTAGTAAATACAAATGCTAACTTAAAAATACTGTAATTATATTCCATTACTAGTGTTACATTAAATTTAAGGTAAATGATGGTGATTTATAGAAAAGGCTTCTAACTGGATC
The DNA here is from genome assembly GCF_963993115.1 of Abramis brama. NCBI lineage: Eukaryota > Metazoa > Chordata > Actinopteri > Cypriniformes > Leuciscidae > Abramis > Abramis brama. Next base: position 23,015,759 of record NC_139967.1, on the reverse strand, counting down.
GTTCATGGCACAGTGTTTCTTGTGTTTTTTTAGAGCTGTTGAAAATGCCAGTGCTATTTTTCATGTTCATCGCCATTTCAAAATAAAGGTCTGAACACACCTTAGGAGTATGAAGATATTCTTGTTGCAAATTGATAAATTACGGCTCCTCTGTAATTAATTTTGAAAATCAGTCACCAAATATGAAAACCAGAGATCGTAAGCTTTCAAAATGATATATAGTTTGTCAAGATTAGTTTAGGTTTAGTATAGGATATTACTGTTTTAAATATGTAATGGCTGTGGGCCCACCGTTAAACTAGAGACATACGTCATGTGATCGAGATGAGCTGTTAAATAGTCCGTGTGGCAGAGTTCAAATGAGTAGTGCTGTTTCATTTCGCTTTTGCAGATAAACATTATATCGAACATTTATTAAAACTTTTTTTATTTTATCAATAAATATTACATCGCGATAATTATCGTTATCGTTTTGTCACCCAGCCGTACTTTAAATACATTTTAAATGATTTGAAAAAATTGGTCCACATATCTCTAGTTAGGAATCACTGGACACAATTCCCATTTATCATATTAAACAATTGTAACTACAATGTAAACTACTGTTTACTTGCATTAAGATCCTGGTAATTGACTGACTCAACAACAAAACCTCAAGGAAACAAGACAAACCGAAGTGATTGGCCTGAGAAAATCAATCCCGACATAAATGTTTCTCATCTGCCTCTATCTGGACACAATCCAACAAATCTAAGGAGCAATGAAACTGATCCCATTATCAAACAAGTCAAACCTGAGAGAGAGAGAGAGAGAGAGAGAGAGAGAGAGAGAGAGAGAGAGAGAGAGAGAGAGAGAGAGAGAGAGAGTTTGTTACCATAAGTTTAAATTAAATTTTACTTACTATTGAGAGAGAGAGAGATTCCCATTGATTTGGATTTCAAACATGTTATTACACAATAATCATGGTTTCATCAAATCCAAGTTTGACGTTAAGTTTGACGTCGACTAGTCGCTGATCATTCATGGCATATAGAGGGCGCAACAGGATAAAAGTCTTTAACCCCTTAATGAAAATCACTATACAAACTTAAATGGTTGTAACTCAAGAATGCTTTGGAATATAGACATATGGTTGGTCTTGTTTTAAAGAAGACATTTGCCAGATTATTGTAGATGTAATAAATTATGAAAGTGAAACAGAAAAAAAGTTATACAAGTTTGAGTTTATGAAAATGTACAACGTAAAAATATAATTATTTATATTTTATATAAAATATATATATTACAAAATATATTTTACTCTAAAACTGCAAGAAAATTAAAGCCAAAAATCTAAATAAGTTGTGTTCCAAATTTTAGGTTGATATCTCAAAAAATGTAGCCATCTAGACGCACCCTAGCAGCAGCAAAATTTATTTTGCAGCCAGGGTAGTCTAGCAACTCTCCGTTGACTTTCGGAGCTGTAAAAACCTAAATTGGGTCAGGCCAATCACATCGTGTATAGAGTAGGCGGGGCGGGCTTAACATAATGACGACAGAGTTGCGACGGTTCTCTGCTACTTGAAAACAAAGAATGGCGGCTGCTGCTGGAGAACAGTCTTTCGAATCGGCTTTGGCCGCGACTCTGGAGGAATTGGAGTTAAGTTTTTTTTTTGAGAAAAGAGCAAAAAACGGCACTTAAGTCATTCTTAAAAAAGGAAGATGTGTTCGTAGTTTTGCTGGCCAGATTCAAAAGTTGAATCTATCAACTAACGTTAGCTCCGCTGTTAAAACGTTAAAAAACGCTCTGGTTGGTTGAAGCGCTGTCCTATTGCGTGCAGAGGGAATTTGAAAGACAGCCGTTTATCCCGCCCCTCGGATTGAGCCGTGTCTATGGTGAGTTGCCAGACCTAACATCTTGATGTAGATCTGGCTTGCCAGGCTACAAAAAATGAGCTTTCAGTAAGATTTTATTTGGGCGCAGTACCAAACTTTTTCACTAGATGGACAGCCAAGCTTCCTTACTGCCTATAAGGGCGCCTCCATTTTAATATGTTTTTAGTGATCTGGACCATGTATTTCCATAATTTCATACAATTTATGAAGTATATATCCTATTCAGAAATAGTATGGTTGGTTTGGCAGTATTTGATTTGAACCTCAAATAAACACATAAAAAGAACACATATGTGCATTACAGCTCGCTGCCGCATCACAAATCGAGAATCCATAATATTTTTCTATACATTCAAAACATTTTCAGACCTTTTTTTCTCATAAAATTTAATTGGTGTTATCTTTTGAACTCTTGGCATGAAAACAAACTGAGGTTTCTACCAATCTTTCATGATTTTTCATGTTTATTTCTATTTCAAAATAAAGGCCTAAACATGCCTAATGAATATGAAATATTCTTGTTGCAAATTGATAAATTACTGCTCCTCTGTAATTTATTTAAAAAGAAACAGCCACCAAATATGAAAACTAGAGATTGTAACCTTTCAAATGATTTTGGGTTTTAGGTTTTTACTAAGATATTATTGTTCTAAATATATATGGGCAACCTTTTACGCTCTGTTTTAGTTAAAATGACAAATAAATGCATGCTCAGAGAGCGCTCCACAAGATATGTTTGATGAAAAGAGACGCTGCCAGGTGCAATTCACACGCAGTCGCTCTCTCTCACACTAATACATTCATATAAATATAATCTTTACTGTGCTACTTTATCTATATCTGATTTAGAACGAGCAGAAATTTGTGAGAAATATAACAACCCAAAGACAAAAGAACTGATAAAAATAACCTGTTATGTAGAAGCGCGGTGTTGTAAGCCCGTCTATAGGTCCAATGGCGGTTTCCAATAGAACGGGTGAAGGTCTCTGTGCATTACTGTCTTTTCCGCGTGGCAAAGTAATTTAATTCCAATTAAACTTATCTGACTCCATTTTATCACGACCTCGAATTTAGGTTAGAATGCCAATTCGTTATTGGTCATTTATATAATAGTTTAGCAGCACATTTGATTATTCTTTTCAACTCTTTACTTATATTTTACTCATTCATATTATGAAGCTTTGTGGCTATGAGGTCCTCACGCCTTCTGTTTAACGTGGGTCTCACGATCACAAACTCGCCAGCTTTGGTCACTAAACAGAGGTAACTGGCTATATATCTGAGATGGTCACGTTCACGCTTACACAATCAAAGATACTTTTGTATAGCCTCCCTTGGTTTGTATACACTTGAATTTAAAGTAACGTTTACTTCAGGCAGAGGTATGGCCACTACTAAAGATAAAAGTCGACCAACATTACTTCTCTTATAATAGCTTTGGATTGGCCATGCAGTGGTTTCCCACGTACACTTATCTAAAGTAACATTAAATTAAAACAGAGATAAGAGTTGTAGATTAGGATGATGCTAAGGTGAGACTTGTGTCTCGAGTGTCGAATGGTGATGCTACTTTCACAAGAGATTTCCTTTGTTTTCCCAGAGAGTTGCCCTCTCTTCCAGTTTTTCCAGTCTTACAGTTTCATATGCCATAGCTGTGCACAAGGCAACCCGCGTTCGAGTCTCAGCTCGAGGTTCAGGCTTATTTGATCATCAATGATGTCATCATCAGCAACTAGTTGATGTCAACTCGACTTTCATCACATAAATGGCGACTTTAAAAAATCTGAAATCGTTCATCCCCCACCAGGAATTATTGAGGTACAGTTTGAAAAACAGTTATCTTCATTTAGGGAATGAGTGAAGGAGGGTTTTTTTAATTGAATATAGGGATTTGGAATCGGGTGGCATAGAATCAGGATTTATTTTGCAAAAACAAATCATCCCAATGAAATGTCAAATATACTGGAATTGCATTCAGAATATGCATTTGATAAAACCATGACTAACCTGTGATTGTGTTTACTGAATGCCAAAAACATTTTCTCTTTGTGTGCAGCATGAATAACAAAAAGATTTCATAAGCAGGTCACATTAGAACAAACATTCTAAGCATGAACCATTGTCATTTGGGAAGCTAGCCAATCAGATCCAAATGTAAACTGACTAGCCAATGACCTTGCAGCATGAAGAAAGGAGTAGTGAACCAACATTTTTCAACAGAATAACCTCTAGGTCTGTCAATCAAAACAGCAGCTGTGGCATGAACTTGACGTTATGATTCCAAAACAATCGTAGACTGCTCGCAAGTGTTGTCAGTAATAGTCTTTGTATTCATAAGCATATATGGCTGTCAGGGTGAGTTGGGCTCTGAAATTCTGGCCTATTTAAGGCAGGCACAGTCTGCTGAAAGGATAGATGGCACTCTGATGGATAATCTCTGGCACACTGAAGCAAAATTGTGTTCAAATGAACAGATGAGGATTTAACGACACTCTAAAACAACTGTTTAGTTACAGGCTTCAGAAATCATTTACATATTTCATTTGAGTGTTAATTTATTATACATATAATATGCAATTCTTCCTATATACAAAACAAGACATACGCAAAAGGTATTCAGCAGTGAATACATACATACAGTACACACACAAAATTAAATGTAAAAAAATTACATTTCAGAATGCAGTGCTAGACTCATTTCACAAGGTCTTAAAATTGCAATATATATAGTTATTTTAAGACCTTGTGAAATGAGACTAGCACTGCATTCTGAAATGTATTTTTTTTTTTACATTTAATTTTTATTATACAGTATATGTTATATGCGAAAATAGAAAAATACCAAAGTATTGTAAGCAAATAACAACAAAAGTCTATTCAATCCTGAAAATATCAATTTAATCTACAACAAAATTATGAAGAAATGAAGGTGAAAAGTGAAAAGTAAAACAATAGTACAATAGTGCCGCTGGATACCAAATTATAAATTGAGATGCCAGAAGAACTCAGAAATGCCAGATCTGAAAATGTGTGTAAATATGCATGTGCATATCAACACAAATGGTCACGTACACACACTCTTCATTCTTATGATCAGATCGGCTTTGTCTGTTTCCTGCCTCCATACACTGCCCCTTCAGCATTCCTGAACTCCCTGACTCCCAGCAATGCTCCGGGTTTTCTCGTGCATACGCCCACATTTCTACTGCCTCTAGATCACACACTTGAAGTGATTTAACATTGTCTGACAATCCATTTAAACACTGCTTTCCATCTACAAATATGATATGTGGCAAGACTAGGATTGCAACAGAAGATTAGACTAAGATTTTCATAGCACGATAAAATCTCAGAAAATATCAGTTTTTATGTTATATGGTATTTTAAGTAACTAAGGACAAAGCTTTTGAAGCTCATTCATTTATGAATCAACTGAAAATATAATTGAATTAAAATATCAATCTTGGGATTTAAGAATTTATATAAAGACTATATTAAAGTAATGCATTCAAATTAAGATTTTAAATGTTTTGGAGAATTTTTTTTTTTGCAGCGTGGGATGGAGATTGGTGGTATCAGCCTCACATTTCTCTGCTGCAATGCATGCATATGTATGGCTGTACACAGGTCGACGAGTCTGACAGACGTTCAAGAAGGAAATGATTTGTGTATGCACACTTGATATTCTACATCCGGATGGAATTTTTTCACAGTAATTTAATACTGTGAATAATAAGTAAATAGCCTATACACTTTGTGACTATCAATTTTCATACCATGAAACCCTATAGGCAAGAATTTGAATTCATCATCATTACAGTACATTTTTCTCCATGTCAATCATCAATACAAGTTACAACAGTAACTATTACTGATATTAGTATGTTCAGGAATCATTGATATTGTAATGAGAAATTCACATTGATAAGAAGGTCCAGACAGGCATAAAACATGAACATTCCTGTAACTGCTTCTCTTCTCAGGAAAGGTGGAAACCCCCTAAGTAAAGTGTTTCTTTTTCCCTCTCCTTCTCCACTACCCCTCCCTCTCTTTTCCTTTTCCCACCCCCTCCCTGTTTCTTCGTTCAATAAACAGGAAGTCTAAAGAATTACGGTATTAAAATAAGGGGATAATGAGTGAGTGCTGTGGGTTAACATGATGATGATGATGATGATTGACGATGATGATTGACAATTATGTTTAATTTTACTGTATTCTTTTGTTATAGAATAATCTCCTACAGGATAAAAAGAGATGTTTCTTTTGTGATGTTCTTCCATGCATGGACACATTTGAGAAAGCTCAAAGGGACAGCAGAGATGCAGAGGGCAGAGATAGTCAGTCATCAATGTACTTTAAAAAAAAGTGGAATTCCCCACCAGAGTGGCCCTCGCAAAAATATCTGTTTGTGAGGTCAATTTTATAACATGGTCATCATTTTCCACTGCTGGTGCAAAATTCATGGATGAAGATTGTGAATTGTTCACCGGTTTCTATTCCAGTCATTTCTAAATATAAACAATAATTTTCAATTCACTGCCTCACCACTGATCTTTTCTATGATAATACCCTTGACTTCTAGTGATATCAATAATAAAAGGGCCTGATGGAAAAATATATTATATTTTGAGTTCCCTATCTGTCAATCACTATGACTTTATGTCCACTGACAATCACCTCTGAGTTTTGGAAAAACGGCCTAATGGAATTGGTGAGTGGAATTTGCATGCCAAGCCACTCCCCCGTACATACGGGTACATAAGATGGCGGCACGCATCCACTCTTTAGATTTTTGCTTCAGACCCGAGAACCCGAGGTCCAACCCGAGACCCGAGCGGGTAAGGGCCCAAAACTTCGACAATTGCCTCGGACATGGGTCGGGTTCGGTATTAGTGGCCTCAGATCTCGGGTAATTTAAAATAAATGTGCTTTTTCCAAATGGACCTGAGAAGACCTGAATTCTTTAAAACTATGTTGGGCATTTAACAAAATTTTATTATTTAAAGGATTAGTTCACCTCAAAATGAACATTTTCTGATAATTTACTCACCCCAATGCCATCCAAGATGTCCATGTCTTTCTTTCTTCAGTGGAAAAGAAATTAATTTTTTTGAGGAAAACATTTCAGGATTTTTCTCAACACAATGGACTTCAACGGTAACCAAATTGTTTAAGTCCAAATCAATGCAGTTTCAAAGGGCTTTGAAGTGCTTCAAAGGGCTCTGCACGATCCCAGCTGAGCAATAGGGTCTTAACCAGCGAAACGATCAGTCATTTTCTAAATAAAATAAAAATGTATATACTTTTTAACCACAATTGTTCGTCTTGTGCTGGTCTGCGACGCACCAGGCATTACGTAATCACGTTGGAAAGGTCACGTTGGACGTAGGCGGAAGTAATGCCCAATTGTTTACAAAGCGAACGTGCGAAGACTAATACAAAAGCCCTTTAACAAAAAAGGTAAAACAATGATGTCGGATGATTTTGAAATTGGAGGAGAAAATGAGATGGAGTTTTTCGCCCTACCCTACCTTTTTGAACCGGAGTACACAGATGAAGACCTTAGGCAGATGAAGGAGACTGATACGTCCAGCGTGACCTTTCCAACGTGATTGCGTAATGCCTGGCGCGTCGCAGACCAGCACAAGACGAACAATTGTGGTTAAAAAGTATATCAATTTTTATTTTATTTAGACAATGACCGATTGTTTTGCTAGATAAGACCCTATTCCTCAGCTGGGATCGTGCAGAGCCCTTTGAAGCACTTCAAAGCCCTTGAAACTGCATTGATTTGGACTTCAACAATTTGGTTACCGTTGAAGTCCATTGTGTGGAGAAAAATCCTGAAATGTTTTCCTCAAAAAACTTAATTTCTTTTCCACTGAAGAAAGAAAGACATAAACATCTTGGATGGCATTGGGGTGAGTAAATTATCAGGAAATTTTCATTTTGAGGTGAACTAATCCTTTAAAACAATTCTATGACAACATTATTATCTTACTTTTTCTAAGTTCTCTCTGAATTTGCGGGTCTATGTGCAATGGACTCACACGGTTGCTTGCTTCTGCATTTAGACTCAGTTGCTCCACATTTTTGCCTACCATTCAACGAGCGCAGTCAGCATGGATTTTAGACTCGCTGCTTGCAAGATCTTCCACTGATTATGGTGAACGATGTCAATCAAACTGACATCTCTCACACCCTCTATTAAGAAGGAGAAGGGCTTTAAATCGGATGTTTCGAGTTATGTCAACAACTTTGAGGGCAAGTTTTCTCAAGCTAACAAGCTAGCTAGCTTCGTTTATGACAGTTCATACTCTTATACATTCAGTTTTCTGAAAACCTTTTTAGATCTTCTGTTTTTATAGTTTTACTAATGTTATTATGTATTATATTAGTAATATAATATAGCACACTTCATGTGGACTACACTTCATATAATATGTGGACACTTCAATGGTGTTTACGTTCGGGTACAGTCGGGTTAGAAAGTAAATGCCGTCGGGTTTGGTAGGACTCGAGTCTGTCTTGGGTTGGGTTTTTCTTTAAACATTTTTTTTAATTTATGCACGTCGGACGGATACGGGTAAGAAATGATTTGGTCGGGTACAGATTTTAGGACCCAAGAATACCTCTACTCCACATACACCAAAGCTCCTGCAGCTGTCTTCAGGGCAGCAGCTTCACTGGGGTCTTATACATTTCTGCTGCATCCTCTTCATCAGCGTAAATGAGAAACTAGGATATCCCAGATGATTCTGTTCTCTGCTCGCAGTTCAGCACACGCTGTCAAACCATGTGAATTGCTTGATGTTTTATAAAACAAGGATGTTATGATATGACTTCCCTCCCTAAATTTTTCTGTAAAAAGTATACTAAGTAACTTCTGATAAATATTTAAACAATCAAACGCTCAAATTCTTGCCAAACATGGTTTTGAGTTCCGAGACACTGACTGTGCTACATCCATAACATCTATATACAGCCCAAAGACATGTCTGCAACAGCTCTGAGCTAAATAAAGCTCTTGTGAGAGTAATGATAGAGGGAGTATTCTGTGTGTATCAGCATTCCTCTCACAGCTGTTTCAAGAACATGCTTTGAGGTTTTACAGCATTCATAAGTGTCTCTGTGTGTTGATATGAGACCTGTATACCACAGAGCTCTATAATCGGTCCCTTGACATGTCCCTTGTGCAGAGCCGATCAGCCCTATACGCACACTATGCAAGTTGAGTAGGGCCCCGCAAATTACTCAAGACCCCGCCTCCCCCTTGTGTCAAAGCGCATCAATCAAAGTTTACAACATCAATGAGAAAATTAAGCGAAACCATCCTTCTGGTCACAAATAGAGAGAAAAAAAACACCATGAGAGTGAATTGCGGGAATGGAACAAACTCCCAGTTGAGATTAAGTTAAGCCAGTCAGATCGCTTTTTTAAAAGAGCATGTGGTGAATGGTTGCTAAATGCTAATTAGATTTAATTTTTTTATGTGATCTTAAGGAATATTTATTATTGCAGTGTATGTATTTGTTTATTTTATTTTGTATTTGGATGTGGTTGAATATACAAGGTACCTATTAGTCATCTGTAGCTTGCCTGGCCATCTTTATCAGACTACAACGAGGACCACAATGGAAATAAGTTTGTAACTTTCTTGTGTTATCCTCGACAGTTCTGATTAATGTATAATGTCACTGTGATGACTTCTTGTTATGCATTTATTTTTGTTACTGTCTAATAAATCAAATCAAATCAAAGAACAGCAATCAGGCAGACTCGTGTTCTCTCCTCTCCAAGTTTGATATCAGCAAAGAACAGTAAAGTTAAGATGATGTGCATCTCTCTCTAGTCTGTCTGTCTGTCTAACCCAGCTGGGCAGTGCATCTTTTGTTCTTTCTGTGTCTTGCTTGCTAATGCCGGCCACTTCCAGAGCTGTGTTCTGTGACTTTGTGCCTGACAAAAAAAAAAGTGAGAGTGAAATACAACTATTTATTTCGTTTGATAAACGACAAAGGGCAACGGTGTGTGTTTAAACTGCAGCTCGGAAAAGAGAACCACGTCACGCGTTAACGTGTTCATATGCGCTTGCACGAAATGAAACGCGCATTTTCCAGCAAAACATCTGTGGGGACCAGTACAATATGGGCGTGATGGCACTCCTCATTAGGCGCACATACGTTTAAAACAAGACAATGACTATCTAGTCTACAAGTCAGTTTAGTTACAACTCTGCAATAAAGCAAGATGGAAAGCAATGTATTGACATTGACTATTGATCTATAGGCTATATTGCAAAAAGTTGATTGACTGGACATACTGGTCAATATGGATTCACATCCCTCAGTAAATAATAACCATCAAGTATCAAATATTGCTTTTATCATTTAAAACACAGTGACATGCTATGGCAAGCCATTTTAGCTTTTATTCATTCACAGGATGCATTTTTGATATCAATAATTAAACGTGTACTATTTAAAATGTGAATTCTTGATATTAAGAATGTACTTTTTCTGGTAACAATGTCTGTTTCTGATATCAGGAATTACATTTTCATTAGTACTAGTTTAAGGAAGAAGGATTGTAGTGCGAGCATTGGAGTGTCAGTTGTGACTGTGTGGCAATGGCAAATGGTTTACATGGCTCAGGTATGAGGGCCCCTTAACAGAATTTTGCTTAGGGCCCCAGGGAGGTCAGGATCGGCTCTGCCCTTGCCCATCTTGACATGGCTAGTTCTACATAGAACTATTTGAGCACCGTAAACATCAGAAATCTTTGCATTCAAAATTGTACTCCGAATCATAAAAACAAGTGTGATATCAGAAAGTCTGTACCATCATGTAAACTTTCGACGATGTGCACAGTTTTTAGTGGTATTGATGTTCAAGCGACTCCTAGGGTTTTATAAATGAAATAGCAATCGACTGCAATCATATTGCAATTTTGGTCCCAAACGCATCAATGAGCTCCCAATATAGACATCAATGCAGCAGCAATTCAACAATGTTTTGATAGTATTTTTAAAGAAAACTGTACTTTTTTTTTTTTTTACAGCTTAGCCGGTAATTGATTTGACACACATACATCCTACACAATCTCTTGTTATATGCCATCTTTCTTTCTCCATTACTGAAGTTCTAAAATGTTTTTAAATGATCACTTGTGTGCTTAAGTAATTATGTTGACAGCCTCTGTAACAGTTACCAATGAACATCTGTCTTTTGTTAGACCTGCAAAGAAACCAGCAGAAAGGATATTTTCAGATCCTCATATTTTTCCTTAAAAGTGCATCACTTTGGTTCTTTCATTGTACAAAAATTTAGTGAAAATATAGTATGTATATTTTTTTCGCCGCTAGTGGTCGCTAACCACTTACAATAACAAAGACGTAGGTTGATGACGTATAAGCGGAATTATGGAACTTGTCTTCATGCCGAAGGATCTAATAATGTTAATGGATGAGTGAATACATTGACGTTTTTAACATGACTGGTATGAAGCAGGTCGCGATTGCTAATGAGAGACAGATATCAGCGCCACACGCGAGTGCCGCGGATATAAAGGAATAAGGACATTTCATTCTACCGAACTACCCGCAAGAATCATCAAAGAATCCTAAAAAATGGTTTCCACAAAAAACTCCAAGCACCACAACAGCGTTCAACAATAGTAAGAAATGTTTCCTTTCCACCAAATCATCATATTAGAATGTTTTCTGAAGGATCATGTGACACTCAAGACTGGAGTAATGATGCTGAAAATTCAACTTTGCCATCACAGAAATAAATTACATTTTAAAAAATATTCAAATAGAAAACAGTTACTTTAAATTGCAATATTATTTCACAATATTAGTGTTTTTACCATACTTTTGTTGACCAAATAAATGCAGCTTCGACGAGCATAAAAGACTTCTTTCAAAAACATTTAAACATCTTACCGACCCCAAACTTTTGTACAGTAGTGTATGTGCATTCAGTGAAAAACATATACTGCTGCTGAAACCTCATCATTTCTCAATGATTCTCTGTCATGTACTGCCTCATTTTGGCAGCAAATCAACAAAGTTGGCCAAAATGAGAACAAGAACCTGGGGAACGCAAGTGATTGCAACAGAATAAATCAGGATGTTTTACGCTGTGAATGTGTGTGATGCGTATTTGTCCCTTCAGGACATGCTGTATAAAGTACATGGTCATTTTATCAGGCACCTTACAGATGACATTCATCAAACACAGACTATTCTGCCTCTGAAAGATCCACATTTTGTTCAATTAAAGTGAGTTCACTGAGAAAAGAAAAAAAATCAGAGACAGAAGAAAAATTTGATTGAAAACACACCTTTGATGTAATTAGACTGACTATAGCTTGCATTCACAAAACTCAGCACTATCTGCCTGGTACAATTAAAGTCACCATAAAATCAAAATTGACTAAGCTGTCAACATATTTAATGAAATATTGCCGTATTTATTATAAATTATTTATCCGTACACATCATTAATTTTTTTAGCGCAATTAGGTTAACTAGGTTTTTAGGTTAACTCATGATTTCTGTTCTGTGCGTCTGTGCGCACCAATCTTGCACTTCTATCTACTCCTCAACCAGACCACCTAGAGACTTCGGGTTTTCGGCATTATGTTAAGGAAGGTCTAATCTCGGGAACGCACAAAAAAAATCCAGGAAAAGATTTACTATCTCTTAGTGTTGTGATCCCATGAGGTGAGAAAATTGCGCTAAAACACTCACCGAGTTTTTATTACTTGTTTAATTCATGTGCCTTCATAATCTTTAAATCATAAAAATAACTTCCACTCACACTTGCAGCAACATCTCTTCTCTGATGATGTGTTTTTTGACACAAGAGCAGAACAACCTGTATGAGATCACAGCAATAGTAAACCACAATGATCCAATCAATTCCTGATGGACAAAATCAAGTCCTGTGCTCTTTTTTCTTTTCAAGAAGCCGTTTCACTCAGATATACATCACAATAGGGAAGAAAAGACTAATCACAATGTCGTTTCATATCGACTTTACAGTCACACTATTACCGCCCACAGAAAGCAAATGTGCAAAGTACTTTTATTAAAAAGATATCGGTGTATATTTTCTACTGAACAAGACAGCATCAAAGCTGAAGAAATATAACCCGGAATGTATCCTGACTACACTTTCAGCATTTTAAAGAGATGTTTCAGGTGCCAGCACCACCATGGACAAACACTGCAAATTGCGTTCAACAAAGATTTTGTGGGCGTGTTTGCATTACCTGATTTGCATAAATCCTTTAGGGAGTCAGCCAGGCACTATAAACGGTTATCAGTGGCTGTAATTCAGTGTTGTAAATTTCCCCACAGCACTCACTATCAAAGAACCTTGTCAAAAGTAATCATCATTCGATTTCTTTTTATTATTTTTACCTACTTTGCTGAATCCCTCTCTCAACCAGTATAGTAGAGTATAAGCATACTCTACATGAACTGCAGCTTTAGTCCAACATGCTACATACATACCAGCAAAAGGTTTATAAATGCAGACACAGAATTTGTTCAGCTATTTTAAACCTGTTTTAAAAGCGATGGAAATCTGGATTAGTGCAAAATAACTTCAATAACTAACAACTGAAATGTGAACAGCATGATTAATAAGATACCCGCCCACTCACTCTGCTCAGCCCTAAACCACACACAGAGCGGCGCTGAGCGGGTGAGAGTGATTTGTAGTAAGCCTGGGTAATCCCTGCTGCATGAGCAAAACAAACCAGAATTAGACCGAGAGGCATTTAAAGCACTGAAAACCCTGAAGCAGAAAAGAAAAACACTACTAAATGCTCCCATGAGCGCTGAGAGAGCAGAAGAAAAGTACTTCATCTCATTTTGAATGCACTTTAAACGCCTGTTTGTGATGCTGGATCACAAAACCAGTCACAAGTCACACAGGTATATTTGTGGCAATAGCCAACAATACATTGTATGGGTCAAAATTATCGATTTTTCTTTTATGCCAAAAATCATTAGGATACTAAGAAAAGATCATGTTCCATGAAGATATTTTGTAAATTTCCTACCGCAAATATATAAAACATTTATTTTTGTGAGTGAATGCAGCACAATCGCGAACATAAATGGACAACTTTAAAGGTGATTTTCTCAGTGTTTCGATTTTTTTGCACCCTCAGACTTCGGATCCATAGGAGTTTTATCTATAGGAGTTTTATCTATAGGAGTTTAAGAGCAAGAGCATCATTGCTTGCATGTGAGAATAATTATAAATATATATTTTTAATTCTTATTAAAATAAAAATGCATTTTTATGCAATATTATTGGTGGTAATAGTGTGGTATGATTGCAATATATTTTTAAGACTGTACACAACATCAAACACTAAAGCATGCCTCAAGCAGCATGATCATGAGTTCAATTTCCAGAGAATGCACAAACGTACAAAATCTATATCATCTGATGATCTAATAAAAATGTTTTTAACACTTTATAATAAAGTTTAATTTGTTAACATTAGTTAAAGCTAAAATTAAATAATGCATTACACTTTTACAGAATTTATTAATTTTGATTAGGCCTATATTATATTACATATTCATGTCAGAGGAGAGTTTTTTGGATTACTTAAAAAAAGAAGAGCTATTAGACACCCCAGATTGCAGGTAGTGCCAATCAATAGCAAGTAAAATTTAATTTAAACTTATGGTAACAAACATTTCATTTATAAAGCACTTTTAAACAACCGTAGGTTGACCAAAGTGCTGTACATAAAGTTAAAATAATGTAAACAAAATAAACAAGATATAAAAAAAAATTAAAAAAAACTCATTGGCCAAAAAAAAGAAAAAAAAGAAAGAGAAAACACAAAATTAAGTTTAAAATAAAAATAAAATAAAAAAATAAAAAATTCTACATATATGTGACCCTGGACCACAAAACCAGTCACATGGGTCAATTTTCTGAAATTGAGATTTATACATCATCTGAAGCTAAATAAATAAGCTTTCCATTGATGTATGGTTTGTTAGGATAGGATAAAAATAGGCCAAGATAAAACTATTTGAAAATCTGAAGTCTGAGGGTGCAAAAAAATTTAAACATTGAGAAAATCGCCTTTAAAGTTGTCCATTTATGTTCGCGATTGTGCTGCATTCACTCACAAAAATAAATGTTTTACATATTTACGGTAGGACATGTACAAAATATCTTCATGGAACATGATCTTTACTTAATATCCTAATGATTTTTGGCATAAAAGAAAAATAATTTTGACCCATACATGTATTGTTGGCTACTGCCACAAATATACCTGTGTGACTTGTGACTGGTTTTGTGATCCAGGGTCACATATTGTAACATATATGCAGTTACTGTGAATTCTTTTGACCTTGATAATCATACAGAAAATCTGACAGCCCAATTTAAAATATACTCATTTATAAATATACTGATATTAATAAAAAAAAATAAAAAAAAAACTTTACACAATGTTAATCTGCCATCGATAAAATGTTGTGTTGCCACAATCCTAACTTTTTCTATATTAATCTGCATCAACAACATCCAGTTGTTGTGACTTTAACTCTTTCCTTTCCGCATCTCCGGCTTTCCATGTTTTCACTGTTAGAATTGTGACGAATGTTGCTCAGTGACGTAAAAGTCGCATGAATTCCGATATGACTGTTCAGACTGCAGTTGCATTGAAAAACATCTGGCCTGTATCGGATTTAGTACCACCTATGGAAGTGGCACAAATCGGAACTGAAAAGATCAGATTCCATGTGGTTTGTGCTGTTCACACAGTCATGACAAAAACAGATTTGAGTCACACAAAAAAAGCAACAAGCAAGATTCTGTCAGAATTCTGTGTTCCTGGAGTGGTTTTGGCTGAAAGCAAAAAGCATTCAGGTCAGTGCTTTCAAGGGGACCTATTATGCAAAATTATTATTATATTGTTTTTGAACATAATTATGTGTTCAAAGTGTGTGTACACAACAACCCTATTGTGGTAAAATTCATCCACTCCCGTTTGTTATTTTCCCCATAAATCTGAAACAGTGTCTCAAAATGAGCCGTTCAGGAATGTACTCTAATGTGACATCACACTGGAACAGGCTCCGCCCTCGACTGCTGACGGACTCTACCCTATAAGCTTAGCTCCTCCCCCGAGTGTGCTGTGCAGTCCGCCATGTTTATCTCCTCGCCAGAGCATTTAACAGCAGCATTCAAGTAAAATAATTATTCATTAAAGCTACTCAAGTTATTCAATCAAGAGCAGTGAGTGATTTTCTGTTTTTCTTTTGTTGTTTGACTCGTATTTATAGCATATATTACAGTAGGTACTGTATATAATGCTGTTGTCACTTTAATACACTGATCTAATACACATGCAATTTTTTTCCCTGCTGTTTGCATTCACAGACATAACCGACTGTGAAAACCATATATCATAAGTTTAAACTGATATGGTTTTAAAACGCATGCAAAAAATACATTTTCATGATGACGAAGAACTGCAATGTCACGTGAGCATGATCGTGATAGAGATGATGATCAAAAACAAACAGATATTTTGTTAGTTTTTGACAGTATCCAAGGCACAAGCTGTAAAGGCAAAGCTCTATTCTGAAAGCACGGTGGGGAGCAACAGCTCATTTGCAGATACATGCACGAAAACAGCATGTTTTTCTGTGATGTAAATCTGTGGGTATTTTGAGCTGAAACTTCACAGACACATTCTGGGAATACCTCAGACTTATATTACATCATGTAAAAGGGGGCATTATAGGTCCCCTTTAACTACAGTGACTATTTAAAGAGGTCTTCTTTTGGTATATTTCTCAATGTGCTTGAGAACGTTTCAGATAATTCTATGACATCTTTGTATCTCTGATGAAAGTGAAAGGTCACAGACATTTCCAGCGGCTCATCAGGAAAACACTGCGACTTTTGAGAAATGAACCAAGGAGGCTCTGTGAGTTTCTGAAAAGTCTCTGTGTTTCAAAAGACTTGCATTTTAAAGATAGTCTGTGCATTTCTGAAGAGCCCCTGTTTTCTTCAGAAGAGTTTCCGAGGAGTCTCTGCCCTTTCCACAGAGTATCACTATGTTCCTGAAGAATATAAGTGCATTTATGAACAAGCTGCTGTGAATTTCTGGATAATTATGTTACATGAACAGTACACGACTGATTCCTCATGAATTTACACATCTGTTTGAAGATAAACAAATCACATCCATTCATGCTGTTAAATATAGACCTTATGCGCCAGAGAAACGAGGGCGCCGCCATCTTTAGAATATTGTCTTTTAACTTCCGTTTTTGCGGTCGCTCTGTATATTTTTATGGCATTGCTGTCCAGGAGTAATTAGCTTTTGAAGTGGATTTACTTCATGTAAAGTTAACGAAAGTTATCATGAGGGCTGTAATGTTTAAAGCAGATGACTTAACAAATGTCAGTCGACCGGGAAGATTTTAAAACGAGCCGTTCATTAATAAACACGCAAAATCGCTGTGAAAATACAGACCGGAAGTCAAAAGACAACGAGCGCAGCGCTGAAAAGGGGCGGGGCTACATAAGGTCTATAGCACACACAAAAATTGTTATTCTGTCCTTATGTACTCGTTGTAATATTGACCCAAACCTGTATGACTTCAGTAGAAAATGAAAGAAGATATTTTGAGGAATGTTTCAGGGGTTTTTTTGTGTTTTTTAATACAATGGAGATCAATGGTCACCAAAGTTGCTTGATTACCAACATTCTACAAAATATCCTCCTTTATGTTCTGCAGAACAAAGAAAGTCTATACATGTTTGGAGTGGCATGAGGGTCAGTAAATTACAGAATTTCACATTTTTTGTGAACCATCCCTTTAATACATTCTCAGCTTTTTTAACCTCATATCATTTGGTTCATGATGTTCAGATCTGGGTGTAAGTAGTTCTAAGTAAAATGTCTTTAGATAGAAGCATCTGCTGTATGAATAAATAACATCTGTGAAGTGTGTGTGTGGGGAAGGAAATGTTTTCTGTGCTCTAGCTGTGTGTGTGTGTGTGTGTGTTTGGCTGAATACACCTCATTGTTCTTAGCGGTTCTTTGGCTTCTACCCACAATCCCACAATCCACTTCTACTTACCCCAATTAAACTTCTCATTTTCTTCTTTTACCAATCCTGTTTATGCCTTTCTATTTCTCCTCTTACATTTCTCCTTTCATTTACCCAACAAACAAACAAATGTGTGATTAACATTCCTCACTGACTGACATTCAAGTTCAGGGTTCAGAGGTCAAATTCTCACTAAACCCTGCATGTCATAAGCAGCACAGCGTCAGTCATAGCGACAATGAAAATAATTAAAACATTGTTACGAAATTGAATGTTGACATAAAAATATTACTAGACATATAACACTGCTACATTATCAATAATGCATCAATGTTTTTGAATAAGAAATATCTAAAAGGAATAGCATTAGGTGAGGCTAAAGAGTGAATGAAAACCAATAAACTGAAACCTGTTCAATGTCACATTCTATATGAGATTAATCAGATATCAGATACACAACATAAACGTAACATTACAGCTTGATTCTGCACAAAAGGACGCAAATGCAAGTGAACTTGAACTAAGTTACGCATTTGTCTGAATGTGCAACTCCTATTGTGAATGCGCTCTTCCCGTAACAACAACGCTGAAACACGGGAAACTGAAGCACAAATAATTCATAACACTATTACAACATTGTTCTCGTTATAATGTTATGAATATGACAGATTGTCGCTGCACATCTTGCGCTTAACTGTATTTTCATCATAACCAAAGTGATTCCAGGCATCACTGGCAGCTTTTAAATCCATAGTTTCACGGACGCTGGACGCTATGCTGTCCTAACGGTAAACAGTCAGACCTTAGGTATACCGCCCAAAATGCTACAATAACCAATCAGAAATATATTTTAAGTCATGGTGATCATTGTTTTCTTGACCAATCGTCGCCGTCATGTCCAAGTACTCATGCTCATCCCTACTCCAGGGGCCACAAGGGGGTGCTAGATTAATTAGATATCGTAGATTTTTTTTTCTAGAGACAAATTGCATGAAAAACTTTTTTTTTTTTTAAAGTAATAATAATAAAATAAAAAAGTAAAATCTACAGAATTTGATATACAAAAACATTTTTTTCAATAATTAACATTAACGTTTTGCTTCATTTGCCCGTTTATACATCTAAAGGTACTTTGAAGGTGGGTAGAAAAAAGATAAAGAGTCTAATATTTTACACAATTTTAATATTTTTGTTTTTCACCGTATAAAAGGTTATCTTTATACTTCAAAAACATACAGGGTCTTTAAGGGGATCAGCATATTTGGGGGTCCGGACCATAAAAAGTGTGAAAACCCATGTACAATGGGAGCTGTGGAAAATGATAAGTTCAGAAAATAATACATTCAATTAAAATGTAATAATAAATAACAAAATCATAAAATAAATTATATATATTTATATATTATTTTTTATTTTAAAATAAAATAAAGTCTTTGGTTTAGTTTTAAAAAAAGAATAAAATTTGACATCAGTGCCATTCTGCTTTCATTTTCATTCTGCTTTCTAAAATGGTAAATGGTAAATGGACTGCATTTATATAGCGCTTTCACAGACCTATGGCCACCAAAGCGCTTTACATAGCCTCACATTCACCCATTCACACACCGACGGCGGTGTCAGCCATGCAAGGCGCCATCCAGCTCTTCTAAAGATAGAAAGATTCTAAAATCGCAAATTATTTTAATTTTACTGACAGATAAGACACACAAAAAGATGCAGTGTCAACTTAACAGAAAGTAAACATTATCCAGATTATATTTTACACATTTATCTTTCACTGTATATTCTAGAAAGGGGTCCCTCACAAGGAGGTCAAATTTGGAGATCTATGGCACCAAAGTTTGAAAAACCTTGATATATAGAATCTAATGCACATCAATAAAATCTTAAACAATTTTAAACACTCTAGCCTATATCTGAGTTCTAAATCAAATCACATAGCTACAGAAAACTAGCCAACTACCAGAGGCACTTAGTATGGAGACCGCAGCCAGATGCACTGAAGAATAAAGTGAGGTTAAAACTCACCGTGACCCTTTCGATGTTGTCGGGACGACTTCTCCATCCTAATCACTTAAACTCCAGTGGTCTAACATTACATGTTAACATTCAGGAGACACAGAAAAGTGCCTTCCACAGCCATTCAAACACCTAAAACCTGCTCATGACCAACATCTCACACATTTCCAAAAGGTTTTTATCCAAACAGAGCCATAGCAAAGAGTAACATTTAACCGTCTCCGAGCAGTGGAGTGGGATCTGATTTACTGTGGTGGCGGTATGAAGGGGAGGGGGTAGGGGGTTCGGCCCTTCCTGCCCACACCCCCACCCCCACCCATTTATACCATCTGGTTCCTGAGACCAAATGTTCGGCCATCAAAAACTCCTCCTCCACGTACCACACTACAGTCTGCGTGTGCTTGTGTGCACTAACATGCTCTATGAGTTCAACGCCATAATCCAGACAGCCTGTCATTAGCCTTATTTGGGTTGTGTGTTAGACCCTGAGGGACTGTTAGGTGCTTCATAAAGCCATTAAACTTGAAGTATAACAACCACCAACCCAAAAGCCCAACTGCAAACCTGCAATACTCAATTAAGGTGTGTGCATGTGTGTTTCGGTGCATTATTGTGCTGAAAGTAGGGGTGTGTGATACAATAGCAATTTTTTTAGCGATAATTAGAAATTTTTTGTTGAATGTGTTTTTGTGATTTTGATTTTTAAAAATAGTGAAACGCCGCCAGTAGGAGGTGGCAAATCACTTAACGAGTGAATTGGCTGCATTGGAATACGCATGCTTCCCTACTATATAGTAGAAGAAAAAAAGTATATGAAAAGAGTTATGTCAGAATTCACAGTATTCATAAAACATTAGGCAAGTACCTGAAAGTTTCTTAAGTGAGCATCCAATGGACAATTTTACTATGCCATGAGACCACAGGGGAGGAGTTGTGAAGAGATGCAAATGACGCTGGTATGATGAGCATACTTCCAGAAATCATTCAATGGGTTTGTTTGTAACTATTTGATTTGCGAAAGATAGCATAACCAGAAAATTGTTTGTCTAAAATGTAACTTACATTTTAACTTTTTGTTTACTGAACTGTGGTATAAAATCAATCACAATTTGCAATCGTGCTGATGTTCGTGAAAATAAATTGCAGTCTTGCTTGTGTTATATTGCTGATATAAATATAAGACAAAAACTCAAACTCATACATTATAGATCAACTAACATGATCATTATAAAGGTATTTAAATGACAAAACATTCACTTAAACCTATTTGGTGTTGCAGAATATCAGGTACTTTACTTTATAATATAGTTTACAAGTTTGTGAGTATTTTGGAAAAAAAGGAAAATTTAAATAAAAGCGATACATCAGTCATACAGCCCTACTGTGGCTGCGGTGTGTCACATGACAAGTATGATGCGTCGCCATGAAAATAATGTGATGTGTTCTAAAATAACGGTCGCCATAAAAAGCTCACGCTGGTGGCTCAGCTAGAATATGTTCAAATTACGTGCAAAATTAATATTGCCAATCCAGAGCTATAGTGTCCACACAGCTGACATGTTTTTCTGTTGTAGCTTATCCACGTTGTGTGCATGAAATAGACAATGAACAGTGCCATCGGTCGGAGAAGCACTAATTAAAGTCTGTTACGTCGGTTACTGATTTCGGCCCTCCAAAACCATTTTGGCCCAGTTTCGGCCAAGAATTTTTGGTAGCTGAAATTTCGGAGCATCCCTAATTCTAACTGCATTCTAAAACATTCATATTGTTTTTGCAAAGTATGTGACATAGCTACTCGATAATGTAATCTTGCACATAGTTGAAACAACAATTACAATATTATCGTAGATGAAACATATCGCAACCCCTTGCTGTACGGTGCAGAAAAGCCCAGGTTTTGGCATGAAAAGTAAT
This sequence comes from Abramis brama, assembly GCF_963993115.1. NCBI lineage: Eukaryota > Metazoa > Chordata > Actinopteri > Cypriniformes > Leuciscidae > Abramis > Abramis brama. The sequence goes on along the minus strand of NC_139967.1, from coordinate 22,993,834 downwards.
TATGCATTCAAAATTCTATAGCTTTGAAAAATGACTGAGAGGAGTAGTTAAACGGAACAAGTGTCCTGCTGGTACTCAGTCAATTCTGATTGGATCAAAGTTCAGACAGTCTGTATAGTCATTTCCTGTTCCCTGGGATTTGCTGTCATTCCTTTGGTCCTGTGAGAATGAGGGGAGAGGAAAGGAGTGGTGAAGGAGAGGGGGGGAAAGGACAGACAGTTCAGGAAACAAGGGATCAGACAGGAAAGCACAAAAGAAAATGTCATGGCGCAAAAAGGGTGTGGTGCTGTCGTACACGCATCACTTCCTTTTCTATGGGCCTCTTTGATGTCTATCAGAAATCAGACACGCGACGCACACAAACAAACACATGCTTACACATCCCATCGTACACCTCAGATACAGAAAGATAGGGAGCAGGACCACGAGAGAATCACGATAGTGAGACAGACAGAGGATGTAATATAAAAGAGGAAATGAATGACAGGGAGTGACTCAGCTTTGACCTTATGATGGATACTAAAATACTCTGAAGCCAAATGCTAAAGGCAACATCAGCTCAATAACTGTGACAATTCGCTCGAAAACGGCTGTGACAATTTGTCCCCCTCTCAAACACACATTACTATACATATACACACCTATATATACACTGAGCTTTATCAGCACACACACGGACATACTGCTACACACAGCATTTCCACTTCAAACACATAAACACAGCATGACAAACACACACACACATACACAAATCGAGCAGGAAAACCGAAGTTGAAAGCCACTATGTGCTTTCTTGTGTACATTTTTAAGCAGTGTGCTTTAACTTGTTGCTAACCCAAAATATTTGCGGTGTCTAAAATGATCCAACTAGAGAAACAGATTCATTCAATTCATAAAATCAAGAAAAGAGCATCCAATTAAACACAACATGTACAAATGGTCTGCACAAAAATTCGGTCATATTTGACAAAGTGCAAATCGAATTGATTGGCCAGTCTTCTTTGTAGCGCAATTTAAATAAAATAAAAAATAAAAACCTTTAAAAAGATTAGCCTAAAACACCAATATATATATATAAAAAAAAAAAAGTCACATTAGCATGCACGTTTATCACAACAAATTTTCACACCAAACACTAGTTTTGGTGTGGATATGCCGTTAGGGTTGGGAACACAGGGAACCAGTTCTAATTCCGAGCGGGTTCCAAACACTGAAGAGTAACTGCACTAATAATTGACTAATTCGAACTACATTGCTCCGGGGCTCCACCTTCTTTGACATGGAAATCTTCTCTGGTTCATTTCTTCTGCTCAATCCGACAAGGTCATTCGCGAGTGAAAACATGAACATGCTGGAGAGCTGCTTTATTGGTCAAGTTGTAATTCTAATTGATAGCAAAACTGACACTGTTTTTCATGTTTAATACTGTATAGCTGCTTTCCCAGGTGAATAGGGTAAAAAAATATATACTAATAAATATCACCATACTTCACCAGTTGATTTGTTTAAATATGCAAATGACGCATTCATTGTCTAATTAAATATGCACTAATTTGCATACATTTCTAGAACAAAAATCTGAACATTAGATGAATTATTGTTTCAGTTATTTGATATATTAGAGCCAAAGGTTTTTACTGAGGGGATTTAGGATATCTCTATTTATCACTCCACAAATCAGAAAATACTGTCAACAGCCAAAAATAATAAAATATTCGCCATTTTTTTAGGAATAAAATGTTGAATAAAATCAGGAAAATTATATATGAACAAACCCCTTTGTAAAAACCTTCATAATATAGATAAGTTTGGTGTATGTAAGTCTTACTGAAGTGGAGATTTCCGGCTCAATGTAGGAGGAAAAACTCATTTTGAGAAAACGGCCTTTAAAGATATAGGCTATACTGTAATTGAAATCTACAGATGCAAATAGATATAGTGGTAAAGATAAAGATCTAAATGATACAGTTAAAAGTATTTTGGACGTTTTCTGGACACTAGTCTGAAAAAACACTTTATGAGAAGCCAAAAAGCCCATAATCTCAAAATTGACAGATGCATGAAAAAACACTGTTTTTGCCTGTAGTGTCTCCCCTTAACAAGGCCTCAGAATTTCAACACACACACAGATAACACAGTAATGAGAAGGAGAGATAATGAAACAGAATGTGAGAACATGTGTTACATGATCAACTTCCTTTTTCAGAGGATTGTGGGCTGTTTGCACTTTACTGTTTGTTTGCTTTGTACTTTCATGCCCTTGTATGTCAGTGTCTGTTGTGTTGATATGCAGTTCTTCTCACTTAATTTTTTGCAGCAGAGACTGAAAAACAGTGGTTTCCTCTGTGGCATTTTACCGTTGTCTGGATACAGATGACAAACATGTTCAGTTCAGCAGAAATCAACATCATCAAATACACCGTTATTCTTAGATGTACCCGAGTGCCATTTCGATTTAAAGTTAGTCTGCCAGACCACTCATCAGACCAATGTGACTTAGCCTAATCATCGACCCAACTGAGATCTCATTCACACAAGCTCGCATGTCACTGTTTGACTCCATTTTTTCCCCAAGTACTAACCTCTGACAGCCACACAGATGCAGTATTTGTCTCTGTGCAAACTGGATGTCAAATCGAACAGAACAGAACTCTTAATACTATCTATAAACAATATTATATTATATAAGGAATAATTGACGATGGGCCATTGAATTATTCGAAAAATAATGCATTATGCAGAAAGGTTTTTTGTCAAAATGCTTGTGTGTAGGACTAATTTCTTACGCATCAAGCCTCCATTGCTGGAGAGAGAGAGAGAGAGAGAGAGAGAGAGAGAGCGCCTGTGCATCTCTCAACATTATTCGGCAGCACCTTCTCTAATAAAGTTTATGTTCTCCATGAACAACGCCAATACCTCGCTAGTGAGAAATCTCATGTAGCTTTTAAGTTGTTAAACTATTTTACTGATAAAATCGTCAGAGCTGCCAACACTTTGACAACATGTTTCTGTGTGTCTGTACTGTATGTGTGCGCGTTTGAGTGGGAGAGCGGGAGAAAAAAACTTAATTTTTTGGTAAAAAACATGGAAATAATTTGTCATTTTTAATCCTATTGTTTAACATTTTATTTGCTTGGTAAGTGTTGTTGTGGGTTTTGGTTCTTTTGTTGTTATAATCTGTAAGGAGTAGGACATTTGAAATAACTGAAATCATTTGGCGATGTGATATAGAGCTGTAATGCGGTCAAGACCTGCCTGGAACTACTTTAGGCGTGCGTTTCCCTGAAAATAATTGCACAATGCACATCTTAGAACATTCAACCAATCAGATTCAAGCATTCAACAGCCCCGTAATATAAAATATTTTATAACATATAATATTTGAATGTTTTTTTAAGTCTCTTATGCTCACCAAGACTGCACTTATTTAATCAAAAAACACTCAAAAAGTATTATTGTGTGTGAAGTAGTATTACAATTTAAAGTAACAGTTTTCTATTTTAATATATATATGAATATAATACATAAAAATATATAAAATGTGATGGCAAAGCTGAATTTTCAGCAGCCATTACTACAGTCTTCAGTAGCTATGTTTTCATCCACCTGTTTTATGCGCATGTTGGGATATCGCATAAAAAAGGCTGGATGGAACTGGCAAGATGTGCATACATCCTAAAAATGGCCATTAAAAAAAGTATACATACTCAATTGTGGCGGACACATTTTTTATCCGATAAGAAGACGTGCATAAACTATGATGGAAACATTTACAGAATAAGTCCCTCGATGCGCAACCAAAAACTCAACAGTGGATGTGACTGGACTAACAAGCAGACTAATTTCATTGCAAAGCATCTCAAATGTTGGTTTGATCATTCTGAAATGTCTGAAACAAAGTATTAGAATGATCTGATATAATGACCTCCCAGAAGTGTATCACATGATCGCATTCCCAAACACCAGGCATCCGATCTCAAGATTAGATGTCAACATTTCGTCTGCACGCCCTGAGACACAAGTCATTTATGATAAAAAGAGCCTCAGTTTCTTCCCTGATTGCAGCAACTTCCAATTTTATTACAAATATTCTTATATGTTGAATGAAATTATTCTTATATGATTGTTTGGTGCTCAATAAACATTTCTTATTATCATTAAAGTTGAAAACAGTTACTAAAAACAGCTACTTAAAGGAGAACTCCGGTCAATTTTAACATTGAGCTCATTTTTTTGCTGAGCTCAACGACAAAAATCGGTGTTGCCTACACCGTGTTATCCTCTTTTTAAAATTTGCACCCTGTTGACTTCAATGGGGCAAGTTTTAAACCTGCTTTTAGCCTCTTAACATCCTTGATGTGTCATTACAAGTGCCCAGCCATTGTGAGTGATTCCTTCAGAGTGAACGCGGTGAATCTGACTGCAGTAGATGTGAAAGATATGAATAAAAGTGATGTTAATTCAGCCAGCGCACATACCTGTATTTACTTCCTGTTTTCGGTCGAAGTCCATAGTAATCGATTGTCGAGTTCACGCACGTGATCATAGGTAACTAAGCAACAGTGGAGAACTCGACAATCGACTACTGTGGACTTCGACCGAAAACAGGAAATAAATACAGGTATAAGCGCTGGTCGAATTAACTTCATTTTTATTCATATCTTTCACATCTACTGCAGTCAGATTCACCGCGTTCACTCTGAAGGAATCACTCACTATGGCTGGGCACTTGTAATGACACATCAAGGATGTGGTTCTTCAAACAATATTTTTGTGTAAAACCTTTTTTTTTTTTTAAGATTCTCTGAGGAATATAAAGTTCAAAAGAACAAAATTTATTTGAAATATAATTTTGTAATAGAACAGAATGCATAATTTAATTTTGATCAATTTAATGCATCTTTGCAAAGTAAAAAAAAAAATCGTACTGACCCCAAACTTTTGAACAGTAATGTATTTATTATATATAATTATATATGTAATATTAATATCCTTTGTTATTAAGTTTACATTGTAAAACTATTGAGAATATTTATAGATGTACAGAGTAATTATTTTGCACATTATATTTTAATTTTATTTAATACATTTTACTGTAAGAAAGACAATGAAACATTTGACTACTACTTAATGCATATTTTCATTATCTTAAAAAATATTTTGAGGTCAAGCAATTGGAAGATCCCTACATTTTGAATAAAGAATATAAAAACCAGACAGACTTACATTTTCCTGGCCTTTAACAGTCATCACTAATCTCAAGGAAATACTCCAAGGAAAAAAACTGTCAATCCAGCCTTTTTCCCCTCTCTCTTCTTTATTCCTGTAATATGTATATTTCATGTACTTTTTATGTTGCAACACTGGATTTTCACGCCTTGCTTCCTCTCAGCTGACTTTCTATGTTACTACTGTATCATGACCTGATCATCCACAGGCTCAAACCATAAAGTCACACCAGCACATGACATGCTCACTGCCTGCATCCAAAAGGGTCATGTCATATACCTTCCACTCTACAAATACTTCTGAATGATCCCAACATTTAAAAATAATTGCTAGTTTACTTGTACAAGATCCTTGATCATAACAATCTGATCTGTACAGTTTGTACATTGCACATTCACTCACAAACAATGCACAATGCAATGAAGTTTTTCAAAGAGGCTGTTATATTGAATGAAGGTCCACTTAAAACTATATTGGATTCAACAGGAAAACATGAGCTCAAAATGTTAATCTCATTTTGAATGCAAAGCAGGCATTTACATAGGACTCTTTAAAGACACAGCTCCAAAATAAATAATAATTTAATTCTAAAAGTTAGAGGTAGGAAAATGTTCATTAAAAATTAAATTATATAATAAATAATAAATTATATTATAATACTTTAGCCTTTAAGTCATCAGAAATGCTGACAGGGCTCGACAATAAGGACTGCCCGATGTCCCCGGCGTCAGCGTAAACAACACTCTGGGACAGTAGACAGAACTGTCACTTGCCCGATTATATAATTGACCGTTATTCCTAGTGAAGTGTAAATTGTTGTAATTTCTTAATGAATTTAGAATGTAGTGGTCAGTTTACTGAAATTAAGCAGGCCGACTAATGCGACCTCCGGAGGATGCAGCCTTCAAAATGAGACGGCCATAGTCTGTCTTAAGTGAACGTAAACAGTTCACTTCGTAAAAAGCATGAAAAGCAATGTTTATTTCATTTGTATGTTTGTTCAATTGTATTTATTTATTGTATTTATTTGTGCTATTGCTCATAATTTGATTATTTGTTATTTTATTACTGACAGTTTACTTGTCTTCAACAACATTTGAAATTTATACGAGTCAGGCTAGTAGTTTTTGGAGTCATCATAACCTTATTTATTAAGGTTATGGGTCAAAAACAACAAAAACAAAAACAAAAACTAGGCCTATTTTATTTAATGTGGCAGGGTCTGTGAAAGTTTTGGCAGGGCAAGTAAAAATTAGCTGGCCCTTATAGTTAAGTCCTGACTGTTTATGTAATAGCCTACTCTCTGTTCACGGATAAACATGATCCTCACATGCTCATCAAACAAATCACATGAAAGAGGAAATGCAAATTCTCTGTAAAACAATAGAAGCAAACAATTCCAACATGATACAACTAGGCTATTTAAAAGGACAGGCGGTGCACTTCCAAACCGGGTTAATTGCAGCAACTGGAAAACTCATCAATATTATCAGAGTCTCTATAGAAATAGGAAACTAGCACTGTCATGTTTGTAATGAGATCAGCAGAAGGTTGCCTCATAAATCAAAAAAAGAAAGAAAAAAAAGTAAGGATTATTATAAAACCAAACATGAGAACTTCTCATGTTTGGTTTTATAATAATCCTTACTTTGAGAACACACAGATATGTCAGTTATGTTAATTGAAAGCAATTTAAGATTCTCTCACACTCTTTCTTTCTCCAGATAAAAGCCTTTTAGGCAACCAAAGTGGTTATTAAAAGCGCTGCGTTAATGTATATTTATGCACAGACAGTGACCATGTCTCAAATCCTAATGAGGTACCAACCTAGCACTTCTGAGCATCACATGCAGCTATCTAGGTAGGAAGCTCATTGGTATATTGAGACACATACAGTATAAACTCAAGGAGACTGGTGTAGGCTACTGTAAACTGATCTCTCACTGCCTCACTCACACCTAGCTCTCTGTGTTACCCACAGTCGCGTGCGTGTGGTTGTTGGCCTCTAAAATGAATGAATAGATCTTTTATTTCAGCTGCATGCAAAAACGTGGCAGCGCGTGCACACTCAAGTAGCCTGATCCATGGGAACCACAGTTATTGTTTCAACAAAAAAACTCTAAATCGGCTTAGTAAACTTTGTATTAGCCGGCTGTCATCAAAAATAAATAAATTAAAATGGAAATAAAATTCTAACACGATCTGGGATTCCTTACACAGAACTAATCAATAACTTGACAAACCATATGCTATTGGCGGAAACCATGGTTACCACGGTAAATTTCAGAGGATTCGTCAATGCATGAAGGAAACCTCAAGGGTTCGTTTCATTATTGCAACCAAGTCACTGATACACATAAATATACAATATTTCATTACATCTTTTATGATGTAACAAACATATGTCATTTATTATTATATTAAATGCTCATAATAACCGTATATAAAGCATACTTGGAAAGACTTTCGAGCTCTGTTGGAAGGTTATAAATGGACTGACTCGTTTCTCTCACCCGATACCTTTAGAAATCCACACTCTCTGTAAAAACAACCGTTTGTCTGCATAACTTACCCGCTATTTGCCGCTGTTTCGCCTTCCTTCGCAGTAAAGTCAGGGCTCTGTATGTAGAATCTCTGAACTGTGAAGTTAGAGATCGCGCCTGTTGGCCATTGCAGATTTTATCCATTTCCAAACTCCTTCGCTAACTCTCTCCTGACTTCTGAACCCAACTTTTAACCCTGGACCTCTTCTTTCTGAGACTCTAATGCGTTCGAGGTCTTATCCTGAGACGGAGCAGTGATTATTCATGCTGTTTCTTCATTATGTTAGCGCTATCGTTTCATTTTTAAAAAAAAAAACTCTCATTAAAAGGACTTTACGTGGACGCTGTAACGCGTGTAACCAAAAACCGCTAAGCATCACGGGACATGAAGTCTCTTTACGCGTGCGTCTTTTGACTGTACTAGTAGTTTCCGTCAAGAAGGCTAGCGGTCTTTTTTAACAACCCTGAGATATTTGATGTGTATTGTAGTTTTTTTATGTTTCTTCATGCAATGGACACGTTAAATGCCCACCAGTCAAGTTCATTACTTGTGCTAAGGACAAAATAATAACCTAATAAACGTCTAATATAAACATTGATCCAGCGATATTGTGTCCCCAAATGTTATTTGACAACATATTTTTTAATAATTAAATGTTTTCTTAAAAATAATGATTTCTGGACAAAAGGTTTGATGCTGCCATAATAGGGTGAATGTAACAACAAATTAAAAATAATTCAGTATTTAAATAATCCAGCCTGGTTCAAAGGCTCCTGATGCTCTGCCATTGTGGACTGATACTTTTTCCTGACTTTGATCTGAATGACAGTGTAAATATACAAAGTAAATATCTCACACTTATGGTATGTGCTTGACCAAACTATGTGACTAAATAAAGATCTAATCTGAAGATCAATGAGAAGAACATTTCTAAAGTTTGTTCACATGCCAGAGATTGAACAGTGACGAGATGAAGCAATCACATTGAGTGAATAACCATTAAAAGGAAAGACACTTGCAGTAGGCTATTTAAAAAACAAAAAAAAACACACAAAAAAAACCAATCACCCATGTGGACTAAAGATGGCTTGTCTGTGTGTAATTTACACCAAAAGAACCACATGCATTAGTCTGTTTGCTGAGCTTATTCATTTGCAAACTAGGTTGAACTACAAACATTCATAAAATTCTAATGAGACAAATAAAACATAACCATAATGTCCCATCAGAAACTGAATACGGTGTGCCCTAAAATATATGTTCCCCAAGGGGGCTGAGTACATATTTGTTAGTCTGATTATTTTTTAAACTAGAACAAGAAAATGCTTCTAGTCTTTTTTTAATTTTCCTGTAAAGATCAGCAGGTAATCATAAAACATATAATATAAAAAATAAACATAAAGCTATAACTTTTGTGTTTTTATATTCAAGCACTTCCAGAGAGTGGCTCCTAAAATGGCACACACAAGGAACCCATGTGCCTCACAGTCTACTAGTCTGTGGTGAATAATTAGACATTAGATATCTACCATGCCATCTGAGGTGTGTTATAAATAGTATGATCTACTTTCTGTGTCACGTGATCCTACCATTACTTTCCTAAAATGCAACTGGGTGACATCTACAGTAGATGACTGCACTGAGTGGGTAGAGGTCAAGGAGAACATCTCAAACTATATAGATTATGAGATATCATGAAAGTAGCGTCAGAGTTTTAAATTAACAGTGATATAGCAGAGAGAGAGTTACATATAGAACCATTCTTAGGTTGTTTCAGGCTGAACTGTGTCCACATCACATCACACTATAGTTGCTATAGCAGCAGCCATAATGTGGTTATAAAGCCATTCTATAGCTATACAGTATAATAGAATCTCACGTCCTTACCTGAGCGCTGGACACGACAGCAAGTCAGCTTCTGAAACATCAGGAAAAATTGTACATTCATATTTGATGAAATCTAACAACAAGATCTGTGTCTTTCTCTGTGCACTTTCACTTTGTGCTTCAGCATCACCTTGATAAAATAAACCCTCAACAAGGAGGCATGAAGTACAATTTTTACGCTGTAAGGCAATACACACTTTTCTTCAGAATAAATTCAAAGTCAAATAGCTTTATATGGCTTATATACAGGGTCAGCAAGATTTTTATTTGTGTATTTGAAATGTAATGCTTTTTTAAGTAAAGAAGCAAAAGGTGATCAAAAATGACTGTAAGGACATTGATAATGTTATGGACTATTTCTATTTCAAATAAATGCTGTTCTTTTGAACTTCCTATTCCTTATATATAATTCAGAAAAAACATGTATCATAGTTTCCACAAAAATATTAAGCAGCACAAATGTTTTCAAATGATAATAATAAGAAATGTTTCTTGAGCAGAAAATCAGCATATTAGAATGATTTCTGAAGGATCATGTGACACAAATTATGCTGAAAATTCAGCTTTGACATCACAGGAATAAATTACTTTTTAAAAATATTAAAGAACGCATTTAATTATTTCTCAAATCAAATAGTCTTGGTGAGCATAAAAGACTTAGTGTGTATACTTGTGTATATGTGTATACACACATACATATAGTACAAATATATAGTACAGTAAATTTATTCCAACTCTGACATTCTGCCCAATATAAACTTTTTCGCAAGGAAGGATATTGTATAAATGATGACAAAATGTAATTAAGATTCATTCTTCAATTTTCTGTTATCCTTCAAATTAAGGAAACTGTTAGAGTAGCAGTGTCTGTTGAGTGTGCAACTGAATCAAAGTGTTTTTCTCCAGTAATTTCAGTTGAACAGACATTCCACTGTATCCTAAGTCTGCAACGGAAAAAAAAAGTAAATATATCAGGATCTCTCACTTAGGAACGTTGTGATGTCATGGGTTTTGCAGTGTAGCCCATTGGCTGAGCAATGCGGAAAGGCTGAAAGGGGGCTTTTAAAAAGATGTTGCCCTGGTAACAGAGTTTTGGCCGGCTCTCACTAGTCAGTGAGTGAGTCCAGTTCAGCAAATTATAATTTCCTACGCCCACTGCATCAGCCCAAACACTTACACATGCTCACAAAGTGCCTTCTAACAACTATTCACACAGTATATATGCTATAAAACATTCCTTTTGACTCCAACTGACAATTATAAACTTTTGAAAGTTGTTTCCCTCACACAGAAAGTACTGTGGTGGTACTATGACAGTATATATGATATTCATATGGCATGATTTTCAAAGAAAACTATGTCCAAAAATGCCTAAAAACATGGTAAGATCATGGTAACTTTTGGTACTTTTTTGTTAGTGTTCAGTGCCTGCAACGACACAGAGCTGTTTTAATTCTTAAATAGACCTGGTCCTGACAGCTGTCAATCAAAGCATAACTCACAGTTTTCTCATGCTTTTAAATCTATACTTTGTGTTTTGTGCATCTCTCTTTCTCTCATTCTCTCGCTCTGTCTTACCTTAGCCTGGTTGACGAAAGCTCTTAGACAGTTTACAAAAGCCATGTTCACAGGTACCCACACTGAGGGTCAGTTCAAAAGGTCAAGGGTGAACAGCCATGAAGGTTGCCGTGTTTGAGTCTATGCAGATTAACGGCTCTCTGAGAGTCTTATGGTCCTGAGCTCAACGGCTTGAAGAGGCAGATAGGGAGGGGCCACAAGGCCATATTTCAGCTGGCCAAGAGGAGAGATTCTCTGCATACCACTGTAGCTAGCGCTAAATGCTAACACACAAAGAGAACAGCATAGAAGCCCAGCTGGTCTGCTGTCAGAACAGAGACCTCACAGGGCATAGCACACCATAGCAAACTTTAAAGTCATTCCAACCTCCTATTATTTTCTTTCTTCACTGAAATACAAAAGGTAATGCTATAGCCAGAATTAGCCACTCTTGTATTACACCATTTCTAATTAATCACAAGGATGAAGGAGACCCTTAACTATTAAATAACTTCTGAAGACTTGAAATATAGCATATATGGACCACTTTTATTGTGGTTTTTTGTAGGTTGGAATAATTGCATATTTTTTGGGTCAACATACAGACTATATGCAAAGTAAACAGTCAGATAAAAAAATATATATTCAGATTCAGCTAGCTTTATTAAAGCTGGCTGTGCATTGCAAAACCATGACATGTTTACAAAATGAACCAACAATATTTGACTTACAATATTTACTAGAAGTATAATTTCAATCATTTAACAATACATACCATACCATACCAACTTTTTTTCTTAAGCACTTTACAACAACCAAAGTTGACCAAAGTGCTGTACAGAAAAATAAACATAAACATAATGTACAATTAATAACCACACAATAAAAACATTCAAAGTAACAAATTAAATCAAGTAAATAAAGTCGACATCTTACTAGGGGTCAAAAGCCAAAGAGAAAAGATGGGTTTTAAGAAGGGTTTTAAAAACAGATAAAGAGGCGGCCTGCTTAACATGCAAAGGCAGATCATTCCATAGTTTAGGGGCAGACACAGCAAAGGCACGGTTCCCTCTGAGCTTACGCTTAGTTTTAGGCACAGTCAGGAGCAGCTGATCATCATTTGCATGTCTACATTTGCATGTCTACTGTTCATTGATGTTGGTTGATGGTATTATGACATGAAGACAAGCAAATGAAATGTTTAAATGATCACTGACTGGTGTAACACCTACTGTAAATCGCAATACACAAAGAACGCAATGTGTACAAGTGCATTTGTGCACATTATAAATTAAACAGTTTAAATGATATAAAATTAAGCCAGTGTTTCTGTTCACACATTTTGGATGCCCCCCTTCAACTGTCTAGTTCATTAGTAGAGGCTTCAAGACCTCTAATGTGTGTATCAGATAAGTGTGACTTTGAAAATGTGCTGTGTTGGCGTTCCCTTTGTTGGGAAACACTACCTTATACCACAAATGAAGATGTGGAAAAAAAGTACTTAAGTGACTGAGATGGCATGAAGACAAAACCACCTTAAAGCCAAAAATCGATGAACACACTAAAACATGAAAGCGATTTGACACCTCAGCTCTGTTTCTGACTATTAGATCCCTGCAGGCGAACAGACACACATCTGTTTAGTCATCAGTTGCTCTCTTGAGAACCTGCACCCACTCTTGTTATGTATCAAAAACACAGAAAACAGTGTTTTCAATCTCCCACTCGAACATGCCAGAGATCTCTTACACACACACACACACACGTACACACGTACACACACACACGTACACACGTACACACACACACACACACACACACACACACACACACACACACACACACACACACACACACACACACTCCTTTACACAGGCCTACACAAACACTCCTTTACACAGGCCTACACAAACACTCCTTTACACAGGCCTACACAAACACTTCTTTACACAGGCCTACAGTATATGAATGTATCCCTGAGTCCCATAAGCACCTACCTCAGCAGATTTTCCTCTAACTCATTTGGGATATCATTCTGCTTATTTTAAGTAATTTGGACTTTATTCACTATTTATCACTACACAGACAGGACCAGTAGAATTTATTTCCAAAATTTCACTCATTGCATAGAGAAACTCCCATAGCAACCTGGTGTAAAGTGCCTTCCTTTAAATGCACCGGTGTTGGTTTATGCCTGGGTTCTTGTGGGGATTAAACAAGACCCCTCAATATTAAAATGTTCTATTATTGTGTGCAGGCAGTTTTATTATTTTCAGAGCTAATTACAGTAATAAAGATGTTAAATGCCTTTATGGTTAATTTTTTGACTCAGGCACTCTGATTAAAAACCTAGGGACAAAAACATAATTTCCAAGTCATGAATTTTCATTTGTATTTGTCACCCTGCAATATCCCATCAAAAAACAACAATTAACATAATTCTTTCATCATCATTCTCATCATCTCTGTTTCTCTGTCAAACTGTGTTTTAGAACTAAACACAGAGAAAAAAAATACTGTAAATGACCTGTCAATCAATATTCACTCACTTAAATGATTTGACTCATTCTAGCTCAATCAGAAAGAAAAATGACTAATCAATTTCTCAGCCAGTGCAGACTACAATATGCGGTCCTTTATTATTTCCAAACTCGCAAAATTACTTACTGAATGAGTTTTTTTTTTTTTTTTTACATTATATAATTCAAAGGCACACTATGGAATATTTCCCCATCTAATACAATTTCTCTGAGTGGAAATGAACAAACTTCATCTCTTCAGAACCTAATCATTATCAGAAGAAATGTTTAAAAAATGGGTGTAAAATGAAAAAGAGAGAATCATTATAATGATTCTCTCTTTTTCATTTTACACCCATTTTTTAAACATTTCTTCTGATAATGATTAGGTTCTGAAGAGATGAAGTTTGATCAGTTCCACTCAGAGAAAATGATGACAGTAACTGGATATAATAAAATGAAAATAATGCAAACATTTTGGCACAATTATTATTTTTTTAAATAATTGCTATAATTGACAGAGATGAATCACCAGACCTTGCAAGACCAAAGGTTTTCCTTAATGGCTCTGCCTGTGAAAAACATTCAGCTGAAATATCAAATGAAACAACAAAAAGAATCTGAACTGAACTGAGGTAAACACAATATTAAACAGTATGTGCATCAAATATAACAGCTCCAACACTCACATGATGACATGATGCAGTTCCCATAATCAGCCATAACAGTTTAGCTATCAAATGCAAAAGGTTTAGATAGTCCTTAAGCCAGTTTCTTCCTTCCAGGTTCCATCTATTCAAAAAACATTTGATTGCAACTAGATGCTGTTGCAAAGGTATCTTAGAAAAGTGCTGTTACCAGGACCTGTTTATGTGCTTCTGATCTGTCACTGATGGTTTGAAAGAGCAATTTGCTGCACTCATCTCTCAAGAACGTCATTTAAACCGGCTGTGAGCAGAGAGTAGGATTCCAGGCATCAATATCTTCATCAAATACAGGAATGCAGACATTCAGGTCACATATGCCTCTTCTTTAGAGATGTGCTCAGTGTCGTCCTTCCCTGATGTTCTGTGATGTTATCTCCAAAGAGGAAATATTCTAAACTGAGAAATTCTTTTGCTTTCCTATTCTGTCTGTTGTTCTTTTCTTGTGCAGGACTGACTTAAGTAATCACAAGCTCCTCCAGCATGGATTTTTGTTAAGGCACGTTCCTTTACCTTGCACTACTTTTAAATCCCATACACAAAAGAAATATATTTGAAATATATTTTCAGGATATATTTTGGAATATATGCAAATATTTGAAATTGGCCCAATAAATACATTTCATACTTATATTTCATATATTTTTGTTATATTTCAGAATATATTTCAATGTATTTGGAATATATGCCACATATATTTTTGACACTTTTGGGGACCCATACAGAAAAAAATACATTGAAATATATTCTGAAATATAACAAAAATATATGAAATATAAGTATGAAATATATTTATTGGGCCAATTTCAAATATTTGCATATATTCCAAAATATATCCTGAAAATATATTTCAAATATATTTCTTTTGTGTATGGGATGATAGGCCTGACAGACTAATACAGCCACACTACACGATTTTAACCCTGATTTTCCGCTAAAAATGCCGACAGAAGCCTGTAAAATCATAGGCAAATCAGTGCTTGTTCACATGAGCGACGATCGCTGTTTTCGAATGATTAAAAGACGCGATCTGTGAGAAGCGCTGATGTGTTAGCATGTTAAATTGGTCTGTCTGCAATTCAAGTCTTGTAGTGTAAAATGTGTTTTGATTGGAACTGACATCTACATACAGTTGTGTAGAGTGAAAAGAACATCAATCATAGGTTTATTAATCAAACTTTGAATGTTGTGTAGCTTATGAGCGCCATGAAGCAGACACGTCGCTGTATGTGAAGTGAGTTTACTGGAGTGCAGAATTGCTTAGCTTGTGCAAACATATCCACAATGCAATGTTCAGATGCTTTCTGAAGCAAGGTGCAGGGCCCAATGAGAGTTAGAGGAAGAAGGGCCCCCTCGGTCGGTCCATTCGCCACAGGGCCCTTTAAAGCTGGATTTTGATCGACTGTTTTGACAGAGCTATGATGAGAGTGCCAGCGGTGCTACTTCTGTCCTGGTGAGCAGGTGAAAAACATCTTTAGCTCAGCTGGCCCACAGTGCACCACCATCTTCTCCTAAAAATGTTGATGTTTTAGAAGTGCAGAGAAAAAGAGAGGGTAGTCTGGAATCTGAAAACGCTGTAATGATCACGTTAGAGATTTGGAGCAGCTGCTCTGAGGGATCTTTCATAGTTAAAAGTGACCTTTCTCCTCTGCCCCAGCAGTGAACTCTCTTATTAATGTAATAAAACAAGCCTCTCTTTCTCTTTCACGCACACACACACACACACACACACACACACACACACACACACACACACACACACACACACTTTACTGCCAGAATGCTTTTTGTGGCATTATAGGCTTATTATTTGCATAGTGCAGAATAGAATAGAGTGGACAGGAAGAAATGTGGGAGAGAAAGGAGGGTTGGAAAGGAGCATGAGCTAGGAGTTGAACGTGTCCCATTGCTTCGTGATATATGCCTTATGTTATTACATGACAGGATAGCATCAGAACAAATACCGGCACAACGAATGGATTTTTATTTTTTTTGGTCTGGTAATTACTTAAATAGAGAAGCTCTCTTCTTTACAATGTGTTTTCCTTGTCCTTGTACACCACATAGTTCAACTACTGAAGCTTCACTTTGTCGAGAAGCAAAGGACTCATTCTTTAAGAAAATGTAAGTTTGTCTACCTACCTATTGTTTGTATGAACACCTGTATAGTAATTCTTCACCTAAACATTTCAGTTCTCTTATCATTTACTCAACCTTATGTTGTCTCAAACTCATAGGACTTTCTCTTCCAGCACAAATTAAGATATTCTTATGGAGAAATGATGTCTGTTTGCCATTCGAATGGGGACCAAACCTTCAAGCTCCAAAAGAAACATAAAGGTAAAGGACCATTAATATAAGTCACCAGTCATTTAGTCTGATATCAAAGATATCAGACCAAGGGACCACAAACTAGAGACTGCAATTGCAAGATGTATGGTGAAAAGTGTTTGGTCTGTTCACACTCAAAACAAATTCAATTGTTTTAGAAGACTGGTTAAACCATGTGCCTCGTATGAATTTCCTTTATATTCCATTTACTGAATGTCTATTTTGGTGTTTGAAAGTTTGATTTCCCCATTCTCTTCTTTTGCATTGTAGGAACAAACAGACATTTCGTCTCCATTTAAATATCATCATTTGCATCATAGGAGTTTAAATCTGCATAAGGGTGAGTAAATGATGAGAAAATGTATAATTTTATGACCTAAATTATTCCTATTCTGAACATGATAGGCCTATTGTCTCTGTAGAATATAAACAAGTAGTGCATTCAGTTTTTTAATTTGTTATTTATACTGTCAGTCGTCTTAAATAGTTTTCTTTACCAATAGATGTCTGCCACTCCTGCTGACCTTGAGACAATGGGTAACCTGCCTGTCACTCCTTGTTTGATCCTTCTTGGTAAGTATATCATATTAGATATGTCTGTATTTTGTTTCACTAAAACAAAGCTTGCACTCTAGACCGACACATAACTTTCTATTATCAGGAGAAGATCCACCTTTATGTGCCTCATGCTAGAATCCACTGACTTCAGTAAATTATCTAGTAGTTTTTGGTGAGGACATTTTAGATAATCAAAATTATAAACTGCAAATCATTTTTAATTGAAAATTATTATACTCTTATTTTTCAAACACTTTATTGGAATACATCTGGAAAAGAGGGACCAAAGCTGCATGGAGAAATGCTGTCTAAAATAACTGGGAAGATTCTTAAAAAGATCTAATTCTGATTTGTATTTTACAAACCATTTGTTTTTATATATAAAATGGGCTGGTGTTCACTGAAGTCTGTTTATATATAAGAGTATTTGTATTTTATAAACAAGTAAGGATTGTATTTATTGATTTTTTTTATGTATACATGTATGTTGTATGCATGCCTGTTTTAGGACATACTGTATCCACAAACATGATGTAAAGTTTATCTGGTGTTGTATTAGAATAAAAAAATAAAAAAAACATTCATAACTTGACGCTGCCGTTTCTCTTTCTGTAACAGTTTTTTTCCAATTGCTAACACACTAAAATGACATGCACAGCACAATTATTTAAACTGACACACAGAGAGCAAAACTTCTTCTCAAATCTCCAAAAGTCCAAACACATTTTCTGCTTTACACACATTTTGCAATTCAAAATGGCACTTTAAATGCACTGAACACGGTTCTCTGCAGACACAACAATCTGACATAAAGTCACGTTTGCCATTTCAAAACACTGCCATTCAAAATGACACCTGGCCAAACACCTCAATGGTTAATTGTTAACACTTCAGTCTTTTTCAGTTCACAGTTTTTTGTGAGCATATTTTTGTTCAGTCCAATGTAAATATATCTGCTGTGCATATGTTGCACTGACTTGTTTGGTGAGTGTTAATTGTGTCATTTCGTGCAAAAGTTTGATTTTGATAATGCTATATGTAGTTTTGGTTGCAGTGCTTCATTTTGCAGGATATATTAGGTATTTTGCAATTTGGGTGTGTGGTTTTGTGAATTGTGTTAAGTATTTTGATAAAACCAGCCTGTTTGCAAAATTGTGGAAAAAAACTGTAAACTGTAACGTGGTAGATACGTTTATTCAGAACAATTTATGGTGCATTCTGAATACACATTTTCCCTGGGAAAAACCTGCATCTGCTATATGACTCCTCAAACGTATTTGAACTGCTGCTACTGCTTCTCCAAATGTCTAACTTCTTGTTTTAGGATGGACTAACTCGTCTGGATGAAGGAACAAAGTTTCGATAAAATATAGATAACAGATAAGATAAACACGAAAGCAAACACAAAGATTTGTTGAGCTGCAGCTCGTGTCTGTCTCCAGTCTGCACTCTACAGGAGCTAGGGTTAGACTTCAAACAACCAATCATAGATTTCAATGCAGTGGGAAAAAAAACAAACACATTAACATATTAATTATATTTAGAGCTCATTGACAAGATCACATTAACAACTAGAACTGTCGTTTTCCCACATTTGCTCTTCCCTGCTCCATCTTCCTTTTGTTTTCTATTTTGACCAAAACAGATTGAGAAACTTCAGAAACAAATTCAGCAAATGAGTCTGTCCTCGATTATAAAATCCACTCACAGAGCTTGATATTTATAAACTGTGCTGATACACTGTAAAAAATGATTTTATGTCAAAGTAAATAAAACAGGAAAAATCATGTATCTTTTGCTAAGAATAATTGTGTAAAAATGAAAACTTTAGTATATTAAGTAAATCCTAATTATATACTCATTTTTTACTTGTAAATATTAGACATCCAACAGACAAGTGAAATTGACTTCTGACTCTCTGGCATATTTACATGCATTAATTAAGTACTTGAAGCATATTAAAAAAAATCAAGTAAAATTTAGTCCTTGAAGAATGGAATCTGCGCATGCGCAGAAAGAAGAACACACGCGATGATTGAGGGATTTCGAATCTCCACTCCAACGGCTCTCGACAGGTAAGCAACAGTAAAAAACTGCATTATATTACGGATTTATAATTATTCTTTGATTAATTCAACGATTGTCTTGTCATCACTTCATGCTATACATTTGAAAAGTTTAGTGTTCTTAAGTTTAGAGACGTGCTCCAGAAAAAAGTTCAGGGAGAGGCAGAGGCAAAAAGCACCCTGTTTATTTTCTTTATTTTACAAAAGCACAATGTTTTATTTCGATTGAAAGTGGAAAAAATAGACATTTAACAGTTTATTTTTTCATATTTCTTAAGTCTGTAATCTTTATGACCAAAAATGACGGAGTATAAGTCTAATTTGCTGCTATCTGAAAAAAAAGTCTAGCAAAACGCGCGGGTGCTTTTGCCGACTCAAGAGGGTGTATATTTTTTTTCCCCAGTTTTAAACTTTACGTTTTACACGATTTATCAGTAATTACGCCTAAAAACCATGAATATGTCACTTAAATCATGATATTTTTGTTTAATATTTGTTATTGGCCACAAATTAACAATAGGCCAAAGTGAGAAGGTTCTCGTTCCCTCATCGTGCACAATATAATTCATTTCCTCATTCATTTGCTAAATCGTGCATACTATCTATTAAATGGTCCCTGCTTTTACTAAATCGTGACCACGTTGTAAATGACAATAATTTGTACTACCAAATTCCTAATTCGTAGGCTTGATATCTGCTATGTGTCACATGTTAGCATTAATGTGTGTAAATGACTATGAGAGTAACGTTAAGGTCATGCAGGATGTTTTTAATGATTTGGTATAAATTAATTGAATAATGTGAATGCAAATTAATTAACTTTTAATTTAAAAGTATTTGCTGTTTACTGATTATTGTTTTTTTCTCTCTCTTTTCTTAATTTCAGGATATTTCTCAAATGCATTCAGCCCTTTGTGCCTCCGTTGCTGTAAACCGGTTGAGAGGGACAAAGAGAGAGACCGGACACACTGAATTGTTATTATTGTCATTATAGGTTTCTGTATATGCTTATTTCTTAATAAATTACTCTTAACTGCACATTGTCACAGTATTATTTTGTCACATTATAAGAGTAACATTTAATTTAATTTAATTTAATTTAAAATAATTACCAGCACTGCATGAAACAAGTAAAATGTATTTAAAATATCAAGTGGTTTTACTTAATTATATTAATTATATCAGATTTGTAAGTAAAAATTACTCAATATAATTTAACAGGCCAAGTAATATGTACTTATTCACTTTGTGAATTTTACTCGGCTTAGTTAAGTAGATTTACTTAATTTCCATCAATGTGAAATTTACTTGAAAAAAATTCGTGCAAAAACTTGCCTAATAAAAATTGAGTAAATTCTACTTATTGTTTTTCTCAGTGTAATGCCACAAAGGGATATTTCACCCAAAAATGGAAATTCTGTCATCATTTACTCACCCTCAAGTCTCAAACTTCTGTGACTTTATTTTATTGGAACATATTTTGAAGAATGTTGGTAACAAACCTTTTTCATGACCAGTGACTTACATTGTATTGAAAAATAAAAACAGAAACATTTATCAAAATTTCTTATTTTGTGATCCACAGAAGTGATGACAATTATCCCTTTAAGACCAACAAGAGGTCAGCTGAGCAACACCATTAGATACACGCATATAAAGGTCAGAAGAAACACTAATGATTTTCTCACACTCACACACCTTTACTTAATCACAAACACACCTCAGTTGCACCTTATGGTTCAGGTGCTGCAATGCATTGAAAGTGAAAATTAAAGTCTTTTTTTAGGCATTCAAGATGGGAAGTCTAATTATAATTACTATCACATACTAGAGAGGCAAAGGCAGAGAGAGAGAGGAGTGAAGACTGTGTGTTTCTCTAGGTGAGGTAAACAGAAAGACAGGGCGCTGGTGTGTGTCTGTATATGAGGAGAGAATGTGAATGGAAGACTGTCTTTGTCAGACAGACAGGTATATGTGTGTGAAAGGATCCCCTAAATGAAGAACAGCATTTATACAGACAGAAACAGCACTTCCAATTCAAATTCAACCTAAAGTTACATTTTTTATTTTCCATGGGCAGAAAAAGACAGAACCCAGAGTCTATGCAGCACTTATAAAGAATATGTTTATTTCATTCAGGAATGTATTAACTTCCACCGGCAAAAAACAAATCTAATGAAGCGCAAACCTCATTCAGAACAAAAAAAGAAAACACCAAAGAAAAGAAACTTTTGTGTGCAGCGATGTGAGGGGACTGACGTGAATGTGCAGCCTGATGATAGCTGAATAATTCTCTCGGCAGAGCCAACAGCGGCACTGCTCAATCAGACACAAACAAATACAAGCACGCTCACATAGTTACATTCTATGCTCGAGTAAGCACATCCACACATAAAGTCATACCCGAGACACACAGAACATAGTACGGCTCCGTGTTAAGGGTGTGAGTACATCTGGAACTGCTCAGAAGGGGCACTAACGTTCCTCACACTACAAAACATTCACATAATGAAGACATGTAGGCTGTTGTTAAATTAGTAGCGCTGAAGAATTAGTCTCCTCCAATCCTTTCCTCTCCTCTCATCCAACTGAATGAGGGATGGGGAGGAGTGATATCTATGCAATAATCCCCTTACTGTCTTCTGTTCGTCCCATTCTGAATGTCCATCTAAGTGCTCCGCCTCTTTTTAGGCTAGGCCAATCACTGGCCAGCTCCCAGATGGTCTGCTGGTTGTCTTAATAAAGGAGAGGAGTTCATTTTGCAATTGGCGTAGGGTATATATATATATGCTAATGAGAAGGCGAAAATGTCAAGATCATCCAGCCAATCACAAAGTAGAACAGGAACACTGGATACACGACCAGGGCTTTCCTATTGGCCGGTTGGCTGTCTGCAAGAAATGCTGTGGAGGCTGTGAATGAAACACACATAGAGAGATACGGATTAAGATCTCACTGAAATCCCCTAAAGACTGTGTGTACAAGGAGAAGACAATGAGTTGAGTGATCTGACTTCTGTGTCTCCACTCTCCACAGTTTTACTGGTGCATCTAATCTTATTTTCTTCTTCTTTATCACTTTAGTAACTGGTTATTAATAGCACTTAATTGATGGTACATTTGTAATTCATTAATTTGTCATTTCTCTGTGCAAAAAATTGCTTGTAATTTAACATTTTTTATCCTGCATTGCAGATATTTTACTTTTATTTCAATTACACGCTTTTATTTTATTTTATTTGTCACAACCAGTGTTTTTATTGATAACTGAAACTAAACCATAATAAAGCTAAAAATATTGTCACAGTGTGAAGCTAAAAATAAAACAAGATATAAATCTTAGATTAAAAACTGTACACTACATACATAATAGTAAGATAACTATTAAAAGTTATTTTAACAAGAATATTTTTATTTTACATTTATTTGTGTATTTCGCACTGTGAGCCACTAAATGTATGTTTTTTCCTCATGGGTATAAAGCACAAAAAAACAAAAAACATTAAATTAGTCTACACAGCCCCCTGGTGGTGGCTGCATGCACTGCCGGAGGAGCTTGTTTGCCACGCATGGATTCTAAACATTACAACTATAAACAGAAATCTGAATAATTTGAGTACAACAATCTCAGGGCCTTTAGTCTTCTGTGACTGCTGAAAATAGATAAATGATTTTGATTGGTTCTTACCAACTGTTGACCAGCTGAAGGATGCGGTGACGACTATAAGACGGACAGCAAAACCGATGATGCCCGAGCCCCCCAGAAGAACGATACGGCAAACTATCATGGCCACGGTCAGAGGAAGAATACAATACCCCAACACACACAGACTCTGGAAAAATGATCTGTACAGACAAAGAGAGAGTAAGACAGAGACATGGACAGAAGGAATGACATTGCTTCAGTAATGTGCTCAAACATTAAAACAGCTAAAATGATTATGCACTGTAAATTGTCTAGAAGCTGATGAACATTTATCAAATTCAGAAAACTAATGTTTCTAATAAATGAACAATCAACTGTTACTGTGGAAATGAGCAAGAAACTGTAAGAGAGCTTACAAGTAAAAGCTACACATAACAATAGCTGACATTCTGAAATTTATCAAAGTTAAAAAAATATTGGTGGAAAAAAATTATTAACTTCCACAGCTTGCGAAAATTAAGTAGTTGATATTCCCCCCCATCCCCCCATTTAATTTCCATGGTGACAACATGCCCTGATATTTTGAATGTAAATAATTTGAAACGCTGGGCATTGGGGTCATACTTTTTTCTATTGTTCTAACACAATGAAGCCTATTTAAAGAATGGTGGTAAAATAATAATATAACAAGATAATAGGCTATATATAATATAACAAGATTTTTTGTAATAATGCAAAAGCCTTTGCTGTCACTTTTGCTGATAGTAAGTGCTATTTAAAATCACTACATTATAAGCAAAATATGAATTATTACAGTATTTAAATGGTAAAATAGTGAAATTTCATGACTTTACATGATAGTAAGTTTCTGTTTGAAAAGTATTGTTTTTCGAAAACATATGTGAATGGACTTGTGTTGTGAAGTCAAACCTTTCACTTACTCTTTCAAAAAATAGTGGTGATATTTTGGGATGTTTTCCAAATTTTGTCTAAACGAATTGACTTCCTAAAGCTATATTTAAGAGTGAAAAAAATATGAATATGAATGCTTGGGTCTCTTGAGGGCTAAACAAAACAATTGATGTCACTCACACTCTGATACCTCATTGTTCAGTGGCATTAAACAATCAATTCTCTTGGATCTGGTTGACTAGCTCTCTTTTCTATGCCTAGTGATGAGACAAATTCCCTCTCGTAGGTACAGATGCCAAAGCAAAGGCATCAATTTGGTTTGGCCTTAGAGACTCCTCTTTAGTACGCATTTTAAATTACTAACTAAAAAAAATGTACAATAAGAAAACTGCACTAAATTCACACTTCCTCCACTCTGAAGATGTGAGGTGCTTTTTTGTGCATATAAGAAAGCTTCTACCAAGCTAATTAATTACCTAGACTGTAGTGTAATCTGTGCCGCCACAGTTTCATAATGAACCGAAAATATTTTAAAACTTCTCATAACAACGTAAAATGTTGTTTTGCGCCATTGCTTTGGCAAAGTATCTGCCAAATTAACTAAAATCGAAAGCGTGATAAGACTATGCCCCCGGACCCCCTTACAGGAAACAAGGTCCATCCACCAGTCTCACAAAATCCTGCGGGAAACACTGAAATATAAATGGAAATCTGACTGTTTACTCACATAGTTCCTCCCAGGAGTTTGGAGTTGAGGGTGATGATTACAGAACCAAACCAGATGATGACAAAGACTTCTGCAAACTGTGGTCTGCCATCCTCCTCACTGTCAGCAGACCCACTCTGCAGCATTCTGAGATAGAACATATTATTATAAATACAATACATTTGCTGGAGTCATAGTGACAATGGTTCTGACTAGGACTAGTCAACATTACTACTCACAAGGCCAGAGTCACACAGAGGATAAGAGGTCCCCATAAGTCCCCTAAAAAGTACAGAACACATACACTCCTTAAGATCAAGACAGCTGAAGAACATGTAACATTTATAATAATAAGTGATCATAAATGGGGCGCATCCTTTATGTAATCTGTGATTGCGTCATCAGAAATGATGGACTCACAGTCTCTGAGTAGTGCAGAACTTTTCTTGGGGTACATAACATGGACAAACTTTTGTCCAATGGCTCTTAGATCCCTCAGCTGAGAACCACAAACAGAGAAAAGAGAGAATAAGAAACGTTCCTTAAACTCAAAACAGAACTACTGTGCACTCCAGTGATATTTTAGTATCATTTATATATTATTATTATATTTATAAAAAAAATATAAAGTAATTTTGTTGTGTGATTCTGTCATTTTTATTTGTTTTTAAAAAAAAAATTCTATACAGGTTTAATTTTTATTTCAGTTTAAGTCATTTTAGTACTTCAACTTAAAGTCCCCCTCTAGTCAATCATTTTATCCCTTAAAACTAATGAGCTCATTGTTTAAATGAATACATTAAATTAATACATTGTTTAAATTAATTGATTATTAGCTAACTGTGTGATGAATGTACATTTCTGAAATACATAACTTGGACACAGTCACGTCTGATAACAGATCACTCTAAATTGTAATGTAGACATGCGTTTTCTGTAAAGCTGCTTTGAAATAATAATGTATTGTGAAAAGCGCTATATAAATAAATGTGAATTGAATTGAATTAAAACTCATCTTTGATCACCAAAACTTCACTACACCCTTGCTTCATTAAGTGTGTGCGGACCCATGAATATGAAAATAAGCCCTGCCTCCACTCAATCACACAAGCTCAGAATACCTGATTCACTCGGTCAACTTTACTGTAGTAAAAGCAGCACAATGACAAGTGGAAATACTGGTTTAATTCAGCCATATATGTTTGAACCAGAAACTGATGATATATATACCGATTTTCTATATATATATATATATAGAAAAATATACCGGGATAACCTGGCTTCTCTTAAGACTCCCCTGCTTATTAGTACAGCACAGTAATGATGATTTTCTAAAGCCCGCCCGCACGTTGACGTGACTGGTAATAACATGCTTGTGACGTTGAGGACTGCGATTTCAAACCGCGTTTCTGAGACTGTCTTTGGTTCACTGCAGTTTTAAGGAGAAAATACTCAGCAATGGTGTAGACTTATGAGTTTGCACATGGTTTGCCTTAAAGCACATTAAAAACACCACATAGACAATAAAAACTTGATTTTCACCACATATTTAAACATTTATTTCAGTTAGTTGCCAAAGAAACATTTTTAATTTTAATTTCAAGTTTTTCATCTAGGCTTAATATTTATACAGCTTTATTTCATTTATGACAAATAATATTTAACAGTTTTAGTTTTATTAAACAAATTACACTGGCGCAATTAGAATTGTTTTCCTCATTACATTTATCCACACAAAATATTTAAACGTGTGCATTGCCCATCCATATATGCCAATATATCACTACCCTGTAACAAAAAGTTTCACTTACAATAGTGTCTTTGACAGGCTCATCCAGCGTCGAGAGATCATTGTCAGCATTCTGCGAGCCCACAGGCACAGATATATCTCCCTCCACTGGGATGTCCTCTGAAATTGAGATGTCAGACAAACCTGCAAACTGAGACATGAAGAATGACCGTTTAAATTATTCATGGCATATATACCCATAACACAAGTTCATGTTTATCTATGCCAGTGATTCTCAAAATGTGGTTCACTGGTGGTCCATGCAGGATCTATAATGGGCTGTGTGTTGTTGACTGACTAACAGAGGAAAATAAAAACAATTACAATTAAAAGAAAGCACTTCTAATTGAACCAACTCATTAATAATTGAGCTAAATATGTGATAAAGTGTTTCTGTTTTCTTCACAATAAGTGACAGTTACTGAAGCAAATGAATAGTCTCAGCTCATATTTATTAGGAAAAGAAGCATTTAAGTTGATTTCAATTAATCAAGAAGAAAACAAAAGTCAGGCAAATTAATGGTAGAAGTAGATTATAAATTATATAACTTACTGATGATAATTTGTACACTATCTCTTTAAAACTTCCTGTCCTGAAAAAGGACACAGGTGACGGATGTGCTCTTGACCTCAGGTTCAAGAATAATTTTTAACTCTGTAAAACCTATTGTAATGCACTGAAACCTCATTTCAAGACCCATATGATCACAGGAAATACATTTACCAAGCAGATATAGACCGTTAAATAACCAATAAAGAAATGTAAACATCTCAGTGTCGAGATCGTTAAATGAGAAATAAGGATCAAATGAAGGAAATATATCATTTCTTGATTGGAGTCTAGAACTACAGTCTAAGTTAAAATCTCTGCACTTATAAAGCGAATAAATAAACATTTAAAATATTTATAGGAGAGTGGCAGTCAGACAGTCAGATAGCAGGTGTTGTTCCACTCTCACTGTTTACATAGTTTGGTAACACTGTACGATAAAAGGCGCAATCGTGTTTTCCGCAAAATCAGCTAATCTATCAGTATGGTAATTTGGGTGATGTTTTAAAAATCTTTAAGGTAGTAAATTTGTCCTGTTGTGCTGAGAAACGACCATCTGCTTTTACACGTATTACCCCAGCAGAGCTTTACTGACACATTTACATTACATTACCAAGCAGTACTCGGGATCGGTTTACCATACAGACAAAAGTTAAAACGGTGGAAAAGCTGACAATGTGTTTTAAATCTGTTTTAAAGCATGTTTTGTCTCTTACCAAAGGCTTGCTAGACTCATCTACTTCCGCCATCTTTACACGGATACGGATACGTCATCGGGAGTGTGACGTCAAAAACGCCAACATGCCACTATGCAGATAATAATAATAAAGGTATGAGGTGTCTATGTTTATTAAGGAAAAGGCACTCTTTAATTTTGTTTTGCATTTTGAAAATGTATTTTTTTTAATATATTTAAAGTATGATAACAATACATGTTTCCAATTGTATTGTAAACAGTGCGATTTTTAAAAATGTAATTTTATTAGTCAAATTTCGTATTCATAAGTTTAAGTTTTCTAACAAAAAGCCCCTTTTCTCAGTATTCCTTAAATAATTTGAAAAATACTTTTTAACTATTCAATCTAGTACTAATGGAAAAGCTATTAAGACAAAATATTTGATTGATACAAAGGTCTTGTATTTTTGTGAGGTTTTTTTTAAATATATATTTTATTTTTTTATGTGTTTTCTTTGCTCCCCTGGCTCCAAAATGTATATTGTATTTTTTTTTTAAAGCATTAATAAAACTTTTTTTTTTTTTTTTTAAGATAATAATAATAAATGTCTTTAATGTCTCTGGTATTATGCCCTATGTTTTAAACTGATCACAGCTTTGAAATCATATTAACACAGTTTGAAAAATGCCTTGTAAATGTATGATCAGAAGAACAGCGTCTGTCTCTTTAAGGGTCGGAGTCAGTGTGTGGGTTTAGAAATACAACGTGCGGGTAGAATGACAACTAGCATGACTTTGAACTATCAAAATAGGCGAGGCTTTGGCCCCGGATGTTTGTCTTTACTTGGACAAGCACGATGGATCAACATAATATATATTTTTTTCTATTTTAATTATTCGCTGTATATTTCAATGCAATGGCTATTAAGTCTCTCTCCCTCCCCCCTCAGATCAATGCACACGGGCAACGTTAGCGGCATGTCACGTGGTAAATGTTACTTTTTCTAGCGCCGCTCAGTCTAGACCAATAATAGTCGTTTATGATTGCTTGAGACTGCGTTCGTTAATACATAATTTAATAGTGATTGTAGAGGCATGTTTCCAATTGTATTGTAAGTACCAATGATTGCAAATAATAGATTTGAATGATTATAATTTTCAGCCTATAAATGTCTGCAGCAGTACAAAATACATCCTTAGATTTAAATGTAGTTCAATAGAGGATTTCCTTTTGTGGGCCCTCATGCGCCCCCCAGAGGAAGAAAGCTGTGTGTCCCAGACAAGTAATAGTTTTAGCTGCTAACTAGTGACATTTGCCGCCCAATGATGATGTGGGTGTGCTCAGAATGTAACCCTGCCCGCGTTTGTCAGTCCCTCGGCTCCCAAAACAAGGAAAAGTATTGAAACACAAATACTTTATCAGCACTTTTAGGTTTTAGCCTACTTTGCAACTCAAATTGACTTAGTCTCTTTTTATCAATACCGCGTGCACACGGAGACAGTCACTACCGGAGCGTTGGATTATTGTTTTTATAACTGCATATCATACAATATGTCAGATATGGGGAACTTTATCGAAACCGATTAAGTTACTCGAAATCAACTTGATTAACACAGCCGAGTGATCAAAAGGCACGTCTGTCGTGGTTTGTTTGTGTACTTTATTGACAACAAAAGGCCGGTTATCATCGTTGATCATTCAGAGGTTGAGAATGGGGCATCCTCCACTGGAGTTCAGCGACTGCTACTCCGACAGCCCAGATTTCAGAGAGAGACTGAAATGCTACGAAAACGAGCTGGAAAAATCCAACAAGTTCCTAAAGGATGTAATCAAGGACGGGAACAATGTGATCAACACGATTAAAGGTAAAATGGTCTTTTACAGCAGCGGTGGTGGTGCTCTTCGCTGGGGGGAGGAGGTGGATCGAGGTCTCCGCCTTTGCAAAGCCCTGCAGATGAACAAATAGCCTACGCACGACATCAGTAGAGAATTTAGTTTTACTCAAAGGAAAAATTCCTTTAATTCCTGGAAGCCCTACGATTCGATTTGAAAAAACTTTCACTTGCAGGTCACTGGTTGGTTTTTAAAGGGATTATGAATTGTAGAGGGGAGGGAGTGATCTGGCAGATGGTGCGCACCTCTCAGAGATGCTTCTGGCAAGCTCTTTCAGGAAACGGTTGATTTATTTATAGCAGGGAACTTCAATTTTACAGATTAGTAAATGGAATTAAACTGTAAAGTGTGAACGTGCCAACAAGATGATTGACTGTGAAGGGAGAGCCAGTAGTCATATGAATTACTATCAGTGCTTGCTTATCACTATTCTGCTGATCTCATAGAAGTGAGGCTCTTTGCATCCTCGAAATGGAGGAGAGAGAGAGAGAGAGAGGGGGGAGATGCAGGCTGTAAACTATCAGTCTATGAAGCATTCCTTTTCACAGCCATACACCACAATAGATGTTGCTTCCTCCTTCCTCATCTTTTGTTCGGCTTATCTCTGAAGTGTTATGAAGCAAACTACAAATGGAAAGTTTCCAAGATTTCAATCCTGCTCATCTGATACTGTTCCCCTGAACGAGGCAGTTAAGGATAGAGGAACTATAACCGCAATGAACTTTAGACAGTAGCTTCTGCTTAATGAGGAGAAGCTGCTAAACTCACTAGAGCTGTATTACAGCCATTATATAGATGTAATAGTAAGCATTGCTGTAGAGTTCCCAGTGCACAGTTCATATGTCTTCTTTATCATCAGTGTTCAGGGAAATGTAAAAGTGTGATTTCCAGGCCTGGTCATGGAAATCAATAAAAATGAATAATCTTAACTTTTTTGGTCAAATAATGCATTCATAACAGTAATACAATCTTTTATTAAAATTAATCAAATGTTAAAAAGTTATTACTTTTTTAATAATTAATATAATTTAATTATATTAAGTTATGTATGCAGAGATTTAACTGACCAAATTAATAAATATAATGACGATATAAAGGTACTAAGTGCAAATAGCGATACTAGATTTTAGATAGAGCAGTATTTTCTTTGCACCATGTCTAAGTAGTAATTAGATTTGCACTAAGTGTAAATGGTTGTTAGATGCTATTTATACTAAGTGGAAATCGTGGCAGATACTATTTGCACCTCACTGTATTGTAGTAGGCCTATATTATAAAACGGTATGCAATAACTACATATTCAGTGTATATGATAATATTTATTAAAATCATAAATGGATGCTACCTTATTGGGACATTACTTGTCCCTATCCCTAAAGCCCATTACACCTAACCCTAACCCTACCGATCAACTCTTTATCCCCACTATTAAATACCCGTTAGGCACTTTATTTCCACTTTTCGAGTATTTTCTTATTTTAAATAAACACCTTTCCAAGTTCAAGCTGATATGCGATGGGCAAAGGGAGAAGGAGTTGGGTAAAAGCCGGATACGAACTCGGGTCGGTCGCCAATGCGGACGGGCCCTATTCGGACGGGATTAACTTTACAAGGGTAGATGGAGTAATGTAATTTTACCACAGGACGTCTGTAATATTTATGGCCAATTCGCACGGGATAAGATATCTCAGTAAAACTAGCAGAAGTGGGAGGGGTAACTCGATTTGCGCATCGCGTCACCCTCATGTCGTCATGTGCGTATTACGTTGCTTCCTGATATCACGTGCAAACACATATAACCTATGTTTATATAAAACAGTTATGTCCGGTCGAACGATGTATTAATTAACTTCAGATTGGATTGTGTTGGTAATAGGCACTTACCTAACGCTAAAAGATGTTTCGTGCCTCTAACAAGTGCTTTTGACCTTCTTTCTGATCTGAATGGTATGTGGAAAACACTTGAGTTTTGCCACAGATTTGGGGTTGCTTGGGGTTCAAGGCGACCGTTACTTATATATATATATATATATATATATATATATATATATATATATATAAAAAAACAACGGAAAACAAAAACAACGAAACAAACAGCTAGCTGACCCCCAGAGGGGTGGGGAAATGGGGGGGGGGGGGGGGGGCGGCCGATCCACCCGCCCCCCCTGTTCCAACGTCTATGCTTTACCCCACCTCTCCATGTAAAACTAGCCCCGTCCAAATAGGGCTTTAGTGTAAATAGCCTCTGCCTACAAGGCGGGTTATTTGCACATAGTGTAAATACTAGACACTCCAAAATATTTAATGCGTCATGGAATGTTGCAATAAATAAAAGTACAATGAAATGTAAGCATAAATAAGTAAGTAAGTGATAAATAAATAATCATAGCATGCTCTTAAATAATTTAAGTGGCTAGAAATTGCTTTTTAAATTTTTTTTTTATTTAAAATCCTTATTCATTAATCTGGAACTACTGGGAAAGTAATGTACATTAATTGGCCAAAAAGAGCAGGAATCCTGTGCCAGATGATTTCCTGATTTATTGGAGAGTTTCAGCTGATTGGCGGTCAGTTTTTCTGTTTTCAACACTGCCTAAGTTTGGATTGGCGGTCAGTTTTTCCGTTTTCAACACTGCCTAAGTTTGGATAGAAACCTTGACAGTTGGTATCTTGTCAGTCATAATTTGATGATTCAGCTTTAATTTATCTCCTTCTCAGGCTTCCTTCCCTAATTTCAAGGGAAGTCATAAATGCACTCGTTTTCTAAAAACGCATGTTTTTATCTTGCCTGAGGGAGTATGCAAGCTTCTAATTTGACTAACCATAAGCCTCATTCTATACCTCAGAGTGCAACACTCCAAAAGCAGAATGCTGAGCCATTAAGGCCGATTTCCTTACGGAACTGTGCAGAGCACGACTGGCTGTAATTTGATGACTCCAGTCTGCTCTCCGTTGCTTCCAGTGTCTCAGAAGGAGTCTTCAGTAACTTCTGCTTTGGTAACTAAAGGAACCACTGGGGCCCACAATAAATTTCCACTACTGTTAAGTTCTGCAGCTTCTAAAGTCATATGACCTGACTCAGTGGTTTCGATATGCTTACTTCCTGCGTTTATGTAGTTTTGCACTTTTTGAGGAATATCGCGAGTGCTGTGTGTGGATGTGAAACTTGACACAGGAAGTGGAGCATTTTCTTTTCTCCAGTGATGAGGAACCTTCTTGGGATCTATTGCTCCTGTTATGACTAAACAGAGAATATCAACAAGGCAGATTTTCAGAATTCTTCAACAAACATGCTGCTCAATACAGAATTGTTGTGGGTGCGGTGGTTTCAAAAGTATTAATGAACAAATTATCAAATAATCTTTTGCACAACACTTTTTGGCACCTCTCCATTCAAACATCATCTGTTCAGTTTTGCAATCTTATTTTGTCATGTGTTTGACTGCACTGACCGGTTTTTCAGCCGAGTCTGGTTCTCTTCTACCAGCCAGGATGTGGTTCTTGGCTTCAGCTGTGGTTTAGTAGTTTATAAAATGCAGTTCAATCTGACACTTTGTTAGTGTCAAACTGAGACTTTATCATACACACTTTGTCGTGCATTTCAATAACACCTGTTACATCAGTTCTTGTCTAATGTTGCAAGAGTAAAATAGCTCCCTTTTGAGGTCCGTGTTTGTGTTTGTCAGAGGGCTGGACAGGGCGGGTTTTGTGATCTAGTTTGGAGAGGGTAGTCCGTCATGCCAGCTCTTCATGCTTTAGACAAACACACTCTTTGTGTCTTTTTCATCAGAGGGGATATAATCATTTAAGCCATCTCCTCTGTTAGCACCGTACACTTCACAGAGTGTGCAGGCCCACAGCACAGAGCACAGCTA
The DNA here is from genome assembly GCF_963993115.1 of Abramis brama. Classification (NCBI taxonomy): domain Eukaryota; kingdom Metazoa; phylum Chordata; class Actinopteri; order Cypriniformes; family Leuciscidae; genus Abramis; species Abramis brama. Next base: position 22,960,392 of record NC_139967.1, on the reverse strand, counting down.
GAGAGAGATAGAGATAGAAAGAGTTAGGGATGAATGGCTCACCTGGCTATTGATCAGTAAAAGAGAGTGGAAATCAGTTGGAGTTTCTCTTTTTCTGGAAGTTAATCTGTAGAAATGCAGAAGAAGCCCAGATTTTATTAGAATATTTACATTAAGAATATTAGAAAATATTTGAATATTATATTATATTATATATTATAATGAGTAAATATATACAAAATTTAAGCTGAATTTTCAGCATCATTACAAAAATGTATTCTAATATGCTGATTTTGGGCTCAAGAAAAATGTCTTTATATTATTAATGTTACTAATATTATTAGTAATATGTTACTTATATTATTAATGTTACAGGTGCGCTCCTTAATATTTTTGGAAATATATATGGATATGAATATGGAAACCGTGATACACTAACATTCAAAAGAATGGGGTGAGTAAGAAAAAAAATTAATTAACACTTTTATTCAACAAGGGCGCATTAAATTGATTGAAAGTGACAGTAAAAACATTTATAATGTTACGAAAGGTTTCTATTTAAAATAAACGCTGTTCATTGAACTTTCTATTTATCAAAGAATCCTGAAAAAAAACTATCACGGTTTCCACAAAAAGATTAAGCAGAAAAAAATGTTTTCAACACTGATAATAGAAAGAACCATTATTGATAGTGGTGTACCAATAATATTTGATAATAATAGAGTGCCAAGTCAGCATATGAGAATGTTTTCTGGAGGATCATGTGACACTGAAGACTGGAGTAATGATGCTGAAAAATAAGCTTTACCATCACAGGAATAAATTACATTTTAAAATATATATAGAAAACTGTTATTTGAAATTGTAGTGATATCTGACAATATTTCTGTTTGTACTGTTTTATAAATGCAGCCTTGGTGGGTGAGCATAATTCTTTCAAAAACATTAAAACACTTTAATTATCCCACACTATTTTATATATATTTATAAACATACTTTCACTGGACGCTTTATTATAGGTACATCTTGCTAGTACCGGATTGGGCCCACATTTGCCTTCAGAACTGCCTTAATTCCTCATGCCATAGATTTCAAGTTCTGGAAACATTCCTCAGACAATTTGATCCATATTGACATGACAGCATCACGCAGTTGCTGCAGATTTGTCAGCTGCACATAGTGAACTCATTGTCATGTTCAAGAAACCAGTTAGATGATTTGAGCTTTGTGACATGGTGCGTTATCCTGCTGGAAGTAGCCATCAGAAGATGGGCACACTGTGGTCATAAAGGGATGGATGTGGTCAGCAACAATACTCAGGGAGCCTGTGCCATTTAAACTATGCTCAATTGGTACTAATGGGCCCAAAGTGTGCCAAGAAAATATGGCACCCGGTGTGATCTTCTGCTGCTGTAGCCCATCTGCTTCAAGGATCGACGTGTTGTGCATTCAGAGATGTGCCTCTCCTGAAAATACCTCGGTTGTAACGAGTGGTTAATTTGAGTTACAGTTGACTTTCTATTAGCTTTGAACCAGCCTGGCCATTCTCCTCTGACCTCTGGCATCAACAAGGCATTTTCACCCACAGAACTGCTGCTCACTGGATAGTTTCTATTTTTCAGGCCATTCTCTGTAAACCATAGAGATTGTTGTGCGTGGAAATCCCAGTAGATCAGCAGTTTCTGAAATACTCAGACCAGCCCGTCTGGCAGCAACAACCATGCCACGTTCAAAGTAATTGATTTAAATTACCTTTCTTTCCCATTCTTATGCTAAGTTTGAACTTCAGCAGATTGTCTTGGCCATGTCTGCATGCCTAATTACATTGAGCTGCTGCCATGTGGCTGATTAGGGTAAAGAAATAGTTTAACAGGTGTACAAACATATATAGACAGCAGTATACTATATATACAGTAGTGACCAAAAGTGATGTCCAGAGGGGGTATTTGTTGTTAATGACCGTAAGTTTGATTAAACCATCAAAATATGAGGACAATATTTTATAATTTTTTTACTATTTTAAATACGAGGGAAGATGTTGGTTCTCTCTTTGGTTTGTATGTGTTCATTTTTTTTTGTATGACAGCCTGACATAAAATTATTTCTGTACAATTTGCCATGTTCCATTGCGTTCTCACAAATAAAACAATTGACTCCAAGCACAATTACGCAATATACTTACAAAATCGTTAACAAATTATATACTGTATATATGCTGTATATACAGTATGTGTATGTGTGTATATATATATATATATATACACACACACACACACACACACACACACACACATATATATATATATCAAAATGAGTTTATTGCTATGATAATTTATAGATAATAACAATACAGTTTTTTGTATGTCTGATCCTGAAGGAGGGACCCATGATCTGGAGAGTTACTGAGATCCCACCAATGCTTTCTTTTCATAGGCCCATGATCAAAATACTTCTAAACCCTAGGTTTGGTTGGGAGAACGTCCCAGCATTTACAGTAATGTAAAAGGCTTTGGATGAATGCATCTGACAGTGGCCTGTCTTGCTTTGTGTGTGTATTCTGGCACTGAACCTGTGTATAATAATTCCATCTTCACATCTGATTTCACTTAGCAATAAAGCTGCTTTTCTTATTTCTCAGAGGTTCAGTAATCATTGGCTTCATATGCTAAGTGGCCAGCAACCAATCAACGTGTTGAAAGGTTGTTTGTGTTTGAATTTCCTGGCTGTGGTTGTCTTTTTGTCTTCAATGAAACTGTGAGAGTTGATATAGAGAGTGTTTTGTTGGGGCTGGGTTGAAGCCAGAGACAGTATAAGGTGTAGGAAAAGAACAACTTAAAGGGTTAGTTCACCCAAAAATGAAAATTCTTTCAGTAATTACTCACCCTCATGTTGTTCCAACCCCGTAAGACTTTCGTTCATCTTCGGAACACAAATTAAGATATTTTTGATGAAATCTGAGAGCTGGATCATAGGCTATAAAAAAAAAAAAAAAAAGTATTTTCGTTGCTTGATAAACTTATGGTTGAGCCACTGTAGTCATTTGGACTATTTTAAACATTGTCTTTACTAACTTTTCTGGGCCGGCAAGTTTCAATTACATAGAAGCCTATGGAGGAGTGATCCAGCAGCTCCCAGATTTAATCAAAAATATCTTAATTTGTGTTCTGAAGATGAACGAAAGTCTTACGGGATTGGAACAACATGAGGATGAGTAATTTTAATTTTTGGGTGAACTAACCCTTTAAACGCGAACATCCCTCCTTTCAATTAAAAGAGCCAATTGCCTTGTTTATAGAAGCATCGCTCAAGAACATGCATGCACATTAGCTGGAGAACATGATTTGAACTACAAAAGCGACATTTAAGATACATTGTCGCCAACATGCCTGTTACTTGCATAGAAAATAACTGCCCATTGGAGCCGATAGCCTTGTGTCCAGTACTCCGACATATAGCGTGGTTGTGCTTCTGGCGACCCAAATTGAAGTCCTGGCCCGCATACCTTTCTCTATCCCGTCCCCCTCTCTCTCCCAATTCATTTACTTTTACTATCCTTTACTATCCTATCTCAAGGCAAAAACGCCACAAATAAATCTTTTAAAAAAAGAAAGAAAGAAAATTGATTACCTGGGATGTGGACAGACCAAGTGGACTAGCTGTAAAGCTTTTAGCATGTGGGACCCATTATGTTGAATCAGGAAATGCTTTCCTATTGATGTTCTTCATAAGTAGCAATTTATTCTATGTGGATTATTTACTGTTTTCTTTATGGTTTTGATGTTGTTTCCAGAATACTCGCTAGCAGTGCAGAAGTTCTCTCAGACCCTTCAGTCGTTCCAGTTTGATTTCATTGGTGACACTCTGACTGATGATGAGATGAACATCGGTGAGTTGACAGCTGGTCTTAACCTGTTTGGAGTTGTGCTCATTAGCGTGTCTATTTAATTTATGTGATATGTTTATGTCATCTTTATTAAAATTTTCTGATGAAATTGTTTGTGGAATGAGTGTGTTGTGGCAGTTTTGCATATTTGTGCATGTATTTGTTTTTGACTTTATGTGCTGTTTACATGACACACGTTTTACCTTTACAGCTGAGTCATTTCGTGAGTTTGCTGGTTTGCTGCAGGATGTGGAAGAGGGCCGAATGATGCTGGTTGGTGGAGTGCACTTCTTCACATACCCTTGTAAAACACTGTCAATCATAGTCTAAACTCAAATGCAAAAATACCAAAGATCCTCACATATGTCAATCATTAACAATCTGCAAGATTAGCCTCCCTGTGCTCAAAGGGCCAGTTAAACTTTTTATAGTTTTTTTTTTTATTAAAGATTTTTGTGTTATTAGGTTTTTAAACCTGAACATTCACCCACAGAATTCTTTGAGCTTGTTTATGAATCGTATCTGTTTTAACTGTGATAGTATAACAGGAAACTCCAGAATTAGACAAATTTCTTTACTTCTCCTTCCTTAAAATGTGCAGAATTGAGTGAAGTGCATGACAGGACTGCAGATGCATGCAATTTTAATTATTCCTGCAAGTTCCACATCCTCTATGAGGGAAAGTCTCAAACATTATTTTCATATATGATATTGGTCAGAATTAATTAACCCATAGAGATGATAAATATATATTGATATATTGAACAAACTGATTTAAATAAATTATTTATTGTCAGTGTTGAAAGCAGTTGTGCTGCTTAATATTTTTGTGGAAACCATGATATATTTTTTCCAGCATTCTTTGATGAATAGAAAGTAAGAAAAGTTAAGAAGTTAAACTTTTTTTAACATTATAAATGTCTTTCCTGTCACTTTTGATTAATTTAATGCATCCTTGCTGAAAAAAGTATATAACAGTAATTTCTTAAAAAAACAAAACATTCACTCCAAACTTTTGAATGGTAATATAGAAAGTAATATTTCTTACATCCAAATGAACATATGATAAACAATGTCACATTGTTTGTGTAACAAGTGGAGTTTCACACAGAGACCCGTCTCGTAAATAATGCTGTGTGACACAATGGCTTAGGCAGATTGTTAGAAATATGGGGAAAACAGCTAAATAATTTAATTGCCATAAAAACAAAAATATCAATATTAAATAAAAAAATATATATATATAAATTTAAATAAATATATTTTATATAATTGCTAAATATAATGCTAAATCTGGCACATTTTCTAGAATTAACTGTCATTGGCCAGTGTGACAAAATGCAAATTTTGGATTTTGCTATTCGCTTCCTACTCGGGGAACCTGCTATTGTGTCAGTGTTGCAAACCCTTTTTGGTCTAGGGGACATTAAGGGTGCAACATAAAAAAACAAAACAAAGAATAAAACACTGCATGTACTGGGAAGCAATCAAGTCAAGTCAAGTCAAGTTTATTTATATAGCGCTTTTCACAATACAGATTGTATCAAAGCAGCTTCACAGTATTAAATTAAAATAATGCATCAATGCTTGTTTCTAGTGGAAAACGTCCACGTTTGGTAATGCTGATCAATAGTATTGTTGATTGATTAATTAAATTAAATATCCCCAAATATCCCCAAATATCCCCAACTGAGCAAGCCAAAGGCAACAGTGGCAAGGATCACACTAACAAGTTTAAATAAGGTGAAATATCAGTATTTATTATAAGGAATAATGGGAAAAAAATTAACCCATGATACATATTTACATAAATTTACAACTATGGGATACTAGACATTCATCTGTTCCATTGTTACAGCTCTTGACCCCTGACCCCCATTTATTGATTAAGACTAGAGACAAGACTATTATAGATACATAGAAAAGTATGTACTCTTTACTTTTTCTCTTGCAGGTCCAGAATGCTTGTGACTTGCTTATCAAACCTTTGGAGAAGTTTAGGAAAGAGCAGATTGGAGTCACAAAAGTGAGTTTTTATTATACACATATACACATTAAGAACACACACCACATGACCACGTGTGTGAGCATGCTCATAATTTCCACCTCTACTTCCTTTCTCTGAGCAAAGGGTAATGCATACCACAACTCACAAATATATACACATACTATATAAAGACATTGTTTGTATGGGCTTTCATGTGCGTGTAATCTATTTTTGAGCCACACTCACACACACACACACACACACACACACACACACACACACACACACACAATGTGTCAGTAACTGGAGGATCCATGGAAAAACTATTTGTTTTAGAGATACTGAGAAAGAGTCAAGGAGACATGGAAAGTTTCAAAATTCCAAAGACTTTTCACTGGATTAGACTTTTTCTATGTCAGCATGCCTCAGTTAACATTACTGAAGTATCAGTTTCCTTTCAGCAGAGTTTATTGTGGCTACTCATAGATTATTGGTTGAAATTATAGGTTGTAAGGAACCAGTTACAAGTCTGCAAAAAGTTTTATAAGGACAATTTCTGTTTTATTCTTATTAAGAATGTTTTTTAGTAAACTCAAGACTTTTTCCACTCCAGTTTTCGGTCTCAGTTTCAGGTTGTTTATTTGCATGCGTGTGTTTCAGGAGAGACGAAAGAAGTTCGAGAAGGAGAGTGAGAAGTATTACTCTCAGTTGGACAAACATGTCAACTTGTCCTCAAAGAAAAAAGAGACACAGCTACAGGAGGTATATTTGTAAATACAGGAAATTAAAATATAAAATAAATAAACACAGTAATATAATCTTTATTTCTTTGTGCTTATATGTGTTTATAGGCCGATGAACAGTTGGATAAGGAGCGTCAGACTTTTTACGAGTCGTCTATTGAATATGTCTACCAGATTCAGCAGGTTCAGGACAGGAAGAAGTTTGATGTTGTGGAGCCTGTGCGTGTGAACTTTCTTTTCCTCAAGCACATATACACACTTCTATTTTTAATTATTATTTTAATATCTGTTTTGTAGTAACATATATTTGATTGTGTTTACAAGAAAGCATCTATAGGTGCATAAATGAAGACTTTAAAGGTGCAGTAAGCAATTTCTGAGAATCATTGTTGAACACTGTTGATCACTGTTGATATTTGAAATCATCCCAAACAAATACACCCCTCCCTTCATTGATCCGCCCCCAAAATGCACATATGCGCAATGGAAGAGTGGATGTAGCAGAAGCAAAGCAAAATAAAGCTTTGCGAAAAATAAAGGAAGAACCATACAGTACACAAATATATCGTCGCTGTCGGGCGGAATCCTCGTATCTCCAAAACCATTATTTTTCAGGAAATTAAAAAAACTGCATATGTTTTGAGTTATTAAACATTGTATCGTTAAAGTTGGTATTATACCTTATATTGCTATCATATACTGTTGTATACCAACATTAACACAACATTTCCCCAAAATCATGTTTAATCGGAAATACGAGATTTATGACTTGGGAGCAGGGAGATACGAGGTTACGCTGTCATTGATTAGAATGGAACAGACACAGACGTCGCTGCTGCCAGCAGTGTTCATCAAAGTCTGCGATCGCTTTGAGCCTTTTGACAAGAGATAAGGCTTTAAGTTCAAATCTAGTGATTGTGGTTACATGCATCTTCCTAAACTCTATTTTAAACGTTTAAGAGATATGAGTGATGCAATACCAAAATACTAGGCTGTCTAAAATAGGCGGAAATTAATATCTGCATGCAAACAAAATCGTGGTCGCATTGAGCCTTTTGACAAGAGAAAAGGCTTCAATAGTTAACCAAAGCTAACGACTGGTTACATACATCTTCCTAAACTCAATTTTAAAGGTTTAAGAGCTATAAGTGAAGCAGAAAGCAGAAAAAATGATGAGCTGACTAACGTTAGCTGTCTAATAGGTGGAAAAATTGCCTAATAGTTGCCTAATCTGCACGCAAACTTACCTTCGTGGCTCACAGGCTTCCTTCTGCACCAAAGCATTACAGCTATCGATTTTTAACAAAACAAGTCTACTCAAATGTATCTAACCTAACTATTTTCACTCGTTATTGTCTAAAAAACAGACAGAGTTATGCAAAGATAGGCTTATGGCGCCAGTAGACAGACCCTTTTTCTCCTAATAAATAAAACCTGCTACTTGGGGTATTGTACATGCACAGTGCCAACTTCGAGTCAGTAAAATAGTAATAAAAACAATAATTTAATGCTGGTATCAAAAACATTTAATTCAATTCAAGTATTATATTAGATACATTTTAAAACTTCAATGCACACGTACTGTATAAGTCTAGTAATAATAAGCCTAGTAATACGTAGACATTTAAAATACATCAATAACTGATATCATAGTTTAACACAGATAAAATCAGAGTTAAGGCTTGCTTTACGTGTTGCTCGACGAGGATTTCTTAATCGTTGCGACTTTCAATCCCGAGGAGACAAAATGCCGCGAGGCTCCCGCCGCGAGTGAAGAAGAGGTGGAGTTACGAGGATTCTCAGACAGTTTAAGTGTCCAATGGAGTTAAGAGATTTGCTCTCAAGCTATTTTCAACACTTTAGATTGGTTAATAATTTGTAAAAATAACAGAACCACATGGGGACTGACCAATAGCATTGATTTGTGAAAAAAAATGAAATTGACAAAATTTGGACATACGAGGTTTCCGCCCGACAGCGACGATATACAAGCAAGCCTTTATTGTTAGTCGCCAGCAACACACACTCAAAACCAATGTTACACACCTATGGAGCAGAAACAATGCAACCTCTGTGTCCGTTTCCAGGTCTTCCCGCTCTCTAACGTCTCTCCAGCGCTGGAAATCTTTTTTAATATTAACGCAGCTTCTAAAGCTCTTGCCTGATCATAACACTTCTTTTTCCAGTGATATTCTAATGAGCTTTTCTCTTTTGTAATGTCTCTCAGCTATCTCTCTTTCTACAGTCTTTCTTCAAATCTCTCTCTTGCTCACTCTCTCTCCTCCCCCATCATGAGTGTATACGCCCCCCTACTGCTGATTGGCTACAAGTGCATTGTGGTGCTCGGTCCGATCCAAGTTCAACAGCGTTTCTCATAAATTGCTTACTGCATCTTTATAACACACCAATTATATTCATACTGATACAATCAATGAATTGACTAGAGCATGTTATGCTTATAGCGGTGTGTCCTTGTGTGTGTGATTGGCAGGTTTTAGCGTTTCTGCAGAGCATCCTAACCCTGAATAATCTCACTGTGGAGATGACACAGGACTTCCTTCCATATAAACAGGAGCTTCAGCTCAGTCTACAGAATGTGAGAGCTTTACAGATCAATAATGACTAACCTTTCATCCTGATATGGTTTGTTCTTCACTCTGTATTATGGTTTGTTCTTCACTCAGTTTTATCCAAAGTGTCTTTCACTAAATGGATTACAGTTTATTGCATTCACAGTGGTGTGAACATACAGGCTTAATAAATGATGAAGAAAATGAACAGGATTCCACTAATAATTATTAATATGGTTTATACATTAATGTTGATTAATTTGAATTAGTATTATTACTATTATTGCAATATTTTAAATGTAAATTTATTTTTAAAAAATCTACTGATTTATAATTCATCTATATACACTACCATTCAAAAGTTTTGGGTCTGTAATTTTTTTTTTTTTAAACAAATGTTCATAAGCCTCTTATGTTAACCCAGTGCAGCATTTATTTGATCAAAAATATTGTGAAATATTGTTACAATTTAAAATAACTTTTTTTCTAATTTAATAGATTTTCAAATGTAATTTATTCATGTCTTACTCAGAAATCATAGTAATATGCTGATTTGGTGCTCAAGAAGCATTTCTTATTATTGTCAGTGTTGAAAGCAGTTGTGCTGCTTAATATTTTTGGATTAATTTACTGAACAACGTTTCAACCCGAAGGTCTTCGTGCCGACCTTCGGGTTGAAACGTTGTTCAATAAATGAATCCTTTGGAAGCAGCAGTGGCAGGCAGTGTGACGATTTTTGTATACGCTCGAAAGATCAAAAGAACAGCATTTATTTGAAATAGAGATCTTTTGTAACACTATAAATGTCTTTACTGTCACCTTTGATCAATTAAATACATCCTTTCTGAATAAAAGTACTACATATGAACAGTAGTGTAATTAATATGAATTTTAATTAAGATTTTGGAGCAAATTAAATCAACAAATCTGTTTTAATGGCTCCTGGTAATATGTATGTAATGTGACTGTATGTAATATGTACTGTTTGTGTTTTTTTGATCGGCTGCTGGTGTCGTTGTAGACCCGTAACCACTTTGAGAGCACCAGAGAGGAGATGGAAGAGCTAATGAAGAGGATGAAGGGTTCGGCAAAGATCTGTATGAGACACGGCCAGCAGGCGACTATGGAGGGATACCTCTATGTGCAGGAGAAATGTGAGTTCTGCAGCATGGCATGTGTGGGATGATGAACACTATCAGTGTTCATAAATGTGCAGGAAACAGAAAAACACTTGAGCTTTGTAGTTAAGTGGAATATAAGTATTTATATGAATTTGTTAAACATCAACAAAGGCTTATTGGTCTTGTGCATGCAGTTACATTGCATCCCTTCTGTATTTCTTCTTGGTATCCTTTCACAAATATCGGTCATGAAATGAGGTAAAAAATTGTATGCAATTCAATCACACCATACTCTGAAAACATGCTAAGTTTCCATTATAAAGGAATTACTGTAATAGCTTTATCATTTTTTTTTTTTTAAATATGGGACAGTCAAAATATTTGTCTGTGGTAATCACCAGCCTGACACAGTTAAAATATTCCTTTATTGTGAAGAAAGAGCAGCTAGTAATTCATAACACCGCTTCCTCTTTGGTCAAACGCAGCATTCTGCACTCAGATATTGTTGTATATTGACTGTTATAATGATGCTAAATTGTATTATTGATTGTTGTTGGCTCTGGTTTTCTTGTAGCTGCGCTAGAGTCATGTCTCTATGGGAGAACTCTGTGCTCTCTGTCTTCTTACATTATAAAATAATATAAAATCAAATCAATAATTTTATGACCATTTATTTGGCAAGTAACTGTGATAAGTGGGATAATGTACAGTCAGCCAGTCTTTAGAAAAAGGGTCGTGCAAGATCCCTCCATTTCACGTCTGGGTCAGTCCCTGGTCAGGATTTAATTTTGCAATATTGATTGTGCATTATCTCTTACAATACTGTGTATACTATCGGATCATATCCAATCAATAATTAAAATGATACATTGCTATTTGTCTTTCTGTCTCTGTTTCTGTCTTAAGGGGCTCTTGGCGTAACTTGGATAAAATATTACTGTAAATACTTCAAGGACAACAAGTTATTCATTATGGTGCCAATGGAACAAAAGACAGGAACGAAACAGGTGCACAATTATTACAGATGGGATTATTACTTTGTGAAGTGCCGGCCCTTTTCTCTTACGTTTGTCTCTTTGTTTTTCTCAGACCACATCTCAGCTCACGCTGAAGTCCTGCATACGCCGTAAAACGGACTCCACTGATAAACGCTTTTGCTTTGACATTGAGACAAATGAAAGGTGAGGGTCCTGCCTGTATTATTGACTCATTCTCAGGGCTGTTTTTTCACTTATAACAAAAGTTTTAGTAGGACCAGAGGAGAGTCAGTAAACTGGAAAGCTTACATTTTTTTGTTAAAGCACTTACATAAAAACATGGTTACTTCTTGAACTGTGAAGTTGCGTTCTGCAATATGCAGGCATTTGTTTGATACTGGAGATACATTCACACAAACAACAAGAGGCTTTATTTACTCCATTGCAGTTTGTCTTAAGTATTTTTGTGTTGTGTTACCATAGGTGCAGCCCTGTCCTGCTCCAGGCAATTTCTGAGGTCAACAGGAAGCAGTGGATAGAGGCCATGGATGGCAAGGAACCAGTGGGTTTAACATTATCTCTCCTCACTCCTCATTAAGAGCCCTCACTGCTGTGTATGATCATGTTTCTGATCCTTCGTGGTTTCTGTTCCAGATATATCATTCTCCCATTCAAAAGCAGGCAGAGAGTAAGTATAACTTCACTTCATCAGGGCTATATTGTATATTAGTACAGATGCTTGTTATAATCAGAAAACCACTGACATTTATTTTCTGCTTAATTATAATAATTATACCGCCCTAGTCCTCCACATGTCAGAAAACCTGAATGTGCTAAATGTCTCACAGGAATAGCATTTCTGATTTGAGCATTTCTAAAAAAGGGTTGACTGCTCCCTTGGAAAAAAGGTCACAGAGATAAAATACTGTTCAAAAGTTTAGGGTCAGTAAGATTTTTATTTTCTACGAAATTAGTACTTTTATTCAGAAAGGGTGCATTAAATTGATCAAAGAAAAGATCAATTTACAATGTTACAAACTTGTTCTCACCAAACTTTTGGACAGTTGTGTAGGTGTGTGATATCTCAAGAATATTTCAGTGATGTTTGTCAGCTACTAGATGTGGTATTCAAAGATTATTAAAATTGAAATCTTTGCTTTTCAACATTTATTTGATGTACCATGATGAAATCAGATAATAATACCGTAAAACTTTTATATGAACCATAGAACTGAATGACAGTCGTTTTATTTAAATATCTATCTACATGGGACTTCAAAGAGTATTATAGTACATCATGGTAATATAATATCCACAAAACATGGTAATACATTGGTACTGTTTTATTGTATCCCGACTTTTTGGTCAGTTTTTGAACAAGTATAAAATACATAACAAATTCTAAAAAGAGAAAAGTTGCAGAACACGAGAAATTCTAAAAATAGATGGAGAAAATGCTTCTTAATAGATTCTGATACTTGCACACCTGTGCAACACCATGTATAATTACACCATAAATATTGTCCTGTAGCCACCGAGAAATGCATACAGGGATGATGAACCGTGTTTATTATATGTAATATTACTTTTTTTTTTTTTTTTCTCAGTGGAGCTGAATGACCTCGGCTTCAAGTTCGTCAGAAAATGCATCAACTTTGTGGAAACAAAAGGTGCCTTCACACATTAGAATGACAAGAATATCAGTCGCTTATTTAAGTTTCTGGAATGATCTCATATTCTTGTAACATATTTGTCACCTGTTCTCCAGTGAATGACTTTGTTCCTGTTTTTGCACTTCATTGCCACCATAATTAATTAAATTAATCAGAGATGGAAAGACAAGCACAATGTCACTATTATGTATTGGATTCATGTCTCAAATGCAGCCAGCAGAGGGCAGCAGCACACCATTTGTGTTCACATCTGCGTATCCAACAATTTGAGCCAGCTGTAAATAGAAAACATACGCACTGAAACATGCAGGTTTTACCAATAATATATCATACAAAGTAAAATAAAAAGTGCGCAGATATAAATTGATATCAGAAGTGTCACTTTTCTCTGACAATGCAAGTCATTTGAAACCTGGCTGTGGCGTTTCCAGGCTAGAGGCTGTTACAGTATAACAGTAAAATCGTGAAGAGGTAGTTCATGCTCGTTAATAAGCATTATTACACTGTAAGGTTGACTGCGGGAGCACCGAGCACCAACGGTTCTGTTTGAAGTACTGCTGATGTATGTGTTCGTCAGTCTCTGTGTCGAACGGCACAGTAAATGTGTGCCGTTACTCAGATTTCCCAGATGTGTAAGTCCAGCCTTGTCATCAGGCACAACATGGTGTATGTTAACAATACACAATACAACAATACAATCCGTAAACTTTCAGTTGCATGGCTAACGAACCTAAAGCGGGCCAGTTCCACTGTTGCTGTCGTTGCTCGTTAGAGCTGTACTTTTCCACTGCAAGACACTCCCCCTTTCTTTCTCTTTCATGCCATGTTCTCCAATTTTCTCAGTCAATAAATCACGCTTTCTGTTTCTCTTTCCTCTTTTTTTTTTGGTTTCTCTCTTCTTCTCTTTCTTTCTGGTAGGGCTGACTCAGGAAGGGGTCTACAGGACTGTGGGCAGCAATATTCAAGTACAAAAACTTCTGAATGCCTTCTTTGGTGAGGAAATGGCCCAAAAAACATCTGCTCTGTGTGTGTGTGCATGTTTGTATGTCTTCCCCTGTACACACACTCACAACACACTCTGTCTTTCTATTGAAAACCAATAAACCAAATAACACAAACACTCACAATAAAATATACAAACATGCTTTATTTCTTGTCAAGAAGCTTATGTTTTATGTGGATAATAAATTTAATGGAGATAGAAATCTGAATCCAACTTATCATGCTGTTTAATATCTGCAGTAAACTTTGTGAACTTGCACCTTTTTTTTTTAACACTGAGGAAACCAAAGCACAGATATACGTCCATGAGAGCGTCCTTGAGCTGCTACAAAATCCCTGACACATACTGAAAAACAACAACCGTCTGAGGAAGGCCGTTTATCTCTCTCTCTCTCTCTGTCTTAATCTATCCTCCACTCTCTGCAGACCCAAAGTGTCCTGCTGAAGTAGATTTCAATTCCAGTGACATGGACATCAAGACCATCACTAGTGCTTTGAAATTCTATCTGCGGTGAGTTTAACACATTATGTGATCATCTTCCAATAAGTTCTTTTTTTGGTCATTTGATTTAATGTTTGTTTGTGTACTGTACATTTACATATGTTTTTCCAGGAGTCTGTGTGAACCTCTGATGACCTACAGCCTGCATAGAGAACTGATATTAGCAGCAAGTATGACAGCAAACGCATCCAGCCAGACACACAAACACGCCTTTCCATCCTTACACACAGATAGACCCACACTTTTATGTGTTTATATGTATTTTTCATCTCTTATGTGGGTCTGTCAAGTTCAACACAAGCATAGCTCTAAAAGACGGGAAAACACAAGTCCAAGTGCACTGTTTGCTCTTTCAGCACTGTACAAAAAAGCAATACCCCACATCAGTGATTCTCAACCATGGTTATGCAAACTACAGTGTTTCAGGGGGTACTTGGATTTAGATTACTTGGATTAAAAGATTTAGATATTGCTTTGTTAACCCTATAAAACAAGACTATACAAGTCTTATACATTTGAATAACTCTCATAAAAATACATTAACGTTAAAAAGTTTGGGGTCTAGTTTAAAAAAAAAAATTATTTAGCAAGGATACATTAAATTGATCAAAACTGACTGTAAAGACATTTATAATATTACAAAAGATTTATATTTCAATGCTGTTCTTTTGAACTTTCTATTCATCAAAATGTCCTGAAATAAAAATGATCACGGTTATCACAAAACAATATTGTAATAATATTTCACAATATTACTCTTTTTTTATTTTACCAAATAAATGCAGCCTTGGTGAGCATAAGAGACTTCTTTCAGAAACATTTAAAAAAAAAGGTACTGACCCCAAACTTTTGAATGGTGTATGTTTTTCCAAAAGCGATTTTAATATTATTCATTATTGTAAATGATATCCAGTATAAAATGAGGAAAAATAAGCTAGGATTGAAACAAAATGTACTAAACTTTAGTACAATACCAGTCTCTAGTGTCTTGGTATCACTAAATTGATACTTCAGGTCACAAATTAACAGCTTCATGAAATTAAACCAAAGTATCAAAAAACATTTTTTCAATCAAATAGAGAAATGTCTGGAAAACTTTGTAATATTACTTTGCAGTAGTAATGTAAGCTATATGTCTTCCAATCACAATTAAATATAATTCTGAATTATGAACCGAAGCAAGTCACTGCAGTATTAACGAGTTCCCTACTGTTTCTATTCCACACTGAATAAAATGTTGAATCTTGGAAAACTGCACCTTATTTCTGCATTTAGACTTGAGTTGTCTGTAGTCTTACAGAAAATCCATGTCACAGTCCCAGAGTGCCTGTTGAGTGCCAGTGCTCACGCTGCTGTAGTCAAGTATGCGACTGGCCCAGTAAAAGGCATTTTCAATACTGACATTTACATGGACATTAATTATTAAAAGAAAATCATAAGACCTCCTTCACTGGTCTTGTGTTGACAGATGAATCTTTTGTAATGTTTTACACTTCATGTCATTGCCCAAACTGGCCTGCACTGCCTCTACTGTACTAGTTATGTATAGTCTTTCCTTTTGTTTAAAATAATAAGCCTCTTAAGGTCATGTTTTACAGTGATTTTACAATGGTGAGGGATATTATTAGGTCTAAAACCCTCTTAATCTTGGTAAAATGCATAGCAATACAGTGGCTTATTACTTTGAAGATGACAGCCATGTGATAGAAGACCCCAATGTTTAATAAATAGTTACGTTTAATTAGCAATAATATTCAGAATAAGCTATTTTTGTAAGTAATATAGTTTATTAGCGTAATTGTAGATGTGGACAGTTGCCATCAATGTAGCATATTAATACACTGTAGAACGCAACTCATCCAATCAGAAATTAGAGTCAAAACCATCATTTTTATATCCTATGTGTGTGTGTGTGTGTTTATGACCTTGTGGGACATTTTTTTGGCCCCCATAAGGAAGACAGCTTATAAATCATACTAAATTATGTTTTATTTTATTTTTAATTTTTATGTAAAAATAGGGGTTAGGGGAAAGAAAATACATTTTGTACAGTATAAAAATCAATGTCTGTGGAAAGTCCCCACAAACTATGGAATCTCAACATCTGTGTATGTGCGATTCCTTTGTGTCCAAATGAGCGAGTGTGTTTCCAGCTTTAAACGCTTTCAACAAGTTGTGTTGAAAGTGCTGTATTGTAATCCTGCCCATAATAAGATTAGAAGCCATTAAAGCTGCTTTGATTATTATAGCTTGTATGCATACTTGCACTCAGATCACTCACAACTAAACAAACCCAGCAGAGCAGAGGAAAGGGCTACACCTGCTGAGGGATTAATGGCTCACTTTAATACTCTTTACTCACCTGGCCCAAGTGACCTCCCAGTCTGTTGTGTTGTAGGATTTTTTCTATTTTTATATATCAAAGACATTGAGAGGATTCATTCAAATCTTTCAAAGATGCTACATTGTCTCTTAAAACAGCTGTAGATTTCACAAGTATACGTGTTTGCTTTGCGCTCTATAAAGTAAGCTTTGTTACGGTTCGCCACAGGCTGTGCTTTCAGATAAAGCAGTGCTTATCCCACATTTCACAATAAATGTGTCTACTGATCCTTTTAGGATTTTACAAATGATCTTTGGACAAGTTGAAAGACGTTCAGCAAACTGCCGTTAAGATAACTGCAGCAAGAAAATAAGCAAACATTTCTAGAAACCACTAGCTTGCTAACAATCAAACGGCTCTATTAGTCTTAGTGTAGACAGAGAAGTGCACTGACTGTCTGCTTCGCTCTGCCTTTACACGTTGCATTTTGGTTTACGTTTTTTCAGTTGTTACCATGTAATGGGAGTCATGGCATTGAAATGCAGCATGAGCCACTTTTCATGGGTGGGACTCAACACAAACTGGCACAACGATTATGTTAATGAGGCAATGTTGATTATGTTAATGTGTATCATGTCCATCTATAGTGTGTGTGTGACTTTTACCGACATTTTTTTCCTCAGAGTCTGAGAATCCTGACTATCGGTTAGGGGCAGTTCACTCGCTTGTTTACAAACTCCCAGAGCGGAACAGAGAGATGCTGGAACTGCTAATCAAACACCTGGTCAGGTAACACAGACACACGCGCATGCATGCGTGCACACAGACCTGCTAATGCTCTCACACACACACACACACACACACACACACACACACACACACACAGAATGTGATACCCAGTTTGCTCGGGTGTACCTTTATAATTATATATTTGAGTTGTGTTGTGGTTAATATGACAAGTTGTGTGTGTGTGTGTGTGTGTGTGTGAAATTTCAAAAGAAAAGTCACCTGATCTATAGCTCCATGCCTTATTTTGTGTGTGTGTGTGTGTGTGTGTGTGTGTGTGTGTGTGTGTGTGTGTGTGTGTGTGTGTGTGTGTGTGTGTGTGTGTGTGTAAAATATTTTGAGTAAGGCAAACAACATATTCACATAACGTAGTTTGAATTTTAAACTAAACAAGCTCATATACTAAATATAAATGAAAGTAATATTATATTAGTAATGTGTACATTTAGTTAAACCTGTAAATAATTAAGTTGCAGTCAAGGTCAAGCATGGATCAGCACATGATATACACAGTTTCTTTTAGTATTTCAGTTGTGTGTGTTTGTATACATACATATATATCGGTCAACAAGATCTTTTAAAATGATTTTGAAAATAAGTATCTTATGCTTAACAGTAAGACCTGTAATTTTGTGAAATATTATAACAGTTTAAAATAACTGTTTTCAACTTTGATGCATTTAAAATGTAATTTATTCATGTGATGGCAAAGCTGAATTTTCAGCATCATTACCCCAGCCTTCAGTGTCACATTATCCTACAGAAAACACTCTAATATGCTGATTTGCTGCTAAAGTAACATTTCTTTTATTATTATCAATATTGAAAAGAGTTATATATATGCATGCATGTGTGCATGTGCCAGGTGAAGCTCCATAAATTTCTAAAAACAAAGTGCTGAAAAACAGTGACATACAATCCATACTACATCTGTCATAATTTGTTTTTGCAAATCTTCAATCTATGAATTCTGAAAAAAATAAAATAATTCTGCAGTCAGCCAGCTTAAAAACAGGTTTAAATCAGCAGAATTCAAAGCAACTACCAAATAAAGTAAACCGAATGAACACACTGTATAACAAATGTATAATCTAGTAACAAAACCACTCTGGTCCAATAAGGAAAGAATTCCCAAAACATTCTCACTCTTGGCCCTGGGCTGGGGGGTTTATTATGATAGTTTTATCCAAATCAGTACAGTACTTCTCACAGGGACAATCCATTTATCCAATCCCAAAGCTCACTACATTATCTCTGTTGTTTTTCTAGTGTTTGTAGCCAAAGCAGTGAAAATCTGATGACTGTGTCAAATATGGGTGTAATATTTGGCCCCACTCTCATGAGAGCAGAGGTGGAGACAGTGGCTGCCATGTTGGATATTAAGTTTCAGAACATCGTCATGGAGATCCTTATTGAAGACTACAGCAAGGTCAGACATGCCCTTTTCCAACTGATCAGGGGACAGTTTATCTATCTATTATTATTATACAAGCTAAATGCTCAGACAGAAAACAGGTTTCCATTGAGAACTGCTATATTTGCACTAAAATGTTTTGAAATCAAAACAAATGCTGTGTGATTCATAATAGTAAACAATATTTTGTCACCTTTTCAGTGGCCCCGATAGTTTAATGCTGTTAAAGATGTCATATTGTTTTGTAATTACTGCCGTCTCTGATGTTCTCAGATCTTTAAGGGTCCTCCTGAAGAAACCACGCCGCCTCCTATCCCACCTCCAAGGGTGACGCCAAGGAGACGGCAGCCAATCACGATCTCAAAACGCCCACCCCGTCTCTACCCCGGCCTTCAGTCTCCAGTTTTTGAGCGTAAATAGCCTTCAGCATCCTAGCCATCGTCATCATCATCATCGGCATCGGCATCATCATCATCATCTCATCGTTATATAATGCTTTTTTTTGCCTTATCAGTGAATTATTATAAATGTGAATTAGATTTGTCTTTATCTTTAAGGATTTTAGCATAGAAAGAAAATGATTTCTTTTCTGTAGATTGGATTTTTTTTTTAAAGAAAAGATTACTTTTTTTTATAAAGATCAATATATCTCAGATAAGACATACTATATAATGTTTCAGATTTATATCTATATATTGTATGTTTTTTTTTTTTTCTCTGGCTCAATATTTTTCTTTCAATTAATTTTTTCAGCTTTCAGTCTTTAAAATGTTCCTATTTTGCTTTTACCTTTTTTGCTAATCCTGTTCTTGTACTGCAAGCTTAAATACAATACACACACCTAAACACACCTAGAAGGGACCTCAGACTAGATCTGTTTCTCCTTAAGTGATTTTCTCTAAATGAAGAAAATACAACCAAATCTCCCCAATCTTTCTATCACACACACTCCTTATGTGCCAGTTTAGAAGTCCCTCCATACACATTGTGAATTGTATGATTAAATCTGCAGGATCTCAGGGCGCGTGTATGTGTGTCTGCCTTGATAAATGTTCGTTCTCTGACATGCTCTCCCCTCATTGTTAGCCGTGTTATGCAGCGTTTAACAACAGTCAAGCTAATAGTACACTCACTAGAGCATGATTACCGAACGACTACCTGCCCTTCTGCAGCAAGCGTGTGTGCGTGCATCAGCGCCTATGGGTCTGCGAGTGTGTGCAGGATTGCGTGTGTACAAGTGTTGGTATGCCATTGTGTGTTTCGCTACCTAGTGTGTCTGAGAGCTAATGCCTGCATGTGTTTACGAGTCTCTCTCAATCTGTTTTCGATTGGCTTTTGGACCTCTTTTCCTCTAATAAGCTATTTTTATTATTAATATCTGAGCTTTTTTTTCTCTCCCTCTTGATCAAAAACGAATGTGTGCATTAATCCATTAATATGATTCTCTGGTTCATTTGTATATTCATGAGATTTGGCTTATTAAAGCATGCTGGAAATTTGCTTGGTCTGATCAGTGGAATAATTTTTGTTCCCCTTCTGTTGTATTTTTCAATCAAATCATTAATCTGAGTAGATCATAACTGCTCGTTTCCTGTTTGCTGAATTTGCTGGTGGTGGGATATGTGTGTTTGTGCATGTGAGCGTCAAGCCACCTGTTAAGTTTCAGTGAATCTTGGATCGTGATGGCCCGTAAACTTGGCTCTGTGTGTGTTTTTGTGGACAATACAGATACAGTCATGGAGTATTAGGGCCAACCGTGAATTTTGGAACCCCTGCCAAAATGCGAATGTGTTTGTGAATGAGTTTTTATGCAAATGTGTCCATGTCCAGTTTGGCTAACTCACACACAGCTGGTTGTTTTGACTGACTGATGCTGTTCACACACACAGCTGTTTTACACTCGTGTCCTTGGTTCTCACATGGCCATAGCAACCTTTGTTATGAGACCAAGTTCATCTGTTCATCTGCACACTAAACTGGAGTCAAACCAGATTGTAAATCAGCTTGAGTTTCATTCATGCCTTTAATTATTTTTGTTTTATTTTACGTTTTTAACTAAGTAAAGTCTATAAAAGCACTTTCCCCTGCATAAAAATCTTTTGTGTGAAAGAAACACTGCTGTAAATGCCTGCGGTGAACAGAAATCCTTTTCATAGTTTATCTCAAATGAAAGATGTGCTAAAAACAGTTAGCTTTTACCATTTCGAGGTTATAATGCTAATTCCAGACATAAGAAAATGTCATTTCTTTATAAAGAGATCGGAAGAAGAAAAAAAACATCAGGCTTTTCAAAGGATAAAAATCCAGCCTGGCGGAGATAGACTTTGACCAGGTGGCTTGAGCTGATAACGATCAGTGTGTTTGGGTAAAACAGTTCGTGGCTTCTTCAGACACTTTTTCCTTTAGTTTCAAAACTTCCATTATGTTCCAGTTGTGTTGAAGCTATTGGAATGAAATGACTCACTTTGAGTAATTTGATTTGGACTTGTTCAGTCTTTATTGGCTTGTATTTCTCGTATTGTGGAAATACAAGAGGACAGGGAATCTGTCGAGCTGTTCTCTTTATTTATTCATCGAAACTAACACAACCTCCCCTTTTTAAGCCCAAACTACAAGAACAGGAAATGTTAAGTTTTAACGACACCCCTGATACAATCTCCTCTCAGGGGAATGTTCAAGGCTAAAGTGTTGCAATCGTGCCTCTGACCCACCAGACGTTTAGTAGTGCTTTATCTAAACTGCCTGCATTGACTGACTCTGTGCTTCGCAGGGCAAGAGCAAAACGGCGCCACCCACAATGATGGCGAACCTGAGGGAGACACCGGCCTCACCAGTCCGGTTCCTCATCAAAGAACAAAACTGGCACCTCCTTCCATATGCCCTCCATCCATCCCGCTCTCCTCTCCGACATCTCGGAAGCCTGTTAACCCCAGACCTGCTCTTCGGCCCTTGGATTCTGATGTTGGCAGGGTTGAAGTTAGGATACAGGATGGTCAGAGGTCAGACGCCATGGTGACGGCCAATGGGGAATCAGGAGGGACAGTGAACCGCGCACAGTCTTTCCAAGGAAGCAGGCCACAACTCAAAAGAACAACTGGTAAACAAGACATTTAAATGATCTAACCATCCACCATCCTGTGTGACATGAATGAAGGCCAAACTCTGAGTTTAAGGATGATCCTTTTTTACCTGTCTATTCATTTAATCAAAAATACATTAGAAATGCAATTCATATATACATTGACTTGAATACACGTCCTCACAATCTATATTAAATTAAACTATTACTATATTAAAATTCATTTTCATATTTTTGAGGGGCCCTAAAGTAAAAAATGTCAGTGTGATACAACTGTCATGATATCATAAAAAAGAAGTTTCATTAAAAAAAGTGACTAAGAAAAAGAGAAACTTATTAATTAAAAAGTTTATTAATTTAATTAACTGCTTCCCTGTTTCAAATTTTTTGAAATCTTTTGTCTGCCAAATCAGTCATTTGAACTAACATTCAGAAAAAAAACTTAAAACAGGGAATGTTTTAGAAAACACTTGGAAATGATATCAAATGTAATGATGTAATGTAATAACAGTGTGGCATGACGTATGAATAATCAACATAGTACATGAAGCAGGATGGCAATCCCTTGTGATCTACAGTAAGCAGAACACATATTTACAACAATCATGCTCCAATGAGTCAGTCCATTAAAATGGTTGTAACAGATATGTGTGTGTGTGTAACAGGAGAGGCTCAGGGGCTGAAAGGACGATCTTTCTCAGAGAAGAGTTCCATCTGCCGGCCACCTACTCGACCACCAGATCCACCCTCCCGTCTCCTCAATAAAACTCTAAACGAAGACACTTCAGCATCATAGTAAGTACACATCAATTCACCACAAACCTTACTTCACTGTAATGTTACTGCTGATTTATTCAGATTCAGATTTTTTTTGTTCTTTTTTTTTTAATAAACATTAACAGAAAGCTGAAATGCGTTGCATAGCACAGTGAGTGAAACCCTTGCAGCAATGACTATATTAACTATTTTTTGATTTTATAAATCAACTTTGCTCTCTGCTCAGGTGTGATCTTGGCACATTCATCCAGGCAGATTTGCTCCAGATTGTTCCGGTTATTTGGTAGACACTGTCCACGGCAATTTTCAAGTAGCAGCACAGATTCTCACTTGGATTGAGTTCAGAACTTTGATTGTGGCATTATGAGATATGTTTGTGTTCTTGTGCCACTGCAATGTTCATTTAGCCTTGTGTCTGGAATCACTGACCTTCTGAAGGATGAACTTTTGGGTAACACTTTATTTTGATGGTCACTTTTGAACATTATGTTGACTATAAGTAACTTTGCAACTACATGTCAACTATCTGTAACTATCTGTCATTAGATTATTAGTATTGTCTGCTTAATATGTGCTAACTCTTTATTGTGATGCTCTTCCAACAGACTATAAGTAACTTTGCAACTACATGTCAACTTATTCTAACCCTAAACCTACCAGTCTACTAATACTCTCCTAACACTCTAATGAGAGTTAGTAGACATATAGGGGCAACATTACTTATAGTTAACAGAATGTGTTAAAGGGACCATCAAAATAAAGTGAAACCGAACTAACCAAACGTTGGCTTTTAGGCAGACTAAAACAGGTTTAAAACAGTAGGGATGCACAATTTTAGGGATGCATGCTATACAGTATAATGGTACCAAACAGTTATCAGTTATCATATTTTTAGGTCAGTATTTGATATTTAATTGCATGTTTATTTCCTCTATTTTTTGCATAAATGCATAATTTATTAACACTTTTAATGTAATCTTTAGCTAATTTTTAAATGAATATAAAAAAAATCATGCGCTATAAAGTAGCATTTAAAATGATTTTTTAAATAATTTTAATACTGATGCAAAAAAAATATATATATATATAGCCAAATATTGCAATAATGATATGAAATGCAACAAACATTTAACATCTGTAGAAAAAGGCATAAAAGTACATAGATACGGCAGCTCTCAGGTTGAAACGGGTGTGCAAAAACTACAAACTAGGAAGTCTTTGTCTTCAAACTAAGTCCTGTTTTGCCGAAGCTTTCCTGCTAACAGAAAAAGTAACTCAAACTTCCTTCAGTTAAGCCAAACGTGAACTGAGTGAAAAAGAACCCAGTTCTCTTGGCATTTACATTACACCTGAACTTACGCTGGACTATGTGAGAGGGTCCGTCCACTTTTTATTCATACAGTTATTTTTAGTATATATACCAACTTAAATATTATCTCATTGTAACATAATACTGATTTATTGTTATCATATTGAATATTGAAATTATGGTGTGCTTGCAGTGTACTTACCTAAGAAAGTACTGGGTAATATAAGGTAACTACATGGGTTAAGGTTTAGGGTTAGGTTCAGGGGTTAGTACCTAGTTATTACCAAGTTAGTGTCATTACTACAATAAGTGCATAGGATGTACACGGGGAACAGGACTGTAAAATAAAGTGCTCAGAAATGATGAAATAGTTATATTTCAAGCCTGGAAGTTTGGAGGATAACTTTCTGTGCAGATTGCAATAGTTTTTCCACTCTGTCGAAATGAAAATTCAATTTTAGCCTTTAATAATCAGACTATTCTGTATTGCAAGTTTGATTCTATCGCAATTAATGTTGCAGCTCTATATTGCAGTACCTTTTTGTATTTTGTACCATCCATCCTACTGTTTTTATGAATATGACCAGTTCCTACCGATGAAGAGAAGCCCTGTATCTTTCATCAGCATTGGATTGTGTTTTTATGGTGTGGGCTGAAATAGATTTGTGTCCTCCGGATTGTTTTAGGCTGACCAAGATCGGATAGTTTCCACATTGCACCTGGACCACCATTATGTGTTTTGGCAAACTCATGGGGCTGGTTGCATAAACAAAGGACTTATGTTAAGACTGTGTCTTAAGTACTAGTATGACCAACTAGCGTCAATCAGTCTTACTTTCTAGTATCATAATTAGGCCAATCTACGTTTTTATAGAACTGATGTAAAACAGTTAAGAACAGTCTTAAAGAAAAAAAATATTGACTGTTGTAAGACTAGTCTTAACCGTTTATGCAAACGGCCCCTGACGTGCTTTCGCATGTTTTTTATTAAAATTCATTTTTATGAATACCTCCTTATACAGGCCAGTGTTTTGCTGGACTGGTTGGCTGGTATGCGTTTCATCTGACTGAACACTGTTGATCCTGCAAAGTGATTGTTGGCCTCTCTGCGGTAGATAGAGAGCAGATATCTGATTTTGCACAGGGATGATCTTTTCTAGGTGTTTGGGTGGCTTGATTCCAAACACTTGGATATAGTTGTATATGTTTTTCCAAATTGTATGCATTTGGTTTACTTTTACTTGGACTCAAGAACGCTCTTAACTCGTAATTATCACAGCAGTCCTTAAGATTCACAGCTAGAATAATGATCCCTTAACTGGGGATTTTATCTAGAAAATGCTTCAGTCATTTTAATGATTTACAGGTAGAGGTCAATGCGACGACATTTGTGTCCTCATTTACAAAATCACTTTCCATCTGTGTTAACTTTTCAAACAACACATTTCAGGGTTTTTTTCAACGATAAATTCTGGTAAAAACAGAAATATTATATTTATTTTCTGACAGTCGCTTTCAAATTATGTTGAGTTTCAGTGCTAAGAAATATAAATATCCCAGAGAGCTCAATTTCAGTGCAGGATCTGCAGGGATTTAGTAAAGCGTCTAAATCCTTTTGCAAGCCATTGTAAATATACCATATACAGCAGATTTGATCTGGATAAGACTGCTAATCTTGATAAAGTATAAGTTTCTGCTTGTTAGATCCTCATAATTACCATTCTATGAGCAGGAGCAGGGAGCAGTATTTTAGACTAACTCTGGGTCTAAGGTAATATGGGTGTTTTGGCCACTGTGTCAAATGGACTTATGGTCTTATTTCAGAAATGCCTCAGTTAAATATCTCCTGAAAACACATACTCTCAAGCATACTAGCTCTATCATTCTTGTGGCAGACTGCAGAATGAGTTCTTTTTTTTGTTAACCTTTAAGAACCAACTTGTATGATGGTTAATAAAAAAACATGTATGCATGAATTAAAACAAATAATGTTTTAATTAAAATCTAAAAATAGCTACAGATGTTTGCGGTGCAGTAATTAGTTAATGCAGTAATAATTAATTGGAACAAGAAGACTAATGGAGATCCTCACAGTTATAAGCACAGCAGTTTTACATCAGCGGAATTACTGGGAAAATTAAACGATTTTAATATAGTTGATGGAAAATATGGCAAGAAAAAAAAACAATGCAAGATGTTAATAATGCACTAACAATTTTTAGAAGAAGAAAAATGTAATCAGTATATTGAGAATTGAGCTCAGGGTCACTAAAATGAAGCGCTTTTCTAGCAAATTAATCAACTCACTGAAATGCATAACTATCACCTGCACAGATAATAAAGTGATATTATCTGTGAACTGATGAACTTGAATGTGCTGGACAGAATGTTTAACTGAACTGAGACTGTAAATACAGTATTTGTTGCTGTAACAACACTATGCGTAATGCAGTTTCCTACAACACTGAAAATTAAAGAATGAATTTCATAACACAATAACATTTAAAGTGTTCCCTTATCGGTCAGTCACTTCAACGTACGTCGTGACTGACTGATACAAATCTCGCTAGAGAGGCCAATCTACTTCAAGTGAAACTAAAACGAGCCAATACACATTGGCATGCAATCATCTGCATCAGCTGTTTTGATGCAGCCTTGCAGCGCGGGTATATAACGAGCAGCAGGTTTGCAAATGCGATTGCATTTAAGTTTTTTGCTTCGGAGCTCTCTTTAAAGTTGTGAAGACTATTTCGAGCATGCTTCTTTTTTGGTTTTCTCCAGAGGTGCGGGCGTGACGACACAGTAGCGCGAGCAGTCTTTTTTCTCTCTCTCTTCTCTCTCTCTCTCCCCTTCTCTATTTTTTGTTTTTGCCTTTGAGCAAACAAAAAGCTGTTTTTTGGTAAGGAGCGCAGGTGAAAGCGCTCAAAAGCCGTTTTCACGGCTGGTAAGACCAGTGAGAGAGACGCGCAACCAACGCGTCGGGGAACCAACCCCCTAGGGACCCTCATCTCTCTCACGTTCTGCAGCCAGCAGAGCCACCATCGGAACGCTCTGGACCACCCTCGAGATGTGTACCAGTTGCTTCCTTTGGTGCTCCCTGTGACGAACAGATGTCGATCGCTGCATCAGAGGGTGGGTCAGACTTCTCCGCGGATGACGACTCGGCGCCGCTGCCTCCTTCGGGTGTGTCAGCGGTGCCCGAGACGGACCCGCAGATGATGGCCATGCTTTCCCAGGCCACCAACAGGATCGGGCTCGTGTGGAACCCTCCACCGTGTCCCGAGCCCTCGAGACTGGATGATTGGTATCTCGAGGTGGCACGCACTGGTTCTCAGCAACCCACCCCAGTGCCTTTCTTCCCGGAAGTGCACGAGGAGCTCACGGGACGTGGACGGCACCTTTTACTGCCAGAAACCGTTCCGGTGGCTCCTCCTCCCTCACCACCCTTGATGGCGGGGTGACTAAGGGTTACACGCGTATCCCACCAGTGGAGCGGGCCGTTGCTATGCAACTGTGCCCTAACTCCACTTGGTGCGGAGAACCGTGTCTCCCTTCCCGGGCCCGTAAGTACTCGTCGGACCTAACATCAGAGGCGGCTTCCCCACAGGCCTTGTAAGCCTTGACGGTTACATGGCCTGTGGGGAAGCCGCCTCTGCTGTGCACGCCATGGCGTTGCTGCAGGTCCATCAGGCCAAGGCACTGAAGGAACTGCACGAGGGTCGACACCACCCACAAGTTCTCCAGGAACTTCGTGCCGCAACGGACCTCGCGCTTCGTGCGACGAAGGTCACCGTGCGGTCAGTGGGTCGTGCGATGTCCACACTTGTGGTCCAGGAACGCCATCTCTGGCTGTGTCTGGCTGACATGAGGGAGACCGACAAGCTCCGGTTCCTTAACTCCCCCGTGTCCCAGACCAGCCTCTTCGGTGACGCAGAACTTCTCGGCTGTACAAAAGCAGACTGAGGCCATCAAACACATCCTGCCGCGGCGGTCAGCTGCTGCCTCCACCCCACCGCCTGCGGCCCCTCAGTCTGCTCGTCGCCGGGGGTGGCCTCCTGTGTCTGCCCTCGCTCCCGTGCCGCAGCAGCAGCCTCCACCTAAACGGCGCCATGGAGCCAGTCGCAGGCCGCCCCCCCCAGAAGGGAAAGGAGAAAGGGAAGCAGAAGGGAAAGGCTGTCTCCAAGCAGAGGATGGCCCACTAGATAGTGGATGCCACCGCCTTGACTTACCAAGCTCAAAGCGTGCCTTGCCCGCTCAGGTTGCATGCTCACTCCACGAGAGGCGTTGCATCCTCCTGGGCACTGGCACGTGGCTCCTCGCTAACAGATATCTGTAGAGCTGCGGGCTGGGCGACACCTAACACGTTCGCTAGATACTATAGCCTACGTGTAGAGCCGGTCTCCTCCTGTGTTCTCACCCTAAATGGGTAGAAGCACTGAGAGGCCCGGCTCTGTCGGCTTGCTGCACCCTACTGTGCTCCATATTCTCCAGAGTGAAAAACATGTGAGTCCTCCAACAACCTCGGCCCGGACATGGCGGAGTGTGCGATGCCAGGCCAGAACCAGGTTTAGGCTGGGTCCCATATGTGTGACCCTACGGGGATCCCATATGTGTATTCTTCACATTCTGTATCTTACCACATAACTCCTTCAAAGATTGTGGCTTCCGCAGTGTCCCTTCCCTCCATAGAAAGGGCACGCTTTCCCAGAGTTATCCAATAATTTCACTGTATGGGTTATCACGGAACAACAGTGTCAGATACACTCTGTTTAAGCCCTCTCCTATCATCCTTCCAGGCAAGAAGGAGTAGAGGCTTACACAGGGCGCTGGATGGGGTGCAGCAGCTGTGGCGCTTTGGTAGGGATTCCTATCAGTCGGTCACGACGTATGTTGAAGTGACCGACCGATAAGGGAACGTCTCAATTACATATGGTAACCCTCGTTCCCTGAGGGAGGGAACGGAGACGTATGTCCCGTCGCCACATCTGCTGCTGCCCGCCGGGGTGGCCAGCTTATCAGGCTTGGCTCCTCAGCAAAAAACTGAAATGCAATCGCACCTGCTGCTCGTTATATACCCGCGCTGCAAGGCTGAACAGCTGATGCAAATGTAGCGTGTAACACGTGTCAGGTCTGATGTGTCACACTTGTATAGGGTTCAATATGGTTCGATATGGGCCAACCGATCAGAAGGCAAGGAGCGGCTACTGGAGAGAGGGAAGCAACACAGCAGGTAGGTGAAAACCAAGAATTTCGTTTACTGGTTGGAATCTTGCATTCATTGAAGCATTTCTTAATTGCAATTTGTCTGGAGTATGTAAATCTCAATACTGTCATTTAACAACATACAATGTATGACAATGCTTATAATCAACTCTCTTTTTGAAATTTCAGGAAGTTGGACTCATCAACTCAAACAAATCAACTCAATTGAGAACAATTGTCATATACTTTGTACGAAAATGAAATAATAAAATAAAACTTATTGGAAAACTCAACAGACTCAGCTGGTTTATAACCCAATAAAATTGAAAGAAACAATAAACAATGTTTTCAAAACAAAATATTACAACTCAATAATTCATATCACTCTTTCCCTTCAAAATGTAACAGTCTTTTCAGCCAAATGAATCAAATATTCAAGATTCACTGAATTGATTCAGTTAATGTCAGTTCAAAATCAAATGACTCTGACTGAAAAGATTTGTTGACTCTTTAGAATCGTTCAGTTCAGAATCAATGTCTCTCCGTTCAAAGCTCGAAGAAAAATATGCAAAAACAAAGTCTCAGTCCTGTTTGTCCAAAAAGGAAAATATTTCTCATACCAGTTTCGATGAATTCAAGATCAAAGTTCAACAATCAAATTGTCTCCGTGGGTGGCTCGCCTTTTACATACGCTCATATGCGTCTCACGTGTCCAGGATGGTGATCACAATTTCTCAGAAGAAACACACAAAGAAAAAAAAAAAAACAGCCTTGCAAAACACAAGGCAGAACAATAATTAATCTTCCATTCAAACACTTTCATCTACAAATATCATGTATACACTTCAAACAACATATCAACTCAATATCTTATACACAACACTTATACACGACATTGTCACTCTTCATTGACTCGTTTGAATCTTCACATGTGATTTGCTTTAGCCCAACGTGCAAATTAGCACTAGCTCACACACTATGCATAAGCAGCCTATATGAACGCTAATATCACATTACTGATTTGCCGCTGAGTCTTCAACAGTTTTCTTGTAAAATGTCAAGTCAATATAAAAAAAACAACTCACCAAGGCAAGAATTTCACATCTTATTCAATAAGAAGATAATTTGCGGTGCTTTGGTGCTCCGTGTATCTACATCGGCCTTTATTCTCGATTATCTGCCTCGTCGTCTTCTTACTTCGGCATCAGCTCTTCAAAGTTATCACTTTCACTCAGAAACTCATATTCATACTAAGAGCTCAGATTTTCACGTGGTATTTTGTTTATTTGTTTGATACACAGTATATAAATAAATAAATGTTTAGAAATCAATTTTTCAAATAGTGTTAACAATTTTGTAAAAGTTTGGTGTTCATTTTTGTTATCAAAACATTGTCAACAAAAATTGTAAATAGACTAAAATTTGAGCAAAATAGAGTAGAATTTGACTTGACAAAATAAAATAAAAACATGACTAAGAAATAAACCTGCACAGATGAATGCTGTATGTGTGTGTGTGTTCTGTCTTTCAGGTGTGCCATATTTTCGTAACAAATGCAAATATAGCCTACATGCACGCACACACCGAGATTCAATGCGAATGGCAGTACATGTTTGTGAGATTAAGTACGAAGAGTGACTCAGAACTAAACACGACCAGATTTTCATATTTGGCATTCAAGATTCCAACTTCAGCCTCAGAGGAGACTAATTTGTTCAAGCATGTTTGGGATATTCTTCATAGCATGCAAACACAAACAATAATATGAACATAATGTGAAATATATGGACAAAATAGTTCTATTGAAACTTGTCTTAATGATTTAGAATGATCTCAGTAGAAATCTCCGTTCATCATCAGTGATTAATTGATATATTCTTCTTTCTCCCTTTCATAGTGTCGCCTCCAAAACCAGATTTTTTGAGAATGCTTCCAGGCAGATGGGGAGGTACGTGTGCGTTAATGTGAGGGCATGCATGCGTGTGCATGTGCTGGGCTGGCTCACGAGTGTGTGTGTGTGTGTGTGTGTGAGCCTTTCATTGTTTTCAGCAGCTGCCGGAAAAAGGGTAACTTGCACACGCTCATAAAATACACACACTCACATTTGCACCTACAGACATAGTAGCCTGATTTGAACTCTCTGGCTTAAAGGAATAGTTAATCCGAGGATAAAAATTCATTTATTCATTCCTTATGTTGTTTTCAAGGTCTTTCTTTCTTCTGTTGATCTTAACATGATACATTTTGAAGAACGTTTTGCTCATTTTTTTTCCATGCAATTGCAATAAATAAAAGCAAAAAAAAACAAAACATAAAATTGTCATAAAATTGGTCCACGACTCGTGCGCTACTGTGTATTCCAAGTCTTCTTCGTCATACAATAGTTTTGTGCGAGGAAAAGTCTATTCTAGCTCTCCTCTAACCAATGTCTGGTTCATGAACAAATCATTCTTTTGAGTTGCATCTTTTCCGCGAATCAGTGATCTGATCCAGATGAGTATTCCTGTAGCTCAAACAATAGAGCATGGTGTTTGCAACAGCAAGGTCTTGGGTTTGATACCCCAGGAATGCATCAACTTTTTAATCATTTTCAGTCATCTTGGATAAAAGCATCTGCCAAAGGCATACATTTAAATGAATCATTTATGTAAATGGTTTATTGACAAACTAGACTGATTCCAGTTCTGTGAATCAAGTTCAATTCAGTGACTCAGTGTTCCAGCTTGCTGGAGATAATCAGTAATAATACTTCATTTGAAATATGGTGCATGAACCGTATGGACCATTTTTTTATGTGCATTTTTTAACTTTTGGAGCTTAACAGTCCCTGGTCATAAATTGGACCAGTTTAATGGCACTTTTATATGGTGCTTTTGCGATTTTAGATGCTTGAAAGCTCCAGTCTTCAGTCATTTCTATTGCATGAAAAAGAATGACATTCTTCACATTTCTCAGTTTATGTTCCATTTTTGGATGAACTATCCCTTTAAGCACAGGATTCAGATAAGGCTCCTGTGTCTAGGACTTTCTTAGACACCACAGGAAAGTGCAGAGAAGTTACTTAGTAGTTTTGCAGTTGGAAGTGAGCTGCTGCTCAGATATCAGGTTTTGTGTGGAAAATATGTGGGTGTTTGTAATCTAAAATCAGTATGGGCTGATCTTTTACTAAATTATGAAGTATGTATGAAGTATATGCCTGATGAAGGTCATGAGAACGAAACGTTACTAATAAATATTTTTTGATACTTATTGCAAGTATTGATAGTGTGCAGGATTTCCTTTTGTTTTTTGAATTATGAAGTATGAAATGAGCAGTTTGGAAAGTTTGGGTGGCTTTTTGAGATTAGGAGGATTCTTTTCACTGCTCATGGCTGCGCTCCAAGCCAGCGCACACACTTGTGTAGTTTAAAGTTCAAGGACTTTCACAATGCTAGAACAGATCCCAAAGGGAACTCTCAGAGGATACTAAGAGAAAAGGTTTGACCAAATGCAAAGCATCAAAGTGAACTAAAATGAACGTCTGTAATGAAGCACCACACCCCATTCATTTCACAAGCCTGTGCACAGCGCTCGCTACGCAGGTGCCAATATTTCATGTGCATAAAATCTAATGTAGCCTACTGATGATAGCCGAGTGACAATGATATTTTAAAGGAGTAATGCAGCCAAAAATGAAAAATTTGTCTCCATTTATTCACCCTCATGCCATTCCAATTTTGTATGCTGTGAATTTCATTAAAATACAAAAGGAGATTTTGTATCTTCCATGCTATGACAGTTCACAGGGATCATAGGCTGTCAAGTTCCAAAAATGACCAAACAAGTATATGCATACGGTTCATATTGCATGAACCGTATGGGCCATTTTTTTACGTGCATTTTTTTTTTTTTTACTTTTGGAGCTTAACAGTCCCTGGTCATAAATTGGACCAGTTTAATGGCACTTTTATATGGTGCTTTTGTGATTTTAGATGCTTGAAAGCTCCGGTCTTCAGTCATTTCTATTGCATGAAACACTTTAGATATACCAAGATGGTACTCATATTAATATGATTTGGATAAAGTGCAACGTGCAATATGTCAGAGCCTTCAGAAAGATACAACCCCCGCCTTCTAAATAAAGAGCCAATCGTCAACTGGTAAAGTCATCGCATCACTAGAAGCTCATTCTGTCACCTGATGGAGTTTGGGTTCCTCGCCACTGTCACTTCTGGCTTGCTTAGTTGGGGACACTTAATATTCAACAATGTTATTGATTTGACTGCACTGACACTATTGGATGAGAACTCAACTGAGCTGGACGATGACCAGAATTCTTTTCTGCAGAACTGCTTTATAGATGTGCTAATTTAACAACTGATGATCTTTATGACGGAACTGAATCCGCACTGAACTACCTTCAGCTGAACAATGACACTATTTTCTTTTAGAGCTGCTATACTGCTGAAATGAACTCTTTTTGCATCAGTGAATCATTTTCCTGTATTCACTGTAAAGCTGCTTTGAAACTATCTGTATTGTATAAAGTGCTATGTAAATAAAGGTGACTTGACTAGAAACAGTCAGTGTCCTGAGACACACACTTAGGACTCATTAGCTCATAGGCTGGTCAAGCCTCAAATTTACGTTTTTTAATGCTATTTGAGCATAATAAACAACACTTATGCGTCAGATTTTGACTTGAGAACTCTGGAAAACTTTGATGGTGGTTTCAGGACCTTTTTGGATCTTGTTAGCCTCATCCCTTTGTACTGCCATTGTAGGGAAAACAGAGTAAGAAATCATTTAAATTTTGTCAGTTTCCACGAACCCCTCCCCCCCACAAAAAAAAAAAAAAAAAACAGCTAACGGGTTTGGAACAACATGAGTGAGTAAATAATGACTGAATTTTCTTTTTTTGGGTGAACTATCCATTGAAGTTACTGAAAATAATGAAATTTATAATAACGCACTGTATTTTGTCCTGCAGCTCCTCTCCGAATGCCTCAACTGCAGCTTCTAGAGATGAGGTACGGCATGTTCTACTGTCTTATTTTTATTATTAAAGTAACCTATAGTTTTTGTGCTCATTTCTGTCACTTGTTTATCTTTGCAGAACACTAAATAAGAACTTCCTTCCAGTCAACTTGTGTACAACTTGTGGATAGATGTCTTGTGGACCAATTAACGCACGTCAGCGGTCAAGAGACTGTATGTGTCCATGTACGGCACAGGCCTGGAGTCTGGATGTGATTTTAATACATAAATTATTAATGTTACTGACAGAGCATGAAGGAACGCCCCTTGACCCCAGTTTGTGTGTGTGTGTGTGTGTATGTGTGTGTGTGTGAGTGAATTGGGCAGGGTACTATTTTTTTGTGCTTTGCCGCCAATTTCTTGCACTTGCTTACTTTGTTGTAAAATGAAGTCTTTGAATCTTGCTCGGATCAGAGAACAAAAAGAAAGCAATGAATATTTTTTTTTCTTTTTATAAACACTTTGACCTTCCTGCTCACAATAGGGAGAACTCCCTCCTGTTCTCTTGCTCACTGTGTCTCTCAACATCTCCCCTTCTCTCTGACCTACTTTATTGAAACCGATAAGACTTACGGATTTACAGTCTCACTCTACAGACACACTACAGACTTCACTTTATGAGTGGTAGAAGGTGGTACTATTCCGAATCAACACTAATCAGTATTTAATTACTTAGAAGCTGAACATGCTTCTATTAATCAACAGTTATTACTCAGTAATTAGTAACTGGAAAAGGATGAATCACCTGCAGTGCTGGTTTTAAATGTTTCTGACAAGCAGAGTAGTTACTGTAATTGAAAACTGCTTCTCCTTTTATCCGTTATGAAATTCTTGTGGTGTTCCTACAGCAAACCAAAAGGGATTGAGGAACTTTCGTTACTTTGACTAGTTCACAGAGCAAAGGATGCTTTAATATGTTTTTCTCTCCCTCTCGTCCCCTTTTTTTAAAATGATCAGTCAACTTTAATGGTATAGAGATCAGTCTCGGTATTCAGCTTAACCTCACTTTCAAGTCTCAAACTTTGACCGAAAGATGAACATTTATCGGTTTCTTTTGGTCAGTGGGAATCTTCTGTGTGAAATCTAAAGATTTTAAGTCTCATTCTCACTTTCACACAATTGTAAATGTGAAAATGTAAATGTATATGTCAGTATGTTTTTGGTACTTCAGTTACAATAAGGTTGAAATTTTAAGGTCACTTTAGGTGGGTTTGGTGCATTCCTATGTATCATTATTATTATTATTATTATAAAGCTCCAAATTTCCAGTTGATATTTTATGTAGTTTTTGTAAACATTTTCTTGCTGTTCGTCAAGCTCTCTCTAATTCTTCGTAACAGTCACTAAACCCTGTTTGTTTTTTCATTTTAAATGTACTGCTGCAAGAAAATGATACTTTATTAAAAAAAGAGATAAACTGTTTTATTCTTATGAAAGTAAGCTGTACGTGAGTCAATCCAGAGTAGAAATAATTCTATAAAATGAAATGACCTCATGATAATAATCAATAAATGATTGGAAGGAGAACGGACCTTTGGAATCCAGTTAAATTAAAACAGCTGTGCACCAGACAAGCTCCCACCACAAAAATGTATCTTGTGCCCAGTTGCTTTTGCATGACATTGTTTATGTCCATCCAACTCAGGGTGTGTTTCACAAAAAAAGTTGCAAAGAAGGACTTTCAAGAGTTCCAAATGTTTTTATTGAATTGAAAGAGGTAAAACACAAACAAACCCGATTTACACAGGCTCTACACAACAGGAATCAGAGCGTGTCTGATAAGCGATTTTCCATACGAGTGGAAATCAGTTTGCAAACTGAAAAAAGAAATCATCAGTTAACAACTGTCAATACAACACTACATAACAGTACTAAATTACCTGCAAAAAGCGTGCATGCACAGACTCACACCCACTCACACGTACACACAACGGCTGTAAAAAAAGACTATAAAGTTACAAAGATTTAAGTAACAAACATCGTTTAAGAAGCCAGAATTTCCTATTCTAGTCATATAAAGCCGAACTACCCAGCTCCTCAGTCTGCATATGGAAATGCGAAAAAATATCCCATACCACCAGGAAAAGACAGGAATTATTCACACAAGAGAAAAAAGCTGTAAAAAAAAAAGCATTCGCTAATGATTAGTTGTGTAATTGCTCATATCAGCCAGCGAAGAGAGTTAAAAAACAACAAAAAACAAGTCATCGTTACACATATGGGAGTTCTTATATGGTTTACAAAGCTGAAACAGGACATAAATAGATACAGCTATTTCATGGTTTCATTAGCACATTTAGTGTCTGTAAACCAGTGTGGTGCTCTTGTTTCAGTTTAACGTACCTCTTCATTTCAAGATACTTTGCAGTAATACACATTAGAAAATTATATTCTATCATTGAGAAATCGTTATATAGCATTTTTCCTCCCTTGTGTACTGACAGGCCAATTTATAACCACAGGAAGCGTCCTGGTGACATGCAGACTGTTATTAAGACACTTGGTTCTGTTGTTCACGTGAGAGAGGAAACATTGGTAGGATTCAAGCAAACCTTTTGTCATTAACACAGGCCAAATTCAATAATTGTCAGATTTACAAGAGTGCATATAAACATATGCTTTTGCTATTGGCTGTCAGTAACGGTAAATCCAATACACACAAAGTTCTACATTATAGCTCTTGAGAGATGTCTTAAGAAAGTCACAAATCAGCGTATGGACCATCCAAGCACAAGTTGGTTCACACATGCGGGGTGTTACATTTGAGTGTCGCTAAATGACATTAGAAACGTTCCATTGTAAACATTTGTAAGACAGAGAGCGTCTCTCACAAAGTCGAGTCTTTACATGCAAGTGTCCGCCTCCAAAGTTCAGCCGGCTAATGAACGACTTTTGTGATCAGACTTTGGCTTCGGCTCCGTCCTAAAGTGCTGCGTGTTTGTGGTGGAAGTCATGAGCTCTTTTTTGGCAGGGTAAAAGTGCAGTTTGGAGTTCTGCAAATTCTAATGAGTGCTTTTGGGCCGTCTAAATAGGTAAACACCTGCGTGTAATTGCGCGGTGCTCGGTGCTGTCAGCGCAGAAGAGCTGTCTCTGACAGCCTATTCTCTGCCTGGCACATTTAAAGCGTCAACATGCTCTGCAGCGACAAGAGCTCGAGCAGCTAAACCACATCTCGTCGTTTTAACTCGGCGGAAAACTCTCTGCTCTGCTGAAAGCACACCCCAGGTCACCCCAGGTCTGACAAAGACAACACAGCATCGCGATTTCTGGGCTCTTTAAAGAGTAATCTACATACATAGCGCTGCAGGCATTATTCAATCATTTAGAAACAAAGAGCGTGCAGAGGAAAAAGACATCTAGAAAATACGAGTAAAGATGTTACTTTCTGACAGATAAATAGAGAATGCTTTAATTGAAGCGAAAGCGGAGTAAAATACATGTCCCTTGTTTGTTTGTTTTTTTCTTTTGTCTCATTTAACACCGTCGTGAATAAATAGGAAAGCTTTAGCACCTCTTGCCGTTGATTTGCGGCAGTTGATGGTGATCATGGTGTTTGGTACGAGTTCCAGATAAAATAACAGTACTGTCCAGTGTTGTCACATACACATAGCTCTTTTTTGCTTTGTTTTGTTTGTTTTTTAAAGCTGTGTATCATTTGAAGCTTGTTTTTGTATTCTAAATGTGCTTGTTAAAAGAGCGTGTTAAGCATGTGATTACTTATTGCTAGCGTGGAGAAATACAAATCCCTTAGTGGCACTTACTATAAAGGAAAGAGAGGAAACTGTTAAACTATTGACTACATCCATACATTAGCACATAGAAAGGTTGAAAAGAACCACGCTTAACTTTTACATAATATATACAAGAAGATTACCTTGCCAATTCTTCCATTAAGGACAGTGAAGAGAGAGAGAGAGAAAGAAAGAGAGAGAGAGACTTCATAAGAGCCTTATGGGAAAACAGTCCTGTTTCCTAACAATATCCATTTAGCTTACTGGAAATGCAGATTATTTTTTTTAAATTTTTATTTTTTTTATTATTTTTTTATATCTAGGGCTTTAGCATGCAATTATTTGTTTGTTGTTTTTTCATGATGGATATGAAGACACCATGCATAGATTTATATGTATATACTTCTGAAGATCTTCTATACTGACCCAAGCTTTGTTGTATTTTTGTTCTATATACGAACTGTCAACATTATACCCTAAAACCTGAACTTAAAAATCCAGGTTGTAAAAAAGGCTACTGAGCCTCGTCTTAACAAAAGTCTGCTGTCTAGAGGAGGCAACTCACGATGACTGAGATGTTTTTCATCGGGCTGTCCTTTCAGCCTTTCAGTGGCAATTTTCAAACCCAACTGTAACAGATTTTCAATTGAACGAAAAAGTCACAGAATCTGAACATTCCGAATGAATAATGCCTTTTAAAAAGCTTTTATAAAGAGCCTCGACATTTCATTAGAAATGAATGAAGCCCTTGTTTTACAATCAATAAACTAATAAAGCAGGGTGGAAACTCTGCTGTACATAATGTTTTAATACTACAGCACTGTATTTAGCAGTGTGTTGTTCTAACTAACAAGATAAAAAGTCATAAGCGAAGAGATTTGTCTTGGTTTTCGCCACGTTCGGATGTATTTCTCGATGCATGTAGCTTCTATTTGTCCTGATCTATCAATTCACAGACAATAAATGAAACCTTTTTATCCCACGATGCATAGAGAGTCAAGGCAGGTCACACTCTGATAGGGATCTATGTAATGTCTTTTTTTTTTTTTGATTAAGGGCTAAGGTGAAACTTCAGTGATATTTTTTCCAACATATCCACCGGACAACACGCTGTAACTCTTGAAGGATAACTGCTGGTCGAAAGAAAGAACAAAACCGGGCTGTCAGTTTGAGAAAATGAGCTCAAATGATCTCTGAGGAGAAGATAGACAACTGTAATGATGTAATGGTCCCGCTACTTTTCAGGGCCATTTTTCAAAGCGAGGGAGACGAGACTGATATAGAAAGGGAGGGATGCAGGGAGGTTAGAAATAAAAAAATCTGTATTATTCAGTCTCATCGCTCTATTCGAGTCCAGATTAAAAGCATCGCAGGCTGGTTAAGGCTGGATCAAACTGGATCAGGCCGAACAGACTGGCTCATATGGCCTGGGTGGGGTTGGTATGGATCGGTGGTTCAGGGGCGTAGTCATGTCATTTGTGAAACAGTATTGGTTTAGACAGGCCGGCGAGGATCTTTGGCACCTGGACCGAGATTATTTCTGCAATCATTTCGGGAAAGCTGACCTTTGTGGGCAGGGACCGGGCTTGGACAAAGAGGTCAAAGGTGAACTGGTGCAACTTCTGAACAATCTGGGTGAGGGAGAGAAAGAGAGAGAGAGAGAGAGATGGATGTAACTATTGTGAGTCAAAGTTATAGCGCCACCAACTGGCAGCAGGAAGTGTGTCACTTTCAAAATGCTTTTGACCGCACTGACATGGATCATGGTGCAGAGCAAGCGTTTTCAATGAATTCCTATGGAAGTAGGAATGAACTAAAAAACGTTCGCTCTTCTCTGTCCGTTCCTCGCCGTGGACGCACACCATATATATATATATGCAAAATAAGCAAAATGGCAATATATTAATATTACAGGAAGAATTCAGCAAGAATGTATTGTGCCTGACAATAGTACTGTAATTTCCGTGTGTTACTTGTGTTGTTTTAGAACCAGAATTACTGAAGGAATAATGTGAATCCGTTAGCAGCGCACACACATGGCCAAAAAATTAATAAACTCATCTCTGCTCGATTCTGTTCTGTTTTGGACAATGCAGCAGACTACTTCAGTACATTCGGACATACTATACAGCGAGATTGTCCAGCATTCACCCTAACCGGCTCTTGAATCGCGATTCTATCTCCTACCAATTTGCATCGATTCACAAATTTCAAAAATCGATTTTCTGAAGTGTTACACACTTCTTTAATTTCGCAGTACTATTTAAAGTTACTTACAGTTATTGACGTTAATCACAATAAGCCGTGAACAAGGACTCGATGCAGCCTCTCACATGCATGCAATCTCGAAATCAGTTCTCTTTCACAGCTACACACACAATTATGTCAAAATGCACATTGTGTTGACTGTGGACAGTAGGATTTTTTTTAATCTTTAATATGAATCAATTTATATTTAATTCATACAGTGTTTTATTTTTACATTTGATTATTCAATTTCTGTAGTATTTCTACATGTTAAATAAACCTATGCTACTGTGCCTGAAAAACTTAAAGTTTATTTATTTGTATATTTTTCTGTTGTATTTGTCCTATTGTTTATAATTTGCTTCTTTGTTCCTATTTTTAATATCAAAAATAAAATAAAATTGCCTGCCTTGCTTTATTACAGAAGACTGTGTGTAATAATTGCAGTCAGCTTAAAGGGCATTTGTTGTATTGAGTTGACTAAAATGGGAAGAAAAACTAAATAAATTTCAAGATTCACATTTAATTCAGTAGGATTATTTTTCTTCTAGATATATTAAACTGTCTACTGCAGTAAAATAAGAAAAGTAACACAAAACAGTAAACTACAATCAAATCTATGCACATATCGAATCGAAATCTGATTCAAATTCGAGAATCGAATTTTAATCGAATCGTGACCTCAAGAATCGATTTGAATCGAATTGTGAGGTACCACAAGATTCCCACCCCTAATCAATAATGAGCCTAATTTACATAGAATGGTGTGTTTGCGCTAGAAACAATGGGTCTCATTCACTAAGCATGCGTATGCACAAATTTGTGCTCGAAAAGTGCGCATGAACGATTTTAAGAACAAATCACGATTCACCAAAAATTCCGTAATAAAATGTATTCTAAATTTATGAAAAAACTTAATTTAAATACAGTGCAGAGCACTGGATAACTGGATTACAGATTGTTAACAAATAAAATGCATTTATGCAAAAGTAGTGCAACTTTTTAGTGATTCCGCCTGTAATTGTCTTATTTGTATGAAAAATATATATACACTACCGTTCAAAGGTTTGGGGTTGGCAAGATTTTTTTGTTTTAAAAAGAAGTCTCTTATGCTCACCAAAGCTTTATTTGATCAAATAATGACTTATTTAATACAGTGCAAATAATTATATAATAGTATTACAAGTAAAAGTAACTATTTCAATAATATTTTAAAATGTAATGTATTCCTGTGATGGCAAAGCTGAATTTTCAGCATCATTACTCCAGTTTTCAGTGTCACATTATCGTTCAGAAATCATTCTAATATGCTGATTTGGTGCTCATGAAACATTTCTTATCCATTTCTTATCCTTTCTTATCCTATCAATGGTGAAAATCGTTGTGCTACTTTATATTTTTGTGGGAACCATGAAAGCATTTATTTAAAATATAACTGTTTTGTAACTATGTAAAAGGCTTTACTGTCACTTTTGATCAATTAAAGCTATTAATTAATATTACTGACCCCAAACATTTGAACGGAACTGCATCATGGGGCCAGTAATGCATGTAACACACTAATGAATGTTATGTATGGTGTCTCTGTATGTGTTTGTGTGTATTTTTATCTATGTGTATGTGATTGCGTGTATGCGTGTTACTTACTGGTTGCAGTGAGTCCATCAGTCGGGTCAGCTGTTGGAAGCGCATGGCACAGTTGGTCTTCCTGCCATAGTTGATTAAACGATCAAGCTCGTTTATATATGTCAGACGCAGCTCATCAAAATACTTCTGACTCTTCAGCCCCTCCACTGGAACTGCAGAAATAGAAATAAATACTTTCACCTGAACTTGCAAACAAATGTTTTCATTGAAATACACCAGTTTTGTGTTTACTTATTGCATCTTGCATTTCACAGCGTAATATAAATTATAAATAAACTACAAATGGTATAAAATGGGGACTAAACTAAAAAATTTAACTTTTTTCTTTTTTGACAATGGTCAGTGAAAGGAGGTACTTAACCTTAAGGTAAAACTAAATATTATATAGGCTGTTTCATTTTCTATTAATTTTCTATGAGGTTTGAAATTTTTGTGACCTTATAACCAAAATGTAGGGGGGGAAACAGTTTAAAAGACAGATTTCTGTGATCAATATTTTCTAGTATAACAAAAATAAAATATAGCTGCGAGCAGCGATTGCGGGCCCAAGCCGGTGGCACCGCCATCCTGGTGCCTTTAGTTACACTAAAGCCACCGGGGTGGCGGTGCCACCGGCTTGGGCCCTCCATCGCTGCTCGCAGCTATATTTATTTATATATATATATATATATATATATATATATATATATATACACATTATATATATGTAACAAAATATATATATATATATATATATATATATATATATATGTGTTGTGTGTCCACGGCGAGGAACGGGCAGAGAAGAGCGAACGTTTTTTAGTTCATTCCTACTTCCATAGGAATTCATTGAAAACGCTCGCTCTGCACCATTATCCATGTCAGTGCGGTCAAAAGCATTTTGAAAGTGACACACTTCCTGCTTGCCAGTTGGTGGCGCTATAACTTTGACTCACAATAGTTACATCCATCTGATCGGCCTGCTGAAGCACGAACACACTGCTGAAGTTTCATCAAGATCAGTTAACGTATGCAGAAGTTATATTACTTCGTGTTTCTCTTTTCTCGCCATAAATTCGTTTCCTCGCCACGGCCAAACCGTTCGAGATATCAAAAATCCGTCAGCAATTTAGCATCCTCAATGTCTTGACTTCATGCTGACCGAGTTTGGAGGCGATTGGATGAATTCTCTAGGATGAGTACATCAAATTCCACAGAATGCGTTTTTCAAACAACCCATAATAGCCGACTTCCTGTTGGGCGGAGCTAATAACTTAGAGTGCGGAAGTTGTTCGGCCCGATGAGATCTATATGTGTACCGAGTTTCATATTAATTCATGCAAGCGTGTTTGATATATGGACCAAGTTTTCAGTCCGTGTCCAAGGGGGCGCTGTTGAGCCCCCCTGCCACGCCCGGGTACCAGCTTCAGCCCAGCCCTGATGGCCGCAGGTTCTGACATGTGTGCCAAGTTTCAAGAGTTTTCGAGCACGTTAAGGGCCCCAAAAGCCCCTGAAACCTTGAAAAACAATTATAAAAGCAAATTTCTCCGAACAGACAAATCCCCCACACCCCCCCCCCCCCCCCACACACATAGAGACACAGATACAGAGAGAGAGAGAGAGAGAGAATTCTCCAAAAAAATCACATTCAAAACAAAATATCTGACTTCCTGTTGGTCGGAGCTAATAAGTGTAAATTAGAAAGTTGTCCGGCTCGATGAGAACAATATACATACCGATTTTTTTGATTCTAGGAAAAACTAAGCCCCCATGATTTTTGACTAAAGGTGGCGCTACTG
This sequence comes from Abramis brama, assembly GCF_963993115.1. Lineage (NCBI taxonomy): Eukaryota > Metazoa > Chordata > Actinopteri > Cypriniformes > Leuciscidae > Abramis > Abramis brama. The sequence goes on along the minus strand of NC_139967.1, from coordinate 22,916,646 downwards.
AGCCCTTCACCACGCCCGTTTCTGAAACTTTGCACATGTCTACTAGCTAATAAATGTGATGTGTCTGTCGAGTTTCATCCAATTTCAAGCATGCTAAGAGTCTCAAAAGCATCAAAAAAGAATATTAATGTTTGATGCGTTGCCATGGCAACAGTATCTAAGATATCAATTATCCTTTCACAGGTCTAAATTTGCTGTGTGTCTACATTATACACACAAAGTTTGAAGCAAATCGGGTAAAAATAAGAGAGTGATTTCAAAGCATTTTGAAAGTGACAAACTTCCTGCAGCCAGTTGGTGGCGCTATAACTTTGACTCACAATAGTCACATCCATGTGATTGGCCTCTTACAACGAACACACTGCGGAAGTTTCATCAAGATCAGTTAATGTATGCAGAAGTTATAACACACTTCCTGTGTCCCATTATTCGCCATAAATTCGTTTCCTCGCCACGGCCAAACCGTTCGAGATATCAAAAATCCGTTCGCAAGAATTCATCCTCATTGTCTTGACTTTATTCACACCGAGTTTGGTGGCGATCGGATGAAATCCCTAGGAGGAGTATTTCACATTCCATTGTATGCGTTTTCCAAACAATGTATAATAACTGACTTCCTGTTGGGCTTTTGTAAAACTTAGAGCACAAAAGTTGTTCGGCCCGATGAGATCTATATGTGTACTGAGTTTCATATTATTACATGCAAGCGTGTTTGATTTATGGACCAAGTTTTCGGACCCCATTCCAGGGGGCGCTGTCGAGCCCCCCTGCCACGCCCCGGTACCAACTTCAGCCCGGCCCTGATGGCCGCAGGTTCTGACGTGTGTGCAAAATTTCAAGAGTTTTTGAGCATGTTAAGGGCCCCAAAAGTGGCAAAAAGGCAAAAAAAAAAAATATATAGCTGCAAGCAGCGATTACGGGCCCAAGCCGGTGGCACCGCAACCCCGGTGCCTTTAGTTACCTAAAGGCACCGGGGTGGCGGTGCCGCCGGCTTGGGCCCGTAATCGCTGCTCGCAGCTATATTTATATATATATATATATATATATATATATATATATATATTTATATACAGTATATATATGTATATATGTGTGTATATATATATATATATATATATATATATATATATATATATATATATATATATATATATATATATATATGTATGTGTATATATATATATATATATATATATATATATATATATGTATATAAGACAGAAAACATTACTTGTCTTACCTTATTCTGATTTTATGATACACTCAAAATATTCCACAACATTGATTAACGTTGATTAACCGGTGGTAAAATACTCTCACCGTCACATACCTAGTATATTTTTATATAGATACAATAGGCCTACCTGATTTTGAACACAAGAGGGCAGTATAGCACTATGAATGACATGATTTATTTATTTTTTGGACTAAAAAAACATTCTGGCTGTTTTTAAACTTAAACAATTATTAAATTGAAAAAAAGAATAAAATGGGTATAGTTCTGATATTTGTATAATTTTATATAGAAATAAATGATGTATAATTACATTTCTAGAAGATATGAGGCTTTTAGTTTTTCATTTTTTTACATTATTTAATCCCTCACCATAGCAAAACCGTTTGAGATATTTATTATCCGTTCACAATTTAGCATCTTTAATGTATTTTCATCGTGTTGAAAAAGTTTGGTGTGAATAAAATAAACCATTTAAGAGGGGTGGGTAAAAATTCAGAGGCTGATTTTGCAAAGAAATCCACATTCAAACCAAAATATCTGACTTCCTGTTGCTCGGAGATAATGACTGTAAATTAGAAAGTTGTCCGGCTCGATGAGACCAATATACGAATTGATTTTTTAAACTGTAGGTAAAACTAACCCCCCCACTTTTGTCAAAAGCATTTTGAAAGTGATACACTTCCTGCTGCCAGTTGGTGGCGCTATAACTTTGACTCACAATAGTTACATCCATCTGATCGGCCTCTTACCACAAACACACTGCTGAAGTTTCATCAAGATCAGTTAATGTATGCAGAAGTTATACAACTTCCTGTTTCTCTTTTCTCGCCATAAATTCGTTTCCTCGCCTTGGCCAAACCGTTCGAGATATCAAAAATCCATCCACAATTTAGCATCCTCAGTGTCTTGACTTCATGCACAACGAGTTTGGTGGGGATCGGCTGAATTCTCTAGGAGGAGGACATTAAATTCCACAGCAAGCGTTTTCCAAACAACCCATAATAGCCGACTTCCTGTTGAACTGGCGTAAAACTTGACCAAAGGAAAGTTGTTCGGCCCGATGAGATCAATATGTGTACCGAGTTTCATATTAATTCATGCAAGCGTGTTTGATCTATGGACCAAGTTTTCAGACCCCGTTCAAGGGGGCGCTGTTGAGCCCCCCCTGCCACGCCCGTTTCTGAAACTTTGCACATGTCTACTGGCTAATAAATGTGATGTGTCTGTCGAGTTTCATCCAATTTCAAGCATGCTAAGAGTCTCAAAAGCATCAAAAAATAATATTAAAGTTTGATGCGTTGCCATGGCAACAGTATCTAAGACAGGGGTGGGCAAACTTTTTGGCTCAAGGGCCACACTGGGTTTTAAAATTTGACAGAGGGCCGGCCCAGTAGCAGATTATGAAGCACGATCTCATGAAAGTGCGTATCTATACCACAAATTTTATTTCTCGTGCCATTTATATGCCAAAAATGTTTTTGCGTGCATATGCTATGCACTGTAAACCCCTTGGTTAGGATTAGGGGTGCGGAGTGCGTGCCTATTACACGCCATAAAGTGCGTATCATATGCACGCGAAACCTGCGTATCATAAGCACTAGAAATACAATTTGTGGTATTCGCACTTTCATGAGATCGGGCTGAGTAAACAGACATTTACGTTGTGGCAATGTCTGCGCAAAATTCAACAACTGAGAGACGATATTCTGACAATACATTTTTTTATGCTATATATCCCCCATTTAGCATGTTATGTCTTGATGTTAATTTTTAATTAGTCAGATGTTAGATAATTATAGCCTATACGTTTTAAATATTGTTTATCCTCATTATTATTGAATGGACCTAACAGTAAATTAGAAACAAAACACCTGCAAGTGTACACTTAGAAGAGTAAAAATGACAGGTTACGTTAATTCAACTTTATTAAAACTGCATGGCAATTTGCACTTCCAAAAGTCACACATTTGTGGGAAAAAAAACGAAATAAACGAATATACAAATGTATTTTAAGAATAATAAAATAAAACATAAAAAGCAAAGGCAGATCAGAACATTTAATGAACAAAAAAACGGGTTCTGTACATGGCAGACAGGGGAGCGTAGTCGAAAGCCGGGCGATAAAGGTCGGTAAACGGAATCAGGCAGGACACATCCACAAATCCAGAGGAGCAAAGAAACTAAATAGCAGACAAATCAAAGGAAAAGCTAAGGTGTGCAAGCAGTTACCAAACATTTTTTTCTCTGTGAATTTCCAAAAAAGGAAAAAACATTAACGTGCAACAAGTCTATGAGCTTAAGTCGCTGTCTGTTTGGTTTCCATGGTGACGCGTCATTGCTTGTTACGTGACACACCGCAGCCACAACAGCGCTGAATGAATGATGATCTGCTTTTATGTGATTTTTTTATTTTTTTACATTTGTTAGCTATGGCATGCAATATCTGATATTCCGATTGTCAAATATATGCAACGCAATATATATAACGCAAAGTATCGCAAGAAAAAAGGCAAAATTAATGCGATCTTAAGACAATTTTTTAAATACTCGGCAGGCCGGATTAAACAGCCTAACGGCCGCGTATGTGGCCCGCGGGCCGTAGTTTGCCCACCCCTGATCTAAGATATCAATAAGATATCAATAATCCTTTCACAGGTCTACATCTGCCGTGTGTCTACATTATACACATAAAGTTTGAAGCAAATCGGGTAAAAATAAGAGAGTGATTTCAAAGCATTTTGAAAGTGACAAACTTCCTGCTGCCAGTTGGTGGCGCTATAACTTTGACTCATAATAGTCACATCCATGTGATCGGCCTCTTACAACGAACACACTGCTGAAGTTTCATCAAGATCAGTTAATGTATGCAGAAGTTATAACACACTTCCTGTGTCCCATTATTCGCCATAAATTAATTTCCTCGCCACGGCCAAACCGTTCAAGATATCAAAAATCCGTTCGCAAGAATTCATCCTCAATGTCTTGACTTCATTCACACCGAGTTTGGCGGCGATCGGATGAATTCCCTAGGAGGAGTATTTCACATTCCATTGTATGCGTTTTCCAAACAACGTATAATAACCGACTTCCTGTTGGGCTGGTGTAAAACTTAGAGCACAAAAGTTGTTCGGCCCGATGAGATCTATATGTGTACTGAGTTTCATATTATTACATGCAAGCGTGTTTGATATATGCACCAAGTTTTCGGACACCATTCCAGGGGCCGCTGTCGAGCCCCCCTGCCACGCCCGGGTACCAGCTTCAGTCCGGCCCTGATGGCCGCAGGTTCTGACGTGTGTGCAAAATTTCAAGAGCATGTTAAGGGCCCCAAAAGTGGCAGAAAGGTAAAAAAAAAAAAAAAAAAATCCTTACGGAAACAATAGGGCCTTCGCCAGGGGCTTGGGCCCTAAAAATAAATAAACAATAATAATAAAAAATGAACAGTTCTAAAAAATTCAAACAGTTATCACACATATATGTATATATACTGTATATATTTTGTAATGGGAGAAAATCATACAATAACAGGATTGAGCACAAAATTTGAGACCCAGTTACATTTTGTGGTTTTGGTGTTTAAAATTAGTTAATGAAAATATTTTTTACTGTAATTATCAAGTATCAATTCAGGAGATTATGCCAAAATTCATTCATCATTCATTCATGCACAATTGATCTAGCCACATTAGTGGGGACCTTAGGAATATAACCCGGTCTAGGGTGAAGAAATGCCTTCACCATGTGCAAATTCCAAATTCTATTCATATGCTATTTTAAGAGCGCATGCTTGGCCATAATGTAACATGTGCACAATGCGCATACACTTTGCTTATCTCATCTACACACAGACACAGCAGTTCTCATTTTTAGAAAACCATACATTATTACAAGGAAAAATATTAACACACGAGGGAAATCATTGTTGTGTCCATGAAGAAAAATAGGCATAATCTAGCTTACACATTTACCCAAATTATTATACGCCTGTTTAACCGAAGCTAATTTGGGTGGGTTTCTCCTTCCCCAATGTCACTTCTCTGTCTTTTACGGCCCTGACGAGAACGTCGGTCTCCTCGGCTGTGAACCGCTCCTGGTGTGCGCCTGGCAAATCCGCCGTTATAATAGCTCGTCTGTTATAGGACAACTTAGTTTGAATAAAATTAATATTTATGTAGTGTTCAATGTTGTTATCGATAGAGATACACGGATGGGGTATTAGTTCATCCGCAACCGCATCACAAAACTCATCATCCGCACCAACGTTTTTTGACCAGATTTCAAAGCCGCACCCGCCCGCCATCCGCTGATTGTTTTGCGGTCTATGGACGATGCTTTTTATTTATTAAATACATGCAATTGGTTGATGAAACATTTATTAAAATTAATATACAATTTGTACAAAACGAAATTCGCTTTAAAGAAAGGCTTTCTACAAAGCGAAACTTAATGAAGTGGTAAAAATCATGTCTGACGATTTACAAAACAAAACTTCATTAAGTGGTAAAAACCATGTCTCCCCATTGCAAATGTTCATTGCTAATGTTTATTATTGCAAATGTTTTTCATTTGTTTAATAAATCTCATAATGATGGCACATCACTATATCATAGCTTTTATTTCTATCTCAAATGATTGGCGGTCGGTCAGGGGGTACTTGGCAAAGAATCAAATACAGTTGGAAACGACGTAGACCATTAATAACACAGACTGTTAACAATTGTTTTTAATTAGTATTTAAACATTCTCTATGATAAAAAATGTTTGTAAAAAATATTTTAATAACACGGTTTTGGCGGTTATAGAGTTCTAATGACGGTGTTCAACTATAACCGTCGGTCTCACGGTTATATACTAACCGTCACACCCCTATCTTTTACAAAGTATTTACTATTCAAAAAAAGTATTGTCCGGACAAGGAAATATAGAGACTGGACCTTTTGGAACTTTACTTGAATACCCCTGGTCTAGAAGCTCTCTGAGGTGGGTCAGGTCAAGGCCACTATTTCAAGATGCTGATTAAAGACATTTTATGTGTTTACAACTGGCTACTTGTCAGACTTGGCTCATTTCATCTTTTTAAAGTTTACCTAGCATATATAATGTCATTAGTTGTTAATATCTATGAGTACTCTGGCAGAAAAATCTGTGTGTGAACATACAGAAACAGACTCACTGATGCTGAAGAGGAGGAGGGCCTTCATGCAGAGGAACTCTTCCTGTGTGACCTGTAGCAGCACAAACTCCTGCGAGAGGTGCTTCATCTGAACACAGTGCTCGTACATGCTGGAGATATGCATCCTACGACTGACAGACAAGGGCAGATTAATAGACAGACACAGAGAGAGAAAGAAGCAAACAAAGAAACATCTGGCAATTTCAGATTGAAAGAACTTCCCATCCGCTAATTACCATACAGTATTACTGAATAATGCGGTCAGTCATCTAATGACTCCTAAATCTCCTACTAAATGAAATATATTTCATGCCTAAAGCGCAATTCCCGTCGGCAGTACTGGTATCGGATATGGCCAAGATGCATTTAGTAAGGAAGTCTTCTATTTCAAATATTGGTGAAAAAGGCCATTGAGAGCATGTGTGCTCCCCAAAAAATCCAATCTCTCCCGGGATTGTGTTTGTGACAAAGATCCTCCACGCCATAATAAGCCAGCAGTAAATTATAAATGAATCTTGTAAGTCTCCACGACGAGACTGTTATTGTGTGCATGAAGTACAAGATATGTACCTGCTCGACAGAGAGAGAGAGAGAGAGGAAGATAAAGAGATGGAATAAGGCAGAGAGAGGGCCGCTAAGGAGAAATGAAAGAAAAATGAGTTCGAGGAAAGATAGATTAGTACATTTACAAGACGAACAAATGGACAGAAGGAAATGGAATGAAAAAGAGTGAGAGAGAGAGAGAGAGAGAGAGAGAGAGGAGGCAACAATACAAAACACAGATGGGTGCCAGACACAAAAGAAAACAGGCAAATAAGGGCAGGGCGGATATGAAAGAGAATAAGACTGACTCATTGAAAACCAGGTCTGGAGCGAAATACAGCATCCGCGCATTGGCGTTCTTGTAGGATCTCCAACCCAGAGCAAAGACCATCACTCCCATCCAAGTGTGTTGTATGACTGTCATCTGATCATCCACATGTAGGTTACGGAAACCTGAGAGATGGGGAGAGATGGGAGAGATATTTGTGGTTTGTGTTTGATGCCTATAGCTCACAGTTTGTCAGCTGCCTGGGTGATATTAACTTCATTTACTACTCTATTTCAATTTCGCCAACTCAAGCTATAAATCAGACTTAAGGCCATTGCACACTGAGTCCGAAATTTTCGTATGCGTTTTTTCGTGTTCGTCAGCCTTAAAATTCGTCACGCACAGAAACCTTGCACACTGAGTCCGATGCGTATTTATTAAACCTTTGCGGAAAAAAACGCAAAAAATACAAAATGGATTCGTCAAGCAGTGAGGATGATTTTGTTTTTGTTGCCCTCTTTCTTCTTTAAAAGAGAAAAAGAAAGAGGAAATATTGGGTCCATCCAATCCTGAGATTGCGCCGAGAGGAAGGAGAGTTTCACCTCCTTATCAAGGAGTTGCGAAATTATCCCAAACGATTCAAAATTTACCTCAGAATGTCAGTGGAACAGTTTGATGCTTTGCTAGCGATACTGGAGCCACATATTAAAAAGAAGACCACCAATTTCCGTGAACCAATCGATCCTGAACAGAGACTGGCAGTAGCCTATATGTCTAAGGTATGGGCACACACACACACACACACACACGCATACACATAGCCTGCGCACGCACAGACACACACACACACACACACACACGGCCGGCGGAAGCGCTGGGCAGACAGAACAGCTGTATACAGGTTATATTTTATACCCAAATAATACATGATTAGTAATCGAATTGGGTACTCGATTTTGTCGTTCGCTTGTACAGTGGCTCTGAATTGTCAAAAAACCTCTCAAAATACTGGCTGTGGATGCGAAAAACACAGAAAATCGAACCTGAATTTTTTTATTACGGACAAAAGTTTCGTAGACAGTGTGCAAGATTCACCATTAGCTTCAGTGCAGATTAAAATGCATTACAGTTTTATTATTGCTATCAATAAAAGGACATTGGAGAACCGCAACCAATCACAACAACCTAATTCCATCACACACATCTCAGTATTTGATGTTTTGCCGTCGGCACATTTTACATAGGATTGAAGTCAGCCTTTGCTTTTCAAAACGCCCTTTATCAAAGCCATTAGAGGGAAGTAGATTACACAACACATACTCTCAAGCCTTTCAATTGGAAATAAAACCATAATTAAATCACTGTGGAAAAAATAACCAAATAATTATCCACTGATGTCCCGACATGAATCAACAGGCAGGATCTTTTTTGATGAGTTTTTTTTATTTTTTATGTACTCTTTGTATTGGTTTCATTTTTTTTTTTTAAACAGTAAAAAGTAATACTTTCATTACACACTGAATACATATTGTACATCATAGGACATTTTACAACTTTAACTAACCTTCTCTTGCCATAAAAAAGTCCAAAGATTTGATGTTTTAAGAGACTATGAGGGTCTGCAGGGGTCCTCTCTGTGATATAATTTGCTGTTTTATGTTTTTATTTCCTGCATAATTCTGCATGTTGTTGCACCACATTTTTCAAATAATTATAAGCAGTAAAGCAGTGTTGTTAAAATGTTTTTCATTTGTTCAAAGAAATAATAATAAAAGAATATACCAAACTACTTCAAACTATAAATAAAAGTAAACTTTTCTCTAATTTTTTTTTTATTTGGTTAATGAGGCTTTTTCTTCATTATGACATCCTGACCTTTTTTTACCCGAAGAGGTGTATTTAAATTATTGTATTAACTTATTGATATATATATTTAAAATAAGCTAATAGATTAAAAAATGCAATCTAAAAAGCAAAATTGAAATGAAGCTGAAACTGAAATGAGTTATGACAATTTGACATGCTTAAATTACCTGGAAGTCCTTTGGCCCATTTCACTACCTTGACAAGTTGCCTCTCTCCCAACTCGTTAAGGCTGGTAAGGAGAGCAGCTGCCGAGTCGGGCTGAGCGTGATCGTGGCCGGCGTTCACCACCTCTGGCTCGATGGACTCCAGGATGTTCAAGAAGATCAGCTGCGAGTGGAACGTCAGGCAGGGCTTGGGCGACAGGCACTGGACAGTCTCTAACGGGCCCTGAACGGAGCCGACCTCATCCGGACCTTTCATCTGTCCAATCTTTCTCAGCTTGCGGGCTAAGGCACAGAACAAAAACAATATACTGTAATAAACAGAGTGGGAGTATTGCTTTGTAAATTCAACCTACACAAAAACACAAAATCAATCTCGAACACATCTTTATTTTATCTAGCACATATTATTTAGAAGCCAATGAACCAGGTGGTCTCTGAATAATGAGGCTAGCATGATCCTATTTCTGCTCATGAATATCTCTATTATACAACAGAGGATAAAACCTGCACTGCAACGGGTAGTCTCTATGCCACATTATCTTCTGCAAGTCAGCACAAAGAAAGATTACTGGCTGCAAAACACACCTGAGACAATGTGCTTTTCCCTCGGCTGACACTACAACAAACGACCTGACAGGATTAGCGTAACTGCATTGATGTATTTCAGTAATGTGGAGCAGTACTACAGACATTCAAGAATGCAAAACTTTTGTCGTTCACTTAATACTTGCGGATGTGTTTTCTTTCATCAGAAACGCCCGTCTTCCTCCCTCTTTTAACTATGCACAACAGAGTAAACCATCTGTATTCCAAGGCTGCTGCTAATAAAGTGCATTAAAAGAAGATGTAAATATGCATGCGTGTGTGTGTGTGTGTGAGAGAGAGAGAGAGAGAGAGAGAGAGAGAGAGTACTGCGCTTTAATTAGTTGCTACAGTAGCAACAGTTTTGCTTGTGCTCTAGTGAGTGCCTGTGGTTCTGTTATGATGCTTAACACTCATGGTCTCCACTCTGAATTATAAATCAGAGATGCTTATTATTCAATGGGCAGCGTTAGGGTGAGGAATGAAAGACTATCGGTTGAGATGATTTACAACTCACAGATTTTAATGGTGCATTACAAACACCGATCAAAAAAACAACAAAAAAACAGCCTCTATTAAGAAAAAAAAAAGAGATAAATTTGTGAGGCCGCTGATTTAAATACCTAAAAAGCTCTTCGTTGCTGGCTAAGAGGACAAACTCAAGTGAAAATTACTCTCAGCCCTCTCAGATCCCCACAAAAAGGAGGCTCCAATTTTGCTGACGAGAGATGGGAGCCTCTCTGCTTGTGGTCTAATATGAATTGTGGTAAAGCGACAGAAAAGGGGAGAGAGTAAGATTACAACTTTATCATGAGGTGGTTTACCAGAAGCCTATGGGTTTGCTTGGCAAAGTGCCAAAGACTCCACCACCGTGCTTCTCTCTTCGAAAGACACATTAACCTGCCATCCCAGCAAATACAATCAAAAATATAATGTAGATGGCAAATACCACAAAAACACTGTCTCCTGTACCTTGATTTGCAGTTCAGTCAGGACCACTTTGCCAAGTATATACATTTATTACAATTATAGCATACAGTTAGTGTTGGTGGTATGGTTCTGTTCTGGGCAAAACTCCTACGCCTGTCCATACAGCTATGCCTGGACAGAGCGGGAAGAGCAGCAAGTCAAACCCTCAAAACAACCATATATGCCGATACCCCCCAACACTACTGAAGCATTTGAATGGTCGATAATGTGAAATGTTGGCACCCCAAGCTCAGCAAGCGGGGACGTGCAACAGCGTGTTGCTTTGAGCTGCTTAGCAGTGTGATCGTAAAAGGGGGAAGCATACACCCCTAGCAGCTGGAAATCTTTATCTCCAATTTAGAGTGTTTGACATGCTATTACTTGCATTAATGGGGAAGCGTCACCCCGAGCTGAGTAATCGAGGATGCAACAAGCATGTTGCTTAAGCTGCTTTAAGCATATGTGTGATTGTAAAAAAGGGGGAAGCATACACCCCTAGCAGCAGCAAGTTAAGTACATTATGATTAATGTATGTAGCCCATGTATAATTGTACCGTATAATGGGGGAAGCGTCACCCCTGCTAGTAAGGAAGATGCGCAAGCGTGTTGCTTTGAGCTGGTTAATGCGAATTATGTGAGCGTAAAGGGGGAAGCATACACCCCTAGCAGCAGCCAGTTAAATACAACAAGCTTGTTGTATATTGCATAATTAGTAGGCTGTACGAGTGGCCGTCCGGCAGGGGAAGCATACACCCAATGAATACAATGAATTTTGAATGACTGTTCGCAAAAGCATCGGTGAGTAATGTAATAATGACTTGTGCTAAGAATAGCAGTTTCCTCATTGCCGATGTTAAATTAACTTGCAGCCATACAATAGAGTAAATAATAGAATAGAATAGAATAGAATAAATTCAGCAATGACAGTTTAAATGCGAGCAGTGATGCTATGGAGGAAATGCTGAAGGAATGGGAGTTTATATGTGCTGCTGTGATAGATGTCGACACTGGATTGGAACACGTTATGAACAGCTGGCTATCGGCTGATGCGAGCTTGGCTGACATGGCCTGCCTGAACTAACGCAATGCTTGATTTTTGTTTTGTCTTCAGTATGGAGTAGAATTGAGATCTAAAGTTTATGTCTGAGTTTGATTCAGCTTCAAATAGGCTGTAGACAGGCTGAAAAGTATAAGAAAGACCTATTATTTTACATATTCTGTAATGTTAACATTCAGTCTACGGAAATAGACACCAATCGCGCAAATCAGCTTTGCACAGCGATGGCTTCAGATGCCAATTTAAACAACCATAAGTCCATATCCAGTACTCTTAAAAAGGTTAAGTCCACCCATGAGAGAAGATGTCAATATTCAATATTCACCAGAAGTCATCATTTCAGGGGTTATTTTTCAAAATTTTCTTCCGTGGGGGGCCAGGCACGGCGTTAGTTTTCGGCGCACCCAAAACTAAAAAAAAAAAACTAATTTTTTTTTTTTAGTTAAAAAAATAATGAAAAAATCTTAATATAGGCCTATTCTAATTTTGTCAAGAATTATAAAAAATCGTCAATAAGCTCATAATTTGTACTAAAATAGTCTAAATGTTTAGTTTAAAAAAAGCTGGATATGTCTATTTTGATGTTTCTGCGCAAGTTCAGCAGACAGTGGTTCGGGTTCGATCAGAGCTCTTGAGCGGAGAGCGCATTTCTGAATATTCCGCTCCTCTCACTCATTCCGCAGAGTCGCTCGCTCAACCCAGAATGGCCTGCTGGATCGAAAATATGTGGAGGGCTGCCTCAGACTAATTTTTTTTTTCTAGTCGACTAGTAGTTGTTCATTTAAGCCATTTGTGGACAAATCGCCCCTTTATATTAATTTAATTACTTAAATAGGCTGGTACAGGATAATAAGCGTTATGACCGCACGCATAAAGCTTGCCACAAAGAACCGGTTAAAGTAATGATTATGAATGTGTCTAAATTAGCAAGGAGACATTTATTTGTTTAGTAATAAACTGGTGTTTTCTGTGTCGCTGCAGAGAGAAATGCACATTTCATATGGATAATTAGAGAGTAGCCTATTTATTTTGGTTTGAATATTTTCGTTTAAAAGTAGACATTTCAAGCTTTCTGTAATAGATAGCCTATATTTCTCAAATCTGTGAGGCACAAGCTGAGTTTCGGCACCCTCCAGTTCACGTGCAATGCAAGTTGTGCTGCTTGGCGCCTTATTACATTGCCTGCTATATATTTGCTTCTTATTTAATAAATACGGGCAATTTGTTGATAAAACATTGATCAAAATTAAGATACAATTTATACAAAACGAAAATCTTTTAAAAAGAGTTTTTTACAAAACAAAACTTCAAAGTCGTCAAAATCGCCTTTCAAAAGTCCTCTGCCTTTCAGCGCCTCTGCCTCGCGAGTGGATGATAGCCCTGAAGACGCCTAGCAATGGTATACCTTTAGTGGTAGTATACCCTCAGTTAAGTTATACCTACCTTAAGAGTCTTCGTAGTGCGCTAAGAGACAACGTTATCGGAAACGCAGCCCAGGTATGATGCGTAATAGAGATTCCAAAGCGCCCTTCTTTGGTCAGAACCATGGAGAGCGATCGTGGATATAGGTCATCCTATGCACCGAAACTTTTAACAATGCAACAAAAATTTTAAAGAGCATCAAGCTATTAAAATCTATATTATGTATACGCACAGATAATATAACAGTAGGCTTTATTAGTCAATATTTTTTTTATTAGGTTAAACAGTGATTGGATAACGTTTTTAATTTAAGGCCCACCCACTATTGGTCTGGCCCATCCAAAGCTGGAATCCTGGCGCCGTGCCAGGTGGTGGTGGTGGTGGTGGTTCACCAAACCCAAACTTAGGGTGAACCTAAAACTTTCAAAACACATGTGAAGTCATTAAATGGCGTTTCTCTGAAGGTGCATGAATACTTGAGTAAATGGCGTTGCTGACAAAATCCTCTCAGACTGGGAAGAGTAACTGGAGGAACGAGGTGAATGTGTTAAAACTTAACAGATGACTGAGACGCCAGCACTCAATAGCGAATGCCGCAGATAAGTGAACAGTTTACCGCTATTTGAGAGAAAATGTTTTGTTTCTGAGTTTTGGTATTCTGGGCTCCACTCAGAATCTGTAAAAAAGTTTTGACTGATGTGAACTTTAAGCAAAAATGACAGATTTGTGCATAAAGACTCACTGGCAGAAAAACAGTTTGGGGACTTTTCTGCAATACGTAACTGGATACTATAAGTTTTCAGTCTTTAAAGTGTTTAAAAAATAGGCATGAAATGACAGAACCATTTGTGAGAATGAACAAACTAACAAATTAACTAATAAACAAAGAACTCCGTAATACTTGTTTGTGGAGAACCGTGATTATAAGCCAAAAAAGTCTCTGCTTTGAAATTGTTGATTTTATAATGATTTTTTTAAAATATTTTGCCGCTCTTTAATGTGGTAAGTATTTAATATGCAGTATGTTCAAAATAAATCTCTTAATTCTGTCAAAAACTGTTCATCTTCAGAGGCTATTCAAGAAACAATAATTATATACTTAGCAGATAAGTACATCAAATATATAATGTATATAAAATGAGCAGATCACATATGGGCTATAGTGAGCCAAAAAAACAAACAACAACAACAAAAAACCTGTAAGAGGTTTTTGCATCGTGCATTAACATGCCTCCATACTACATACTCTTACAAAGGTCTCTTATTATTATGCCTCTTTTGCACTTTCCTTTCTACCTCATGATGCCATTTTGCACTGATGTGGTCACTGGCCATTTACATACTTCATTCTCAAAAACGTACTTTCTGTGTCATACTTAACATTTGCACCTTGTACTGCATTTTGTCATATATTGCACTTGGTATAGTTTTTTTAGACAACTACATTGAGCTGGTCTCTCTGGTCATCTGTATCCTTTATTTTGTTCTCCTTTAATATGTATGTGTGTGTGTGTGTTTAGATTTATTAATTTATATATATTTACTGTTTGCACTTCTGGTCAGATGCTAACTATGTTTCATTGGCTCTATAAAACAGGCAGTTATCAGGGTGACTGGATAAATCAGAGAACTGCAGGATGATGCAACACCTGATCACCCTGTCAGGGTTTATTTTTTATTTTCTGTGATGTTGATTTCTTTGGATGTGTGATTTCGCTTTATGGTTATCACAACTTTGGAGTAAGTGTAATCATTTGCAAAATTATGGCATTGAATGAACTGATGGAGCTGATCACATTACACCAGGGACTCATCATTTCTGAGCTCTTTACCAATGAAGACAACAATAATAACAAATTGAACACAAAGAAGAGAAAGGTGGAGAAAAAAAAGAGTTTTAGCTAGCATAACAATATGTGGAAGCGAGAAACAGATAGGATGCATTTATACTATTCAAGTGCTTTTACAGACACAGAATTCAAATGTGTCAGGGAAGAGGGCTGGGCAATCCGCTTGTCCTCTACCATCTGCTCTGTTTAGCAGCTTGGTTACCACAAACAGATGTATTGTGTGTTTACAACCACACTTGTGTGCTGCTGTCTACTATTTGTTTTTGTCAACAAGAACAGGACGATCAAGGCTTTTGTTGCACAAAAACGAATGAACAAAACCAAATAAACCATAAAACCTGACTAAATAATGCACAGTGTAGATGTAAATAGCTACAATTTTTTAGGATCTTTTCACCTTTGTGTGAATGCTGAATTTGGTGTTTTGATTTTTGTACTCGTATATCTTATTGTGTTTGAATTTTAATTTCATCAGATGTGATGTGATCATACTACTGAATTAACCCGCTGGGGTCGGCGGTATCGCCGGCGATACCAGCTCGCTTTTTTTTTTTTATCAGTTCAAAAGAGATTCATTTTGCTCTGTTGACTTTGATATTACAAACAAGTTTCATACATCAATCGATTCTGTTAAGTGTGTATTATTTTTGTGTATACTCACAATAAAAACAAAGTGTTGTGGTTTTTGCCAAATAAAGAAAAATAAACATGATGTGAGTTCTGCTTTCTCTCTGTCAGTGAAGTCCATTCTGAAACGTGTCCGAAAATGAACATTAACTCAGCGAATACTCAGTCAAACAGACATACAGACACACAGGCATGAAGCTTGAATTCTCTTCTTTTAAATGAAGTAATTTATATAAAAAACAAATATTCTCAGTTCATGTAATCTGTAAGAAAAGAGCGAGATGTCAGTCGTTCTCATCTCATCTAATTATTTTTAATGTGACCCCGTCCACGGAGAGCGCGCGCTATTCAAACGCAAATGACTGAGGCAATCGATGCAAACTGTGAACGCACCCATATCAGCTCGAGAACACACAAGTTTAATCAGATCATTGTACTTGTTTACACCGTCTCGCAGCGCTGTGAGGAATAATACTATCGTAATAATAATAATGGAAAATGTACCTCAGAAGTGCGGGTATTTCGAGGAGCAACGGATCCGACTGAGCTGAGGAATACTGTAGTAAGTTTTTTTCCTTCTCAAGTGAATCGCGTTTCTGTGTGTGAATGAATGAACGGCAGAGATGCGCACTGTTTACCACAGCTCGCAAAAAGACAGTTTAAATTTGAATCGCGTTTCTGTGTGTGAATGAATGATGATGTTTTAGCAAACTATATTGCTATACTGAGATGAGTAAAAATCGACTGAAATATGTTGAAATAAAATGTAGGCTATTTGTATAAGCAACGTATTAAACTGCAAATTAACATTTATATGCCCTAATATTTCATAAAAACAACGTTACAGTCAGGCGAAATATGAAAGACAACATTTTGTTGACTAGATTTGGGTACAGTTTTTACTGTAGAATATACTGCCACATCAAATAAGCTTTTGTTTAGCAATTTCTGCTCATATGTTATATATATATATATATATATAAAACACTATTTTTGTCAAAAATAAAGTCATCAACTAAGATGTTAGCTGTTCCAATGTTGGCTATATTCAAACCAAGCGGCAACATTCTAATCTGAAAAATGAAGCCTACCCGGAAGTGCGAAAAACTGCAATACATCGAAAATCCGCTAGAGGGAGGTCCCAAAAGGGAGCAAATGTCCATAGACCCTAGTGCTGTAGCGGTGCGTCGATGACGTCGACGCGTCGACGTCAAAATTACGTCGACGTCATATTTTTTGCGTCGACGCTTCTTTATTTATTTATTATTATTTTTTTTGTACCATTCCCGGAGGTACAGCTCGCCACACACACACCGCCCGCCGTGTTATTCTGTCATGTTTTCTCCCTTTCTTTCCAAACCGCGACAAACGCCTGTCTCCTTTCTCTGCAGAATGTGATAAATCCGCTCAACCAATCACAGCGCACCATTCCACGCATTGTAAACAGTAACGGTGGCGCTTTGAATACACCCGGCATCCTAGTTTTCCTTATCTACTTGCACTTTTTGATCAACAAACAAACAAAAAAATGAATACATTTGACGGCATTGATGGACCTGTGGTGGATTCTGCCGTAGGGAAGAAACGTAAGCCATCAAAATCTAATCATTTACGTGAGGAGATTAACAAGATGAGGCACGCGGGAGGAAGAGAAATGCCGACTGTTGCTTGTTCTCACACTACAGCGTCAAACTTCTGTCGAATGCTGACACGTGAACCCCAGGGGATCTTTTAAAAAAATTCTTGTACTCAGTCAACGAAAACCGAGCAGGACCAAGCCATTTTACAGCTGATCGCCGTCAAAAAATTTCAGAAGGTATTTCTTAGCGATGGCTGATTGAATGTAGCCTATGTTTAGTCCAGTACGTGCTAAATAAGATTAGTATTGACCGAGTTCAGAGGCTGTCATGTGGATCAACTTACTTTGTTGTGTATTTTCAACAGTTTCAATATGAAAAATAACTTTTATATTGATTCAATGGATTAATTGCATTTAAAAAAAAAAAACGTGTCATGAATTTATTGCATTTTTGGGAAAAAAATAATCTGTTTTTATAATAAATCTTTGAAAATCAAAATCTGGATTTGAATTATTTATGTTATTATAACCTAAAGATGCTATGTGAAAGTTTGAAACAGAAAATAGTGGTTTTAATCTTGCCACTTTCTTGGTAAAGAAAATCAATTTTTTACTCAAATTAATCAAAATGGATTTATCACGTTTATACTATATTATTCAGAAGTAAACATTGTAGCTGACAGTGTGTTTGTCAGAATGTTTATTTTTTAAACCACAACCTTCTAAGTGCTTCTTTTACTGATATATTTAACAATATCTTTTGCGTTTCTCATCCAAACAACATCAAACTTGGCACTGCACTTACTCGTGCCCAGACAGCTGTCGAGTTTGAAATCCATCGGAGTAACGGTTCGAGAGATATGCGAATAACAGACAGGATAATTAATTCAAATTAGTCGTTAGATTAGTCGACTAATCGATAAAATAATCGCCCGACTAATCGTTTAATAAATAATCGTTTACCCCAGCCCTAATAGACCCCATGTTAAAATGTCCGTTTTCACAGCATAAATTCATGTTTTTACAGGTTGGTCCCATGGACTTTTATTGTATTTTTCGATAGGTTCCGAGTGCCTGACAACTGTGAGGGGGGTGAATTTTTTTCTAACTCGTTAGTTTAGATCGTATTTAGATATAAAATGTATGACAAATAAGGGCGTGGTTAACTTTGACAGCTTGATTGACAGCTGATAAGGCAGCGCCAAGGAGAATGACAACATAAGAAGCACCATTTTTTAACACAGTTGAAATATAATACTACTGTTTTTGAATCATGAAATGTAGTTTTAAGAGTTTTTCAGGCGCGAATATAGTTGTTTAAAGCTCAAATATGTGGTTTATTTATAAAGATTTATGAAAATTTTATCCAGGTTGTGAGATCCAGCGATGACCGGGCGCTCTGCGTTCATGTACCCCGCCTGGAACAGCCTTTCCTCGGCTAGTCGTTCTGACGTTTGCCGCTGACTCTGGCGTCTCTGTAGTGGTTAAATATGAGATATAATTCGTCTTGTGTATATCTAACGGGCGATTTTTGGTCTCGTGAATCTATAATTTGTTCCCTGGCCAATCGTTTTGGCTGAGGGGAAGTTTCATAACTTTATAAGCCAGGGTTCACCAATCTCGGTCCTGGAGGGCCGCTGTCCCTGCAGAGTTTAGCTCCAACCAGCTTCAACACACCTGTTTGAAAGTTTCTAGTATGCCTAGTGAGACCTTGATTAGCTGGTTCAGGTGTGTTTAATTGGGGTTGGAGCTAAACTCTGCAGGACAGCGGCCCTCCAGGACCGAGATTGGTGAACCCTGTTATAAGCTATTTAACTTTACCGTTGTATGGTTAGACTAGAGCGCTGACTTTGTATGTTTGACTGAATTGTTTGCTTTATTTGTATAGCTTCTTGTACCTTTTACTTATACTTTTATAATAGCTAATATTGATAAAACTGAAATTTAACAAAAAGAGACTGGGTTGAGTTTTGTCTTTTTATATTTTAATACAACGAAGATGATCTGTAATGTTTTTTACTGCAACATCTGTTGTTTAGTACAAATGCACATATTGCCTGGACCATATTAAAATGTTTAATATTTTTATATTATATTTAAAACGAAAAGAGGCAGGTTTGTGTTTTATATTTCGTTTTGTTATAAATAGGCAAACGTGCGTTATATGCAGTGAATATAATCAATACGCGTTGCCTGAACCACATGTGTGTGGCTATAATGTTTAAGATTTCTTTAAATGAAAACGAAAAGAGTTAGTATGGTGTTTTATAACATATTTTGTTGCCTAAAATATACAGAGATAACCGGAGTAGCAGAGCGAGCTGAGTGATGCGCGCTGCGTCCTTTACGCATATATGGATTGGCCAGAAGGTGGGCGGGGTTAGGATTTCCCAAGATTTTCCAAGATGGCGCCGCCCATACCCCCCATAAACGGCTTCAAAACCGTTCTTCAGAAAGTCTATGGGTGACGTCACAGACGCTTTGTCAATATTTTTTACAGTCTATGATTAAAAATAATGAATACATATGATAAAATGTAGGCCTATAATAATTTTTTTACAAAGAAAGAGTACACTTGAAATATTGTTGAAATTTTAATTATTGTTGTAATTGTAACCTTTTTAATAAAATAGCAAAACATATTTACAAGATAGATGTAAGCAAAATCTTAAATGGTCAATATAAGTCTTCTTCTAAATATATCTTTTGTCCTTGCATTCATTCTTGTGGCTCAGTCAGTGTCACACCTGAATGAATGGCTCATTATGCAAGTCATTACGCATAATGGGTGGGACATTGTATTCTCAGGTGTAAACCACTCCTCCTTCATGCCCCCCTCGCATAATGGCTTTCCAAGCAAAACCTGTCTTACACAATTTAAATCAATGTATTGTTTTATGTGAACGATAAAGCAAGACTATTTTCACATAATTTTGAAGCCAGAACTCGAAGCGACAACATCCATTAGTCAAAAGTCTTGTGGACACATATTTAGTATGAGTTTTGTGGTCTTATTTCAGCAACTTTCATTTTTATTTTTTTCAATAACCACGCATAAACATTATTCTCTTAAAAATACAAACATCTACATACATGTTGCTCACATATTATGGTAGCCCTGTTTGTGCTATATAGAGTGAATTTACACCTTTGCCATTATCATGTTTATAAATAACTGAAAAAAGCACAAATGTCAGGGCATGTCAAAACATCCCAAGGGCCCCAAAAACACCTTAGACCCCAGAGGGTTAAAGATATAAACAACACAACATGATAAAAAGGAGCATTGAAAAATCCAATTTTACACTCTGGTTAAGAAAACAAAAATGCATTTTTGTGTTGTAATGGTTAGTCCACCTCTACCTTTGTCATTTCAATAAATACCTGAAATCAGATGACTACCCTGCTAAAAAATACAGCATAAATTCTATGCTGGTCCAGGCTGGCTTATGCTGGTTAGTGCTGGTCTGGCTGGTGGACCAGCATAGTCATGATGTTTTCAAGCAAAACGGAGCTGTAAAGCTGGTTCACCAGCATGGTCTTGTGGGTTTGAGTGTGAGGAGGCCAGTTGTCTGTAAGCAAGCATTTATTTGGGGACAGGCATAGTTTTTTCTATTTAAAACATTAATGATGTAAAGGAAAAAACAATATAAGATTAAAACATGATTTATTGTGATATATAATTATAACATTGTATTTTTACTATGCTAACTATGTTCCCTCTGTTGAAAGTAGAACTGAACATTTTAATTGTTTTAGCTATGATCTTAATCATAAGCAGTTTGTTCAAGAAAAGGGATTATAAGAAGAGCTCTTTCAATGGTATAGTTAATAGCAACTTGATAAGGAAAGCTCAAAATTGAAAGCTGCTGTTTTTAAAGACTTTCATGCTCATTTGGGAACTTGCGTGTCAAAATCCAGCTGTCAGTTACTGATTCCAAAAGTGTACATAGTAAAATTAGCCTGAAATATTGTAGACAATAGTGATAGCATGTTAATTCATTAATTAAAAAATGTAATTCAATAATAATAATAAAAAAATATTGGTCACAATATTCAAACAAACTTCAACAACATTTATGCACGTACCATATGAAAGAATAAAGCCATGGTTTACAATAAGTGAACATGGTGATGATGTTGATGGAGGTGTTTAAACATCCTCTGGTGATATATTAATTTTATTTTGCAGTTGATTTCATCTAGTTGTTATGTTGTTAGCTAGTCTCTTCTTTTTTCTGTTCTTGTTGTATTTTACTGACTTGGATCTTTGAATCTCGTTCATCAAAATGAACAAATCTTTTTTCAAGTCATTTCATTCATTTCAGCAGAATATAATTAAAATGTTACTTGTTAATAGCCATATTCCCCAAACACATCAAATGTTGATGCACTGGCCATGCATGTTTGTAAGGAAGTTTGAGAATTATTAATGTTAACTCATTTCTGTGTCCAATAAGCTGTCATGTCACGTGATAAAAGAACAAAAGACTTGAGAGGTGAACTAATCATTTCTCTTTCCGGTAGAGACAGCATAGCCTCTATGGGCTGTCACGGGATGAACGAACGACTCGGATCTGAACCTGAAGACTCGAGAGGTGAACTAATCATTTTTGTTTCCTGTACAGAACCTATAGGATGTTGCGGATGCACGGTCAACACAAAATAAACGAATCACTCTCTGAGACAACTCGGTGTTCCCAAGTCATATTAAAGATTTGTTCGTGACCGACCCATCACTTATTATCTTCACTGCCGCAGGAGTCATCACTAATGGTCAATCATCCCCTGTAGAGTAAATCTACTTTATTTCACTAACTGCAACAGTGCTTCAGTGTTTACTCTCTATAGATTGGGACCATATGAAAACTGAGCTGTGTTCATTTAACACTGAGGATATACTAATTGTATAAATGTCTTGGTACGTAACACCTACGCAAGTTGTCTTGTGGTCTTGATAGGATCATATCAGCACCCAAAAGACAACATATGCTGGTCCACCAGTACACCAGCATCCCATGCTGGGACCAGCAACCAGCAACTAACATCCCATGCCGGCGACCAGGATACCAGCATCCCATGCTTGTCCCAGCATGCAAAACATACTTTATGATGTATATAAAATCATTTAAAAGGTCATTTTTTCACTGTTACTACCCATCGATATTCTTAAAACGAAGATCAAATATTTTTTACTAGGGCTGTCATAGAGTTAACGAGTTAATGCATGTGATTATATAAAAATGTATAAAGTCATTAATATTCTTTAACAGTTCATGCATTTATCTAATCTGACAGTTTAATGTCCATGCTCAATACACAGACATACACACATTTACTAAACTATGTACAAGAAAACATATAATAGATTTACATTTGTATATAAGCTAATTATAATGACTACAGACATACCCACAGTCCTACCCCTAAAAGAAAAACTCTTTGCATTTATAGTATTAAAAAATTTTATTAGTTTCCTAAATGAGCACATGCCCAAATGTTTACAAAGTCAGGTTCTGTCATAATTGTCTCCAAAGTATAGCGAAGTAAAACTGCACAAACACAAAATCCACTAGCAGGGCTCCCATTTATCAGTAATTTATGGGGAAAATCCTTATAAATAAAAAAATAAAAATAAAATAAAATAAAAAAAAACAGATGGAATGTTAAACAAAAAATAAAAGCGATTTGCAAACTTTGTATGGTGGAATTTGATAATCATCAAAGCATATGTGTTGTTTGTATGAGTAAAGTAAAAAGAGCAAAAAGAGCTATAAATCTGCTTTGTCTGATGTCTTTATAGAGAGAGAGACACACATATACTGTTGAAAAGTTTGGGGTTGGTAAGGTTTTTTAATGTTTTAGCACTAATGTTCTATAAGACTGCTTTTATTTGATAAAAATACAGTAAAAATAGCAATATTGTGAAATGGGTAGTTGACGTGACGTGGCTTTTTCACGGTCACAGAAGATAAAAAATAATTTATTTCACATTTTCATCATTTAGAATACTATAAATGGTTAAACATTTTCTTGTTTTACATGAATTTGTTGTTTAAATACCTGAGTTATTTTTTATTTTTGTACAACTTTGAGCCAAATCTCAAAATCGTCCTATGGTGTGACGGTAGACAACATTATTTCATAAATATTAACTTTTATAAATAAAGAAAATAATGTTTAAACATCTTAATGAACACTCCTGGCATAATTGTGCAAGTGTCTATTTCACTAAGTGGCCATCACTTTTCCTATACATACATTTCTAAAAGTGTAGGAATTTAATAAAGTTTGTCACAGAAAAAAATGTCCTTTGGTGTTATGCAATAACCTGATATTAAGTTGGGCAATATCATGGACAACTAAATTTAGTTGAAAGACCCCATTCAAGGTCATGTGACTGAAGACCCCTATGAAGCCCATGAGAAGTGCACATGGCAAGTATTTCTCTCAGAATTGTTCAAATATTTAACTATGTTTTCAGACCACTGAAGTTGTTAAGTTTTTTTGTCCTTTAGTGTGACACTCCTAAATTTAAATTTTTCCTAAAATTTGTATTTTTAACAGCAGGACTATGTAATAGTATGCAAATGTATCATGCCAATTGCTAATAACTGTTCAGCTAGTATTAGCATGGTTATTAACTGCCACTGAGTGCCACAAAAGCTCAAATGTCCTTTGGTGTGACAGAAAATGTCACAGGGAATGTCCTTTGGTGTGACGCTTTGGTCTGTAACACCATAGGACACAGATGTCACACCATAGGACAAGACCTCCTTAAGAAGCTTTTAAAACGAATATATAAAGTTTCAACAAAAAAACAAATGTCCTCCTTTATTATTGTTACAATAAACACTATATATTCTGACTCTTTTTATGCAATGACTATCTTTGTCTTTTAGTGTGACGTTTTGTCCTATGGTGTGACAAATATAAAACAACAGAAAAATATACTTATTTTAAAATATCTTTAAAAAAAAGAGTCAAGTTTGGCATTAGGGGAGTTACAATAATATCTCCTCTTAAATAGGTACAATTTCAAACAGTTTTGTAAGGTTGGCGAAAAAGTTTTATTGACATTCGTAGGGAAAAGTTTATCAGGTTCATCTATCCATGGTGAAAATGATTCTAATTAGTACTTTCATGTAAAATAAACATCACTTTAAGAAAATAATGTTTTAATAATGTGAACAATTCTGTCTCAAGTATTTTTTATGTTATTTAATATAATTTCTTAGTACTTTTTAAATGTCACACCATAGGACACATTTACAGTACTGTTGAGTGAAAACGTGAAAAAAATATGTGAAGTCATTGACAAAATGAGTGACCACTACTATTTTCTGAAACTGCAGTTTTCATTCTCCATAAATATATGTATTTTTTCTTTAAAAGTTATGTTTTCCAAAAAAAGTACTTTTTCTTGGCCATTTGTCAACTACCCAAATATCTTTACAATTTAAAATAACTGTTTTTTATTTGAATATTTTAAAATGTAATTTGTTCCTATGGCAAAGCTGAATTTTCAGCATCATTACTCCAGTCTTCAGTGTCACATGATCCTTCAGAAATCATTGTAATATGCTAATTTATTGCTCAATAAATATTTCTTATTTTTATCAACTTTCCACTTTTCCATGGTGCCAAGGAAATAAAAGAACAACATTTTAAAAGCAGGTGTACCATTCCCAAGCACATTACAGCACATTTGCATGTTATCAGTTCTTTTGCTGTTTCTTCCATTAAAATTCATAATTTACACTGGTTAAGATGGATTTAGTTTTGGCACTAAACAGCTGTCAAGTTTGTCAAGAGACTGGCATAAAACCCACCTACAATCATTCTATACATTTAAAGATACCTCCACATAATGCAGGCACCTAGAGAAGGAGCTGTACCTTCCTTCTACCTACACCTACAGACCAAAGCCTTGAGTTAAACTGTCTCCAAACTTGAGATTTTCAAGTCAGTTTCTGTCTGTAAACTCCCAGTGGCTCTTAAGTGAAGTTAATATAGTTCTGAAGGGGGATAAGATTATGAGTCAAACATTAATACATCAAAAAATAGCAATGAATAGGCCATAGTCCAGAGCCGAAGGGGATCTGTGAACGGTCTCGGTTGCCTACTTAGAACCAGAAAGATTTCTGTTTTTTTTTTTTCTTCACTCAAATAAAAAACACAGAGTTCATGTTTCAGGGGAAGAAACAGGGAAACTTTTCGCACATTGGGCCACCATTGCTAAGTGTGACATGGCGCATACCTATAAAGACACCCCGTCTGATAATTACAGCCCTGATACCCCACCATCCCCTCAAGTGTCATAAAAAAGACAGTTTTATTGTCATTACAGTTCTTTAAAATACAAAACCTAGAGAAATCAGCACCTGCACCTGTCAGGGACAACAGTTAAAAATTACAAACAGAAGGCTTTTTTTCTTAAGCTTCTCCAATAATAACTATTTTCAGGCCATTATAGTCATCTGTCTATCCTTGTTATGGTGATGCGGAGGAGATGAACCCAAATGCAGACAGTATGCAATATACACGGTTTATTGATAGAACTAGACAGAATAAACAGGAAAACAAAACCCACGAGGGGGCAAAACAAGACAAGATAGACTAATTTGGACTGACAAGACTAGACTAAGACTCAGACAAAAAACTAACAGCTAAGACAGGATCAAACTCTTCTTTCTAGACAAGACTTTCAACAGGTTACTCACAGATTGTTTCACACAATGAATGACAATGAACCAGCACAGGACAGCAAACACAAGGGGATTAAATAGGGAGAAACTAATGAGGGAAACAGGTGACAAGGGTAAAGCAATGATGACTAAACGAGGATAACAAGGGGGCGGGGCGAGGAACGAGACAACACAAGCACATGGCCCAAACAAAAGGCCATGTGCTTGCATACAAAACATGGGTCTGTCATGATCCTGCCTCAAGAATTAAAGAATGACAAGGACTAGATGGCAGAATCATGACAATCCTACCCATTCTGAAAAAATAAATAAATAAAATCTGGCCAAAATGTATTTAAATATATGCCAACAGTGGAGCTCAATTAATTTTTTTTTTTTTTTTAATTGTAAATATAGTTTCAAACTACATAATTATATTAAAATATATTTCAAAATGTATTTCAGCGACAAGATGCAAAATGCAAATGCAGATGGATTAGCCTACTACATATCAAATCTAGATTTTGTATCCACCATTTAAAATTTAAATTACATTCTGAAATACACTGATCCGCCACAACATTAAAACCACCTGACTAATATCATGTAGGTCATGCGGCCAAAACAGCTCTGATGTGTCGAGGCATAGACTCAGAGGTCTGGCACCAAGATAATAGCAGCAGATCCTTTAAGTACTTTTTTTATTTAAATGTGTTATATGTTCATGTATTATAGACAACAAATAAAATAAAAATATTTCTCAAATGTGATGTGGGTAATATATATATATATATACAGTGAGGAAAATAAGTATTTGAACACCCTGCTATTTTGCAAGTTCTCCCACTTGGAAATCATGGAGGGGTCTGAAATTGTCATTGTAGGTGCATGTCCACTGTGAGAGACATAATCTAAAAAAAAAAATCCAGAAATCACAATATATGATTTTTTAACTATTTATTTGTATGATACAGCTGCAAATAAGTATTTGAACACCTGTCTATCAGCTAGAATTCTGACCCTCAAAGACCTTTTAGTCTGCCTTTAAAATGTCCACCTCCACTCCATTTATTATCCTAAATTAAATGCACCTGTTTGAGGTCGTTAGCTGCATAAAGACACCTGTCCACCCCATATAATCAGTAAGAATCCAACTACTAACATGGCCAAGACCAAAGAGCTGTCCAAAGACACTAGAGACAAAATTGTACACCTCCACAAGGCTGGAAAGGGCTACGGGGAAATTACCAAGCAGCTTGGTGAAAAAAGGTCCACTGTTGGAACAATCATTAGAAAATGGAAGAAGCTAAACATGACTGTCAATCTCCCTCGGACTGGGGCTCCATGCAAGATCTCACCTCGTGGGGTCTCAATGATCCTAAGAAAGGTGAGAAATCAGCCCAGAACTACACGGGAGGAGCTGGTCAATGACCTGAAAAGAGCTGGGACCACCGTTTCCAAGGTTACTGTTGGTAATACACTAAGACGTCATGGTTTGAAATCATGCATGGCACGGAAGGTTCCCCTGCTTAAACCAGCACGTGTCAAGGCCTGTCTTAAGTTTGCCTATGACCATTTGGATGATCCAGAGGAGTCATGGGAGAAAGTCATGTGGTCAGATGAGACCAAAATAGAACTTTTTGGTCATAATTCCACTAAACGTGTTTGGAGGAAGAAGAATGATGAGTACCATCCCAAGAACACCATCCCTACTGTGAAGCATGGGGGTGGTAGCATCATGCTTTGGGTTTTTTTTTGGGTTAACAACCTCCTTCCCTCAGTTAGAGCATTGAAGATGGGTCGAGGCTGGGTCTTCCAACATGACAATGACCCGAAGCACACAGCCAGGATAACCAAGGAGTGGCTCTGTAAGAAGCATATCAAGGTTCTGGCGTGGCCTAGCCAGTCTCCAGACCTAAACCCAATAGAGAATCTTTGGAGGGAGCTCAAACTCCGTGTTTCTCAGTGACAGCCCAGAAACCTGACTGATCTAGAGAAGATCTGTGTGGAGGAGTGGGCCAAAATCCCTCCTGCAGTGTGTGCAAACCTGGTGAAAAACTACAGGAAACATTTGACCTCTGTAATTGCAAACAAAGGCTACTGTACCAAATATTAACATTGATTTTCTCAGGTGTTCAAATACTTATTTGCAGCTGTATCATACAAATAAATAGTTAAAAAATCATACATTGTGATTTCTGGATTTTTTTTTTTAGATTATGTCTCTCACAGTGGACATGCACCTACGATGACAATTTCAGACCCCTCCATGATTTCCAAGTGGGAGAACTTGCAAAATAGCAGGGTGTTCAAATACTTATTTTCCTCACTATATATATATATAGGCTACATACATGCATTTTCCAAAATATACAAAATATGGCCAAAACATTATTGGTGGAAATTATATTTAAGTAGGCCTACATTTTGAAATATATTTTAGCATATATAATTTTTGTATATTTTGAAATATTTGTAAAAATATATTTGAAAATATAATTTGTGTGTGTAATGTTTTTAACTTTTAACTTTCTGTTTTTAACTAACCATTTGTGCTGTTTTTTTTTAAATGTATGTATACATTTTCTTATTGCTTTGAACCTCGTCCCCTTTTTTATTTCCCTTGCTTGTGTCAGTCGTTCTGTGTCTACTCTTAGCTGCTCCAGCGACTGTTTATGTTATAAAAAAAAAAATACTTTTCTCAAATTCTATAGGGATTTGCCTAAAATACACACTCTATACAATGTGCATTGTATATTCCATCCTACTTATTTGAAATAAATTTGTGTTAAAAACATAAATAAAAAAAATGACAAAAATGTATGACAAAAATCGACGGAGTTATTTGAGTCTCTTTCATACCGATAAGAAAAAAAGCGAGCCGACCCCAGGTGTTAAGTATGGCTAAACTTTGCGATGAACTGACGAACAGGATGAAGGGTTTTTACATTGTGGGATAAAACCATTAGTTAATAAAAAGAGAGGAGACCAAGTTTAAAGAATCCCTTCCACTGAAAACGGTATGTTCACCGTCAACCAATACTGTACATAATCACATTAAAAAATCATTAGAATTTCAGGGTTCGTCATTTACAATTAGCTGGGGATCCTGGGAACCAACAAGAGGAATGTGCGCTCAGCTTCTGACTGCTGTAAGTCCTCTAGTTACTGAAGTTCCTCTGAGGCCTGCTGGCATCTGTAGGTAGGCAACTCTTTGCTATACTGCATTGCCACCGTAAAAAAAAGAAATGAATGTAATTCTGCATGAGCGTGTGTGTCTAAACACTTTCCTCTTTAGATCAGAGCAGCTTTACAGTTTGTTTTATTGAGGATTTGGACTGTTCAGTGTGTGAAAAGATAAAAGATTTCCAATATTTCCAGTAACAGGTTGCTACATTATCTTCCTTAAGTCCTTCAAAATCATCTGAGATGTAGCTTTTATTAGAAGCTGCAGAAAGTGTTTTTTTTATTTATTTGTCATCACAGTGACCGGTTGTCTCTACCACGTTTCTCTTTTTGTCTCTCTATTTCTCTTCTCTTCTTTCCTCTCTTTGTTCAGCTTTCTACGTCTTAAAGGGATAGTTCACCCAAAAATGAAAATTCTGTCATCATTTACTCACCCTCAAGTTGTTCCAAACCTGTATGAGTTTCTTTGTTCTGCTGAACACAAAGGAAGATATTTGGAAGAATGTTTGTAACCAAACAGATCTCGGTCCCCATTGACTTCCATAGTATATTTTTTTCCTACTATGGAAGTCAATGGGGACCGAGATCTGTTTGATTACAAACATTCTTCCAAATATCTTCCTTTGTGTTCAGCAGAACAAAGAAACTCATACAGGTTTGGAACAACTTGAGGGTGAGTAAATGATGACAGAATTTTCATTTTTGGGTGAACTATCCCTTTAACCTCCCCCTCTTAGGCAAAAAGAAGATTCAGAAAGATTAAGACTAAAGCAGTAGATCTCAGGGGCCTTGGGGAAAGAGATTACCTGTGCTTCGTTTCCTGGCCTGTCTCTAGGACACCACGTCCTGTCAAAGACCAGCAATACTCTGATCATTTTGTGACTCACAGAGCTGTACCAATACACACTGCTTCCTATGTCACCACATATAAAAACACATTTTGTCTCGGTCAGAGTAGTGGGACAGTGGGTCAATGTTCTAACAAAATAACTTTTTTCTGACAAGAGGAGGCAGAAATGTATCAAATGGATAGTTCTGCTATCTGAGCCCTGTTCAAAGTTGTAAAATATGCACACCTGTGTCCGCACATCAATTGAATTCTACATGAATGCATTATGATGCAAGAGTAAACAGTCTATAGTTAGGATAAGAAATGATATTACTTGGTGTAAGAACTATTTTTAGTTAATTATTATAATTAGTTTACTGAACATTAGCATTTATCACAAATATCACGATAAGCCACTCAAGGCTATGCGTTATACAGATTTCACCGCAGAAAAAGGGATTCTTAACATCCTTTAACCATTGTGAAATCAGTCTTCTTGAGGCATGATGAAAGGTGTATTAATCGGAGGTGATGAGGCGTCATGAAGTAGTACGCGTTTACAAAACAGATAACAAGAGTTTAGAAACTTTAACAAGAGAGACATTTATAGATCTATTGTATTGGTCAGAGCAAACAATCTGTTTAGAAATTTCCAAAGCAAAATCAACTTTGAATTTATCAGAAAACAGGAGACTTTATTAATAGTGTTATCAAAAGTAACACATGCAACTAATGAGTTTTTACATGAAATTCATTCATTTTGTTCTGTGTGATTTAAAAAAAAAACTCTATAGCGTGGAACCTCTAGCACCTGGTATATATGTATAATCAAACCCAAGATACATGTTACTAATATGTCCAATAACTTACATGTTGGAATTTAATCCTCATGTTAAAGAGATAGTTCACCCAAAAATGAAAAGTCATACAGTTTTCAAACAACATGAGTGTGTGTAAATGATGACAGAAATGTAATTTTTGGGTGAACTATCTCTTTAATACAGGAAAGCTGTTTATGCAAACAATAGAGAGCTGACTAAAGAGTGCAGCTTCAAGAATTTACACTATCAGTGTTATCTACACAACTTGCCAAACATATTATTAATAACGTATGGACCTGTTAATTATTTGGGAGCCTGGGCGATTCTGGCTGACATACAAATAATTATTTTCATTTAATGAACATAAACAAAAATGGCAGATATTATAAATATTATAAAATACTACTTTGATTTAAAAAAAAAAAAATAGAAGCAGGCAAGGGTCAATAACAGCTGTTCTACTTTATTCAACAAAGTAACAAAAAGAAGGTAATTTAATAAACTCAGGCGCAATACAGAATGATGAAGCACTGTGACGGTCATGCATAGTTATGTGTTTAACTGTGTGGTGTTGGGCAGTTTACAGTCTCCTTTTGTCCCTGAAGGTATCAGCGCCCGTAAACCAGCGCTAGACGCTGTGGGGAGGATAAATACTCCGGCTCTTTGGTTCCACTCCTGCCAGCAGCAGCAACACATCTTTGTTTTGTTATATTATGTTTTGTTACCACTTCTCAGCACCAAAACGTCACTCTAGTCACTCATCCACATTTACACCACTGATGCCACTGACTAACACACTCTACATTGTTAATTGTTAGTTTATTGATTAAGTTGTTATAATAAATATGTTTACTTTTGGCAATACTCCGTGTCCTCTTCGCATTTGTCATGACCTTTGAGCTGGGTTATGACAGAACAATGAAAGTGAAAACTTCTGGACACTGAACAGAGCCAATCACAGGGCTTAAATACACAGGAGATAACTGAAGGCTAAACAAGGGGCAGGTGAACATAATCAATAACGGAGGTAAGGGAACAAGTGAGGGAACAAACTAGACAGAGGGAAAACAGGAAACAGGAACTAACAATCTAACTAACAGTGTCACAGTTCTTCAAAACGAAACTGAAATTAAAATTAAAAAAAAAAAAATTATAGTGGTCTGAAATACACAAAATGATTGCTTTACTTTTTTCATGAAAAACTCATTTTTATACACAAAACAAGCTATTGCTGTCCGTGTCCACAGCAACCCACGCCAGTGCTCTTCAAAATAATGGCGAAGTTAAAGAGTAAAACGGATAGTTCAACCAAAAATGAAAATTGTACCATCACTTACTTACCTCATGTTGTTCTAAACCTGTATGACTGTATGAACACAAATAACACCGTGTCCTAACCAGACGCGATGTGATAAGATTCCAGCGACAAGCAATTTGCCTGTCCACACCAGAAGCGACACGACTATGAGATGCATCAAAATCAATCAAAACCCACAGCCAATCAGAACAGCGTGTGGGCGGACTCTTGCGGCACAGCACCAGAGAGAAATTTTGGAGGCTCTTTTGATTGGATAAGTAGGCTACATAATCAAATTCACAAATATTATACCTTTATTCAAAATACATACTGAGTTACTAAAACAATCTTTGTTAAAGAATACACTTGTTTGTTCACAGTTTGAACGTTCTTGTTTCCATTTGTTTCAAGATCTGAGGTGAATTATCCATTGTTGCTTTCACGCCTACAAAGCTGGGAGCACTAAATGATATTCAAAGTCACATTACACGCTTTTAACATGCTCATAAACAGCATGTTAAAGCACATAAACAGTACCTGAGATTATCATTGCCACACTTTGTGTTTGTTGTTCCAGCGCAAATAGAAACCGTTTCTAAAATAGAATCGTCGCATGTCACCGTCGCGGCTGGTTAGGACAAAAACTCTGATTAACATAGAAAAGATACATTTTATCGCCTGTCACGGATAGTAGATGTAGTCACGGATGTAGTTAGGACACGGTGTAAAGGTATTCTTAAGAACATTGGGGTCAAAAGTAATATTGGACCTCATTGACTCATTTATGGGCAAAAACTGTTCAGATATCTTCTTTTGTGTTTTACAGGATTGGAACATCATTTTTGGCCAAATTTCCCTTAAATCTATCTGTCATAATCTAGCTATACATGAATGCTAGATGATGATCTAAAAAAAAGGCAGAAATAATTACACATCATACTGATTGATACTGCAAGATAAAGCCCTGCATTTCAGCCCGAGCCCGACGGGCCCCGACTTTTTTACGCCCCTAGGGCCGGGCTTCGGGCCAATTTTCACGTCATAGTTCACATGCGGGCCGGGCCTTGGGCCTTTTTTGGGTTATCCTTCTTTTTATATTTTTAGACATTAATTAAAAAAAAAATGAAAAGTTGACGTCGACGATAGAAAAACAACCATAGAAAGACATTTAATAACCTCATAACTTTCATAATCTTATAATTACACTGACATATGATTGACATGACAGTCGCACGCACACACGCACGCACACAGAGGGTTTCCCGTCAG
Source organism: Abramis brama (assembly GCF_963993115.1). Lineage (NCBI taxonomy): Eukaryota > Metazoa > Chordata > Actinopteri > Cypriniformes > Leuciscidae > Abramis > Abramis brama. Next base: position 22,883,220 of record NC_139967.1, on the reverse strand, counting down.
CGGAACCCACGATTCACCTCATGTGCAAATAATGGAGATTATTAAGAGAAAAATCGCGAGTGACAGAAGAGAGGACTGGGTTAAAATCTTCCACTGTGGATGCTATTCTTTTTCTCCACGATGCTCTGTAAGAGACTGTTCTAACTTTTCGTTTGATTGGACTTTATTTTCGTTTAACTGTTGGAAACTACTGGAAAAAAAGAATGGCCATGTTCTGTGGTGCATTTTTGAGGTAAGATAACCTGCAAGTTTGTTTTTGATTTATTTAATTTAATTTGTTTAGATTGACTATTGTTCATTTCGTTTGCGAGCGCTGTTGCGAGCAGCCTGAGCCTGCCTCATATTTCAAAAAATTTTTACTCACTGTGGTTTAATAAATAAACATTAAACTAACTGTCTGTGTGATATGCTTGAAGTGTTTTATATCTATGGATTTTATTGTAGCTAAGTAAAGTAGCCTATTAGCGTTGATTTGAGAGGCTAAATTGATCAAACATGTTTTACTCGCTGTTGGCTCGGCTTGCTTGGTCGTCATTTTTTTTTTTTTTTTAAATGCTCCAAACATTTGTCTAAATTAACTTAATAAAGAAATGAAAAGAAAAGAAACATAACTAACAAAACGGACAGTCTGCCGCTGTGAAAAAAAAAAAAAAAAAAAAAAAAAAAACGGGCTCGGGTCGGACTCGGCCTGATAATTCTGATGAGCTGTCGGACACGGGTCGGGCTAGGGCCTGAGCATCTCGGGCCTAGATTTGAGGCCCGTGCAGGGCTCTACTGCAAGATACAAAATAATAATAATGCAATGACAATTTATTGTGCATTCCTATTATTTTGTTTTCTTGGAACAAAATTCATTTTTCTATGACAAAATTATGCAATTGTTTTCAGATTAAAATATTTTAATTAATTTTAATTCCGGACAAAAGTTTGGTGTGTGGCGACCCCTGAGTGAGGTGTCAAATCAACCGGCTCATTGAGGAGAGGTGTGCTATGACTTTTCTAAGCGATCAGGTATACGCTGCGTCTGCAACCCTGCGTCTCTCCCTCTCTCTCTCCCTCAGAGGATTTGTATTATCAAGCAACCAATAAGTAATGGCCTAAAATCTTCATAGCCACACCCTAGCAACCAGTTACAGCACCCTAGCAACCACTAAGAGCTCCCTAGCAACCACTAAGAGCTCCCTAGCAACCACCCTAAACCAATATATATAGGCCTATATATATATTTTGACAACTACCAACCACCTAGTAACACCATAGCAACTACCAAAAATACCTTAGCAACCACCCTGAACACCCTAGCAACGTCTAGAAACGCTCTAGTAACCACCAAAAATACCCTAGCAACCACCCAGATCACCCTAGCAACTGCCTAACAACGCCCTAGCAACCACCCAGAACACCCTAGCAACCATCCAGAATACCCAAGCAACCGCCTAGCAACACCATAGCAACTACCCAGAATACCCTAGCAACCACCTAGCAACACCATAGCAACCACCCAGAACAGCCTAGCAACTGCATAGCAACGCCCTAGCAACCACCCAGAATACCCTAACAACCGCCTAGCAACCACCCAGAACACCTAGCAACTGCCTAGCAACTCCATATCAACCACCCAGAACACCCTAGCAATGCCCTAGCAACTAGGGCTGAACGATTTTGGAAAATAATCTAATTGCGATTTAGTTTTACCAATATTGCGATTGCGATTTAAGGCGAGACACGGTAGGCAAAAACATCGTTTTTTTTTACTGATCAATTTTGAAATTTTTGGATATTTGTCTTCAATAACAGACTTGTGGTGAAAAAAAGTCCAAAATACACATTTAGGTCTTTATTTTACTACACTTTGTCTGTTTGCGTCTGTAGATTTCTCATAAATTCAACAAAAGTTGGCGTTCTTAATCAACATGCTGCTCCGCGATCTGTCATCACATGCACCACTACAAAGCTCTCTCTCTCCTGTACAACCCTGTCGGATCCAAATATGGTCATTTCCTTTTTATCATCAACCTTTTTATATTATGAAGACATTTACAGAGGTATTTGTAAATATATTACTCCTAGCCTGATTTATATAACATTTTATTCCAAAAAAACATGGCGAAAATCATTTTTTAAGGCTATTGACAGTATTTTCTGATTTACAGGATAACAAAAGTAGATATCCATAAATCCCTCTGTAATTTTTTTCCCATCTAATATGTGAACACAATGAAAAAAATGTTTTTAACCTGGCTTTATCCAATACTCAGATTTCGTTTTTTAAAATATATGCAAATTAGCGCTTATTTAATTAGATATTGCCTAATTTGCATATTTAAACATTAAATTACAGAAAACTTGTAATACATTTTTTTCTCATCTTAATATAGGTAATCAACTGGGAAAGTTTCATGGTGATATCTGCTAGTTAAATTTTTTACCCTATTCACCTGTAGTGTCTTGCCTTAATATGCGATTATTTTTTAAGCTCTATATCTTTTCTATTATTCAACAAAAACAAGCAATAAATCATTGTAAAATAGATTCTCTATCTTTAGGCACCTCATGAGCTAATCTAATTTTTTTCTTATTAATTAATTGATCTTATTAATAAAACTTAAAATATTTAATTACATATGTAATTATAAGTAGGCCTACTTATAATAATTACACATTAAAAAACTAAATTAATACAATTACATGTTAATAATGTTAACTAATATAGCTTCAAAACAAATAACAAAGAGGGAGAAAAAAACATTACAAGCAATAATCAAAGAGTGCTTTCAGTATTAAAACGTTGTCTGAACGTTTTCATCTCTTTTGAAATTATAAGATTATGATATAACTGACTGTGTTACATTTATTTATCGCAGCTTTTGCGGTTAAAAAATCGCATTTCATAATATCGTGATATTATCGCAAATGCAATTAATCGTTCAGCCCTACTACAACCACCAAGAATACCCTAGCAACTGCCTGGCAACCAACCAGAACACCTTAGCAACCGCCTAACAATCACCCAGAACACCCTAGCAACGCCCTAGTAACCACCAAGAATACCATAACAACCGCCTAGCAACACCATAGCAACCACCCAGAACACCCTAGCAACCACCTAGCAACACTATACCAACCAATAAATAAATTTTAAAAAATTTATTTTAATTTTTAAAGCAATATCACACTCGTAGCCTTGCGATATCGTGCTTGTGCCTATTCGGCCATAGTACTGTACTGTACTGTACTGAAGGCACTCGTTATTAAAGATTTTAAGAACTTTATCTTTCTTTCTTTCTAACTAATCTTTATTTCTTTCTTCCTAATTTTTCTTTACTAGAAACATGGTAAATCATGTTAAACCATGCTAGAACAGTTAAAAACTTTTTCAAACTTTCTGGCTAGGCTTTTTCAAGCCAACTTAAAGTTTGTCTACGAACTTTACCATCTAGTTTTTAACTATTATCAATTCAATGTTTCAATTCAATTTTTTTTATATCTTATTAGAACACAGATGAGGGGAAAATATCTGGCCTTTTCAGATCACACTTATTACAAACTATAATTTTGCTGTCCACGAAAAAAAAACATGAGTAAGGTGGAATCTGCATATTTCAGTATTTTGGGCTGTGTGCCAGACCAGTCACACTAAAATCAGCCTTCTGATGAGAAGGAATGATTTAGAGAGAGAGAGAGAGAGAGAGAGAGAGAGAGAGAGAAAGAGAGAGAGAGAGAGAGAGAGAGACTATGTAAAGCCCATGGATATGACAACTGAATCCAGATACACACTAAAGCTGCTAAGTGATTTTATTACTGAAACCAATCAGCTGTTATAAAAATAAATACAGCTGGTAAAGGCTCATTAAAGCAAAACAGGCAAAATGGTCTTAAGACATCAGTTTTGTATACAGTAAGTGGTTACAGATCATGACATATATGAGAGTAATGAACAAAACAAATAAACAAACTGCCCTAGTCAAAATAAAACTATACCAAAATCAATTTAAAATACATTTATTTCATACTAAGTATACTTCAAATTAATTAACATATTTATTGACATATCACTTAAGACTTACTGATATAAAATTATAATTAAACTTTATTTGGAGTATTTCTTTATTGCACAATGCACATTTCTTAATATTAAGCCTAAAATGTCTTTTGATATTCTTATTGACGAGGACTGTATAATCTCTGTATAATATCAGTCTTTAAATGCAAGATATTTAAAGTGTACCTAAAGTACAGTATACTTGCAATAGTTCCACTACACAATCAAGTATTCTTAAGTATATCTTTAGTTGGACCTCAGCACTATTTATGCACAATTAAAGTACAAAATTAGTTGTTCCAATTTAGCAGACTTTAAGTATACCAGTTTAGCATACCAAAAGTACAATTGCAGGGTATTTTTATTAAGTAAAATATGTAAATAAATATGTAAATATGTACATAAATAGGTAAATGAATTTGTAGTATTCATAGCACAAAATAAATGTATTTCAGTATATATGTTTTTTTCACTAGGGTGAGTAGTTGAGTACAAAATGAGCACTATGTGTTGTTTCTTGTGCTATTGCTATGACTAATGTGACAGAGGATCTGCCTTCCCTTCTAGCTCTTCTATTTCTTGAGGATCAAGACAGAAACTTAAAGGTGTGGTCACACTGTGTTGTTTGGCAAATGTTTGGTAATGTGACTGCAACTTAAGGGGACATTTTACGACAGCAGCAGCGTGCGATGAGCTAATAACTGTTGTTGCTCATTACCGTGGCCACAAATCCACTGTTATTTATCCTGTGACTTATTTTATGAATGTAACTTTTCGTAGTTTCGATACTAATTTGTTTGCGTTCAAACAAATGACTGAATTTGGGTAGCCACCAGAGGGTTGTTCCATAAAAGACGCTTAGAAAAGCGGGGATTAAACTCCAAAACCGGACTTGAATGAGCCTAACAAATAAGTTGGGGCTAAAGTGGTTCCATAAAAGGTAATTGAAGTTCACGCAATCTCACTAATTTGATCCAGGTTTATCTAGTCTAGATAATTGCGTGTGCACGCGTTTCTTAAGCAGCCCTAGAGGTCGATCGTGGATCAAATCGATCCACCATCAAACAGCGTATATTTTGTGCTGTTTTATGCGTTTGTGACATGTTTTTTTTCCCCCTCAGTGCAAAACTTACATTTTACAGTTATATTCTGCATCTGTAAATGTTAGAAAGTCATGCAAATGTATCCATTTTGCTGCTAATCTTCATATTGAACGAGCGCTGCTGCGCGCATGCGCGCCAAATAGGAGCGCAATAATTCTGACTAAAATGTACATTTTGCTTGGAAAATTAATATGCGATATTTTATAACACTAGAAATATCTTCTAATTATAATAATTTATCTTTAGGATGTTGGATAAGTTGCAGTGAACTTCTAGCGAACAGAAGTAGCCTACTTCAGTGAACAGAAGTAGCCTAATTAGGGAAGATTTTTTTTAAGAAACTAAATATATAAAGATACAAAATATAGTTTTGGGTATAGGACCTATGCTACTTAATAAAGATGATGTATACTTATTTAGAATGCTGAGAATTACAGCTTTTAATGCCATAATTTTTTGGAGAAAGCAAGAATCCCCAGTTTTAAATGAGTAGATTTAATTTCTAAAGTACATTATGGAGAGGATAACATGAAATTAAGAGCAAATGTATACATTTTGAAAAGATATGTGCAACTCTAAAATCAAAGAATATTCCATAAAATAAAGGAATATATATTAGCCTACATTAACTACATTTTTATATAACCCTCCCTCCCTTTTATTTCTAGTTATTTGTTATTTTATTTATTTAATTATTTAATATTGAATATTTGATATTCAAATAATATTACTTGAATAACTATTAGGAATGATGTGTCATTATAAGAGTTTGATATAAATATGTGAATGTTAAATTTTTCTTAATATTTATTTATTGTTTTTTGTCTTTTCCCCCTTAAATCATATGTAAATGTGTCTAACTATGTACTTTTTGGTTATTGTTCTAATCATGTGTTTTTTAGGCTATGTGTTGGTGGGTATTATCACAAAAGAAAAAAAGTAGAAGGAAAAATAAGGAATATTTATTGGGGGAAAATATGATGTCTTTAAATGAACTGTCAATTTGTATAATTGTGTTAAATGTTTTTGAATTGAAAGACATAATAAAGTACATAATATATATATATATATATATATATATATATATATATATATATATATATATATATATATATATATATATATATGCTAAAATATTTGTTATTTGGACATTAGATGTGCCTTATTTAGAATTTTAAACCTACAAGTATATTTTTATGATAGCAATAACTGTAAAGGGACTATTGTAATGGGGTAAATCAAATGTAGGCTAATATACTGTCAATTACTAAGCTCAGATTCATCTTACCAGTTAAAATTTATACTGTGCTTTTGTAATTATTTATTTTTAATTTTGTGATTTTAACTTCTGCTTTACAAAGCTTTTTTTTAGATTGTGTTCTAATGTTCTTCTAATCATAAACATGTACTACAGCTGCCAAACAAAACCAGAGAGAAATGTATTCATAAATCAAAATCTAATTAAATCTTGGGCACAAAACATTCAGCCAGGAAAAAAAGAAAACCTGTAGTATATATATTGTATTTAGGCCTATCTATCTATATATCTATATCTATATATATATATATATACAGTATATATATATATATATATATATATATATATATATGTCTATATTGTCTAATTTATCATTGTAGCCTTATTTAAGTTGATTTTCTGTATACTGTGTATTTATTTTTGGACTAATAGTGGTTAATAAAGTCCAATAATGGCATGAGAGAGTGTCAGTGGTAATATCATTGTGTTCCTATTGGTCAGTGTTAGAGGATCCGTGTAACAACTGAGGCTTAGCCTGACAGTTAGCCTGCCCTGGACCAGGCTAGTTTCCCAGCATAAGTTGCCAGGGTAACTGAGTTTGAACTATTTTAAGTTTGCTTTATGAAACAGAATCCACCGACAATAAGTCTGACTTGCCAAAATAAGCCTGGCTTGTATTCTAATCTTGTTTTATGGAACAACCCTCAGATGTTCAAAAAGTTGGCAAAACATGTTGATGTGACAGGCTTCACAATACATCAGTGCAAAAAAAAAACGTATTGGCAGAACTTGTTTAAAAATAATCCCCTTCAATTATTATTTTTATTATTATTACATTTGATTGATAATGGGGTTATGGCAGTAAACACTAGGGTTTAACACACTGTAAAAAATGATTTTTTGGTGAAGTAAATACTACTGAAAAAAAACTATGTAATTTACATGAAAAAGTTAGTTCAGGCAAGAATTAAAAAAACGAAGTAAATTCCATATCAGTACTTAATTCAAGCGAGTAGAAATGAAAGCGTAAATACCAACTCAATAAAATTAAGTAAAAATTACTCAGCTTTTCTGATACTGGGGTTCCCATCATGCACTGGACCTTGAATAATTAATGAGGTTAATTTTTCACTGGTTTCCAGCTGTATTTACACTGTTTTATCATTGCTTTTGTTGTCAGGATTAGTAACTTGCCATTTTGTGACATTGAGTAAATTTTCTGCTCAAAATGACACATTCAAACACAAAAACGATCCATCAAATGTTACCGTCATTGTGTATTGTCTACCAAGTACTGAGGTCTTTGCATTCACATGATGCTTAACATCTGACATGCTGTAGTATAAATTACTTAGATAATCTAAGTAAAGCACATACTATAAATGACTGGTATAATTCAATATTATTGTTTGAGTGAAATGTAATGCAAAGGAAATTTCAACTAAATCGATATTAATCAACCTTTTACTAGCCAAGTTAAAATTACTTATTTTCTGTGTTACTTTCACTTAACTAGGTTAAGTAAAGTTTACTTAATTCCATATTCCAAGTAAATTTAACTAGTAAGATTTCTAATTAAAGCTACTGATGAATATGTTTAGGTTTTTACTTGGCAAATCTTTGTAAATTTACTAGCATTTTCTGAGTGAAAAAAGTTGCCTAGCTTTTTTCAAGTAAATCCTACTCCAAATTTTTTTCAGTGCAGTTGCTGACAGACAAGTCCAAACCATATAGTCCTAACACTTCATCAACATGCCATCTACCTTTTGATATGAAGGATTGCATGCACTATGACCGACCACAAAGGGCAGTACTATACTGTGTCTCTTTTTGTTTCTGTGTTGCTCTTTTTTGTGGATTGGTATCCACTGTCACCTGAACATTTGACATCACATCTCACATTGCTCTAAGCCTTCTTACAGAGAAGTCAATCAATGGCAACTTGAGCTTGAAGTCTCAATATCTTAAATGAAGCGCAGGATTCATGGGTACACTTGACCGTGCTGGTTGGTGCAACACATATTTTTTTGCACAATGGAAAGATGAAAGTGCTTTCTGTAAATTGAAGTAAATTCATCCTCCATAAATATGCTATTCATAGACTCTTTACTGCTTTTTTGTGAATAAAGTTCATACCATTGGGAAATTTGCATAGTCACATTCTCAAATCAAATCATATGTATGTGTGTATGGTTTCCAAGTACGTTTAGTGTGGATTAGGGCTGCTGCAATTATTATATAATCACCAGAGCTTGATTATTTGTGATACTTGTGATCATTTTACTTTTTTGGTAAGGAAAGTTTAAGAGAATACTGGGCATGAAACCAGCGTTTCTAAGTCTCCCTTTCTCATGCAGTGGATGCTCTAAAAAAAAACCTCTAAAACACTTACAGGTTACCATAAAAAGCTAATGTAATGCAAGAAAACAAAGAACAGTAAGCATGTTTAAAAACAACTCTGCACAGAACCTCAAAGGTCATCCTTCATGGGAAATGATCGAGGAATTAATGGAACACCTTAAAAATTAAGAAATTATTACAGAAAAATATGTGGTGATTTATGGTCTTGAATATTAATATTAATATTAATATTAATATTGAGTTTTTGGTCACACATCACCTGAGTAATGAATGTGAAAGTGTCAGATGATTCCTTCCTATATTACGGGGCACCAGCCAAGGAATTTCACCTTGACAGTAAAGAACATTAATGGGAGATTGTTGACTGAATTAGAAGTATATAAATTGGAGGAAGTTCATCATCTGACCAATCTGAAGGATTTGTGAGATATCGTTAACTTGTAGAGCCTCTTACTGTATTATCAACACAAGGGAGACACAAGTGTAATAAAAGGATTTTATAAAAAAAAAGGATAGACAAGAGTAACTAATAACTACTGAATGGATAAAGTGCAAAAAGATTGATAAACGCAAGGGACTGAGTTGGATGTTACTATGGCAGTTACAAGTTTTCTTGTGGTAAGATAAACAGTAGTTCCACTGGAAGTTATAAGGTAAACCTTAATCTGAATTCAACAGATAAATCGAGAGATTATTTGTTATTAACTGACATCAGCTATGCAAAATCTAATGCAAATCATATACTGACAATATACACTAATGCCAAGGTCTCTGGAAAGAGGTTTGGTGCGCCTGGTGACATGCTGAGTCAGAGCGGCGACGTCTTCCACTTGCTGAGCTGGGCCGCGTTTGCAGTGGGATGAAAGGAATTGGAATCCATTTCACAGCCTTGAATGCAAAGTACTTTTGAACGTTGAACTCCTGGAGCACAGAGAAGGTCCTTATTCTTGAACACGCAGATGAAGGAGCCTTGAAGTTAAAGGTTCTAACGTCTGTGCAGATGATCCTCATAATCTGCTTGTGGTCGTTGTCTCTGTTGCCGTTTTCAAACTCCCCAAATTCACTTCTTGCCGAACTTCTTTGTTTCTCTCTTTAGAGCAACTTCACAACTCCATAGAGTTGCACTTAGAGCTTAGCACATCTTGGAACTGGAACCTTGAACCAGAACCAGAACAACTCTTTAGGGGCTTTTGCACCGGTTAGTTCTAGGAACTTAGTTCTAGGAACTAGCCACCAGGGTGGTTCCCTGAAAACTAATGGTTCCCTTAGGAACATTTTCCTGGTTGCATTCGCACCGTCAGTAGGAACTCTGAAGTAACGTAAGCCACGCTTGTTGTTGTGACTTTTATTTTGACGGCGCGGCGGACCTTTATTTTGACGGTGCTGAGAACGCCAGAGCCTGAGCCACACAGTGCTCACATTCCTGTCTAATACGTTATTAGATAGAACTGTTGTACATAGAAAGTATATACAGTATATGAAAAGGTATTAGCGTATGCCATGTGGTTTGATGTCCAGTGTTGCAACCTGAGCAGAAATACATAATCATGGCTTGGTCCTCTCAAAGTTACGTTGGATTTTCTCCTTAGCATAAAGGTAAAGAGGCCCATCTATCACTGTTTTCTATGTTCGTAGAGTTAGTTTGTGGAGTAAATATATAGGCTATAATCTGTGTGTTTGACACAGCTTTTTTTTAAATGGGGGGTGCTGGTGTTTCGTGTGCGTTCGGCCAATCAGCGTACACTAACGTCACTGGTAGTATAGGGCAGTATGTTTCAGAGGTGGCCACCATATGGCCCCTCTCTGGTATGAGGTTAATTTGCATAGCTTAAAGTTCATGTTTAGAACAATGTCTTTAAGGTTTTTCCTATGCATAATTCACTTACCAAACCAGTTCCAGATTAACCAGACATGCTGAAAACAAAGACCAAACATCATTGGGTAATTTTGAACTTTTACCCATGCATTCATGTACACCTTAATAGGTAAGTTTTAAAATTTTAAAGTATTTAAAGTAAGTATATACAGTTCTTTAAATAGATATGAAGAAGATTTGCTCTATTTTGTCCATTGTGTGTCCATTTTGCATAGAAAATCCATTCTTTGTGGCTTCAAGCTCATGTTGTTGAATGCGTTTGAACAGCCACTAAAGACCGCCTACTCTCTGAATACTGAACTAATGCATAATCATTGCGGTATGTGTTATTGGGAAGCATGCTTGTCAGACGGAGCAAAGGGAAGCAAAGGGACCAGCCCATAGACCCTCCCCTCGAAGTAATCAGGACAGAAGTGGTCAAAAGTGGACAAACGAGACGGATTAAAACACCAGGTGTAAATGGTAATGTCTCTCCCTCGTCCACTTGTGATCCGATCGATCAAAACACATCTTAATACCAGGTGGAAACAGGGCCTGAGAGTCTGTAGTCATTCATACCTTGGTCTCAGGACTGAGGGACTGTGGTGAACAATGGGCAAATGGTGATGGAATCTGTGATCAATGACATGCTAATGTCATCATTATCCCCTTCCACAAATGGTACCTGGCAATTGTCTTTGCAGGCTTATCTCCTTGCCCACCTAAATCCTTGTTTGTGGAACTTGAGGTGTGAGTTTTAGAGTCCTGTCCTTTTCATCATGGCAGATGAAAGGGGACTGATGTTGTGATGAGGGAGTCTGCCCTCATCTTTGCCTGCTGATTACCACATATACTACCAAGGTCATACAAAATAGCTAATCATTTTGATCAAGTTGACTCAAGTAAAAGTAGCACATGAATAAAATAGTCCAGGAAATACTTTTCATTAAAGTTTTCATTATGAAAAGTACAAGTGACTGATAGCAGAGCGGATTATAGCCATGCCAACAAAGTTTATCGGCCGTGAGTAATGTCAGGGTGCTGGAGTCTGGTAGGATACGCAAGAGCCTCAAGCCACAACTCAAGACACAATAGAATTAGCAGAAAAAAGTCGAAAAGCTGCATTTAAAACCACTCATCCAGAAGTGGAATGGAATGGAAATGGAATGGAAATTATTTTATTTGAAACAGGGACAATGCACAAATAAACATTAAACTTGTTAAACAAGAAAATATGTCTTGGGCCAGGTTATAGCAACAATTGCTAATTTCCACCTGTAGTCCCTGGGCAGGTATGACAAATTTTAAAAATAACAATTTTAAAATAGAAATTTCACAGAATTATGGATAAAATGATGTCCATTGAGATTACAAACAAACAAGTTTGCAAAAAACAGAACCAGGAAGTCCATCAACCCATTTACTCTCTGTCTCCTCTCTCTCCAGCAAACACACTTAAACAGTTCAGTAGCATCTTAAGCACACACCTACACCCACCCACCACACACACACACACACACACACACACACACACACACACACACACACACACACACACACACACACACACACACACACACACACACACACACACACACACACACACACACACACAGGTATACTATCTCAAAGATGTGTGCAAACTTGCTTACTTAGCAACCAACTCTTTGTCAGGCATGAGAAAGTGTGAGAATCTGTGCACAAGATATGTTCCGTGGGAAGGGTATTCCACTGCCTCATGGCTACACATGAGAAGGAGGAACTCCCAAATTGAGTTTTACGTTGTGGGAAGCTACACTCCGCCCTTGTGACACTTCTAGTTGTTCGCACTGTTTTTTCGGGGCAGAGTGTCACAAACTTTTTCAGAGGGGGAGCAGTAGCACTATATATGATTTTATGTAGCAAAGACACATTTGAGTGTTTTATTAGATTATCAAAACTAAGTAATCATATTTGACGAGTGCTCTGGACAAGTGCTCTGGACAATGCATAACTGGTTGGGTTCCCACCAGAACTGAATGAACTTGTTGGCATGTCTCTGCCTCAATAATAATACTGAATTATACATACATCAATAATACATCAAGTTGAAGCAATGTCCAGGGTGATGCTTGTTTTTCCAGCATGCATTTCATGCATCTGGTTTTGTAATTACTGGTATAGCTCAACTCATGTTTCTTGTTGAGGAAAGTTTGTTCTTATGCATTCTGATCCCAACATGTTTAATTTAAGCAATGGTGGACACTGACAAAGTACTGTTACTCCTTTACTGTACTTAAGTAAATTTTTACAGCTGTACTTTATCAATGTATTTTGATTAAAGAAAACTTTACTTTTGACTACATTCCAGAAAAAAATAAATTTGTTGTTATTTTGAAGCAAAGAAATAAATAATGTTAAAATAAAAATAGGCGCCAATCAGTTTCAATGGTAAAGCCCTCTCTCTCATGATTCAAGCTCTCAAAGTGTTCTGTACAGCGCTTTGCTTCCTCTGCTGTCATAAACACAACAATAATGGCCGCATTGGGAGTTGTCCAGAAATGCACATCTGCATTTTTCCCAGCACACAAAAAAACAGTGTACAGCTAGTTATGTTTTGACAGATGGATTAACTGTCGATTACAGCAATATATGGTTTGTGTATATTCGTCCATCGGTCACAAGTTTTTTCACCTATTATGGAGGATGCTAAGCTTGCTATACAATGATAAAGGCTACACCTATGATAAATAATACATTTAATGCCAAAGTCTATAAGGATTCACATAAGATCAGAAAAGTTGTATGCACTTGATGGTTTTTTAAAATGTATACACTTTAGGTATTGTTGTTTCTTTATGTCTTTTGATGGATGAATTATGCAAAAAAAAGTCATTTGAGTAAATAGCAGATTATATAATTTGTGCAAAAACACTTTTGTCAGCTATTTTGAACTGATGTTATAATTGATGTTATGATGAAATAAAAAGTTTAAAGTAGTCACCCATGATGGTTCTGATGTAATATACTCAGGTTAAAATGGCTTTTAAAGATTGGAGGTCATGCATAAAATGTTTAATTCATTTTGAAAGTTTAATCTTATATTGCATGGTGATTATTAATAAGTTTGCTTATTTACAAATCATGCATATTTAATGTTTGCATCCACACAAATCACATTTAAATGACAATGATTTCCTACTTTAATTTCGGCGCAGAATTTGCAAAAAGACGAAATGGACTCGATAATAATGCCACAACAAGTAACCATGTTAATTCTAAATGCCTGATCTGTGCCCAGTAATTTCTGATATAATGATTCATGTATCGTCAGATGTTCTTTGTCTGTGTAAATCAAACCAGTGACTAAGCAATCAACTTCACATAGTTTCTCTTAGTAGGGTGAAAATTAGGGATGTCCCGATCCGATCACGTGATCGGAAATCGGGCCCGATCACGTGTTTTCAGACTCGATCGGAATCGGACGTTACCTCCCGATCAGGACTCGGATATATATGTATATATATTCTCATTATTTTTTTAACACATCTATAGTTATGCGGTGGCACAGAGTTAAGCCCAATTTATACTTCTGCGTCGAACTCACGCCGTAGCTACGTCGTAGGCTGTGTGTAGCGCGCGTACCCTTCGGCGTACCCTGACGTGCACCTCTCCAAAAATGTAACAACGCGTCAACTCTACGCGGACGCAAGCGCTGTGATTGGTCTGCTAGGACCGCTCCCTCGGGTTTCACATGCTCCCTCTGCGCGCGTCAACGCGGACAACGACGCAGAAGTATAAATGAAAACCAACGCGTTGCCTACAGCGTAGAGGCTCCGGCGTAGGTCCGACGCAGAAGTATAAATCAGCCTTTACGCCGGTTTCACACTGCATGCGTTAGCAGAGCGTAAGCAGCGCAGGAGCAGTGCGTATGGTGAGCAGGAGCAGGACACGCGCGTTTTGCTTTCACACTGGCAGCGTTTGTCACGCGCGGCTGAACCGTGGGTTGTGTAGGCTACAGTCTGTAAAATCACAAATCACACAGTCTGTAGCCTACAGACAGAGTAGCCTACTCTATAATGGATAAGTTGGCATTGCTTTTTTTTCGTTTTCAAATACATTTAAGAGAAAAGACTTGTCAAGAAGCTTATTTTATTAATAATTTCATATAACTTTTGGTTCATCTTTGTTTTTATTGTTATGGCAACAAGTTTGTTTTTGGACATTTGTTTTCTTTTTAAATTGCTGTTGGTCATTTGATTGACTGTTTAAAACACAATAGATATCATCAGTGCACTTTTTGGATAAAACTGTGGTGTATTTTGGCCATGATCAATGTATTGTCACTTTAATTCAGCAAAAGCGGCGCAGCAAAAATAGACTCGGCGCCGAAACGATCGCGGCACTGCTGCTCTGCTACGCACTGCGCGCCACCTCTGTGCGCGGTGTGAATGCTCTAAAGCCTGGTTTAATCTGTTAACATGGGCGGCGAAAAAAATACGCACTGCACGCTCTGCTAACAGTGCAGTGTGAAACCGGCATAAGAGTTAGGAGTGCAGTTCCTAAAAGCACATTACTGGCTTTGCAAACACTGTAGCACTTTTATTTTTTATTTGTTTACATGCCTGCCAGGTATTTTAAGTTGAGGTGCTATTTGTTTATATATTAGACTTTTTTTATATTTACTGTTGCACTAAAGTCCAAAAGTGAATAATTTATTTATTACTTGATTGTTCAAGCTACCTCACAGAAGTGCTCTGTTTGTTAACAGAGTTGTTGAATGTTAAAATAAGGTGAATTAAATAAAAAATAAGGAACATCCTGGATCTGTTTTTTCGCTCTTCTTTATTCTTTTTTTATGTATTAAGTATTGGATCGGGACTCGGTATCGGCAGATACTCAAAATCAAATGACTCGGACTCGAGGGCAAAAAAACCTGATCGGGACATCCCTAGTGAAAATATTCTGTTATTTAAACTGTGATTAAATTAAAGCGATCAAAAAACTTTACAATCGCTGGAACTGTCAATCAAACAGCGCAGGTTTATCGGTGACTTATGCTGCCTTCACGTGCTATCGGAATTATCGTAAATACTAGCTTCCTAATTAAAATATTGGACATGAATCCCCTCTCAAGTCAAAATTTGAATGCGATGAGCTCGTAATCACAACTTCAGAAGTGTTTTTGAGACTGTCTTTGTTCACTGCAGTTTTAAAGAGAAAATACTCAGCAATGGTTTATTTTAAAGCACATTAAAAACACCACATAGACATTAAAACATTAAAAGCTTGATATTCAAAGGCGAACTTTAAGAATTTTCCCATAAATGTGTCATATAATCTCTGAAAATGGGAGAATCTCGGCATCAATGTGGTATTTGGCACACAGTCAGGATAATTATGGTTCAAATGTGTTGCAGTTTAAAAATAATAATTTTGTTTTGACATTTTTTACATTTTACATTACATCTCAAAAACAGTACTTTTTTAAGCCCAAAATTCAGTAAATAATTGACATGGCCTTACTTAGGCAATCTTAAAGGGTTATGAAACCCCCCTCTTTCAGCTCAAGTCTAGCTCACAATCTTTTTGAAAAATGCAACTTAAATGGGTGTGGTGGCTGTGAGAAGAAGGGAGGGGAGTGGGTGTGGTATGGTATGGCACGGCAGGAGGGGGGGGGGGGGATGGGGGGGATGGGGGGGACTGTCATCGCCAGTGGCCCATGCATATCGACTGTCACTATAAATCAGTGGTAACACGTGAGTAAATGCTAAAAATTTTTTATAGCTGGCAAAGTTAAAGTCTAATGAAATACACGGACACCTTATTTTTGTCCTTTCAAAAGTAACAATGCCCTGCTACATCTATTAGCCTACAGTAATCATAATTGTATTTAAAACATATAAATTGTTTCTATACACACTATAAATGCATATATTTGAAAATAATACATTTTCCGCAAAAAAAAAAAAAAAACGTTCCGTACATAGCCTATCTACGCGCCCCCTAAACACACATAATAAAGATGGACAGTGACACAGAAATTTTCATAAATTAAGCATGCGTGCCATACAATTGAGGTATTATCGAAATATCAAAATTTTAATAACGAGTGATTATTTAACAAAAGGCAAGTAAAATGGTCAGGGTTACATTTTAGACACACACACACACACACACACACACCTCTGAAGCGATAGAAAAGTCCTCGGGACCGCATCACTAGACACAACCTGCATTGGTGTACAAGGCCGAAGTCCACCATTCTCCAGTTGAGTGGTTGCTACACACACATAGTTTAGATGTGTCCGTGGTCTATGGCCGGAGTCCAGCCCGGGCAGCATTGCGGGGAAAGACGCACTGGAACTTTTGCACCACGAAAACAAGCGTGCGTCCCATCATTGCTCTCTCCAGAGTTGCCAACTCTCGCGAGACAAATAAGCAACTGGAGCTTCAAAAACAAGCCCAAAACAAGCCCAATATTATTAGATATACTAAAATATATAGTAGAATATATTATAGTATACATTCTCATACTTGTATAAGTAATTCATATATAGGCTATAATATATATATATTTATTTATTTATTATAATTTATTATTTATTTCCAATATCTCCGATTTGTACCTGCACATCGCTTTACTCTGATCACCAACCACTTGACCTATTCACTTGTTTATCCTTTTCCCAGTCTTTGTTGTGTATTTGCCATACTTGGACCACTTCGTTGGAGGCATTGTTTGCAGAAATTGAAATATGTGTATTTACGTACATAGCTTGGATTACAGCGTCGCGCGTGCCTGCACGTTGAAGGGGTTTTTCTCCAATGAGGGGGATAAGGGGGCGGATTCGGCGAAATGTTTTGACCAGAGCCATAGAGAGAAAGAGTTGCGACACTCTTTGATGTCGCCGCTATGGCTGTCACGTGGTTCATGTAAGCCCCAATAGTTCCAAAACATACGCTGGCTGTCATGTTCTTCTATGGGACAGACAGCAGCGATTGCATTATTGAACGGTAAATATAAAATAAAACACACACCCAAGTAATTTTTCAGCTGTTATTGCATTATTGCATTTTGTTAATGTCAGTTTTGCATTTGGAGATAAGTTTTAGGCTATATTTTTGGAGGGAAAAGCTTAGTGTTCATGTTCGCATGGGTAGTAGCACTGGCTTTAGCGGCTCTAACTTAACTTTTCCATATCATTCATCTGATGATAGACGTCTCATGATATTTATTTTAGCACAACTGGGCTGTATTAGGCTATTGATTCCCGTGATTTTGTTTATAAATTTTGATTCAGCCATTAGCCTACCTTGTACCTTCGTGATCACGCAAAGAGGTCTGCCGTGGCGGTCCGTTCAGAAATCGCTTAGAAGCTAGCTCACTTCTTCTGATGAAAGTGGCCACCCCCAGGACCACAACGTGAAACATTATCATGTTAAGAGAATATTATTTTAAGATTAAGCCATACACATTATCAAAACTATAACAGATTAAAAACGAATGTAAGCATGGCTGATACAAATGAAGGTTTTCAAATAAAATATTTTTTATTAAACAATGACAGACAACAAAAATGTGTGCTTGTGTGAGTGTGTGTGAACAAGAAAAACAAAAACCAGGGGCAGGTGATCCATGAAACAGACCGGACTGGTGATGGCCATAACAATCCTAGAGGTCCAGCATTGTTCTCACAAGCCGCTTCACTCAAGACAATAAAACATAATGAAAAGTTAGTATATCCCAAAAAAAATTAATTAAATAAAAGTTGCTATAAAGGTGGCAGCGATTCATTACCGAACTCTTAGCTGACGAAGTCGCGCTAGCTAACTAGCTAGCAGGCAGTGCTTGAAAATTGGTTGAAACAACCGACATAAAATATAAATAATTACGCTGTGCATGTACAAATGAAGACCAGTATAAGCATCGCAAAGGGCCTCTGAAACAATATAGACAGTTGACAATTCAAAAGAGGTCGATATTTCAGCAACTTAACTCTGGAACAACTCGACGCGCAGCAATGTAAGTGAATGGTGTCCAAAGCCCAAATGACAATGTTTGGAACTATTCCGATCTTCAAATCCCGGAAGTAGGCGGTTAAAAGCGCCGCCATTTTTTACAACGGAGGTCTATGGGAGTGTCGCAACTCTTTCTCTCTATGGCTCTGGTTTTGACGAATTACACCACATGATTGCACTGATTGGTTATAGCTGTGAGCCATGCTGTGAGCAGACAGTGTCAACAGAGAATGTCTGGTGTCAATCAATGTATTGGAGATTGAGAAAACGGCAGCCGTGCCCATAGATGTAAAGAAAACGAAGTTGCTTGTCAGATTTTCCTAACAAGCAACCATATTTTTTTAATAAGCCCAAAAAAACGCAACCCGCAACCCGTGCTGTTTTAACGCGACTTACTAAAAAAAAAAGCCCAAAGTCGCGTATTATAAGCGGACTTGGCAACTATGGCTCTCTCATCTACTACGCGATAACACAGTTTGACATGTCTGTCATTGGAAAGATCCACGTGGTGTCATGAATAATTAAGAGAAAGTGTCTTCTCATTGGATAAGAAAACTCAGTATATGAATAATAATGAGACACCGATGAGTCATCAAAGTACTATAGTGCTCTGAAGATTTTAAACCTGGAAGATGAAAATAGCGGAAAAAACTAAAATTTAACCATTTCCCCCCTACTATTAAATCTAACTAGGGATGTCCCGATCAGTTTTTTTTGCCCTCGAGTCCGAGTCATTTGATTTTGAGTATCTACCGATACCGAGTCCCGATCCGATACTTCTATAATACATAAAAAAAGAATAAAGAAGAGCGAAAAAACAGATCCAGGATGTTCCTTATTTTTTATTTAATTCACCTTATTTTAACATTCAACAACTCTGTTAACAAACAGAGCACTTCTGTGAGGTAGCTTGAACAATCAAGTAATAAATAACATAAATTCTTCACTTTTGGACTTTAGTGCAACAGTAAATATAAAAAAAAGTCTAATATATAAACAAATAGCACCTCAACTTAAAACACCCGGCAGGCATGTAAACAAATAAAAAATAAAAGTGCCACAGTGTTTGCAAAGCCAGTAATGTGCTTTTAGGAACTGCACTCCTCTTACGCCGGTTTCACACAGCACGCGTTAGCAGAGCGTGCAGCGCGTATTTTTTTTCGCCGCCCATGTTAACAGATTAGAGCATTCACACCGCACGCAGAGGCGGTGTAGCAGTCGATTCTGTTCCCTACCGGAATTCCTGTTCCCCCTGAAGTGAACGAGCCGTGTCTGCTGACAGCGCATGCGTGAAAGCCTTAATAAACCTTAATAAATCAAAGCCTTAATAAACATTACACTGAAATCTGTAATAACTTTTTAAATTTGAAAATAAATAATCTGGATTGAATTGACAGATGGGGAAAAACTCGCTTCTAATAAAAAAAAATTAAATCTTGGGAGAAAATACAATCCTTTTTTAACCTTTTGGCTTCCTGTACATCCAGTTGTGCTTCTTGCTCGTATTCAGTTCTGATGGTACGCATGGTAACTCGGCAACTACGCATGATTTGTAGTATGATTGCGTAAAGGGAACAGGAATTCCGATAGGGAACAGAATCGACTGCTTCACCGGCGCGGCAGGCAGCGCGTAGCAGGAGCAGAGCAGAAGCAGCAGTGCCGCGATCGTTTCGGCGCCGAGTCTATTTTTGCTATGCCGCTTACACTGAATTAAAGTGACAATGCATTGTTCATGGCCAAAATACACCGCAGTTTTATCCAAAAAGTGCATTGATGATATCTATTGTGTTTTAAACAGTCAATCAAATGACCAACAGCAATTTAAAAAGAAAACAAATGTCCAAAAACAAACTTGTTGCCAGAACAATAAAACAAAGATGAACCAAAAGTTATATAAATGAAATTATTAATAAAATAAGCTTCTTGACAAGTCTTTTCTCTTAAATGTATTTGAAAACGAAATAAAGCAATGCCAACTTATCCATTATAGAGTACTCTGTCTGTACACAACCAGCGGTTCAGCCGCGCGTGACAAACGCTGCCAGTGTGAAAGCAAAACGCGCGTGTCCTGCTCCTGCTCACCACGCACTGCTCCTGCGCTGCTTAAGCTCTGCTAACGCATGCAGTGTGAAACCGGCGTAACCCTGTGCCACCGCATAACTATAGATGGGTTAAAAAATAATGAGAATATATATACATATATATCCGAGTCCTGATCAGGAGGTAACGTCCGATTCCGATCGAGTCTGAAAACACGTGATCGGGCCCGATTTCCGATCACGTGATTTGAATAACATTGTCTTCAATGGTGTTCAACACACATACCTCTGTTAAAATCTCAGAAAATTTGGTTTAGGGTTTCATGACCCTTTAAAGATATCATTGTAATATAATGTAATGTAGCCTAATACGTTCTTTACATTATGTAGGATGATTTTATGAAGAAAAATGTAGTGAATCACAAAAAAATGACTTTAGCTGGGTTTTCACTGACTGGGTCACATATATACAAAGCAAAACAACAAACATTTTATTTCTATTGTCTCTTTAACATTTACATTTCCTTTGGAAAGTTTGTAACTAAAGAAAGTTACAAGTAATTAAAAAGCAAGATCACTTAGAACATGTTTCACCCTTTCACCTCCCCTATATTTATATCTAATATTTAAATAAAGATCTCTCATGCATTTGAGCCATCATATGGAAGCCTTTTTATAGGTTACTCACAGAGAGTAGTAACATGCTACATTTACTCTGTTACATTTACTTGCGTACATTTTTGGAAAATATGTACTTTTAAGAGTGGCCTACATTTAAAGGTGAGTACTTTAACTCTTACCCGAGTTCATTTCTAATGACAATCGATTTTAATGCAATAAATGTGTAGTTTATTTTAAGTGCGTCATCTAACTCTTTTTGAGTCGATTCTTTTCAAGGAGTTGATTATACAATGGGCAAATTGAAATTGTTTGCGAATCAGTTTGAGTGATTTGTTCAGTTCACTACATGCACTGAATCATCTGAAATAGTAATAGGAAAACCACAGAACATGGAGAACATTAAGAGCGTTGGATGGAGTGGATATGAACCTACAATCTACAGAAAACAAGTGTGCAAATGCATCCTATTATTTTTCTTCAGTGATGAAGACGATCTTTATTATTAACACCTGCATGTGCAGCCTGTGAACGATTTTTTACTAAAACACTAAAAGTACATGAAACCACTTAATGTAAACCACCATATATAGGTAATTAGTGCGCCGTGGCAGGCAATCTGTTCGTCTTGACGAAGAAATGAAGAAATGTCATTGCTTAGACCAGTGTTTCTCAACCGATAATTTGAGAAACACCATGGGAACCTAAAAGTTGGAACTGTACAATAAGATGCAGAAATATGAATTACCTACTAGCAGTGCATTTAAAAAAGTTTAACCATCCAATTACTTAATTACTTCATTATATAGGAATTGAGACAATACTTTCACCAAGGAGAGGTGGTGAATTTGGATAAATAAATTGTAAACTTTGGTTCCACATGGTTTAAATGTAGATTTGATTTTAAGGTTGTTGTTTTTTTGTTTGTTTTTTTGTGAATGAGATGACCTAATTTAATCTATACTGGATTGAAATTCTTACAGTATGTATTTTTTGATATTGTTGTGTTTTTTAATGTAGAGACTTAATTGTTTGTGTTGCATCTAGCATTATTTTTTCATGTAGATTTATGCTAGAGTTTATAATTGTTAATTAGTTAATTATTGGATGATGATTCAGATGTGACCACTCTCACCTGTGTATGATTATCATCTCTATTTAAGCTGTTCTCCATTTTGTAAGAAATTATACCTTGAGGAAGGCTACTTGTTATGCTCAAACTTTGGTAATAATAAAATGTGCTTAAGAGAGTGTGCCGTTATATTTTCTTTACATCAAGTTTTCTCCTTCAACTTGCACCTCAAAAGGTGTGTTTGTTTTGCTGTTCTATTGTGTAGGCCTATTTATCATTATATCTGTAGTTTCCATAAATTTAACCCAAAATACTACTGTTATTTTCTAGATTTTTGATGACTGTGGTGGCTCACACTGTTACACCCGCTGAACCTACTGTCTCCACCCACACACTCACTAGATCTCTATCACCTGAATATTGAACTGCTGGGTTCTTGGACTTCATTTCCCTGAATCCTCTGTATAGGCTTGTTATGGGCTCCAACTGTTTGTCATTGCCTTTGGACTATTTATACACCCTATGTTCTCTTGTTTGTTGCGAAGTATTGTTTTGCTGTTGCTACAATTCTGAGCCTCTTACTGTTTCGTTGGACTGCTTGCCTGGTCTTGACCTGTTTGCCTGCTTTGGACTATTGTTGTGTTTTGGATTACATTAGCTGTTTATCCTGTTACTGACCTATTGCCTGTGTAATACAAACTGTTTATTGTCTCTGCCCTTTTAAATTAGCTATTTTTGGATTTCCTTGCTGACAATCTCTACCTGTTTGTCTATTGTCTTGTCTTCATTTGTTAAAAAAAATGCTGCTCATGGATCAAGAACCTACAGACTCAAGCCCTGCATTGTCACACCAACTTACTAACTTTATTGTATTAAACTAGTTGTGTGAAGCATTTAAAAAACAATTGCTTGGTTCAAATTCCTACAAATTAGCTAAAAAGTCATGCGTCCATCTCAAAAACCAGCAAGCTAAATTATTGTATCTGTTTTTTTTTTGTTTTTTGTTTTTTTTCACTGTCAGATTATCTAACAACAAAGGGATGGCATTTTAATTTATTTTAAAAAAGTCAATCAATATTTGACACGTCATTTCTCATGCGTGGATAACGGGGAGAAAACATCCCTATTGTGATACGTTTCATTGACTTCATCATCACCTTGCTTGTTCTGAATCTGATCCAAAGTAACTACTTGAGTAGTGTTTTCATTGGACATTATTATTATTATTATTATTATTATTATTTAACCTATACTCAAGTAATTATTGACATTAATACTTTTACTTCTACTTGAGTATATTTTTTTGGTTACTCTATTATTACTCTAATATTTCGTTTGTTGAACTGTTGTATAAAATCAATGTCACATTTGCAATCGTGTGGATCTTCATATAATGTGATCAACATTAAACACAGGAACTCACACAGGGTATGTCTTTGTATCAAAGAGAGTTTGAATCTTATATCGATCTCCATGCACAGCCTGTGTCTATATTTGTTCTTCATGCTAATAAGTGCTAAATCCCTACTTTTACAAAGGTAACGTACATCGTCAAGAACGGTAGTATAGCGCGATTTGCCAAGGCAGCAATCTGCACGAGACCTATCATATAGCCGTATAAATACCATATAGCGGTAAAGTTTTGACCGCAAAAGATGAGGTAATTTGATCGGATGTCATGTATTTACAGCATTTTACCTGATAGAAATGCATGCTCAGTTTAAATCTTATTTTAAGGTGAGGTAGAATTAAATGAACGGCAAAATTCAGCATTTTGTTCCCGTACCCCCTTCTGTCACCTCACGTACCCCAGTTTGAGAACCACTGCCTTTACATATCTTTGTAAAGCGACCTTGGGTGTTGGAAAGGCGCTATATAAAGAAAAATAATAATAATAATAATTATTATTATTATTAACCACCCAAACACAATTTAACACAAACTGCATGATACCAGTGCTCTGTGAAAAAGTCAGTAATTATTTAATGCCATATTACAAGGCTGAGGCATTCTTACACAAAAACAAACAAATTGCACAAACTTTCCATTTACATTTGAAATTGAACTCAAACAGTTTAGTCACTTTCTCAGACAGGTCCCTCACTCCGGTAACTGTCCATGCTGGATCTGTCCCTGTTGTTTTAAAAAGTAATCACGGAAAGCAAAAACAATGCATTAGCATGACCGCATCCAGCTAGCCAGGCGATAGTCCGCAGTCAGATAGAGATTGGTGCGCATGGGCGCGGGCGCGTGCAGCTTGGGGCGCTAAAAGAATCGCCCATAGCTGAATAGATTTGAGCTTGCTGATTGGCTACAGTTTATGTCAAACATTTATATCTTAAATCAGCAATTGGCTAAGCTGCTCCACAGACCACATATATAGGGCTGGGTATCGTTCAAAATCTTTCGATCCGGTGCCATTTTCGATACCTCAGTTTCGATACCGGTTCCTAACGATACTTTTTTCGATACCAATTTTATGAAATCCATTTTAACAAGATTACATAACACATTACCTCAGAAAATGTTGGTTTTATTTTTTCAGTTTGACTCATGCTCCTTAGCCAGTGCACAAAGGAACAAAAATGTTTTATAAAGAGCTCATGCTCTCCAAAGCTGAATTAAAATAAAAATAAAAAATACAGTAAAACTTGTAATATTGTGAAATAGTATTACAATTTAAAATCTTATTTGAATATATTTCAAAATGTAATTTATTCCTGTGATGTCAAAGCTGAACTTTCAAAATCATTACTTCAGTGTCACATGATCCTTCAGAAATATGAAAACAGTTTGCTGCTTAATATTTTGGAAACTATGATACATTTTTTTCATGATTCTTTGATGAATAATAATGTCAAAAGAACAGCATTTATTTAAAAACGAAATATTTTGTAACATTACACGTTTTAATGTCACTTTTGATAACTTCAATGCATCCTTACTGAAAAAAACTATTCTGACTAACCAACACATTTTTGAACGGTTGTGTACACTCAGTAGGTTATTGTTGCAATATAAACACTGTCAGAGTGATCAACAAGGTACCTCTTCATTTACCAGTAGAAGGCGAAGCAACTTTCTGCTATTATGTTTACTCCGTGGCCGTGCACTGTCAACGTCTTCATCATATTTGTTGTGGTACCGGTCTTTGCAGCAATTATTTTACCGCAAATACCGCATCGCGCGCTGTTGGCATCGAGCCTGGAGAAATGTACCCACACTTTTGATCGACTTTTCCACATCTTTAAGGTATTGTGTGTGCTCGCGTCTCATGAATATGTGCGTGGAGAGTTTGTGTGTGTGTGCTCGCGTCTCATTAAGTATGTGCGCGAGTTTTGTGTGTGTGCTCGCGTCTCGTATGCGCGTGGAGAGTTTGTGCGTGTGCTCGCGCGTCTCATATGAGTATGTGCGCGGAGAGTTCCCGTCTTCTCGTGTGTGTAGAGTTACGCAAACTCTACACATGTATGTGCGTGAGCGACTTTATGTGTGTCGTTGTGCATTTCATATGTTTGAGCACTGACGTTGACGAGTTAACCCCTTAGGTATCGAAATCTGGTACCGAACAACACGTCATTTTTCGATACTCGATAGTATCGAGGCAATTCGATCGGTACCTAAAAAGTATCGAAACTCGGTACCCAGCCCTACACATATAGAGAGCCTAACGGTGCTGATCCACTTGTCCGACATTACTGTCGCGTGGTGTCGCGACGCCTCCCCACATTGGTACGTTGATGGGCGTTAACCGCTATGGGCGTGGTTTTGACCGAGCGGGAAATGTAGCGTATTAGAACAGAGGACCTGCGAGAGACTTCCCTCCGTCTCCATATGCTCTACTTCTATTGGATAAACGCGTCGCGTTTAACGGACTTCATTTGCATAAAGATGGGCATCGGCCAGCTTTTTGACGCGCAGCATTTTTTCAAATGAAGCGCCGCCTTCCCGGAATGCTTTGCGGGTGCGACAAAGTCGCTTGACGTCACCCATAGGAATATAGTGGAGCGCGGCGCGACATAAGTGTCGCACGGACAAGTGGATCAGCGCCGTAAGTCCCTCCCCTCCGCTTCCGGCTCATGGGACCTTATTTCGGAAAAAATATGTATGGTAGTCAATGGCGAGAGACAACTTATCTTTTTATTCCGTCTGAACTGTGCCCTGAATTACACATATGATGTTTGTCAATTTAAAAGATAATTATGAAAGTCAAGAAAGTCGCAGTTTGTCTTAAAACAGAAGAGTAACATTTAGTTTTATGTGAAAATCGCTCAATGAACTACATCTCTCGTCTCGCACTATGTACGTCACCAACAGTCTGTGTGCAGTCTGGTACAAAACACTCAGGCATGACGGCGTAACGTTACGATTATAACGTAAGACTATAGAAAAAATAACAGACGTTAGCTTCAGTAAAGTTGAACTTCATTCATTGAGAGAAAAGGTATGATGTCACATGTGCGCCTTTTGGGTTTGTAGTCTTTGTAATTACGTATTTTCACAGTCTTATATCTCAACAGTTTTACATCAAACTGCGACTTTCTTGACTTTAAAATGTGTCTTTTAAATTGACAAACATCATATGTGTAATTCAGGGCACAATTCAAACGAGATCAAAATATTTGTTGTCTCTCGCCATTGACTACCATACAACATTTTTCCGAAATAAGGTCCCATGGTGGTCTACCGGAAGGGGAGGGACTTAGGCTCTCTATATGAATATGACCACAGCCCTGCTATACTTAACGGATGCATTGGTGTAACATTACGAAACTCAGTATGTACCATCAGCACCATGCCTTGAAGGTACTCAAAAGATTTTGAGACACCGCCACCTTTTGGTCAAAAGTTATAATGAAATTTCCAAAAATGCTAATAAATTTAAAATAAATTAGCCAATTGCAATGAAACTGGTCTCAATAGATCAATAGGTCAGGCCGAGAACATAGATACCAAGTTTGCCGTATTTGGCCGAACTTCCTGTCCTAGACCGTTTGTCTGATTTTCACTAAAATTGAATCGTATCATCTCCAGACTGTGCTGACTAAAAGTTATGGATTTCGTATTGATAGACAAAATTGTTTTCATATACCGCAGCAGCAAATTTGAAGTATGATGCCAAAATGACTATTCAGGCTTTATCTCTGCAATGCCTTGACATATTGACAGCAAACTTTGTATGTGTCATTGTCTCCTCACTCTGACCACACCACATCAATTTTGTAACTGCGCCACCTATTGGTCAAAAGTGACAAACCATTAAATCATATTATTAGTGACTGTATATATGATTTTTTTTTCACCCATTTTGCCTAAAATCATCTTAAAAATGTCTTTAATTGCTCATTGTTGCATTTGGTATGACACTCCCAGCCATGTTGGCATGTCTTATCGTATTCTTGCGCTTGGCCCAGATAATTGCTGCTTGCAGCTATATTTATTATTATTTTTATTATTAATATTATTATTGGGTCAAAAATGGCAACTGACAAAGCACAAAGTATGTGTCCTTCCTTTTGAGTGTTTAAACCTAATATTAAAAACAGCATTTCTGTTTCTTTTATGCCTATTAATGTGATCCTAAGCAACAATATAACTTAATTGGTAAATTAAAAGATGCACAAATGCCTCCAGATAATGCTAAATTTCCATTTTTTTAAATTTACCATAAGGTAGCATAAGCAATGATACGTCATGTTCAATGTCACTTGTCTTTACCTTTGTAGCTTTGACTAACAAACCTTGTCATTTAAATAGTTTGTACAGAGATGACTAATTTTGTTAAAGCTAGTCTGTACCTGAAGATCAAAGAACATTTCTAAGAGCCATATTTAGAATGAAGTAAACTTGAGATTAAAATAAATCATAGAACCATATTTACACCTAGAAATATTAAATTGTCTGTCATTTTTATGGATATTTAATCAGTATTCAAATGCTTATGAAATCCCACTAACATTGAGGCAATAAAACCTCTTAGATATAGATAGGGTTAACATCATTTTCTCCATCATGTTGCTCCATCATGTCTCAGACCCACCTACTTAGCACAATAATAGCTCACTTTCTAAAATATTCTCATGAAGACTTTAAAGTGAAAGCCTAATTGGCCAATTATTTGATGTGTAAAATTGAGGTATGTAGGAACAAAGTTGTTTATTTTAGGGTGAAAGATTTTGTATTTTCATCTACATTGTGACTTAGATTTAATCAACTGAAAACAGTGTCTGTCATCAGATTCATCTACACTGTGACTGTGTATCAGATGTAATGCACTCTGTCTGTGTCTGCAAAGGTGTGTGCCAAGTGACCCATTCAGATGTATGGCCCATAGAAACTGATTGGTGTGAATGAATAAAAAGAATCAGCATTGCTCAGAGTGTATTAGCAAGTTAGATCGATCTCCTGTGGGAGGTCCTAACAGTTTTCATTTGTTTGTAGCCCTTTTGTCTTCATGTATAAAGTTCTGTCTCAAGACACAGAACTTTGGGTTAAGATTGTTGAAGGGCAACATGCTAACATCGCTGCTGAAGGACTGCTACACTACAAACCTTCAATAAATTCTTCTCCCCACAATAACTCTGGTCAAGCTTACTTATTTTATGTATTGGAGAAATCTAATACATTGGCGAGCCACCCAAACGACTGATCGGCCAAATACACCAAAATCTAACAGTGGACCATTGATGAACCCTGCTCTTCACGTCCACTCTGGCTTATTTTATTTAACTTTCTCCTGGTGTTTGAGCACCATATACAAATTCACTTTGTGTAATACACTTGAAATACATGCAACCACTGCCATTTAGATTCATTTAGAGCAATACGACAAGCTTATTGCACAGTTGCCTTGAAATTAGTATCCCTTATTGATTTTACAAAATGTCAGCAGCAATATGATAAAAGACAATAATGTTCATTAAGTGATTTTAAAATAGTATTATTAATTATTATTTGTAATGGTATGGTGAAAATAATTAAATAAAAAATGATTATCTAAATATAATAAAATAATTTTAGGGGAAAAAATGACTTATTTTATAAAAGAATCAAGTGTTGTGAATAAAACTCTTGGTCCTCAGCAGCACTAACATTTTATATTCCTCTCAGATTGTCTTTTAGAGCTCTCCTGCTCTTACTCTCTATCATCTCTCAAAAATGAACGAGTTCTAAAATGGTAATTGATCCTCATCTCATTTCACCTTTTCTTCTCATAAATCCAGCAATTTTTCATCCATATGCAAACAAGTCAATTAAACCTGATTCTACCATGATGTGCAATCACATTTACAGTTGCCTGATATTTATAATTCACATTTAATGAAGACTGAGGAGAATAGGAGGGGAGGAAAGATTGAGTAAATATTACAGAACATTTCATTCATCTGACTTCATCAGAATTACACTCACTCACGGAGCTTCTTTGTGTGTACAATTGTGTGTATTTGTTTCTTTTATCGTTAGTCTGATCTTTGCACAACACACTGTAAACAGGCCAGGTTAGAATGACCTGCCTGAACTCGCCTGCTCCACCCACAGACAATTTACCAACACGAAAACACCAATCTCCCAGCCTTGAGCTCAGTCCACACACACACATACACAAATTATTACCAAAGTACACTCCCATCAAATATCTAATATCAAACTCCGTTAAACGCATAACAAAATAAAACACAGACCCACACACACACAGACTGGTTTTGTTGGCATTCATTTGCAGTGGGTACATCGCACAGTGTGTGTGTGTGTGTGTGTGTGTGTGTGTGTGTGTGTGTGTGTGTGTGTGTGTGTGTGTGTGTTTGTGTGTGTGAGGGATTCAGAAAATTCATTACTTCCCACAACAGCTAATGTCAGGCTGACTTTATAGAAATGTCCTCTGATTACTTTTCTGAAACCATTTATAGTTCACAAACATGTTTTTGTGCTATATAAGGACTCTTCATAGGCAATGATTTTTATAGGGTACAAATTTTACATTCTATCCTTTGGATGAAAATTTTGTCCCTACAACATTCAAATTTTCAGGTTTTACTATCCTTATTGGGATACAGACACACATACACACATAGGCTGCGCTGTTTCTCTGAAGCCCGCAGGCCATTGCACATGCTCCGTCCTGAGCCAATGTGGAGTGTTTTACATAGTTGTGAAGCTTCTAAATGGGCTTTGACACAAACGGGTTCACTTTAATTGCACTTTGGTTGAAGTGAAAGTGCTGAGAGGTCACGAAATACCCATAAGAACAGTTCTAAGACAAAGCATGACATCTAAGACAATGCAACGTCTGCTGTATTTGCGGTATAGCATTTATTTTGTCAGCATTTTATTTTAAACTGTGGAGAGAAATCCAATGCAAGGAAACACTCTTGAAAGAATAGGAAATAAACATCGCAGCAGGATACACCCTCCACCTTTACAGAAGCAAAAAAGCATGTCTTAAATAATAGAGCATTAAGCAATTACTACCACTACCTTAGGATGCATTAATATACATGGATGGGGCCTAATGGTTAAGGATGTGGGCTACTAACTCTAAGGCTGCTGACTCAATACTAAGTAAGATTCACCCAAGAGAGTTACTAAGATCACAGTTCGACTCCACAGGTCCTGTGTCTTTGAAGAAGGCACTTACACTAGAATGAATAACAAATGTCAATTAAGATATTGCTGAAAACTATTTATAAAATGACCCATCTGAGAGAACACACAATACATAATCATTACAGGAAGCTTTCTTAGTATGGATGACTTAAAATCAGTCATTACAGATGCACAGGTGTGCACACATAGAAATGAATGCTATCAGTGATGTTTATGTATTAGGTTTCCTTTGAAGACTGGAATGTGAAAGCGCCTGCATTTTGCTGAAAAGTTACATTGATTTGGCTTTGCTCTGAATGTCATTATGAGATAATAAAGAAATAATTTTAAAAAAAGTTATTAACTCAAACAGCATTTTTCTTATAAATACATAATGAATTCGCCTAATAAAATTACACAGCATTATGTAAAATGTAAATTATGTTCAATAACCAAAATAAGCTAAAAGTATTTGTCCACTAGCTTTTGTACAATGACTAGGCTAAACAATGCATGGGTTTAATGATTAATAAAATGGTTATTTTCATTTTACTCTAGCTTTATAAAAAATTGCATTTCAATGTGCAATTTAATTCACTAAAATATTTTTAAAATGTAAAAGTTCACTCCTTGGGGCTCTCAAATAAACCAAAAAGCCATTATATTAACATGAGGAAATGAATCTAAAAAATATTTTTATTTTCGTCAGTTATTTATTTATTTTGTCTACAGGTTGTTCTGTATCTAGCATTCTGCCCGCATAAAATCAGACACAGAGATAAAGTACAGTAGTTTGGTAAGATTACATTTATTTGAAAAGAGCGATTTTGCGTGTGTGAATTGCCTTTATCTATACAGTGTCTTTCTATTTATAGTGATGATGTGTGTTGAATTACTTCAAAAAGAGCGATACTCCCAGCTCATTGCTGAGAAATATTGTATAATGATCTCTGATCTCTGTGTGCAAGTGACTGTCTGTCTGTAACAGTCAACTGAAGAAGCAGCTGACAGACTTGATGTCAACTCCATTTCACACATTTACATTACCAATTCAGAAAAATCGCTTCAGTACAGTCAGACTATATATTCAAATCAATGGGCTGGCATGGCTATTTGCAAAATGGCGGAGCTGGTACTGAAAATGGAATAATCCCTTACAAGCAATTGAAGAGTTAAAAATATAACTAGCTAGAAAATAACTAACAAGCTTAGAAAACAAAAAAACAGATACTAGCTTTTCACTAGCTTAAAAATAATTTTGTTTAGTCTAGACTTGTATGTTTAGCTACATTCTTAAATGAGAATGTATTTGCCTTGACTTAAACATTTCATGGGAAGGATCCATTTCCATCTGCACCACAGAGGTGTCTTTTTCAGAAGCTGTTATTTCTTGTATCTCCCACTATTGATTAAGAAAATAAGCTTAAAGAGTTTCTCAGTTTCAAAGAGTTTCACAACGAGTTTTCTACTCCTTTTAAGGGTAAGAAATCATACTTTCTTCTTGACATTCTGTTTTTGTTAAAGAGTTGCACTTAATTTAGGAATTTCTAAATTAGGAATTCTTTTGTGCTACAATTTGTTGTGATAGAGAGGCTCTTTTCATCTCTTTGAAGAGTCCAAAGATCACTTCATTTGACATAACCCCAATATTTTATTTGTTTTTTCTCCCCAAATCCATATAGTTTGATTGAGAACAATGAGAAGTTATGGTTTTATAATCTTTCAGGGAGGACGGATGTTTTCATGTTTTCAGTGTGATGCCCAACTTAACATTACATTTATGTTCCTCATAATCTTGTAGAAACCTGTTCAAATCTATGCAGATACTGTAATCTGGCCACATTTAAATCAGTATTTGAATGAAAAATTAGCAGACCTTTGAAGAGATAAGACCATAGGCCACTAAATTTGACATAGCTAATATTTTATTTTTATTTTTTATTAAATAATAAAATATAGCAGTTTTATTGTAGATCCATGCCATTTTAGCAAATATTGTTGAGCTGCATTCATCAAGTCCAATTATTCAACCTTTTAATCCAAGTTACTGTAAGAAATTCTATAATTTTTTATTGAAATTCAGTACCATTCTTAAATTAATTAAGTGCAATAAAGACATAATGTGTGTGTGTATACAGTATAAGCATTTCACAGACGCTTTTGCATTTATAGGAGCCAACGATATTCATAATATACAATGCCAGGTCTTTAATTTTTGGCTTGACCTCCTGAGCTTAACGGTCAACATTTTACTAGGCGCATCTTCTTCTTTTCATTGACCATTTGTTGCAAAAGAAATCGAATTTGTCATTTTAACAAATGGTGATATATTGAAACGCATTACCCATGTGGTTGGTCATATGGGATATTTATGAAAATCCAGGGGGCTCGAATCAATCCCAAAGAAACAAGGTATGACACATATGGTTTACAATAGACTTTTTTTTTACTATCTATAACACCAATTGTTTTTATCGCCACCACTTTTTTGGACTCCATATTGAGGACTGAGTGACATGAGGTCCCTGGTCTCTCCGTAAACATGGTAAGCAGTGTTAGTGTCATTTTAAAACGACTGAACACCAGCAGCACTTTTCTGCACCGACTACAAGATCCTCCTAGAATGTCTTTCAAAGAAGTATGTGCAACATGCATTAGAAAGGGTGTGACTATCTAGGACATTTTGTTCCAGGTGTAACATTGAACATGGCCATTATTACATTCAATAAATCATGACATGTATTTTGTACTAGATTTCTGCATTCAGGCTAGAAGTCTAATACTGAATAGCATCTTTATATGTTTTCATATACCAGGTTTTAAAAAAGATTAACCATGAGCATGTAATCAGTCCCAGTGTCACGTTGGTTTTGGGTTTTGGTTCACATTCATAGGTCATGTTTTTTATTTTGTAGTCATGGTTCCTTGTTTCCTGATTTTGTCATGTGATTCCCTTGTCCTCATGTGATCATGTCATGTGCTTTCCTTGTTTCATGTGTTATGTTCTCACTGGTTCGTTGTTTGATTGTTCACAGGTGTTCCTTATTGTCATTAGTTTTTGTGTATTTAAGCGCTCATGTTTGTC
The DNA here is from genome assembly GCF_963993115.1 of Abramis brama. Classification (NCBI taxonomy): domain Eukaryota; kingdom Metazoa; phylum Chordata; class Actinopteri; order Cypriniformes; family Leuciscidae; genus Abramis; species Abramis brama. Next base: position 22,849,206 of record NC_139967.1, on the reverse strand, counting down.
CTGTTACTTTGTTGTGTATTGAAGTTTGCTGTTCCATGTTCCAGGATGTTTCATGCTTTGGTTTACCTGATGTTTTTTGGATTATCACCATTATAATAAACTGCACTTGGGTCCTCTACATCATTGTTTTCATCTGCTTCTATGTCAGCATCTTTACACCCAGCGCCAGGACACACAACTTGGACACAAATGAGATTTAGCCTATTTACTCATTTATTTAATAGTGTAGGCTACTTTTTATTGTCACAGGATATGATGTGCGCATATCTAAGAATAAAAAAACATCACAATATTGGAAATATTTCTGTTTTAAATCATGAATACGAATCAGTGGATATCACATAAACAAATTGCAAACTTTGTTGAGTTATGCTGGTGAAGAAGTCTCAAACCCCAGTCAAGTATTCAATACAGAAAGTGAAAGTAAAAACTGACCAAGCTTTTGACATCTGATGCTGAATTAACGGCGATGAGAGCTGAATCTATTTCAACATGTTCTGATAACGGTATATAACTTTCTTAAAATATTTTCTTAATATTTCTCTTGTGGCCCAATTCTAGTGAGAAATTTTAGAAGAGAAGTACTTAAGTTTTTTTAGCCTTTTGCCGCTGTTGGGAATTTTTTTTACCAAAAAATGTACATAAAAAATAAATACAAAATGTAGGCTACTTCATCAGAATGGTAAAGGTTTTGGTACTTGCTGTGTGAAGACACACACACGCAATCATGTACATGATTCGAAAAGATTAAATGGTCCTGAAAAAAAGTCACACTTGTCACCGCATTGGAAATAAATGGGAGATGAATTTCATCTATTAGAAACGTATGGTACTGCGCACAAACAAATTCTTACTGAAAGCTCATTTTTTGAGATATCAATGTCAAATTTGGAACACAGCTTGTTTAGATTTATGGCTTTGATTTTCTCACAGTTTTAGAGCAAAATAATTTTGTTTTTTTTTGGAAAATATATATTTCATATAAAAATTGAAAATGGTATTTTTGTGCATTTTTCATAACAATAAATGTAAAAATGTATACCTTTTTTTCCAAGTTCACTTTTTTAAACTTTTTTCACATCAGCAATAATCTGCCAAGTGTGATGATCTTGAGATCATCATAGGGATCATAGCTTGAGATCATAATAGCATCATAGCCCCCCACCCCCCATGCCAGGCCTGCATGTACTGAGTCTGAACTTTTCATTATTGCATCTCTTTTTTTCCGGGTTTTTATGCCATTTGCCACTCTCTCTTGTATCTCTCTCCCGTGGTGTATTGCCCTCTTTTTCCCCCTCCTTCTTTTCTCTCATATGCCCAATGGCTTTCATCATTTTATTCAATTTTCACCTAGACCCCTGACAATCTTACAGAAGAAGCAGGAGACCATGTGACAGCGTGTGTGCATGCATGTGTGTGTCAATGAGACAGTACTGTGAAAGGTGTTGAGATGTTGTTAATATGGCCTCCAGCTGCCAGAGAGGGTCTAGAGGGGCAAAAGTGCCATAATTCTATAATGTGCTGATAACACTCTTTCTCCTCTCTTTTCTCTACTCCGAGACAGCTCTCTTAATCCTCACCATCCTGTCATTTTTTTCTTTTAGTTCCTCTGGAAATACCTCACATCTCTTACATTTTCTGCCAAACTTTATAGTCTCTCTCACACTCTTTTTCTGTTCCATCTCTTACTCCTGTAATTTAGACGCTGATGTAAGTTGTTACTGATTTGACTGATTATAGAATAATACATGCTCTCTCTTCATCTCCCGTTCTGCATGTGCTCTGTAATAACTAAAGATAGGTGCTTTAGAGTAGGTGGCCAATTGAAACCGGATCTCTCCTCCTCATTTATATCCCTCACTCCGCCGCCACCTCCTTGGCAATCAAAGAAAACAACCTCAGTGCGCTGTGATGCTGCCCTATATCAGCAGCCTGAGAACGATTCAATATGATAATTACAGGTCATTGTCACTAAGTCAGGAAGCCTGCATGCTCAGAAACTTACTGCTTGATTAACTGAAAGCCATGCATTACTTCACGATTCACGATGTTCTAGATAAATAATAGCAATTATTTGCAATTTATCAAGGTCAAGGTGCTTCTGTCTATATTTCCATGCACATAAACAGCAAAGTTCTGCCACAAAAAAACCCCCCATCAACATGACATCAGTACTTTCCTGACCATATTGAATTTCTTTATACATACATATATATATATATATATAGCAAATTATGACAGCTTCACACATATTACATAGATTTTTTTCAAGAAATACATTTTAACGTATTATTTAAAGACATTAGACTGATCAAAAGTGACAGCAAAGACATTTATGTTACAAAATATTTCTATTTCAAATGAATGTTGTTCTTTGAAATTCTATCCATTTCTATTCATATTTCTATTCATACAAGAATCCTGAAAAAATGTCAGAGCAGTGCAACCCTTTTCAACTGTGATAGTAATAAGAAATGTTTCTTGAGCATCAAATCAGCAAATTAGAATGATGCGGAAAATTCAGCTTTGCCATCACAGAAATAAATTACATTTTAAAATATATTTAAAAAGAAAACATTTATTTTAAATTGTAAAAATACTTTACAATATTACTGTTTTTCTATATTTTTGATCAAATAATATGCAACCTTGCTGAGCATAAGAGACTTCTTTCAATCAATAAGACTGAAAAATTCTTACAAATCTTTAGAAAAATCTTCCTGCTCACCACAAGACTAGTAATGTGCACTAACAAAGTAAATAGGGTCAATTTTGATTTCATGACGACTTTAAGATCCATATTTTCTAACTAAGGATAACTGAGGGACTTGTATATTATAAAAAGTGCAGTCATTCACTATCTTTAAGAAGGAAACAAGATGCATTAACAGCTGGGAATTATGTGTTATATAGATTCTGAAAGGCCATTACTAAATAAATCAATGTAATATATATATATATATATATATTTATAAAAATGTATACAATTTTTAAAGATCGTATTTATTCATTTAGTACTGCCCTTTCGGAAGCTATATACCACATAATTCCAGGAAGACAAAATAAGTACAATTTACCCAAATCATCCTGTTGTCAGAGTTCTGTTTAGTTTCATTGTGTTGTTGTTCATGTATTTGCTTCCTATGTTTTCATTCAGTTTAGCTCCCTGTTTGTTACTATGATTTAATTATGTTCACCTGTTTCTTGTTTAGTTCCCTCATTTACTCATATAAACTGTATACTCCATGTTCTGTTGAGTCCTTTGTCGGTTCTCGTCTTTGTTTAAGTAGTGTTAGCGTGTTTTCTCCTATTCTTTCGTGTTTATTAAACATTCTTATCTTGAATATTCTGTCATGCCTCTGATTAACACTCATCTACGCGAGGACAGCTCAAAAAGTTTTGCCTTCTTGAGCATCGATGAAGAAAATGATTTTAAGATTTTCAAGCTGTACTAAAGAAATACTCTTTAAATTAGTTTAATTAGTCTATTAATTCTAGGTTTGAGTCAGATGGAGACAGATTCACATCCAGAGTTAATTTCATCCATTCAAAGAAAAAGGCATTAAGACTGAGAGAGATTCACTGATCACAATCAAGCTTATTATCATTACCCACTGTATACAGTGTATGCAGACCTACTGTATACAGTCTCAAACAAAAGGAAAAAAGTTTTAAAACACACTTTTAAAAAATCCTAATGAATTGAAATGTCCCTTTTCTCTGGAATAATCTACAGCTCCTGTTCTTCAAAAATGAAATATCTTTTCATGAAGGATAAGTATGCTGTAAATTAACTGATAAAGTCAGCATGCAATAAGCTGTGCTTCGATTACTTCTGATCCATTATCCATCGCTGACTGCAAATCACATGAAAATGTATTCAATTAGTGAAAGCCCACAGGGAGAGAGAGGAAGACCTTAAGAGAGGGATACCTCTTAATGCCGACCAGAGAGATAAACACCTTAATTATTCATCAATAATTCATCAGCGAGTGTCCAAGAAGGAGAGAGATCAAGAAGAGATGCAAAGTTGACTGCACTACTTCAGTAAAGTTCCCTACAGATGATTTAAAGAAACATGCATTCTTTCTTTTTCTCTCTCAAAGCAGTATTTAAAATGTTTCAGCTGCTATAAAACTGCATTCAGAGATTCAGATTCAGAGCTTCACACACAAACAGGGTCCAAAATCAACACTTGCCAGGTGCCATATCCTAGTAAGAATTGGCTTGGGCGAGTAAATAAAACTGGTGAGTTACTCTTCAGTTAGCTGGCAACTGACTCACGCTGAACTATTTGAGTCAGTTCTTTTCCATGATTGATGTGAGAGTTTTAAATAAAAGTAAATTCAAACCGTGTCTGAATTAATCTTTTCTGAGATTGAGTGGAAAATTTACCTTCTGAAGTTTGTTTAAAATTATAATTTTTTTCTCCTGATCTGCATGTCTCAGGACACATATAGGATTTTTCTCGCATTAAAGGGCACCTATTATGCCCCTTTTTACAAGATGTAATATTGGTCTTGGGTGTCCCCAGAATGTATTTGTGAAGTTTCAGCACAAAATACCCCACAGTTAATTTATTATAACCATTTGAAAATGTCATTTTTGGGGTCTGTTTTAAAAAGAGCTGTTTTGGTGTGTACCACCTTAAATGTAAATGAGCTGCATATCCCCGCCCTGCTGGACCCAGATGATGAAGAGAGTCCGGCAGAATAAACACGAATGAGAATGGACCAAGACGTCTCGGAATGGTTATTTGATACATTTATGTACTTACAAAGTTTTAATCGCGTCCCCTTTGCAATTATGGATGTGCAACACACACACACAAATTGTGATAACGTTCGCGCAATTTTTTTAAACTACACACACACAAATACTGTGATAACGTTTGCTAAGTAAGTTACTAACGTTTGCTAAATTATATTTATGCGAGGGGTGCTTTTGCGTCATGTTGACATTACTTGTCGTAGGCTACAGGTGCTTGTGTGGCAAATGTGAGAAGATGGCTATACAGAACCAGAAAACAAATGCTGCAGGGAGATAGACGTTTATATACTTTCTATGGAGATAGAGCAGGTATTAATTTATTTAAATTTGTAATTGCTGCAAAAAATGATACGTGACATAAAACTGTCTGACGTTGTTTGTTGAAACATCCTATGACGACGACAATAAATAGCTTTAGACGCATTTGTTGTTGAACTGGCTGACATTGATTGAAATGACTATTTGCTCAAAAATCATAAAATACACTTACTTCTTCTGGAGCATTGGATCGCGAACAGTAGGCAACGATCCACACTTGAGGATTAACTTTGACCCTCGTTCACTAAACAGTCAGTCAGAAAATGATTCTCGCAAACGTATTTAGGAAGTTTAAGCGGCGCCTTTTCTTCATAAATAAAATCCATCCGCTGTGTTTTCAGTGGCTCTGATGTCAGTGAAGACTACTATGTCCATTCTTACATCCCACAACAGAACAACTACATTTCTTAGGAGACATTACCAACTGTCGTTGAAACAATGGCAATGGTGTACAGATCACCGAGAGCGGGGTAACCACAGTGTCAATCAAACCATGTCGGTGGGGCTTGCGCAATTCTACGTCACAGTGAGAGCAATCTTAGAACAGCTCGTTCTGAGACAGTGCTTATGATTTATTGAGATTGTAAAAAAACCACTGGGTGGATTTTTATCATTCTAGGGTGGTTTTGCTCACACACTGCACACATTTATGTTCAAACACCATGTAAAAGTGAATTTTGCATAATAGGTGCCCTTTAAGGCATCAACACAGAAATAATAATAATAATAAAAAAAATTTACACACATATATCTCACACAGTCTTTCGATAATGTGCAAGTGAAAAACAGCTAAATAATTCTTGTCATTGGGACACCAATGTATAATTTAATAAAATTAGTGCAATTGCAGTTTCATGGCCTTTAGAAATATTTATAGCCATTTTTCTCAATTCACTCACCAATGGCAGATGTAGCAAAAAGGTCATTTTGGACCCTGTATGCACAGATAGGTCTATTGTACGGAAATATGAGCACTCCAACTGGCAAAAGTCTAAATTATATTCTGTGCTGTAGATGGCTTAATAGTCAGTTGTGTAATTTAAGCCATCTGTCATGTTATAGCACATCAAATCAAATCAAATTTTACATATCACCACACGACCAGGGCTAGTGGAATTTGTTTCCACGACTTAAATGGACAACCTAGGGTAAGATGGCTTCCTCCTTGCAGTGATCGAGCCAGCAAACTTCTCATTATTATGCCTGGGCTGTAAAAGGAATAGCTCACCCAACAATGTCATTATTGAAATGTAATTCATTCTTGTCTGCTAAGGTCATTTCAGGTCATTTTGTGAACAAATTGTTCTTTTGAGTCAGTTCTTTTCTATGATTGATCTAAGTGACTGTGAGTTTCACAAATCAAACTGAATGATTCGCTCACAAATTGGACTGATTCGGTTCACAACTGGATGATTCACAGCAGTTCTCTGCCCACTGGAGGTGAAGAAAAGTGACTTAAATTTTAAACTGTTCCACACACACACAAAAAATCACACATATAAAATATAGTATCTTCAAAAGAATATTGGAAAATAGCGTCGAAATGACTACTTTACAGTGCTTTTTTTTTAACAGTTGTAAAATGCAAAAATAAACCTTTTTAAAAAATAAATAAAATAAACCAAATTGATTTATTTTTTTAACAAAATGTAAAATTGGTTGTTGCAGAGAAGAATGAAAATCATAATGATTTGGAACAACATGAGGGTAATTCAATTATACATTTTGGGGTGAACTTTTCCTATAACCACTATACAGTGCATAAGAATAGAGCAGTTATGAATTACCTCCCAGGGTCATCCCAGCCTCAAAACACCTCCTCAGACGGCAGGATGGGCAGTTCTTCCTCCTCAGTTTATCTATGGTGCAGTCGTTCCTGCTAGCGCAGAGATACTTCTGCTTACCTAAGAGAGAGAAAAAGATGTTCTTTAGAAGTTTTAACTTTGAGACAGTTGGCAGCCAAAGTAAAGCTTCAGAAAGGACAGAGCTGAGAGCATCACATTTACATCAAGATAAAATGTATAGATCAGAAAAAAAATAGAGAACACACACACACACACACACACACACACAGAGAATGCTCCAATTAGAGGAGCCTCCAATTAGAGGAGCTGTTAACGTGGCAAGCCAGTCTGATAGGTCACAGCCACACTCTGGGCACCCAACGACAGCCAAATGAAAAGTGCAGTGAGATTTGAAAAGAGGTTCTGCGGTGTGTGTGTGTGTGTGTGTGTGTGTCTCTTAATCATGAATACAGAGCCACAACTGAAGTGACCTACACAACTGCAGTCAGGTCTGACATAAAATTACAATGAGATGTGACAGACATCCACTGCCAGATATACATACAGTTTAAAACAAAAACAAAAAAAACAGAAGAAAAAAACTGCAGTAAAACCTAAACAACAATAAATTAAGCACAAAAGCATACATAATGCCAAACTGCAAACAGATTTTGCATGCAATCATTTTATAAAGCTGAAGGGTGTCATTTTTTAAATGTTTTTTTGTCTGTGCCCAGGAAACCTGTTTGAAAACAGTGATTCTTTTTTGCAACTGATTCTAAGTTGTACAAAAATTGCACACCTCACCTCACAAATTGCACAAATTCAGAAAGCCCTCTCTAACCTAGCAGATCGATCTACAATTTTTCATAAATGACAATAAAGAGGCCAGTATAAGACTTCTCCTCTTAGTATATTGACTGACAACTGACAACTGTTGAAACAGTATAATAGTGTGATATTTCTGTATTTGATTAAACTGAGGTAAACTGTTACTCCTCTTAACTTTGATAAATTCTTTTGTTCCACAATCTCTGTGGGTGTTCAAAGCAAAAAGGTCATCAGTTTATCAGAAGAGTGTATTATACTCTGCAACTTAAAGTAGATTTATTTCCATGATGAACATTGGTTTATCTAGCCTAAACATTATTAATTAAACTTTGTTACATAGCTGTTTTCTATGTTAATACATTTTGTAATGTAATTTATTCCTGCTCAATAAATATTTCTTACTTCACTTTCAATGGGGGGAGGAAATGAATAAGAGACATGAATAATGCTCAAGTCGATGGTTAAGTCTCTTTGTGCTAAGTGTTTGAGTATCACTGATTACTGATATTTTTATGGCAAGTCTTTGCACACATCACAGCCAAGTCTGTACTTTCTAAGGTTGTACGTATTCGATTTTCACTGCAACACATTCTTTTGGGTTGCATAACAGGGAAATAATGTGTCCCTAATTTGTGTTTAGTTAAGACACAAAGTACTTGCGCTCTCTCTCTCTCTCTCTCTCTCTCTCTCTCTCTCTCTCTCTCTCTCTCTCTCTCTCTCTCTTTTTAATGGCTCTAATGGCAGTTTAAAGCTATAGTTAAAAGTTCTAATTAAAGTGAATACAGTCTTCACATACTGTGAATATATTTATCCGTTTGAATACAATCCAAAGCCAGACTTGTGTTATAATGGGTGTGTTACCCTCAGCAGCTCTCTTGAAGAACACTTTGCAGCTTCCGCAAGTGAGGGCTCCATAGTGACATCCAGATGCTTCATCAGAGCAGATTAGGCATGTTCTTTGAGGAGGAAGGAAAAACTCCATTGGGAAAATGTCACTCCTCCCTCCATCAAACCTAAAAATAAAAACACAGCATAAACTAATGGCATGACAAAACAATGACATAAATGTTCTTTTCTCTGTTATATCAGCAGAGGAAAACAAATATACTGCAAACATGGAACTTGTTCTGTCACTGTAATGTCAGTTATGAAGAACAAATATGTGATCCATTATTAGTAATTTGAACAGGACAAGCATACCAGCTCTATTCCAAACAAGCACAGAAATATACGAGTAATGAGTCCGTATTTTGCAGCTGACTATCTCTTAAGTTTTACATCAATTGTCCAGTGTGCGGCTGCTAAATTAGAAATGTAATTTGCAGGTCCAGCACTCAGAGATAACATTCCCTGTGAAAATGCACAATTGAAAGATGGTACGTGTGCCAGTGTGTGTCAGTGGCCAAATGATGGTGATAAGTAGAGGTGACTTTATCCTAATGCAAGTGCCAGGTCTCTAAAGAAGGGTAATAATGGCTTTATTGCTTAAGGAATGATGGAAAGATTCTGAGTTAAAGAGAGTCATTCAGTATCATTATTCTGTTCTGATGATGGCAGCCAATTCTGTCACCACACACATAGTGAGAAAGGAAAAGTGAACGAAATTACTGAGATTAGGAGAAGGGCATATTTCTGATATTTTCTTGGCTGTCTAGAACAAGTGGTCAAACTTTGTACATTTACATCTTTGTGTAAAGGAGAGAGTAGAATAAAAAACAACAACCTTGCAACGGAGAGCTGAGGTGATGCATTATGTAAAAAACGTATTGAAATCTCACTGTCACCTTTGTTTTTCTCTTTTCTCTCTCTGTTTTCACCTCTTTTTTCTTGCACACACACTTTGGTGAAGATGGTTCATACCATTCCCGAGAGTCTAACCGGTAGGAAATGTGTTATGGGAAAATGACTGTTCACTTCAATTTGAAAACATTCCCTCAAAGATTAGTTTGTCCTTTGTGTGTATTCGATTTGAGATTTTTTATTTATTTAAACATCTATAGAATAAAACTTTGTTTTCCCCTAGTGTACAAATAGTTTTTTTTACTAACTTTACACAAGAATGATATTTAATAACGAATAAATTCGTTTATATGTGACCCGGGACCACAAAACCAGTCACATGTGTAAATGTTTTGAATTTGAAATGATTTTATACACCACCTGAACGCTGAATAAATAAGCTTTCCATTGATGTATGGTTTGTTAGGATAGGACAATATTTGGCCGAGATCCAACTATTTGAAAATCTGGAATGTGAGGGTGCAAAAAAATCGGAACATGAGAAAAATGCCTTTAAAGTTGTCCATTTATGTTCGCGATTGTGCTGCATTCACTCACAAAAATAAATGTTTTATATATTTACAGTAAGAAATTTACAAAATATCTTCATGGAACATGATCTTTACTTAATATCCTAATGATTTTTGCCATAAAAGAAAAATCGATAATTTTGACCCATACAATGTATTGTTGGCTATTGCCACAATATACCCGTGCGACTTCTGACTGGTTTTGTGATCCAGGGTCACATATTCATTTAACAGTATAGACCTTATGCACCAGAGAAACAAGGGCGCCGCCATCTTTAGAATATTGTCTTTGAACTTCCGTTTTTGCAGTCGCTCTGTATATTCCTATGGCATTGCTGTCCAGGAGTAATTAGCTTTTGAAGTGGATTTACTTAATATAAAGTTAACAAAAGTTAACGAAAGTTATCATGAGGATTGTAATGTTTAAACCAGATGTCTTAACAAATGTCAGTAGACCGGGAAGATTTTAAAACAAGCCGTTCATTCATAAATACGCAAGATCGCTGTGAAAATAAAACCGGAAGTCAAAAGACAACGAGCGCAGCGCTGAAAAGGGGCGGGGCTACATAAGGTCTATAGAGTAATAAATAGCCATATTAACCGAAAAATAACCCAAATTTTGGAACCCAAAATCGAAATTTTCGATTTCGATTTTGGCTTCCAACGATTATGAATACAAGATAATTGAGGTAAAATGATTATTGTGCCACTGCCACATTCAGCGGTGTGCTTTCGTTCCTCCCTAAACCAAACTTAACATCCAAACCAGCTGAATAAGTGAGTGTTGTAAAATGCAGTCTACTGTTGCTAAACTGCGATACATGCCTGATTAAACAGTGTCATTAAAAGCACATTAAGCCACGAAAGAGACCCTGATCACATAAGCAAAGTATACTGTGGGCTTTTGATTGAGCCTGAACGGTCAAATAACCTACACACAAAATGTCAAAATGGCGTTTTGGTAAGTATCCTCGTAAACATGGTCAGTTTTGTCTTAAGTGCATATATATATATATATATATATATATATATATATATATTAAACACAGAGGGCATATATTTATTCAAATGAACTGCAGTAGGGCTGTACGATTAATCAAATCGTGATTTGGCAAAGGCTGCAATTACTTTATGCGCAGCTTGTCAGTGCAGCAGTGATCAGTAGTAAATCCAGAGGGCACTCTCACGCAGAAAGAGAGTGTTCGGTCTAACAGTCGTTAAGTGTGTCCTGGCTTTACTCGTCACGGGTAAATTTCAATCGAGGATACTTGAATTTAAGCGAGGAATCGTGACAGCCCTAGAACCAACACATGTTGTTCCACATTATCTGTGCTGATTGAATGGGAAAAATCTGTGTAATTCTGCCAAAAAGATTTTATAATGGTTAAATGTGTTATAATGGTTAAAACAGAAGCTGAGAGTCCTACAATATTATTGGTAACTGAAAACACATAAAATGAGACAAAATATTGAACAAATGAAACGCATGTAGGAACTTTTGTAAATCACAGCATTAGAATTTTACAGAAATCTGCTGTAGAGTTTTCTGTGGAATTCTGGGCAGACTCCAGGGGACACCTGTAAATGGGTAAAATCTCTCTAATGTTGTATAGGAGTTCTGGAATTCTTTGGAGGCGTTTTGGTTGTTTCACTAACACTACTGACCAGCTAGCTGTGGCACTTTCCAAAAAAGCCACATCAATCACAGGGTCTGGGTGTCTCTCACTATCAGCATTATGTCCACTATTGCTTTGACCTCATGCAATGGCATGTTTAAGAAGGTCACTCCGGCTAAAAATACAGACACATTGAGGTTCCGAGTAAGAGCAGTCACAACACACATCCTAAAGTGGTGTTGGTTTGCTCTCACTTTCTATTTTCACTGACACGTTCTTTAGTCTTCCTCATTACTGTAGATTAGACATAACTTGATAGCTTAACAACACTCAAATGACATTTTTCCAGTATTAAATGGGGAGCATGTGTTTATCTTCATCTTTGTTTAATGTATTGCCATGCTACGTGCTTATGGAAGATTTGCGTTAATTTTCCATGCTACCTTGTAGTTACACAGTAGTTATATAAATGTTATTTGTTAGGTTTACGTTAGCGTCAACAGTATGCAGACACATTAGTGGAATAGTTCTCCCCATGCTGTTTAATGCGTTTGAGATGTGGTGTTTTCCTCAGTGCATAAATCATAAGTTTGCGCTACAAATAAACCTATTGAGCTGTACAATTTTGTTTATGTTCTATTTTTATACGTCAAGAGAATAAGGGGCCAGGGCTTAGGCTCATCCACTTCTGACAGAAAAATGTTAATATTTGCATGACTTTTTAACATTTACAGATGGAGAATATACCTGTATCGGAAAGGATCTATAAATTACAGAAACGTCTGTCTGTCTGTCTGTTATTCGCATATCTCTCAAACCGTTAGTCCGATGGATTTCAGACTTGACAGGTGTCTTGATACGGGCACGAGTAAGTGCAGTGCCAAGTTTGACGTTGTTTGGATTAGAAATGCAAAAGATATCGTTAAATATATCGGTAAAAGAAGCACACATTTAAGATGTTTAGATGATGTTTAGAGGGGCGTGGTTTAAAAATAAACATTCTGACATAAACACTCACATGCACAAGTAAAGATTTGCGTTAATTTTCCATGCTGCCTTGTAGTTAAACAGTAGTTATATAAATGTTATTTGTTAGGTTTACGTTAGCGTCAACAGTATACAGACAAAATATACATATTTTTCCCATATGTAAAATTCACATTAGTGGAATGGTTCTCCCACAAATTAGCTCATGCTGTTCCACAACTTAATGACTTTATTTTATTTTGTAATGTTTCAGTGTTTTTTGTCTATATAATGAAAGCCAATGGGGTCCAATTTTGTGTTAGACCCCATCAACTTTCAATGCAGCAGACAAATTCTTCAAAATAACTTCTTTTGTGTTCTACAGAAGAAAGTAAGTCATGCACAGTTTGGAACGACATGAGGGTGAGTAAATGATGACATAATTTTCATCACATCAATGTCAGTTTAGGGTATTGTTCTTGGCATTATCAGCTCTTGTGAACTAAGCTCATATTGGCCGGTGTGTAATGACACCTAAAAAACACCTAAGCAAGAGAGACTGTGTGTGTGTGTGAGTAAGTGAGTGTGTGAGTGTGAGTGAGAGAGTGAGTATGCGAGTGAGTGAGTGAGTGTGTGTGTGTGTGTGTGTGTGTGCGCGAGTGAGTGAGTGAGTGAGTGTGTGTGCACTATTATTACTGATAAAAGCAGAGACAGGGAGGATGAAGTTAAAATCATGTAGGTGTATGTGTGTGAGAAGGGGACAGCATCACAACCAAGAAGATTATTGGACACAGAGTACAGACATAACTATACTCAGTGACATGAGGTGTCAAGGGTACATACAAGGACAAACACATATCACTAAACCAAGTGCACACAAACACTCACAGGCACGCCCTCTCTTTTACTTTTTCACTCTCTTTCTTTCTTTCTTTCTTTCTTTCTTTCTTTCTTTCTTTCTTTCTTTCTTTCTTTCTTTCTTTCTTTCTCTCTTTTTCACACACTTACTGTCAGAACAGTCTGGCACAGACTGAAGAAATAATGAAATACACTCTCACATGGATAAACATTTATGAATAATTTACAAATTACTTCATAGTAATTGTAATATGTATGCTCTGTGTCATTTTGTTTTTGTTTCAGTCAGTTGGTCTGTGTTCATGTTCATGAGTTCATCCCCTCATTCCCCTGTGATCTTGTTAATCATCTCATTAGTTCCCTTTGTTTGTACCACATATTTAACCCATGAGTTCTCCTTTAGTCTCTGTCCATTCTCATCTATGTTTAACGTGGATGTGTGGATTTGATCATCACTACTCCTGTTGTGCGCTTCATTCAACACACCATATTTTGACAATAATGCTGTAGGCCTATACGAAGACAAACGTTTTACTTTTTCTTTCTTTCTTTCTTTCTTTCTTTCTTTCTTTCTTTCTTTCTTTCTTTCTTTCTTTCTTTCTTTTTCTTTCTCTTTACCTATCTCTCTCTCTATTTCTTGTTCCACACAAAAAGTTATTGTATGACTTCAGAAAAATTGAAATATAGAACATAGGCCTAAGTCATAACTACTTTTATGATGCTTTTGTTGCATTTTTATGTCCTTTTTGGAGCTTGACAAACCCTGATCTCCATCTACCTTCACGGCATATTGGGTAGGATGTGAAATATATATATTTTTTTAAAATAAATATATACATATTTTTTTATCAACTTTTAAAATCCATCTAAAAAGCCTTGAAGTTTAAAGGTTTACAGTCAGAACAATTGAGAGGAGAGACATAGAAACATACATTTGACCTAAAGAAACTTAAATTCAATATTTCAACATATTTAATAAATTAACTTTCACTTCATTTCCTAGAATGGATTGCATGTGTTGAATTTTTTTTGAAATACAATTCAATCAATTTTCTATCCAATCTAACTTCATATGGGGTGCCATGTGATCAGTTTAAATCACTTGCTTTGAGGTGTTTAAAACATCACTGGAATACGCAGATCCAGTATTACCATCATTCTCCTTTAAAAGGTGAACTCAAAAAAACTTGAAGTTTTTAGGGTCCTTCATTAGGTTGTAAACATGTTCTGAGTCCATGTGTAAGGTGACAGTGATGTGCGAAGTGTAACAGGTTTTTAGGTGAGGTGACGGTGTGTTTTTAGGTGTACAGGTAATTTAGTGGTCTCAGGTTAAGCTAACAACTCAAATTCGTCACTTACTTCATCAACACTCACTGAAAAAAAAGAAGAAAAAAACTTCCCAAAGAGTCAAATCTTACACACATACACTTGGATCTAATTAATTAAATGTGGCCCTTATTTCAAAACATCCACCCAGTATTATGTGTGTGTGTGTGTGTGTGCTGTGTGTCAGGTATGTTCAAAAAACAAAGCAATAATGACCCAAGAGAAAAGACTCATGAGTAAACAAATAGGTCAATGGGGATGGGGGACAGAGAGACAGAAAACCCTGATTAAATCCTTCTAGCAAAGACCTGAGAGCTGGGAGGGCCTGAACTGCTCCAGAAGGGGGGAGGGGGTTCTGGACAAAGCATGCATAGATTTATGTAATGTTAAGAGACATTCACGCTTAAGACATCAGTTACATCAGACTTACAATATGAGGGACAGTGACTTTTGATAAGCTGAGAAAATTTTTACATTGCAGGCTGAAGTAAAGTTTGGGAGCATAGGACAAGAAACAGCATGTAAAACAAAAGAGTTATGAATGAGGAAACAATCAAATCCTGTTTTAGAACAAAATCAATCTTGTGCAACTCAAGGCATGTTCTATGATTACTGCAGTCACAGATCGAACAGCCAGGGGGTTAATGCAAGTAGTGCATTTCTCACATAACATTCCTATTTGAAAATATCAACTGTAAATTTGACTATTTTTGAGTTTCTCTGTAAATAAAAACATCACACAGCCATGTGGTTGCTAAGCCCATTAAAGCATGTGTGAAGCACTGGGTGAAGCAGAGAGCAGTACTGCTACAAAGTTTCACATACAGTATGACAAGAATCTTTGTCACTATTCTTGGAATATGCAAATAAGCACCAGTGGCGACAAGATGACAACACGGAAAGGCTAGCCTAGAACCCAAAATTATTCTCGTAGCTTTTAGCCAGCTGAGTGAGTTTGTGCACGTCCGATTCTTTGCGAGGGCATGTGGGCATTCATGTGTGTTAGCATCTAAAAGTGCTGAGCAAGTTTAAAACTTCAGCCCTTCGCCTATCTACGACTACATTCAGACTGTCAGTCCAAATCCGATTATTTGTGTCTCCAATTGGAATCTGATCTAAAATTATTGACGTCCACACTGTGTATCACAACTGTTCAGATCCGATTTGTGTGTTCATGCCAATCGTTCGTTTTCCGGAATATCTGCATTGGTTTCTATGGCGATGACATTTTTTTATTTTTTATTTTATTTTATTTTATTTTATTCTTTTTAGTTTTACTGTTTATTTTATATTGTATGTACAGCACTTTGGTGAACACCTGCTGTTTTAAAAAGGTGCTCTATAAATAAACTTTGATTTGATTTGATTTGATTTGATTTGACATTGCGATGGTATGCATAGTCAAAAACAACAACATCAACAACCGCAACCAGATTCAATCATAGGCTCGTTCTTACATAGTAGAGCACGTTTGCACATGCGCAGTCTTCAAAAGCGGTGCTTTAAATCTCTTGACAAACTAAAAGACGTAAATGACATTTGTATGTATTCTAAATAAAAGACACAGGTTGTACTAAATGTCAGCTTGCTTATTTTGCTCAAGGTAAGGATTTATTAAGTCCACATGTCATGCAAACTAGAAATTATGCTTCTAACCACAGGTCGAGAGCGAATGTTCGTTGGAACGATGGTTTCGGGAGACACTGACACTGTAGAAGAAAAAAAACTTGCATCACAATAGGTGTAATTGTGATTGTCAAAACATTTGGTAACTAAACAGAATTTTACACAATTTTCACGATTTCAATTCAATTCTTGGGATTTGATTTCAATCTTGATTCAATATTGACTCTTTGGATAAATATTAGGTAGGCTACAGTAGATGGCCTACATGTTAATTTTTCTCAAGAAAAAATATATCTCACATAATGCTGTAAACATACAGAGAGCCCTGTCAGCTGGTATTATTAAAGGTTAAAAATAACAAATTAAATTAAATATAATGTGGTTTTCATCATAATAACAATTATGACACAAGTAAAAATATAATACAAATATAATATAGTGCACATATTTAGCAAAATACTCCTCTCTATAGCTATTTTTTCTAGTCAACTAATGGCGCTTTTCCACTGCATGGTACGGCTCGGTTCGGCTCGGTACGGTTCGACTCGGCGCGGAACGGTTCGGCTCGCTTCGCTTTTCCACTGCGTGGTACGACTCGACTCGGTACGGCACGGTTCGGTTCGGTTCGCTTTAGCTCGGTTGCTTTTCCACTGCAGTTAGTACCGCTTCAAAGTGGGTGGGACTGATCGTTATAGTTGCCGTCTCTACTGCCATGATATCATCATATTAAATGCAAATTTTTCATTCCGTGTTTCCCCATCCACTCCTCGGCAACCAGCGAGAGGAACGTCTGCACCTCGTCCACTGACCACGATTCAGCCATTTCTTTTTTTGAAGTTTATACTCTTTCTTTTTTTTTCTCTTTTTTTTAAAGCAAATACTTTTAAAACAGGCGCTACAGCGCTGGCTGTTGTCTACTGGCTATTTAAATCTAGCGGGTTTAGTGTCTCGTGTCGTAAATACAATGACGCTGGTAGTGATGATTCTGTCTGACCAATCAGTGATCTGCAGTGTTTTCACGTCACATTTTAGTATCGGTACGGTACGCTTGGAACCTCAACAGAGGTGGTACCATTTAAAGCGAGCCGAAGCGAGCCGTACTGTACCGTACCATGCAGTGGAAATGCGCCAAAAGTGAGCCGTACTGAACCGAGCCGTACCGTACCATGCAGTGGAAAAGCGCCAAAGCGTGCCGTACCGAACCGAGCCGTACCGTACCATGCAGTGGAAAAGCGCCATATGCCGCATGCACACAGTGCTTCTTCTACATGTGGGGATTGTTTACATCAGAGTGCGCACGTGTTTCGCACAGCATACAGCAGTGTTTTTTTAAGCGGTATTTTGAGGTGCCCGCGATAACAATATCATGCATATTCATTAGCGCGGTTTATCGCATTACCGAATACCCGCACATGTCTAGTTTCAATGTTATTAAGTTGGCTTGAAAAAGCCAACTTACTGATATTGTACTTAAACTTATTAAGTTGGCTTGGAAAAGCCAACTTACTGATATTGTACTTATTATCAAAACTTATTATTAGTGGTGCTTGCCAAAGGCAAGGCATCACTAGTGTTCTCTTGCATACTTATTCTTCTTCTTATTATTATTATTCTGGACAAAGTTTGGTGCGTAACTCGCCCCACACCCTTTGTCTCAGACCCCTGAGTGAGGTGTCAAATCGACCGGCTCATTGAGGAGAGGTGTGCTATGACTTTTCTAAGCGATCGGGTGTACGATGTTCGCATAGCGGACGAAAAAGCGGCCAAAAAAGTCCCATTGACTTAACATTGTGAATTCTAAAAAATTTAAATCCCAACTGCCGTTTTCACACACACAGACTCCAAAGGGCCTGACACCCCTGCGTCTCTCCCTCTCTCTCTCCCTCAGAGGATTTATATTATCAAGCAACTAGACTTGTAGTCAAGACCGCCTAAACCGAGACCAAGACACTACCAAGACCAGAGGGTATCGAGACCAAGACAAGACCAAGACCAAGACCAAGACAGACCAAGTCAAGACCAAGACCAAGTCGAGACCAAGACCGAGACCAAGTCGAGACCGGAGGGGAAAAAAACAGACTAGTGTTGAAGCTAAGCAATAACTTGTATGAATTCAAGAACAGCAGCATAGGGTTCAGCCGCAGTTTACATTCAATGCATATTAGATGGTATTACTTCAACTACACAGGCAGAACAATACAGAGACAGACCATGTCATGTGTGTGACTGTGAGCTCACTGTAAATGTTTTTGCAGATTGGGTGAGATCAACTATGTGTAGCAATTGCATGACGGCTGTTACTGCACTATTAGAGGATTGAGACTCCCTTAACTTTTGTGTACTGTTGAGGACTGACATGACTGGTACTGACTGGTTCATCTGACAAAACATCAAACACCTCCAACACCATCTTGCTCCTCCAACAACTGTCTAAAGAATGAGAAATATGTAACCAATTGAAATTATAATTAATGTGTAGATGAAAACGTATAACATCAAATTAAAGATACACAATTATAAACTTGGATTAGGCCTAATGTTTAGTCAACACAACGGAGATATGCAGATGATATTTAAAAGACCATTTATTTAGTCTAACACCAACAACACAACATACACACACACACAGATATCAAAGACACAAATTCATCTAAGCAAATACCTGCCTATCTCTGCCGATTTCGGAGTCTCAGACTCCAAATGAACCCATTCTGCAACTTTTAAATACTTAATTACATTTTTAAAAACGAAATTATAGGCTTAAGTGCGGGATCCGAAAGTTGGTTGTTTTGTCGCTATAGTTACACACACACACACACCGTTGGCGGTGCGCTCAAAGTCATCTGTCAGTTGTGTAGTTGTGCAGTTACCCAAAATGAATGACTCCTGAATGAAGTTAAAACCCATCATGTTACTGATATGTGTTTTTTAAACCAAGTGATCAAAGTGCTCGTTGCCGCTGCGATCAGTGGCCGCGGATACAGTGTTTTCTCGTGTGGCTCGAGCACACGCCGCACTGTCAGCACTCGGACGCGCGCTTCAATCCGTTCCGTTGCGGATAATAATGTTGCATTATCGAACGTTGTGTCGTCGTGGATATTGTAGTATTGTATTGCTAAATCCCCCAACCACTATGTTGGTCTGAGACAGCGAGACATAGACAAGACCGAGAGGTCCGAGACCAAGACAAGACCAAGACCAAAGACCGTCAAGGCCGTGACAAGACCGAGACCACGTAAAAGTGGTCTCGAGACCAAGACCAGTCTCGAGACATACATCACTACAAGCAACCAATAAGTAATGGCCTAAAATCTTCATAGCCACACCCTAGCAACCAGTTACAGCACCCTAGCAACCACTAAGAGCTCCCTAGCAACCAGCCTAAACCAATTTTTTTTTTTTTTTCATTTTTAAAGCAATATCACACTCGTAGCCTTGCGATATCGCTCCATGCTTGTGCCTATTCGGCTATAGAAGGCACTCGTTATTAAAGATTTTAAGAACTTTATAAAAACTCCATAGTAACCATCTTTGACAACTAACAACCACCTAGTAACACCATAGCAACTACCAAAAATACCTTAGCAACCATCCTGAACACCCTAGTAACGTCTAGAAATGCTCTAGTAACCACCAAAAATACCCTAGCAGCCACCCAGAACACCCTAGCAACCGCCTAACAATTCTCTAGCAACCACCCAGAACACCCTAGCAACCGCCTAGCAACCATCCATAATACCCAAGCAACCGCCTAGCAACACCATAGCAACCACCCAGAATACCCTAGCAACCACCTAGCAACCGCCTAGCAACACCATATCAACCACCCAGAATACCCTAGCAACCACTTAGCAATGCCCTAGCAACCACCCAGAATACCATAGCAACTGAATAACAACACCATAGCAACCACCCAGAACACCCTAGCAACCACCAAGAATACCATAGCAACCACCTAGCAACACCATAGCAACCACCCAGAACACCCTAGCAACCACCTAGCAACACCATACCAACCACCCATAATACCCTAGCAACCGCCTAGCAACACCATTGCAACCACACAGAACACCCTAGCAACCACCTAGCAACAGCATCTTGCTAAAAACATGCTAGCAAAATGCTATACATGTTAGCATCATGCTGACATATCATGGTATATCATGGTATCACAACATTTTAATTGTGTTAGCATCTGCCCAGTGGTGAATTTTGCCACTGCAAGCACCACTTCACATTTTCTTCAGGAAATGTGCATTCTAGTTATTCTTCTTCTGAGCCAAATTTTAAACTGTATCTCCTCCTAGACCGTTAAAGCTACGACCACCAAACTCGGGTCAGACCTTCAGACTGTTCTGACTTAGTGTGCTATATCTTTTCAGACTGATTTGAGTTTCAGTTTTCTTAAAAATTAATATTAAAAATCATAAAAATC
Source organism: Abramis brama (assembly GCF_963993115.1). NCBI lineage: Eukaryota > Metazoa > Chordata > Actinopteri > Cypriniformes > Leuciscidae > Abramis > Abramis brama. The sequence continues at coordinate 22,828,367 of NC_139967.1, read as the reverse complement.
CCATAGACTTTCATTGACCAAATGTCCAAGACTGTTTCAACTGTTTAACTGCCAGAAGCCATTGATACTCATTTAAGCTTTAAGCTATCTATCTTCTTTTTAACTAATAACTAATCTTTCTTTCTTTCTTTCTCTCTCTCTCTCTCTCTCTCTCTCTTTCTTTCTAACTAATCTTTCTTTCATTCTTTTTTTCAAACTAATCTTTCTTTCTAACTAACTAATCTTTCTCTTTCTTTCTTTTTTCAAACTAATCTTTCTTTCTTTCTTCAAACTAATCTTTCTTTCTTTCTAACTAACTAATCTTTATTTATTTCTTTCTAACTAATCTTTCTTTCTAACCAATCTATCTTTCTCTATTTCTTCTAACTAATCTTTCTTTCTTTCTAACTAATCTTTCTTTCTTTTTTCAAACTAATCTTTTTTTCTAACTAATCTTCCTTTCTTTCTTTCTAACCAATCTATCTTTCTCTCTTTCAAACTAATATTTCTTTCTTTATAACTAATATTTTTCTTTTTTCTTTCTTTCTTTTTTCTAACTAATCTTTCTTTCTTTTTCCAAACTAGTCTTTATTTCTTTCTTTTTTTTCTAACTAATCTTTCTTTCTTTCTTTTTTCAAACTAATCTTTCTTTCTAACTAATCTTTCTTTCTTTCTTTGTTTCTTTCTAACCAATCTATATTTCTCTCTTTCAAACTAATACTTTCTTTCTAACTAATATTTCTTTCTTTTTTCTTTCTTTCTTTTTTTATAACTAATCTTTCTTTCTTTTTTCAAACTAGTCTTTCTTTCTTTCTTTCTGACTAACTGATCTTTCTTTCTTTTTTCAAACTAATCTTTCTTTCTAACTAATCTTTCTTTCTAACTAATCTTTTTCATTCTTTCTTTTTTCAAACTAATCTTTCTTTCTAACTAATCTTTCTTTTTTCTTTCTAACTAATCTTTCTTTCTAACCGATCTTTCTTTCTTTCTTTCTTTCTTTCTAACTATTCTTTCTTTTTTAACTAATATTTCTATCTTTCTTTCTTTCTTTCTAACTAATCTTTCTTTCTAACTAATCTTTCTTTCTAACTAATCTTTCTTTTTTCAAACTAATCTTTCTTTCTTTCTAACTAATCTTTCTTTCATTCTTTTTTACAAACTAATCTTTCTTTATTTCTAACTAATCTTTCTTTTTTCAAACTAATCTTTCTTTCTTTCTAACTAATCTTTCTTTCATTCTTTTTTCAAACTAATCTTTCTTTCTAACTAATCTTTTTTTCATTCTTTTTTCAAACTAATCTTTCTTTCTAACTAACTAATCTTTCTTTCTTTTTTCAATCTAATCTTTTTTTCTTTCTAACTAATATTTCTTTCTTTTTTCAAACTAATATTTATTTTTCCCTCTTTATAACTAAACTTTCTTTCTTTCTAACCAATCTATCTTTCTTATTTCTTTCTTTCTTTCTTTCTTTCTTTCTTTCTTTCTAACTAATCTTTATTTCTTTCTTCCTAATATTTCTTTACTAGAAACATGGTAAATCATGTTAAACCATGCTAGAACAGTTTAAAACTTTTTCAAACTTTCTGGCTAGGCTTTTTCAAGCCAACTTAAAGTTTGTCTACGAACTTTACCATCTAGTTTTAATTTAATCTTTCTTTATCTTTCCTGATAAAGCAGCGTTTATGAGTGCTGCGCTGCTTTGTGTACAGCCGTTACCGGGGAAACCGCTGTTTCTGTGCTCCTAACGCACCTCCTGCTGGCACCTCTTTGTAAACAGCATCATTTTGTGGGGCCTTGCAAACCTGTATTAATACTAGTGTGGAATTTTTCTACAATATTCACTCATGACAGTAAAATAGGGCATTCTAAGTCAATCTACTGCAGTATTTACCCTCTCAATCTGTAGAAAATGTGGTTAACACCCAGTCATGCTTGAAAATACCGTCATATACCTTTAGTAAAATACCGTGATATAGATTTTTGGTCATACCGCCCAGCACTACTGGGGGCCATGAAACTTTTGCGAAAATTATAAAAAATGCTGGTGGTGGCAGACAACTTTTAAAAAATGCTGGTGGAGAAAAGTTATCATTGGGGATAAAAGACATTAAAATGTCAATAATGTCTCTTTCTCTTTTCCTCTTCCTTTCCTTTCAATTGGCATGCATTTTACTAGAGCACATAACGCACACAAAAGCTATGATGACATCATGTGCAAAGATGAAAGTGCCATTTATTTGCATGTGTTGTTTTTTTAGCATGTGATTCAATAAATAAAGTATGCAAATCAGGTAGTGACACAAAAAGACCCACAAAAGCTGTCAAACAGTGTTATTTCAATTTTGTGGGTTGGTTCTGAGTGCTTAGTTGTGGAGGAAGCAACCAGGGTTGTGCAAAATTCAAAGAATCACAGGAAGTTGAAATGGAACTTGAAAGGAAGACAAATTTCCTAAATCGTAATTCAGAGCTGCAGTTCAGCACAGGAGAATTCTGGGAAATAAAGTGTTGTTCCACCTTAGTCCACAAATGTTAAATATGAAATATGTTCTCATCTTATTAAATACATTAATTAAATACAAAAAGGGGTCATTTCAAACATTCATCCATATATATATATATATATATATATATATATATATATATATGGGTAGTTGACTCGACGTGGCTTTTTCACCGTCACAGAAGATAAAAAATAATTTATTTCACATTTTCATCATTTAGAGTAGCCTACTGTAAATGGTTAAACATTTTCTTTTTTTACATGAATTTGTTGTTTTAATACCCCAGTTATTTTTTTTATTTTTTTTACAACTTTGAGCCAAATCTCAAAATCGTCCTATGGTGTGACGGTAGACAAAATTATTTCATAAATATTAACTTTTATAAATAAAGAAAATAATGTTTAAAAATCTTAATGAACACTCCTGGCATAATTGTGCAAGTGTCTATTTCACTAAGTGGCCCTCACTTTTCCTATACATACATTTCTAAAAGTGTAGGAATTTCATAAAGTTTGTCACAGAAAAAAATGTCCTTTGGTGTTATGCAATAACCTGATATTAAGTTGGGCAATATCATGGACAACTACATTTAGTTGAAAGACCCCATTCAAGGTCATGTGACTGAAGACCCCTATGAAGCCCATGAGCAGTGCACATGGTAAGTATTTCTCTCAGAATTGTTCAAATATTTAACTATGTTTTTAGACCACTGAAGTTGTTAAGTTTTTTTGTCCGTGACAACCCTAAATTTCATTTTTTTAATTCAAATTTGTATTTTTAACAGCAGGACTATGTAATATTATGCAAATGTATCATGCCAATTGCTAATGACAGTTCAGCTAGTATTAGCATGGTTATTAACTGCCACAAAAGCTCAAATGTCCTTTGGTGTGACACTTTGGCCTGTCACACCATAGGACACAGATGTCACACAGTAGGACAAGACCTCTTTAAGAAGCTATTAAAACAAATAGATAAAGTTTCAACAAAAAACAAATGTCCTCCTTTATAATTGTTACAATAAACACTATATATTCTGACTCTTTTTATGCAATGACTATCTTTGTCCTTTGGTGTGACGTTTTGTCCTATGGTATGACAAACATAAAACAACAGAAAAATATACTTATTTTAAAATATCTTTTTAAAAAAGAGTAAAGTTTGACTTTAGACTGTAAAGTCTGAAACTGCAGTTTTCATACTCCATAAATATATGTATTTTTTCTTAAAAAGTTATGTTTTCCAAAAAAAGTACTTTTTCTTGGCCATTTGTCAACTACCCATATATATATATAACTTTCATAAGTATCTGATGCTAACCAAGGCTGTATTTATTAGATTACAAATACAGAAAAAGCAGTAATATTGTGAAATATTATTACAATGTGATATTATTACAATTTAAAATATTATATTATATTTAAAGTTTTATTTATTTGTGTTATTGTTTATTCATTATTCAACATACAGTTCAAAAGAACAGCATTTATTTGACACAAAAAAAATATTATATTCTGAAACAACTTAAAAGTCTTTATTGTCACTTTTGATCGATTTTATGTGTCCTTGGTGAATAAAAGTATTAATGTCTTTGAAAAAATCGTACTAACCTTAAACTTTTTCCCCACAGTGCAGTTATATATATATACAGTGAGGAAAATAAGTATTTGAACACCCTGCTATTTTGCAAGTTCTCCCACTTGGAAATCATGGAGGGGTCTGAAATTGTCATCGTAGGTGCATGTCCACTGTGAGAGACATAATCTAAAAAAAAAAATCCAGAAATCACAATATATGATTTTTTAACTATTTATTTGTATGATACAGCTGCAAATAAGTATTTGAACACCTGTCTATCAGCTAGAATTCTGACCCTCAAAGACCTGTTAGTCTGCCTTTAAAATGTCCACCTCCACTCCATTTATTATCCTAAATTAGATGCACCTGTTTGAGGTCGTTAGCTGCATAAAGACACCTGTCCACCCCATACAATCAGTAAGAATCCAACTACTAACATGGCCAAGACCAAAGAGCTGTCCAAAGACACTAGAGACAAAATTGTACACCTCCACAAGGCTGGAAAGGGCTACGGGGAAATTGCCAAGCAGCTTGGTGAAAAAAGGTCCACTGTTGGAGCAATCATTAGAAAATGGAAGAAGCTAAACATGACTGTCAATCTCCCTCGGACTGGGGCTCCATGCAAGATCTCACCTCATGGGGTCTCAATGATCCTAAGAAAGGTGAGAAATCAGCCCAGAACTACACGGGAGGAGCTGGTCAATGACCTGAAAAGAGCTGGGACCACCGTTTCCAAGGTTACTGTTGGTAATACACTAAGACGTCATGGTTTGAAATCATGCATGGCACGGAAGGTTCCCCTGCTTAAACCAGCACATGTCAAGGCCCGTCTTAAGTTTGCCAATGACCATTTGGATGATCCAGAGGAGTCATGGGAGAAAGTCATGTGGTCAGATGAGACCAAAATAGAACTTTTTGGTCATAATTCCACTAAACGTGTTTGGAGGAAGAAGAATGATGAGTACCATCCCAAGAACACCATCCCTACTGTGAAGCATGGGGGTGGTAGCATCATGCTTTGGGGGTGTTTTTCTGCACATGGGACAGGGCGACTGCACTGTATTAAGGAGAGGATGACCGGGGCCATGTATTGCGAGATTTTGGGGAACAACCTCCTTCCCTCAGTTAGAGCATTGAAGATGGGTCGAGGCTGGGTCTTCCAACATGACAATGACCCGAAGCACACAGCCAGGATAACCAAGGAGTGGCTCTGTAAGAAGCATATCAAGGTTCTGGCGTGGCCTAGCCAGTCTCCAGACCTAAATCCAATAGAGAATCTTTGGAGGGAGCTCAAACTCCGTGTTTCTCAGCGACAGCCCAGAAACCTGACTGATCTAGAGAAGATCTGTGTGGAGGAGTGGGCCAAAATCCCTCCTGCAGTGTGTGCAAACCTGGTGAAAAACTACAGGAAACGTTTGACCTCTGTAATTGCAAACAAAGGCTACTGTACCAAATATTAACATTGCTTTTCTCAGGTGTTCAAATACTTATTTGCAGCTGTATCATACAAATAAATAGTTAAAAAATCATACATTGTGATTTCTGGATTTTTTTTTTTAGATTATGTCTCTCACAGTGGACATGCACCTACGATGACAATTTCAGACCCCTCCATGATTTCTAAGTGGGAGAACTTGCAAAATAGCAGGGTGTTCAAATACTTATTTTCCTCACTGTATATATATATAAATGGAGCAATTTCTACCTGAATTTACCTTAATGTACTAATGTAGTTAGGTTGATTCAATCGTATTTTTGAATAAAGTTAATTAGATGTTACCACGAGACACATTTTTGCTATCTGACAGGTTTTACAGTGTAAAGCTGTAAAACCACATCAAGTCAGATAACTGAATCAGTAGGTGTGCCCGACTAACCACACTATGCCATGCGCGATTATAACACCCATTCCTATAATTTGATCATCCTTTGATGAATAAATACTGTAATGACCAATATAAATGACCACAAACAACTATATCAAATGAAAGTCAGTTTACCCTCTGCTTTCCACAAATAACACTGACTTTTGTGAGAAAGATGCAATCTATAATGAGCATAATATCAAGAGGTGTGTTTCTTCTGAAAGATTGACAATGGCTTCACTGAAATGCAGTGCTACATTAGTGCATTTAGCACATGCATCATGGGAGGTTAATGAATAAAATAAATTTGTTGCTGAAATAGAGCTCACAAACTGTTTAATGAATTTGCCCCAATGTGTTTAGTGTGAAGTGTACCATTGGACACACCAACCGTTATATGTGTACTATCACACACAGTATTAAGTCTTATCACAGAGAGCCTCCCAACAGATGTCCGTCTCTGGCAGAATCACATACTTTAGTTTTGCGTAACATGGAACAAATAAACAGCACAGCGAGAAAGGCTGAAGTTCCCTCTACTAAACACTGTTTGATCTTTTGTTTTATTCTGCATTAATGTCTAAGTTTTATCATAGTCAATCAATTTCAAAAGAGCAATATATATATCAACAAGTATTACTTATATTTTTCTTTTTCTTCTTTTTTGTAGAATTAGTGTAGCATCATAATCATATATAACCCAACATCCTCTAACCTACGTGAGTTCCAGGATTCCGAAAAAAAATATATAAAAAAAATACATCAGCATTGGACTTTAGAGCAAGACTAAGTCCATATTCAAATATTAACTCCATGGAGTTAAAAAAATCAAATACTTTTTACTTGTGCTGAGGTTTATTAAAAGCACATTAACCTTGAGTGAAAGCCAGTCAGAGATGTTATAATTTTTGCTCAAATCTGACCATTAATGGAACACAACGGAAATCATAATGTTGGGTTTTTCTATCAGTGACATTTGAATGTTCTTATTGATTTGAATTTATTCCCCTCGCAAAGTCATTTCAATCTGCTAGAACAAAACCTTACAACACAAAACATTAAAATCCAAAAGGCAACAAATTAACATTTTTTAAAAATAATGTAGAACAAAAACAAAACAAAAAATCAAATTTAGAAATGCATATTTTAGATCTCTTTCACTCACTTTTTCTTTTTATTAGTAATTTCAAACTTCTTGGAACATTTATAATACAATACAAATATATAAAATAAGACTTCCACAGTCCTGTAAAGAAAAGGTGCATAAGCCACCTGACACACTTGAACCAGTAATGATGAATGCTCTTTTAGAATTGTTCCCCTATAACCATGACGATAATGAGAAGCCAATGGGACAAGAGAATGAGAGATACCTCACACCACCCTATATGAGCTGTAACAAATCACTCCTGTTTGCTTTCAACAGCTGACTTACACAGTCATACACTTTTGTAATAAAAACAAAGACAAAACAATAACAACAAATAACTTCTACCACCAAAAGTTTCCATAAACTGATTTGTAGCTCTTGGCATTTTAATAAAGCAACAGGTTGTGCATTAAAATTTCTAAATGTACATGTACGACATGAAGGGCTGCGACAACTGATTGATAATAATCAGTAATGAAATATTTATCAACATATTCGAGAATGGGCGTTCCCCCCTCGGTTGAAATCGTGGTTGGACATTCCAGTTTTAAAATACCATGTCCGTCTACCGTCGACAGCCTTGAGCCGGACGCTCATTTGTCCCCCTTTTGAGATCATTACTATTTTATACTTTATCCAATAGTTTATAATTAATAAATAAATAGTTAATAAACTAAAATACAGGCTAAATTTAAGCTAATATTAAGTGACATAGCCTACATTTTAGACACAATATTGTCAATATTGAGTGTTTTTTAAATCGGTTGAAATAATGAATGAATGAATCAATGACTCATTCATTAAGACAGTGACTTGTTGCCACCTACTGGCGGTTTTAGTTTCATATTTAAGTTATAATAATTTTTTTCCCAAAATGTCATATTTCTATCTTCACAACATTTTTTTTATTTAAAACAATAATCTTATTACACAATGCATTTGTAAACTGTCTGTGTTAATACATCTAAATGGCACTTCAGACACAGCTTCTGTGTCTCTGCAGTGCAAAGATGGATTTTGTCTGATTTCATTTGATTGGTAAAAGGTAAAAAAAAAATGTAATGAAGGGGACACATACATTTGAAAATGGTTAGAAAAGTTGCCTTTATGAAAGTAAAAAATGCTCCTGGAAATCGATTTAAATATCATCCCTTAATAGAAAGTATTGGAAAAGTTTCTGTCAGTGCATAGGTTTGGGATCATTTTTATGTTTTTATTCTGGCTTTAATGTATCCTGCAAAGTGTTCTCCTTTCTGGTGTTATTGAAATGGCCATCCTAATGTTAAACGACAGGGATGTCCAGGGATGCAAACTACTGCTCACCTTTGGTGAATTTTTCCAAAGGTGGGCAAATCCTATAACCACTAGTCAAGTCAAGTCAAGTCATCTTCATTTATATAGCGCTTTTAACAATGTAGATTGTTCCAAAGCAGCTTTACATTGATTATAGGAAATTAAAGTAACAGAGATTGTTTTGGTTTTATAGCAGCTCTAGAATAAAGTTACTGTCCAGCTAAAGTTAGTTTGATTGATTCACTTCCGTCGCAACGATCATTAGTTATTAACTTAGGGGCCGCTTACACGACACCGTTTTAACAGAAAACTCTTAAATTCTTTCTGCGCAAACTTCAAAAACGCGAACCAGTGAGAACGCCGATGGCGTGCACATGCACATTACGAGTTCAGTCTATAGGTATGCGCATTTGAATATATGTGCTCAGGCATGTAGTCCTTCCCTACAAATCAACCCTCAACATACTTGTCTGGCCTTAAAATTAATAATACAGAATTTTTATCGCTTCCGCGTAGCCACGCGAACCGGAATTATCCCGACAACGCTTTATCTGTAGAGGGGTAAAGGGAGGGGAGTGTGTCTGCTTCCCGGACAATGTTAGGAAGACTGTTCCAAAGTTTTGGTGCTAAATAGGAAAAGGATCTACCACCAGCAGTTGATTTTGATATTCTAGGTATTATCAACTGGCCGGAATTTTGAGATCGCAATAGACGTGAAGGACTATAATGCGTTAAGAGCTCGCTCAAGTACTGCGGAGCTAAACCATTTAGTGCTTTGTAAGTAATCAGCAATATTTTAAAATGTATACGGATGTTTAATAGGGAGCCAATGCATTGTTGACAGAACCGGGTTGATATGGTCATACTTCCTGGTTCTGGTAAGAACTCGAGCTGCTGCGTTTTGGACCAGCTGTAATTTGTTTATTAAGCGTGCAGGGCAACCACCCATAATAGCATTACAATAATCTAACCTTGATGTCATGAATGCATGAACTGATTGTTCCGCATTTGTCAATGAAAGCATATGACATAATTTAGATATATTTTTCAAATGGAAAAATGTGGTTTTACAGATACTAGACACATGACTTTCAAATGAAAGATTGGTATCAAAGAGCACACCCAGGTTCCTAACTGACGACGAAGACTTGACAGAGCAGCCATCAAGTGTTAGACAGTATTCTAGATTAGCCTATTACATGAGGAAGTTTTTTGTCCAATAATTAGAATCTCAGTTTTTTCAGAATTAAGTAGTAGGAAATTACTAGTCATCCAGTTTTTTATATCACCTATGCATTCCGTTAATTTTGTGAATTGGTAAGTTTCGTCAGGGCGTGAAGAAATATAGAGCTGAGTATCATTTTCCTCTTTGTGGGCCTCTGATGTGAGTTCACGTAGTGTAACAGCGCAGCACTTCTGGGTTGTATGTCACACGCATCATACACATGACCAGCGTCGGCCAATAGTGAGCCTACGTGGTGACATACAACCCAGAAGCGCTGCGCTGTTACACTACGTCAACTTACTCAGAGGCCCACACAGGGGAAAATGAATAGTTGAATAAAGTAAAGGTTTTCGCACAAAAAGTATTCTCATCGCTTGATAAACTTAAGGTTGAGCCACTCTAGTCACTTTTAAACATAGACTATTTTAAACATTGTCTTTTCTTACTTTCTGGGCTGGCAAGTTTCGATCCCATAGAAGCCTATGGAGGAATGATCCAGCTCTCAGATTTAATCAAAAATGTCTTAATTTGTGTTCCGAAGAAGAACGAAAGTCTTACGGGGTTGGAACAACATGAGGGTGTGTAATTACTTACAGAATTTTAATTTTTGGGTGAACTAACCTTTTAACACAAGAAACGCGCACTGTGTGTTCTCATTAACAATAGATATCCCGTTGCAAGCTGATAGAGATAAGAAAACCCAGCAACCCCCTGAACAAGTATCATAATTTAAGCCATTTGATCATTTCATTGACATAACCCTTAAAAAACTAACATTGGGAGCGATAATGGATGATACCGTGACTCAGAAATCAGCCTGAAATCAGCAGCACAATGAAAACATTGCCCTTGGAAATAAATGAATGCATCATTAGAGTTACATACACATCAGCTATGGCGAACCTGTTGAAAGTGCAAATGCTTATTTCACTTTAGCCTTTTCTCAGATCCGTAGCTTAGACGGCATAGCCTCACAGCAATTACATACAACAGACCACTTGCTGCTACATAAACACATTATGTAAAGGCTGGCTAATAGAGATGAGAAAAGAAACCCCTCACAATCACCTGGCAAATAGTATAATGATATAGTGTCATTTGATAATCGTCATTGTCAAACCCTCTATTCTCCTATTAGTAAATGTGGAAATCATTTGGAACAATTGATAAATAATGGAGAATGACTCTAAAACGTGTGCATCTGAAATCAGCCCGAACGCACAGATGTAAGAATGAAAACATCAACCTTGGAAAATAATGAAGGTATCGTGGCTGTTGAAATATTTGCTAACATTGCAATCTGAATTTGTTATACATGCTGCTGCTGCTGCTGTTGTACAAAAGTACTAAGAATTGCTATAGCTTAATTTGAGATGCGATACTAAAGCGAAAGCCTATTTCACTTCATTTGTATTATAATTGTTTAAAATCTGGAAGCCATAGAAAGAATACATTTATTTATTAAATCTTTTATATTTTGTTTACCTTCATTCATTAAAAAGTGTTATATATCATTATTAGGCATACACAGCAGTGTAATATACAATATAACAATATAATAACAATATAATACAATATTTATAATTAAATTAATTTTCTCTTTATTCATTAAAATGCATTATATCAGCATCATAGCCCTAGTAAAAAAAAATTGTATACTTAAGCACAATTTATTCGTATGTACTTTAACTAAATGTATTTGTGGCACACTATAAATTGGTATTAAGTCCAAAATTGTCCAAAAGCAGTGTTGAAGTTCAACAAAAGTTGCATTAAATATACTTGTTTGTGCTAAAGTGGAACTATTCCAAGTATACTTAAGTACACTTTAAATATCTACTCTTGTATTTAAGTTTTAAAATGCAGAATTCACTATATATGTACTAATGTATTTTGGTGATATTACAATTGCAATTAAATGACACTGTAAGAGTGTTGAACATATGTACATTAATATTATACTGATAACAAACTGAGGTCATACTTTTAGTGATTTTTAAAACACATTGCAATGGCATTCCAAGTAAACTTTTAGTGCTTCAAATACAAGTAATCAAGTAATCTTTATAAATAATGGCACATCTTTAGAATTTGCATTTTACAGACACCCCCCAGTATACCAGTAACTCACTTACCTGGAAAACATCAGTGAGACAATGGGAACAGATACATTGAATGTAGGAAACACTATGGACTGGATTCGAACCCGGGTCGCTGCCACACAAGAGCACTCAGTTTACCAGTTTACCAAAACCGTAATATTTTGTGTAAGTAAGCGGTGCGTGAAAATACACACGAAGCGGCCTGTAGAACACAAAAGTGTGTTAAACTTGAAGATGTGGAAGAAATAAAGCCAGCAGACACAACATTAAATATCATCTGCAGAATGTAGATGATACATTCCGTTCGTTGGTGGAAGAATGTGAACATGTGGATGGAATAAAACCATCGTAACATTTCTCTGCCGATTGTCTGCACGCTTCAACTCTCAATGAACTGCACAACAACTCCTGATGTAACATCCAATGAAATGATTTGGCAGTTTGACGGTCTTGCATTACACTGTGGATTTAAATGTGACGCATGAATTGAAGTTATTTTAATACATTTTACGTTGTTACGTTTCATGCAAATAATGTTTTTGAATTTATTTGACATGATAACTTTTTGTGTCATTTTTGAGGACTGATCAGGATAATTTTAATAATTCATTAAATAATTCATAATATTTTGACAGCCCAAAGGGCTGCAGTCCACATGGCAGCGGGCCATTAAAGTACCATTGATGGGAAAAGTGTATTAGTACAGTAGGTGCATTGGAGTGTATTAGGAATAAATAAAACTTCTGATCAAGTATGTGAATTTCTTTCACCATATCAAACTGACCATATGTTGTTTTCTTTATTTGTCATAATTACATCTCTTTACTTTTGTAACTACTTTCTATATGTACTGTATGTAAAGCTGCTTTGCATGAAAAGCGCTGTAGAAATAAATTTGAATTGAATTAAACAATGCCTGATAATCAAATTATTGAAAAGGTAAAGGTCATAATTATAAAACTTACTTCATGATTATGAATTATAATTTTTTTGCACCTCAAAACAAATTTCCTGTAAACTTTTATCTATACTATTTTATACTCAACAAGTAGAACTCAAATACAGTATATTGTATTGTATATTTAATCATAACAGGTCAACAGTAGTCTGGCTATCACCAGACCAAGCTCAACCTTTTAAGATTGAACATTAGTCTGGGGAGTCTGCTCTGTATTTTCTCTACAAATGACTCTGTACACAATTGGACAGTCACTTCAACCAATCAGACCAACGATCCGGGTGACGTACTTTGCAGCGAAAACTCCAGGCAGGAAACGTGTCAACAAATATGTTGGTTTGTAGCATTGATCAGCGGTTTGCAGAAGCAGCAATGGCATCAAGCGATTTTTGCAGGTTGTGCAAAAAAAAATCATGAAAGTGAGTGGTATTTACACCCACTCGAGCGATTTGTTTGCTAAACTAAAGAAGCCATTGAGCATTGTCGAGAGGTTAAAATGAATTGGATTGGATTAAACCCGCCAATAGCACGCTAGGTGGATAAGCCAGTTTGTGATTGGTCCCCGCAGATTTGTAACGGAAGCAGGATAGAAGACTGTACAGGTTTGCAGCCTGAGCTGCAAGGTGAAATCAAATCGCCGGCAGATCGGGCTGGGTTTACCCAGTCTAGGTCAATAGAAGATTCAACAAAAATAAATGACTGAAGTAGTAATTTAACAAATGAAATCATTTTATTTGCAAATTGCTCATTGTCAAATTTGCGCTGTAGGCAAAAGTTGTGTTTGGAAATTCTGCCCTTACAGCACATGTTAGCAGAAACAAACTAGATGCTTCAGTTCATACCTCACATTTTCTTTGGTTTGCACAAAAACAAAGTCTCATCTTAAAAGATTACATAGCATCAGATTTGAAATATATGGTGAGACTTGTGTCTTTAGCTGCAATGAGCTTCTAGACTCTAAAGTTTTCCCTTTGAGAAATGTGCCAAATCTGCAACACAGATTCCCAAAAGTGTGCACTGTAGCGAGTTCAGTTGTTTAGCAAAAGTACAGCAAAACCGATTGTTGGTGGATTCCATTTCACAGCCCGTGAATGTAAGGTGAGGAGAGATTGACTTATCAAACATATACAAAAACTGCTCCCTCCACTGAACAAACATCCTGTAGCCTATATTTAAGCCTATGTTAAAATCACATTATTACAATCCTTCAGACCCATTTAGGGGGTGAAGGAACAAACAAATATCAATACACAGAATGTGATCCTTATGCATCGCTTTCTGCCAGGACTTTTATGTGCTTTTCTCAAACCACTGAAGTGACGTCGACATATGGGTTAGCAGTAGCATGAGCCGTCAGGCAGTGTTATTTAAATAAACTCCTGATGTACTTACAAACTTTCCAATGCCTCGTTTTATGAGTACAGAACATATTTGTACTACTGCATAAGTTTGGTACCATTCCGGGCATTATTAGTGGGGTAATTTACGAAATACAACCTTGGATCCGTTAGCGCCTGCACTAAGCCAAGATATAAGGCTGATATATCTAAATAAGCTCTAACTTTAATAATGTTCAACCAAGGGAAAAAAGGCTTCTGGGGGGTGTTTGGCTCAAGATCATGGTGCAAAGGACCCTAGGTTGATTTTACTCCGAACCATCCCTTTAAGAGCAGGCGCTCTTGTACCATGGCGGACTGCAATTATAACGGTGGATTTGCCAGGCGCACACCAGGAGTGGTTCACAGCCGAGGAGACCGACATTCTCATCAGGGTCGTAAAAGACAAAGAAGTGACATTGTATGGGGATGGGAGGAACCCACCCAAATTAGCTTCGGTTAAACAGGCGTATAATAATTTGGATAAATGTGTAAGCTAGATTTATAACTATTTTTCACTTCTTCATGGACACCACAATGATTTCCCTCGTGTGGTAATTTTCCTTGTAATTATGTATGGTTTGCAAAAATGTGTACTGCTGCGTCTGTGAGAGAAGCAAAGTGTATGCGCGTTGTGCGCACACAACATAATGGCCAAGCATGCGCCCTTAAAATAGCATCTGAATAACGTGCCACTGACTTTAGACCAGGTTTTTCCTGGTCTGTGGCGGAATTGTTTTCTAAAACTGCAAAATAGCACCAGGAAACATTTGCACCGGAACACGCCTCCTCTTTTCGCTGAACCGCCCCCGGGAGCGCAAATTCATTCCCTAATTTACAGACGTGGTGCGTCTATGGAGGGAAAAGTCTGCTGTGCGTAGATCGGGTGCAAAATAGGAATGATACATGCATCGGTGTACAAAGTCAATTGCGCTGGGTACAAGATAGGGCCCAATAGATGGTTTAGAACTTTTTAATATTTATTGCACAGACCACAACTGGCCAACAAATGGTTTAGAACTTTTTAATATTTATTGCACAGACCACAACTGGCCAACAAATAAGTCTAAAAATAAATTATGCTTCTTAAGAAATGTACCAAAAATGAATAAATTATAATAAATTGAAATGATAAAACTGATAAAACAATTTAACAAGAAGTGCTCTCAATATAATACTGAACAATGTACCAAAATAAATAATAATAATAATAAATTATAATATTTTGGGCTTTTATTTTTATAACCTACAGAGAACGTCATCATCAGAGCCATTTAAGCCAAATTCTAGGCGTGTTTGCCGCACGTGTTCACAACCTGTCAAACAAAGATGTTTTCTGGGAACGTTCCCTGCAGGTTATTATGGGGTTTTATTTTATAATCTAAACAGAACCTCAGAACGTTCCCTGCAGGTTATTTTTAGATTTTATTTTTATAACCATGTAAACGTTAAAATTAAAACGTTGCAGATGATTCCAGTAGGCTTCAGAGATTATTCTAATGCTGTAATTTATTTATAAACAAACTATATAATGCTCGGACACCCTCGGTCTCTCTCACGCACTGTCGGTGTTCACTTCACTTTTGTCCAGTCTGGCGCCTCATAAATAATAAATATAGTAACGCCGCATTTTATTGTCAGTAACGGTAAAGGCGTTGTAACGGGGGAAAACATTCATTATTCATTTGATTACACATTACTAAAAAAAATAATTATTATTATTATTACATTTCAGATTAATATATTTGTTTTCCTTAAAATTTTAATTAACAGTAACTTAAAGTTTGAATGATGTCCTGTATAAACAAAATGACAGAGTATGTTTTTATGTTTCCACTGTTCGATCGTGTCCGCGCCTCACACACGCACATATATATATATATATATATATTAGGGCTGTCAAAGTTAGCGCGTTAATAACGCGTTAACGCAAAATCATATTAACGGCACTAATTTTTTTAACGGGCGATTAACGCAGCGCATATTTTCTGTTTGACCCGTGGCCCAACCCCTAGTTGGAGAAATGGAGATACACAGTGTTGGCAACTTAGCGACATTGCAGACCCCTTTAGCGATTTTTTTTCCTTCAACAAAGCGCACAAACCTTATTTAGTTTCTGAGAATCTACCATAATCTATTGATTATGATTATCATGATTATGATATATTGATTATCGGTACCCGCTGGTACTGCTCTCTCAGCGCGCGCCTCTCTCTCTCTCTCTTTCTCTCTCTCTCTCTCTGCGTCTCGCGCGGAGGAGCAGCGCTTTAATTCAGTTAAACAGATATTATGTTGCTTCTCTAATTTTACAAATATACACGGATATTGTCTTTAGCTTATGTGTATTTGATTTCACCAGACGACGGCTCGATTATCAGAATTTTTGTGCAGATTAACGTCTTGGAAGGGAGAGCTGGTATGTTTATTGGGTCGCG
Organism: Abramis brama; assembly: GCF_963993115.1. Lineage (NCBI taxonomy): Eukaryota > Metazoa > Chordata > Actinopteri > Cypriniformes > Leuciscidae > Abramis > Abramis brama. The sequence goes on along the minus strand of NC_139967.1, from coordinate 22,811,904 downwards.
TTTCAGTCACCATTTCAAATTCATTCCGTTGTTTGACAACAGAAACAGTAAAATATACTGAGAATTTAGCTTCATCAAAATGGGCACAGAGAGAGACAAACTACAATGTAATAATACATGCTAAATGTACATTTGACTGCCCTGTCATGCAAAAATCTAAACATTTTTTTGTTAGTAAATTGCTCAGTGCAAAGAAAGAGAAGTAATGGGAACATGGTATTTCTTTGTTCTTTCTACATGTGTCTAATAGACATGAACAAGTTCTTTGAAAAAACATCTATGACCTTTGAAACATGTCTCGTCTTCATGCTCTATTGACTATGGTTTCAATAATAAACATACATTTGCATAAAGCATCTATTTATCCATGCCCATGTTGATTAGAGTATTACAAACTTGAAAAGTATTAATTTAAGGTATATTTAGAACAAATAAAAAAAATGTGCGATTAATCACGAGTTAACTCACGACAATCATGCGATTAATCGATTAAAAATTTTAATCCATTGACAGCCCTAATATATATATATATATATATATATATATATATACAGTGCAATGCATAAGTTAATACACCCATGCTAAAGTTGACTAAAAAGAGGAATAAAAAATCATATTTTGGAAATTGAACTTAATGCCATACCTAGAGATTGGCATGGGGTACTTTCCATAAGATCATCTCTCAATGCAAATCTAGCTTTTAGGCTAACTGAAATAAAACCATGCCAATCTCTAGGTATGGTGAATGCTATGTGATGATGTGGGGCTATTTTAATTCCAAAGGCCAAGGGAACTTTATCAGGATGCATAGTATCCTAAAAATTAATTTAAAAAAAATACTTAAAAATAAAAATCTGCCTGCCTCTATGGGAATTTAACATAGGGGTGTACACACTTATGCACCATGTATTTTAAGGAAGAACATTTATTTATTTACGATACATTATTCATTCACAAAGAAAATTGGTGTCCTAAAAGGTTGGATTTTTCCTAATTTTTTAAATTAAGGCATTAAGTTCAATTTCCAAAATATGATTTTTTATTCCTCTTTTTAGTCAACTTTAGCATGGGTGTATTAACTTATGCATTGCACTGTATATATATATATATATATATATATATATATATATATATATATATATATATAAGATACGATTTTGTTCACAAATATTGAACATTGAACATTGAACAAATATTGAACATATTGTTCACAATGAGAGTATATTTAGAGTAAAACATTTTTGTCACTGGAAAGCAACATTTGGCCTGCAACATTTGACCAAAAAAGTGTAAAAACTAACGTTGTTGCTTTGGCAGTACTCAGGGAAGGAGACAAGACATATCAATGGGGGAGAGGCTTCACTACACTGAATAAACAGCTATTGTGAACAAATAGCTTATCATTTAATACAGTACAGTGCTCTTTGCTCGCTTTCTGTTTATAACCCATATACTGTTTGGGTAAAAGTTTTGTTTTCATGCTGCTCAGTACACTGCAAAGTTTCTGGATTTGCAACTGTACTTAAAGGCGTGACTGAATCCGAAAATGCAATAATTGACAGTGATATAAGCTTAGCAACAGAAGGACAAAACAATTTGTGTGTCAAAATAGATGTGCATTAACTATTTTTTCACTTTATCTTTCTATAAACAATGTTTACTTATAAACATTTGATGGTAAAATGCTGTTTAAATGTATTATTTACTTATAATTATTATCATCATAATAACCTAATTTAATATTTAGTTAATTAGTTAGTAAATTAAATAGTAAAATAGTTCCAACAGTTTTTGCTATGGTACCCAAATTGGTACAGAGAACCATTAAAATTTTACTGGTATTGGTACCGACTACTGGAATTTTGGTACCATGACAAACCTACTTAGAAGCTGTTATGGACTTTGTTCATGTAAGCACATTTGCCTGCAGAGCATACATAGACTGATTAGACAGCCAATCCTGAAACAATAATTCAATTCAATGGCTAATAATCAAGGGAATATGGTCTCAATCATATTGATAAGTTACCTAATATAACAGAGACGGTTTTGAATCTGATCAAGCTATCACTACAACCTCTAACACAAAGCAGCAACAGAAAGATAGTGGTTAAGTACAGAACAAGGCATCTGATGTCAAAGGTGTATACCCATTTTTTTGTCAGAATCATCTAAACAACCAAGACAAATGCAAATTGCAGCCTTTCATATGGATCATCACCTGCTTGATTATGGGGTGCTGCCAAGAGTTTCACCATTTAGTCCATTATTTGCCTGTAATGAGAGTGTGAGGCGGGGCTAATTTGCGTATCTATGGATCCATGTACTAAATGAAGCAAGGGTGTAGAGTTACATTCAAGGTATTTAAGACATGAAGACTTTTTTTTTCCACAGGAAAAAAAACATTTAATTATGTAATTTTGGTGATCAAATATGAGTTTTAAGGGATAATTACAGGGGGACTTTAATACCAGGTGTAAACAGGGCTTTAGGAGCATATATTTCGTACCTCAAGTACCTCAAATCAAGTAGGCTACCTCAAAAATACAATGCTGTTTGAATCACCATAAATTAGAAACAGTATCCAGGGACTGCTGCATAGATAATAGACATAATTGTTTCTCTTTTTTAATGTATCTGTATGTTCGTTAAATTGTGATCGGCTAAGATAAAATGACAGTTCAACAACAGGAAACATCTTTAAGACAATTTGGTTTCTTAGACTAGACTACATCTTAATTTGTGTTTTAATTTTGTAGGGTAATGAATACAAATGTTCTACACATAGCAATAGCTCTTATAAAAGCTTATATAACTTCATATTGTGGTGTTAATGTCACAATGCAATTGCAATTGCAAAGTCAACAGGAAATGGCATTCACAGCCCATTTTATTCCCATATTGTGATTTCCAGGATAATAAATGAGAAAAAATTTCACTGGATTGGGAAAAGTTGTTTCTACATGATTTTTCAGAGGCAGAACAGTTATTATGTTTTTATGAAAGATTACGAACTTCTTTATGAAAGATTAAAAAACTTCAAAGAAGGTCATATGCATATGGTTTCATGTGACAAGGTTGCTGTGTCGTGTTTCCAGAGAGCCTGTGCTGTTGATGGCAGTGACGGCTGGTAGGCTACTACTTGTTTTATAATATAAAAAAGGGCAATATTCCAGAGACAAGTTTATAAACCTACACATTACCAGATCGAACACAAACAGAGGATTGAAAGCCTAATCTCCAGTGAACATGCAGATGATTTTTCCGCAGCAAACAGCGCACATTATGCTCTTTACTGACTCCCACTGAAACACGACATACAGGAGGCACCCAAAACAAAATTATTACAATTATGTCATTATTTAATCATCCTTTTGTCATTACATAGCCATCAATTGTGTCAGATGTACTGAATGAACATGTAAATGACCTTTCAGGCTTCAGTGGAGAGGAAGATCAGATTTTCTTTCTATAATAATAATAATAATAATTTGTTACATTTATATAGCGCTTTTCTGGGTATTCAAAACACTTTACATATGGAAGGGGGGGAATCTCCTCAACCACAACCAATGTGCAGCATCCACCTTGATAATGTGACGGCAGCCATATTGCTCCATAACGCCCACCACACACCAGCTATTTCTCACACAAAGCTTTTTTTAAATTATTGTTTGACAGACACTGTCATGTCAGTATGAACTCTCATTGCATAAGAAAGAGCTTTATAAAGATTTTTCAAAAATTCTCCTTTTGTTTTCCAAAGAAATAAACATAGGGGTTTGAAACGCCATGAGGGTGAATAAATAATGACGACAAGCATGTTATTATTTTTTTCATTTTTCTGTCATCATTTACTCACCCTCATATTGTTCCAAACCTGTATAACTTCCTTCATACTTCATCTGTGGAAGAGAAAAGAATGTTGAAGTCTAGAAAACACTGGACCCCACTGATTTTCATTGTATGGACATATCAAAAACATGTTTTAAAATACACTTTGTGTTCCACAGAAGAAAGAAAGTCATAGAGGTTTAAAACGACATGGCATAATTTTCATTGTTGGGTGAACTATCCCTTTAAACAATTATTTGTTCTGAGCACTGCCAGTGTCCTGTATGCCTAGCACTGTAGTTCATCACATAAGACACTTTAAATATGACTGTTAATAAGCAACGTGATCTCATAATAATGATTACATATTTGTATCAAGGTTCTCTACCACATATACTTATGTTTGCATACACTGTGAAACGTGAAATGTATTTGAACAACTTTCCAAACGTACTAATGTGTACAAATTCATATTCAAGAATAGTGAAATCATGGCATAAATTATTTCATTCTATTTGGATGGTTTTATATAGGCCTTAGTGGTCCCCTAATACTGTATCTGAAGTCTCTTTCCCGAAATTCAGCCTTGGTGCAGAATTACAGGCACTACAAGCCAGTCCCACAATGAGCCAAGCGCTAATGTTTACAGTGGATGTATCGCAATGGCTCGTAGACACGCAGTCGTTCAAGCTTTCCAGTTTGACAGAATCTGATCCGGATGGAGAAGCACCTGCAAGTTGCAACTCAGCGGATACAGCAGGACGTCTCCGAATGGTTATTTTAAAATAATGGGTCTGGATACGGTAGGGCTGGGCGGTATATCGAGTTTGTACAATATAATATATCGATATATTTTTTTGAAACGATATGGAATGAGGCAATACCGTTTATATCAATACAGTAGTTTGATACGAGCACATCTGAAAAATAGCGGTGCATAATACAATTTGTCCTAAACATGACATAAGCTTATATTAAGGGCTTCAAAATAACTGGTAAGATATAGTTAACAAGTTTAAAGCAGCTTGCTCTGTCAGATGCTCTGGCAGATACTGTTGCTGACTGACAGACAAATACTTGCGCTGTTTAATGCGTTTGAGATGTGGTGCTTTTCTCAGTGCTTAACTGACATTTCACAGGTGGGTCATTCCTGGTATGCGGTGACATTTTGGCTTCATAAGTGTTGGGAAAAAAAGTACATTATTTTCATGTTTTTAGCATTCTACCAAAATAGTGCCATGTTTAACTATAAGGAATACATATAGGTCAAGCTCAGGGGACTCAAAAAATAATAATTATGGGTAGACTGTTCAGACACTGTCCATGACAATATTCCACCCTGTTAGGGACATATACATAGTTATCAAAACATGTTAATAATTTAAATGTTAAACAATAATGTCCCTTATATATGTCCCTTATGCCATCTTATAAAAAAATTTCTTCTTGAAACAAGCAAAACAATTTTTGATGAATAGTATATGTCTTGATTATTAAAAACAGGTACTTTTTGTGCCCATTTTTGCAAATAGGATGGTAAATAGCATAAAAAAAATTGGCTCAAAAACATATATATGCTGTTAGTGCTCCTCACCTCACAAAATAAGACAAAAGACATTTAACGTTGCTGTCAAATTATTATTTAAAATGACTTGTCTAACAGGGTGGGAAGGAGCATAACAGGGTGGAACGGAGTATGACAGGGTGAATCACCAGTGTTAACAGGTTCAGTGGATGAGCTTTTTGTCATTATACGTCCTCCATGGTTTGCCATCAGTAATGTGTGGAACTGCACCTATATAATATTGATTCAAAACAATAAAAAAAAAATCCAAATTTCCTTTCTTAAATTCCTTAACAAAAACAAGGATCTGCATCTCTCTTTGCCCTGTAGCGACGCTGCATCTCAGCTGGAGTAAGTGGTGGTGCCATTTCCTAACAAATATTTTTATATTATAATAATTTCACAGTTACAAATCACTGATACTAATACTGGTACTGATGTTTCTATGAAAATAATTTTTTACATTATAAACATTCACATTACAGTATAACTGTGATCAATTTCAACATTTATAAGGCTTTAAAAATAACTTTAATCTTAAGAAAAATGGTTCTAAACAGTACCATATTAGGATTGACAATAGAACCATAAAATACATTAAAAACGCAATATAGAATCACAAGTTACAGTAATCAATTTTATCCGTGCGCTGTAATCCAAATCTTCAGACTCTGAGGAACAGACCCAAATTCCAGCCTTTATTCAGCGATCTTCATCTCCATTCTCAGCAGTGACCGCAAACATCAAGTCCTGGACTCGTTATAAATTCAGAAATTGTCACCTCAATAAGCTTTACGATATGATATTAAAGTTTGTTTGCTCCCGGGTGCACACTGTGTGATTTATAATAGTCCTTTACGATTGTTCCTTGTCAGACTGTATGAACATGATCATCGCTGTAAGCCATGTCACACTGTAAGATATCAGTTGTCATTAATGTCAGACAGTCAAGACGCGTTAAAAACGGACGCACACAATAAAACTCGTCCAAAGTTTTACATCATCAATCAATGACACGTTCGGTGACAGTGAGATGCATTACATGCAGGATTGAAATGGTGGCTACAAAGAAATCTTTAATTATGTTACCAAAACTTTTATTTTGGTCATGGTGTCTTGAAAAACAAAGACAATTTGGTCGTCGTATGAGAAGTCACGCTGCAGAACTGCGAGTCAAATCTTCTGACACTGCCAGAATTTGTAACATTTTATCGCAACAGTCATTAATCGGCTGTCGGTGAATATGTCAAACTAAATATGGCTTGGGTTCTCACTGTACGATTTTGGCAACGATTTGGCCGTCTTAGACAAATTTTGTAAATCCTAAAAGATTCCTCTGATCCTAGGCTAAAATTTGAAGTCTTTGGTCGTTAGTTTGACACGTTCACCTACAGCCGATTAATGACCGCTGCGATCTAATTTTACCTCCTGCAGTGTGACTACTCCTACGACGACCGTCAAAATTGTCTTTGTTTTTCGAGACAAGCCATGACCAAAATTAGCATTAGAGATTTGTAATTCAGATCACGGTCACCTAACGTGTCATTGATTAATGATGTAAAACTCCGGATGAGTTTTCTTGTGTGCGTCCGTTTTAAGTCTGACATCTATGACAACTCAGATCTACGGTGTGACATGGATCACATCGGGTTTCATGTTCGTACAGTCTGACAAGAAACAATCGTAAAGGACTAATATAAATCGCACAGTGTGCACCCGGCTTTAGTCACAGATTGCGACATGCCGTGTTTCGGTAGATGTGCGTTTGAATGAGAAATGTGTGCCTTAACAGAGTGGATCGGAATATGATTTTCAGCAATTAATAACTTAATTTGTGCTCTGTACCTCATACAAAAACGTCATTTGGACTACTTTTGGTACCGTTTTTGACATTTTTGTAAAAAATAAATTGCTTGTTCTATCCAGACTGGACTATTGTAATGCTCTGCTGGCTGGTCTTCCAGCTTGCATTGTCAAACCTCTGTAACTGATCAAAAATTCTGCAGCTAGAGTGGTCTTTAATGAGCCGAAGAGAGCACACATCACACCTCTCCTCACAAAACTGCACTGGTTGCCAGTTGCCACTCGCATCAAATTCAAGTCACTGACGTTTGCCTGAACAACCACTGGCTATGCTCCCTTTTACCTAAACTCACTGCTTCAGACTTATGTGCCATTCAGAAACTTGCGCTCTGCAAGCGAACGTCGTCTTGTGGTGCCATCTCAAAGAGGCACTAAATCTCTTTCTCTGACCTTTACCATGACTGTTCCCTGCTGGTGGAATGATCTGCCTAACTCAAGCAGAGCTGCTGAGTCCGTGGCCATTTTCAAGAAACGGCTGAAGACGCATCTTTTTCGGCAGCACTTGATCCAGTAATACTAACACTTTCTCTTCTATTCCATTTATTAAAAAAAAAATGTTTTTTTACAAGTACTGCGTTAGATTAAACTGAGAAGGGTCACAGCACTTGTATATTGTTGTCCTACTGTTAGTTTAACTGCTTCTATTGTTCTCATTTGTAAGTCGCTTTGGATAAAAGCGTCTGCAAAATTAATAAATGTAAATTACTGTGATTGCATTTGTCTGTCTGTAATTTTTCTTTATAGCAACATATTTTAAAGAAATGTTTACGGGTAGGTTTAGAGGTGGGATTAGCAGCTCAAAATAGATTTTTCTTTATTCTATATTGTTGCTAAAATTTAAATAATATAAATAAAAGGTTTCTATAAAACGGTAAAAGTGCAACTACATAAATATAAAGAATCGTAAATATTTTGTTTCATTAGCTGTAAATACGTAATAATTTTTACATTTTAAATGTTGTCAATACGTCTATATTGTACATTTCAGAATCTATCCCAACATACAAAAATGCACGTTTTTTACTTGTAAGTGTTAATAAACGTTATTACGTACTAATAAACATTGAGACCAGGCTGAAATAAGAACACTGACACAACAGAGGGTTCTCAGAACTCTAGTGCAATGGGGTTACAGTGAAATCTTTTATGGTTCTTGGTACAAGCCCCATGTGATGTTCCACTAGAACGCTTTGTAAAGAACCTTTGCCTTATTTGGAATGATGTTTAACCAGAACTAAATTTGACCAAGGTGTACTTAAGATTATTACATAACAGAGACATGCGTACACACAAACTCTTTTCACAAGCCCACCCCTCTCTCCCTTTTTGTCCGTTTCTTCAGACAAATCAAATATGTACAACTAACTCGGCTATCTTCAGTGGTCATCCAACCTTTGAGAGTTTGTCTTTTTATGCACCATCCATTCATCAAACTCAATGCTTATTAAAACGATCAGTGTTTTGAAAGAAAAAATCACCTTAAAATACATTTGGTGGTAAAGCAGACTACCATTACAAACTATTAATACTGTACATATGAGTGCGAACAATTCCAACTAAAATAAATACAATTTACCCCTCAAAATTTATTGTGGTATTAACAGACCACTTTTTCCGCCTGAATGTGGCTTTGTGTTCTAAGACTCATGTTCAGAAGATGTATTATGTGTGATATCAGGTCAAGACCAAAGTCTCTCACACTTTCACTCATTATTTGGGTCTGTGTGTGCCAGTTTCATGTTCTGGCTGGTGTCTGAAACTATGTATTTTTTCCAAAAGATCAAAAACCCCAAAGATTCAAAGGTTAAACACACAACTAAGCTCAAATTACTTTTAGGAGAGAAAAAAAATGCCTCAGATTGAACTACCAAACTCTCGCTCAGATTCTTTAGACAAATACAGAGATACCGTTTCTAATTTTCTCAGTACTCAGAGTTTTAGGTAGTTTCATTTCAGTCTCCCACATATTTTCTTATCATAGTCCTGCTTTTGTTCCAGCCAGCACAGGTCGTCTGACTGCGTTTTTTAGAACAGCTAAACTGTCAACTGTCAGCCTTCAGTCAAGTCAAACTAGATTTATTTACTGTACATATAGAGCATGTTGTAAAACCACAAATGTTGACACTTTGAGATATCAAAACAACAACCTATTAAGGAAAAAGTAAAAAATTCCTAACCTGTCAGAGGAGCTTAAGCAATGAAATTTAGGTAAAGCCTGTCAATTTAAAAGCATAACCCGACAGTTGGACCAGTGTGTCGGTGTGTGAATCAAAATGTGCCGTTTCCATGTATAGTCTGTGAGTGATCAAATGTGTGAATGACTGAGAAATAGAATGAGAATACAGCGAAGATCAATGATAGGAGTTCTGAGGCATTTGGACACAACCGTGTGGGGTTGCCTTGATGGCAGTATCCCTGGAACCCAGCAACCCTGAGGGAGGAGGCTGGCCTCTGTGTTAGAGATTTGGATACTGTATTAATGTGTTCAGCTGTCTCTGGTTTATTGGCAGACAAAGAGAGGAACTTCAAGCAAATTAACACTTCCTCTCGGAATTATAAATTTACTTTCGTGCTAATGGCCCTGAGGCTAACTGATTTTGATCCATTAATAGCAATCTTATAATGAACATACAGAACTGAAACGTCACAAGAAACCAGGGGTCCGTGTGAACGTACTACACAGGGTGAAGATATTTAAAACAAAGACTTTTCTCTAAAGTGTATCTAACTATTTGAATGAACATATTTAAACTAATATTATTCTCAGCCACCCAGGGATCACAGCATAATATAATATAATATAATATAATATAATATAATATAATATAATATTCATATTTAATTACAGTTAGCCTATTAAATGTTATCAAAAAAAAAAAAACATACTGTGGTCCCTGGGTCTGTACAGGTTGAAAATATCTGGGTCTGTACAGGTTGAAAATCCCTAAACAACTTAATTATATGCCCTCCAAATAAGTTTTTCAAAATGCCCATACAACACGTGCATTATTTCTTGATCATTTCGGTTATGTGTTAATTTATCAACTTCAAATAAATATATAAATAATTTCTACAAGTCGGACTAACTCTTTAATTGTCCTCTATATGGTCGCATTGCGGGGTAGCCTACAATGACGCACGTATTATTTTATTTCATTGTTCAAACGCCATTCAGTATGTGCTATTTCTTAACTTTCTCAACAAAGTTATTGGTTGTAGCCAAAGAAAAAGGAAAAGCAGTGCCCCTTCTTACCTGCCATCTGTTAACGATGTTACATCCAGCCATTCGCCCATCTCGTTTTTTACGCGGGGCACGTTAGGGTACGGGGGACGGGCCAACATCCCGACCGGGTACCACTGTTCGGGCGGAGGTCGCTCCCGCGCAACCAGAGACCCGCTTTGGCCGTACTCGTATGGGTTACAAATAAACGGCGTTTCATGGCCAGTAGCGTAAGTGGTCCTCTGTTTTGGAGGCCCGTACTGACCGTTAGAGTCATCAGCGTACCTATGCGGGTACACCCAGGTGTCATTCAGTTCACGGGGCATCATCTCTGCCTTAATTTTGGCGTTATAGTGATTCACGTAATTCTCCACAGGCCCCGTAAACTCCCCGGACATCGCCGAGCTTTGGCTCGGTCCGTTTTCGAACTCCGGGTGGACGAAATGGGCCATGCTCGCGGGCAACAGTTGTTCGAACTGGCACGAAGCCGCGTGCGTCGCGTCCATATCCGGTGCTGTCCTCGCTGCCGTACCTTCTGATCTCAGGTTGGCAATGTCCCCGGACATGCTGGCGAACTCATGCACCTCCTGCACACCTGATGTTAAGTGTGATCTAGACGCGTTGCTGTACTGCAAGGTTGTCACCTCACCTGCTAGGTCGCCACTTTTAAACATCCCGAGCACTTTGTCCCTGCCTCGCAGCTCTAAGCCTCTGTCTCTCTGTCCCGTCGCGAGAGCGTACTCTCTGTCTTTCGCTCCTTCCTCAGGTTCGCTCACTGAGCAGTCGAGCAAAGGCAAATACATTTCATCACTACTATTTTCAGTGGTCAGGGGCGGTGGTGGCGGTGCATGGTGCGGTCCCATCTCGCCTAGTTCGCTGGACTCCATAGCTAAGCCCAAAGACACGGACACGGCTCTGCACAGCTCTCGCGCTGTCTCCGAAATGGTGCTGCTGCTGCTGCATGCGCGACTACTACTCGCCACACTTGCGTCACGGCCCGAGCCCAACTCGCGCTTGTGAACTTCAGCTGCACCGTAGCCCTTCTGTCCGCTCTCAGCCCCCCGAAGGAAACCTGCGCGACTGCCGCTGCTTTCGGTGGCGTCTGCGCGGCCCGAGCCGCTAGATGAAAGAGATGTGTCGCTTTTGCTTCCTGTGGAACTCTTGAGAAAATTAATACGGCTTGCCGCTGCCTGTATCACCGAACTCGTACTCTCGTACTCTTTTTCGGGGCAGCATATTATTCCTCTGCGGGGGGACAGCTTGCTTAAACGCATGTCCCTCGACGCGGTCTGCAGGAAGCCGCACTTCTTGGAGCTAGAAATGTCCAAACTCTCGGTGTTACTCGCTCTCTTGGCGCGCACGTTTTGAAAAACGCTTTGGTAAGATCCGTGAAAAACTGCGTCTGGGGACTCGCAAGCGTCCATCAACCCGAACGGAACCTCAATAGTCTAGAAACAGTACAACACACAACCCGTGAGGGTTTAAAGGTGACTCACCGCAACAAGTTCATCGACGAAATACTTAGAAAAAGTTCCAGTCAGACAGACAAGACGGAGCTGCGCAGGGCGAGAGTGTGTAAGCAAAAAAATAATCAAACGAACGCTCGTGTAATCGCAGAGGACACGCATAGGCGGCTCTTAATAAACGTCAACGACAAAAGTTTTCCGAAAATGCACGCCGACAACCGTTTGGGGCATCCGATCATCAGAGCGTCAAGTCAGACACGTCTTATCCATAAATGAGCGGATGAGAAAGTGAACCAGTCCGGGGCCCGGGGGAGGGAATTTCTCTCCGCTGCTCGAGTAGTTTTCCGTCTACCTTGAGAACAAGCGATAAGATTTTGCGCTGTCTGTTTTCAATCATCAATCCGAGCCGAAGCGGCTGTTGCTACAGTACTCTGGGCGCATCATAACAGCCTACACTTTCCTCTTTTAAGTAGCCTAATTACAGCCCTTTTTTTCTCGTGTCAGGTACTCTCCTGGGTACAATCGCAGGTAATATTGCTGTGTCACGGTGTTTTGTCGGGGTAAGCAGTAATTTTACGGAGAGTTTGCTCGGGAAAGTCCTTGAGCGCTTTAACTGTCAGGACTAAATAATACAGTCACAGGAACGGCGCCAGTTATACGGGTAGCCTAAATAAGAGCTCACTGCAAATAAGACCAGGGGATCACAACTCACTTTAAAAGTATTAAAATAAAACACTGATGATGTATAGCCTATAAATATCATAGGTTTAAAATAGGTGAAAAATAGGCTACAATGAAATCAATGAGCTCCACGGTGCTCTATGAGAAACTGCACGTGCGCACTTTATAGGGGGGCTTTATTACTGAGCACACACTAAATACACAATGGGACTGTTAAATCCACAAAATAAGCCACTTGAAGAGCAAAATAGATTGTTGGCTATTTTTTTTTTAAGGAGATGGCAGTATTTAACCTTGCTGCAGTAGGCTAAATGTTCCTGTCTGGACATTTAATGTCAATTAAATTAAATATGAAATCACATGAAATTATTTTATGTGTGTATTTTAACGGACAGTTTTATTAAATTAGACTACAGAATTGAATTAATTAGGATCATTTAGTTTTGTAAACATTTCAAATGTCATCAGAGAGGATGTGAATTTTTCAATTGAGATGGGAATTTGAAATATGGGGAATGTGACTGACTCAATAAAATGAGAAAGAGAAAGAGTCAGAATGTGGTGGATAAATTAACTTTGCAGCCTATAAATCCATGAAATCACTATCTTTTTACTTGGACTGTTGTTCCTTTGATAAAGGCAAGGCATCACTCTAACGTTTTCATTCAGAAGATGAGCAACATAACATGACAATAATTATATCTTAAGGGTAATGCAACTGTGGGGTCCTGAGGTGGCTTCTCATTCACATCCAGCCATGAGGACCGGTTTAATCAAAATACCACGGTACTACAAGTAATATATTATTATAATCCTAGAACTTTTTTGACTGCAAAGGCAATCACATTTCTTAATTACCCTTAAACTTCCTGTGACCTTTATTATTTCATTTGTTAGAAGGTTCAGAGGATGCTATGGTCCTCAGTGAAATAAGGCTATTCATTATTAATTCCTGTTGTCAGCTGCCTCAAAACTGATCACATTGCAACAAAGGTCTCAGTCATGTCAAATGTTGTCACACACAAAATGATTTCCTTGCATAAACGATGCCCTATAAGCAAGAGTTAAGAGAAGCCTTCACATAAGCGACGAGCATGCCACATATGCAATGCAGAGAAAGGATATTGCATTTGCAGCCCTGAATTGTCATGAACGCTGTTTGATTTGAATGAGGAATGCTGCAGTGAAGTGTTTGAGGTTATTATTCAGAATGAATTGGTCAGAATCCAAAATGAGGGATGGAAGTTGAGAGGGCTGTTGTTCGGTTCGGTTTTGGCCTGAGATTGGCTTAGTTGAAGGGAAAGTGCTCAGTTGTGTTGTTTATCAGTTGAGTCTGAAATGGTTTTTGTTTATCATGTCTCATCATCACATTTTTTATTTATCATTAGGAATCGGCGTTCTAACAATCCCTCGCTTCTTTTTGCTTTATCCCATCCGCTCGAGTGCGTGTCCGCATGTGTGTGTAGCACCTGTTGCTTAGTAACTGAAATTCCACATATACTCTAAGCATTACAGCAAAGTGCATACCATTTATTCTGTTTAAAAAGAAATCTTATATTTATCTGAAATAGTTTTGAGGGTTATGTAGACCTGCTAATATTATGTTAAAAGAATATTCCAGATTCTGTAGGCCCCTACAAGTTAAGTTTTTAAAAAAAATTAAAATTCTTGGTTACAGTGAGGCACCAGAAGTGAAAGGGACTGTAATGAAGTTAGTTGTTGTGGGAAGAAAGAGGCGGGAACCGGCGAACGTTCACAAACACTATAATAAAAACCGAATTAGGCGAACTTTGAAAACTCATTACAAGTAACTTGAGTTACATAATCAGACTTTTTTTTCAAGTATCTAGTAAAGTAACGCATTACTTTTAAAAATTTCAACAAAATATCTGAGTTACTTTTTCAGATAAGTAACGAATAAGTACAAATAAGGCATTGTGTTTAAACATGACAGTTACTGTAGTTCTAGACTAAATGTGAACGTGCATTTTTTTTATTCGATTTTTTTATTCTATTTAGATTTTTTTTTTATCAAGTAAATGTTAAACTTTTTTCTCCTGCATCCTATTCTTCCGTTATCCAGAATGGCAGCGCAGCTGAAAGGTTTGCTTGAGCTACGTCCTCTACTGTACACGCATGAATTTGCATTTCCTTCAGCCCGAGGCTTTTGGTTTGAAATTAAATTTGAAATTCACTTTACATTCGGCCAAAAATATAACTTTTTTGTTATAAAAAAACAAGCCCAGCCCAGCCCAGGTGAAAAAAAGTAACGTAACAAATTACTTTTCTAAAAAAAAAGTAACTGAGAAGTGCAATTAGTTACTTTTTAAGGGAGTAACACAATATTGTAATACATTACTTTTCAAAGTTACTTTCCCCAACACTGCTGACGACTGCCGCACAAAACATAAACACAACGCACAGTCCAGGCCTGGTCCTATGGAGGCAGATTAGTCTCAAATATAAATCACGCAAAAAACATGATTCACAAATGCGTAGACAATTTCACATGCATGAAACCTAATTTGAGACTAATCTGCTTCCATATGGTCCTCTCTCATCCTTCACTGTCGTCGCTCCTTATGCTTCCGAAGCTCCTCCGTGAGAGATACGAGACCACTGCAGGTGACGCTCACCAGCGTCGCCGTTCTTTCACGGACCCTGGCCTCGTCCTGCTTGCCACAGGGACCAATCAATAAACTTTAAAATACACTGTTTCACACAGACATAAAGAATATGCTCGATTTTAGTGTGGGAAAAAAAATCCAAATTACAACTTTGTTGCATTAATAACTTAACATCTAAAACCCTAAAACGGTTATAAAAATAAACAAATTTATAGATCAAATAAACACTCATTTTACCAGGAGAACTAATTTAAGTGATTTGATAAAAGTCTGTGTTTGTTTTGTGCTCTGTGATATAAGTGAAAAAACATTTAATTGAAACTCCTTATAGGTCAGATTAAATTTTGCATTACAAACTGATAGCAGACAGACAGTAAAGAGCCACTAAGGTGAATGTGCGTATGTTTTTAAGTGCCTATAAAGCAGTTTTTGAGGTTGCTGGTGTTCCTTCATCCCCAAGGACCAGTCCAACGCTTACCTTAAATATTCTGATAAATGAGGCAATCTCTCTCTTTCTACATTTCACCTATACTAGGTAAATAGGCCAGTATTGTCGCAAGATTTTTTAAATCTTTGAACGGATTGGCGCCTACTTATCTGTCGAGCGTTAAATCTAAACTAAAAACTCATTTGTTTTCTTTGGATTTTAATGTATTATAGAGATTACTATAATCTCTTTTGATTGTTTTGTTATGTTTTGAATGTTGTTATGTGTGTCAAAGTAAAGCACTTTGGTCAACTTAAGCCGGGGACACACTTAACAACTGTAAGGCCGATAATGAATGTAATTTCATACTTATGACTGATCATGCCCAAACGCACTGAGTCAGAGACAGTTGTGTTCAGTCGGTGTTCACAGTTCGGTGTTTAAAATCTGCTCCGGTCTTTGGAAATGGTCTGTAAGTGTGTTCAGTTCAGTCTTAGAATGTTTCAGCTAGTCGTTAAGTGTGTCCCTGGAATAAGTTGTTTTAAAATGTGCTTTAGAAATAAATTTGACATTGACATAGACTAGCCTACTTTTTGTCAAGGTTTAGAATTTATTTTTTTATTTATTTTTTAGTGTCAGTTTTTGCATTAATATTACTACAGTCAAAACTGAACACAGAGAAAGACATTTTGTTACGCATACTGCAACCAACCTGATTTCAACCTCTTATTTGAGACTTCTGGCTCAATTATTTCCATATTGTTACAGCCACACCAGTTCATTTAGTTCAGTGTGTAATAATAATGTATTGTATTATGTTATGCTTTTCTATTCCAGTGGGGACTTGTTTCACCGTGGGGATATAAATTGAGGTCCCCATGCGGAAACAAGCTTCTTAAATCATACAGAATTTTTTTGAAAATGTAAAAAGAAAGTTTTCTGTGATGGGTAGGTTTAGGGTTAGGGTTAGTGTAAAGGGACAGAATATACAGTTTGTACAGTTTAAAAAACATTACGTCTATGGAGGGTCCCCACAAAGATAGTGTCTGTGAGAGTGTGTTTGAGTAGGTGTGTCTGTTTTGTTCTCTCAGTGTTTTAGATTGTAACCTCTTCCTTCCCAAGTGAAAAATAAATATACTAAAATGTATTTGAAATACATTTAGCCTATTTAATGCTAAGTATACTACCAATACGTTTACATATTTATGTACTTAATATAAATACTCTTGTACTTTTAGTATACTAAATTGGTATACTTGAAGTCTGCTAAATTAGAACAACTAATTTTGTGCCTAATTGTGGTCAACACAAGTACGGCTATTTTGTTTTTACAACCATTTAGCTTTTTTGAATCAAGTACATTATCTTTTTTGGGGGGTCTAAAATGACCGAACAATACCAGAGGGTTAAAATTTTCTTCACACTTTAAAAAACAAACAAACAATAAAATCATTCTTTTAAGAGCTGTTGACTGAAAAACAGTTCAGGCATCAATGCTAAAACCACTGTTTTGGAATCTTTATTTCTAAGAGTGCATTCACATACACATTTATAACTGAAGAGAACTTTGGAAAGTTTCACAAGTTCACACCTACAAATAATCAGAGTAAAGAGAATGTGTATTTGGCTGCTGTCCGAGTAGAGGGCTCCGAGCTCGGAATTTGCTCCAAACCCAGAGGACTCCCCCGTATCCCTGGCTGGGGTAGTAACCAGCCGAGAGTGAGGAGTCAGGGTGATGGAGGGATGCAGAAAACTGTTGAGGAACATATGGTGAGTCGGCTATATATATAGGCCTCCTCTCGGTCTGATTGGATAGATCATTTGAATGTGTTCCTCCCAAACTTTGTTAATAAAACATCAAGTGAGTGCGAGTGCAAGAGAAAAAGTAAAGCAATGTTTCTCAAGGCTAAGCGTGTAGTTGAAGTCTCCATTTTTTTAATTTAACGTTACAAAAAGACAGCACAAAGGGGAGGGTTTGTTATTTTTCCATCTATGGCTCTGCCTAAAAACTGCATGTTTAAGACTTTTTAACAGAGAAAGGAGTAAAGAACAAAAGACACATGATACACAACCACCTTTAGGCTTCTCTAACCTCTCTCCTTGTCAAGCTTTCATTTACAAGAAAACACTTACACATTCCAATCTAGTCACAGAGAGGAAAAGAGAGATAATTAAGCAGACTGAGAGACAAATGGAGACCCTAACAAGCTGGATAAGTAGGCTACATCATTTTCTGTGGTGTCAATGCCATGCCAAGAAATGAGATTTAACATCTGTCAGTGAGATGTGGTCTGCACTAATCAATGAGGCTGGGTGTTTCATTACGTGCATCCTGTGTGTGAGAGCATGTGTGTATGAGGCCTAAAAAATGAATGGCCTTCTGCTTAAATAATTAAATTATAAAAATTAATTTCACTTGATCATATCATATCATTCTCTACATTTCTCCCATGTACCAGAGTGCGATCACTTCAACCTTTGGCTTTGATTCATGTACGTTTGGGAGAGCTGTCAGAGCGGGTGAGGTAAATGACTGTTTATATTCTGCCTGCTCTGTGGTCAGTGGAAGTTATTGGCTTAAGCTCTGCTCACACTTTCATGCCATGCCATTTGTTGTTGCTTAGTTGGAGTAGGCTACAACAACTCCTCTGAATAAGAGTTGAACAGTTTCCTCACAAAGCAGCAATACACCTGCAATAGTGATGCGCGGGTCGGCTTTTTTTCCAACCCGCGGGTCCCGCTTTTATGAAATTATTTGGCCCGCCCCAGCCCACCACTGTATCTATTTTTACAACCCGCCCCGCACCCGCGATCATTAAATAGACATACTAGGCATTGTAATGTAAATGAAAACAGCCTTTATTTCAGCCTGAAAGTGCTTGGAAACATCGCCATGTAAACTGGCAATAACAGACGATTCTGAATATGAACCATAAATCAGGTCATATTAATAAGATAATGATTTAAACATTTTCAATATTTACAATGCAGTGTTTGTATTCATCTAATTCATCATTCACCTTTTTTTCTTTTAATTATGTAAAATCCCGACCTCAATTTCTCCCGCACCTCATCTTCCATCTTATTTCTCCGTCTTTGTTGTTGTGGCTGGCGGCGGGAGCTGCTTGGCGCGAGCTGCTTTGCGCGAGCTGTGTCACGTGACGCCAAAGGTTTGGGGAAATCACGCAAGTTGCATTGCTACGGCCTTATCAAAGAACCTACTAAAATATGATTAGATTGATATTCCCAAATATTTAATATAGGCTGGACATTGCATGCAACATATATGGATTTTTATTTTATTTTGTTTTTAATGACCCGCCCCAACCCGCCCCGCAAATAAAGTGACAATTTCTTTACCCGCCCCAACCCGACCCAACCCGACCCGCGCATCACTAACCTGCAAGTTAACTTTTTTTGTGTGTTTTTCGGCTTGCACGACTGTTCAATCATTAAAGCTCTGCAACCGATGCAAAATTTCCACAATCGGGTCACATAACGGCTGTTTTAACTTTTTATCATGGAGCTTTACGGTCATCAGGTTTTTTTTCTTTCTGTTGATCTCATCCTATTAAAATGTATGATGTGTTGGCCACAATTGTCTCATTTTGACAGTTAATAAAACATCCAGTAAGGCTGGTTTCAGTTCCGTAACACTGGTTAAAAGACAACAGCAACGCTATAGCACTGACAAATTTATGTATTTCTAAAAATAACCTGTTTTTGATATGGACTGAGCTCAAGGACAATTTGGCATGTTTTTACTTTCTCTGCTTCCAAAATAAACCAGCAGAGTCATATCTGATTGAAGTTCATAAGTTCAGTTGTTTCTGGGACAGACACCGAGCAAGACTGAGGTTTTATATGTCCATTTGGGTTTTTATTGAATGTTTATATAACAGAATCCAAGGTTTTATATAATTGGATGGGTTTTGTTTTACGTTTATACCTTGAAGATATGTCAGTTGAAAGGTTCAAGTGAGACACACTCAAGTAAAAATGGCCTACACATGAAATCTCTTCAAAGTGTGCGATGGAAATTGTGTCTATAATGATAAGCAACTAATCACTGTCATTATGTGAATCAAGGCAACACATTTAGTGGTGGAAATTCACACTCAATTCTTGCATCAATTCTTACTCACCCTCATGTTGTTCAAAACTATAAAATAAGATATTTTAAAGCATGTTTCAACTGTTTTTGAAAGTGGGGTCCAAAATAACATCGGACCCTATTGACTTTCATTGTGTGGACACAATTTTTTTTTACATCTTCTTTTGTGCACAGAAGAAAGAAAGTCAGGTTTGGAAGTCAGTTATTGAGAGAGAGAAAAAGCAAATGCTTAGTAAAAATAAAAGTATGCTTTCTTTATGGTCCTTTTTTGTTCAATGTTGTTTTGCTCATTATGTCTATGCTGCTGGTCTGAGGCAAATCCCTCGAGGAAGACTCTAGTTCTGTGAGTAACGCTGATGTTTTTCGGGGCTCTTATGCCACTTTTCATAGTTTTTCCTCTGTCAACAGCAGGTGCATGGAGATGTCCCTGCGGCCGCATCAACTACCGTCATCAAGGATAAATTAGCTATCATATTCATGCCACTTATATTTTAATATGCCCTTGTAACTGTACTAATAATTAAGATTCATAACTGGGTCTTCAGACGTCTTTCTCTCTCCAGGTGGTTGAAGTTTTCTTATCTGAACTATTCCTGATTCTGGCTCTTCTCTACGGCCTTCATATTTAAAACTCCCACTAACACACACACACACACACACACACACACACACACACACACACACA
This sequence comes from Abramis brama, assembly GCF_963993115.1. Taxonomy (NCBI): domain Eukaryota; kingdom Metazoa; phylum Chordata; class Actinopteri; order Cypriniformes; family Leuciscidae; genus Abramis; species Abramis brama. Next base: position 22,791,423 of record NC_139967.1, on the reverse strand, counting down.
CACACACACACACACACACACACACACATATTACATTGCATTACATTTAATCATTTAGCAGACACTTTTATCCAAAGCAACTTACAAAAGCGGAGAGCAATAGAAGCAATCAAACCAACAATAGGGCAACAATAGTGCTGTGACTAGTCCCAGTTAGTCTAGCACAGTACAAGGTAGCAAGGTTTTTTTAATAAATAACAAAAAATAAATAGATATAATAGAAATAGAATAGAATAATAAGTGTTAGTATTAATGGGTCAAGTCAAGTGTTGAAAAAAAAGAAAAAAAAGATGCGTCTTCAGCCGTTTCTTGAAAATGGCAAAAGACTCAGCAGTTTGGGTTGAGCTCAGGTCATTCCACCAGCTTGGAACTGTCAAGGTAAAGGTCTGTGAAAGTGATTTTGTGCCTCTTTGGGATGACACCACAAGGCGCAGTTCACACACACACACACACGTATTACATTGCCTGTTCTAGCACATAAGTCTGAAGTAGTGAGTTTATGTATAGGGATGCAGAGTCAATGGTTGTTTCTGTAGGCAAACATCAGTGCCTTGAATTTGATGCGAGGGGCAATTGGCAACCAGTGCAATTTTATGAGGAGAGGTGTGATGTGCGCTCTGTTCAGCTCAATAAAGACCACTCTTGCTGCAGCATTCTGGATCAGCTGCAGAGGCCTGCCAAAAGAGCATTACAATAGTCCAGTCTAGATAGAACAACAGCTTGGACAAGGAGTTGTGTAGCATGCTCCTATAAGAAGCGCCTAATGTTGTATAAGGCAAATCTGCGGGACCGGGCAGTTCTAGCAAAGTGGTCTGTGAAAGGTTCCTGTCTGTCCTCCAAACTTGCGACCATAGTTGGCTAACGATGCTTTTGGAAAACGCACCTCTTGATAGAGTTATGGTTGACGAACTTAGCTGAATGGAGAAGTTGAGAGGAAGTATTGGGTTAGCTGAGACCACAATAAATTTTGTCTTCGCAAGGCTGAGTTGAAGGTGCTGGTCCTTCATCCAGCAAGAAATGTCTGTCAGACAGGCCGAGATGTGAGCAGCTACCGTCGGATCATCTGGCTGGAATGTATATGCTCAGACAAGCATACATGCCTTCATTTAGGCATGGTCCTAAAAATTCAAGCACTTCGGTGTGATATTTACAAAAGTTTCTTTGCTCTAATCAGTCAAATTGTACTTTTGCTATCCTGTTGTCTGAAGTTTGTCATTATGGACTCTGTCTGGGACACCTTCATAGAACAACATCTGTCTTAGACTTAAATATAAGGTTGGACGTCAATGCGCATTTTAGAGGTCAGAGCAAATCTACACTTCTGATAAGAATGTGTGTGAAGTGGAAGAGGACAGGAACAGGCTGAGATAAGATTCAGGGATGAGGTGATCACACATTTTTGTCCACGACAGCACTCACGAGTCACAACAACAATGACCAAAATACTGGTCTCCTTTTGACAGGTGAGAGGGTTCTGTTAATATAACATCCTGTTGTTCTATTTTAGTTGCTTAAGATCGGTTAAGGGACAAAACAACCCATGCAAAACACTGTCTCTGACCTGATAGAGTTCAGACACAATAACCCTGAAAAAATATGTCATGCACTCTCTAACACTTTCTCTATCTGTTTTTTTTTTCTTCCTTTGCCAAAACCACTACGGCTAACTATGCAAGGCTAAAGTGCCCTCCTACTCCCTCAATCTCTAACACATATACCAGTTTCTGCAGTTATTTTTTCATTATCACATACCACACAAAACACTTTTCAATTGGCTTAGGATTTATTTAATCGTTCGTGTGATAATTGTAGAGAAAATGATCATAGGCACTGCTCGGGGGCTCGGGCACAGAAAAATATGGGAAAGCACACACGGAAAAACACATGTCCTGGCACGTCATAATACTCACAATTCTACCGTTATATTTAAAATGACAACCTGACACAAATGCTTGTCCTTTCTTGGGTTTTTTTTTTTTTGCACGATGATAAATTGCATTTTACGTAATTAATTCCAAAATCATCAGTAAGAGAACAACTCACAACAACACTCATGGAGAGAATATGCGTTTTTGTTTGGTTGGTAATGTTTTTGCAGTCCATGCATTTCTATTTGTAATACACAAATAACTTTTGTGTAATGAATTCATCAAGTGCACCATCACACAGAGAGAAAGGCAGTACTCTTGAAAAACGAACATATATAATTGATTGTTGAGTAATGAGCATGTTAGAATGTTTTAAGGGACATTTGTTGCGTATGTGTCACTTTGCTTATCCCATTTTTCATTTGCTCATGAATAAATCAGCACATATGCCTTCTATCTTCAATACGAATGAGTCAAGATAATATTAAGTCAAGGTAAATTTAAGGTAATGCAATCTAATAACAGAATGCAATATATTACAAATGTAATGTAATGTAACTTAGTGCAATGTAATATAATGTGATGAGCTACAATTGAATATGATGTACATGTTCTAAAATTATAATAATTGTTATGCATTTTAGTCTTTTCTTCCCTGTTGTGACATACATTTTGTCCATCGGGAATTGATTGGATCGTTGTGGTTTGCTATTGTTGTGATCTCATGTGAGTGACAGTTTGTCTCAGTAAACATGTCAGAAAACATGTTGTTTCAAGATGGAGGGGAAGTTATTTTGATTAAAGATCATGGGGGCACATGCTAATGTGAAAAATAAATAAATAAATGATGTGCACGGGTAAATCATTTAATAAATTCTGCAATATTCCATAAAAATAAGAATTGTCCATTTTGTATTATACTGTAAATTTATATTTTAAGTAAGTATTTATACTTTAAGGCTTATTTAAGGTCGTATGACTCCAAATAAATTCATTATCGCCACCTTGCGGTCATAAGGGTTTGCTGCAGCGAAAGAAGCCATGGAATTGCTTCTTAAAACTGAGTAAAAGCTCTTAGAACACATTGACTGTGCCTCGTTACAAATAAACAAGCTATAAATTAGGGTATCATTTTTATTTGAGATTCAGTCCTCCGAGAAATCATTTTGAATTGCAATTTCCGTTCAAGTTCATTTCTCACGCGCATTCCTGCTTCTTCTGCAACAGATTTCAGTCACAGCAGTGTGAACATGTCGGGACATGCCTGTGTGTCCCCGCGCGCAGCCCACTGTAGCGCACTGGGCAAATGTGTGCCAGTCAACAACTTCAACAACTTAAAAACACAAGCTAAACTGGACCGAACTTACCCAAAGCCACAGGAGACGGTAACTCCAATGGGACAGAGAATTAAGTGACTGCTTCGCGTTGTTGCCCCTGCTGTAATGTAAGTGTGGATGTAACTACGTGACTTTACAGAGATTCATGATGTAGCTGGTACACTGCTCTCTACTTTTGAATCGTAGCAGTGCGCCCTACTTACGTAGTTCGGTTTGACCAGCTTTCCTGTATTTTAAGCCTCGGGAAAATTATTCCCAACAGATCATTTAAAGGAGGTATTTTTGTTTTAGATGGCACCTAAATGTGCGCTCTCTCTTGATCTGTGTCTCTGTGTTCTCGGTTTCAGAATGGATGAAAGTGGATGCACATAAATATTTATTATTGAAATGAACGTAAATAGCTGATGAAACTTGAGAAACGATTTCCCCACCCCAACTTTTAATGTAGAAATTTGCATACCCAAATAGGCTAATATCCTATGCGTAAAATAGTGGATATAAACAATGGACAAAGCACACTAATTTACAATTTTTATTTTTTAAACAGAGTCTGTTCTAAAACTTTGTCAGTTTTAATTCGTGCTTTTTTTCACTTATAAATATGGACTGTGAAATTATTACTCCCAATTAGTTTTGGCAGATTCTGTTCAAGTAAATATCTACTGTTTACAATGTTTGTTTTTACTTTAATTTTTTTTTTTAAATCCATTTGTGAACTTGAAATATTAAATCTAAAACTACCCTTTAATGTTATAGTTAAACAGTTAGCCTAAATGTAATATGTAGCCTACATTTAATAATAATACAAATAATATAAATTAATTCATAAATATAAGATTTAATTCATATCTTGATAAAATTTAACTGAGCTTGCAGTTTTAAGTACATTTTTATTGATTACTTAATCCTGTATGTAAAAAAAAAAAAAAAAATGGTGGCATTTAAAACATTTTAAAACGATTAAAAACCTTTAAACTACACTGTAAAACAATCATGTTAAAAAACTGTCAGCTGTGGTTGCCAGAAATTGGATGTAAAAAAATATTGTGACAATGCTTCAGGTATTATGGGATGGCATACTGTATTGGTGCCTGTATATTTTACAACTAATAACCATATTCCATTAAGTGGGTAATATACCTCTAATTTATATATTTAAATATAAATATATATAAATCAAATGAAAATTGATGTCCCTGTTACACTTCATTTTCCAGGTTAAATAAACATTACATAAAAAAGAGAGACCAAATACAATCATATTTTGTTTAGTTTTTTACACTATGTAAATGTTCTATTTATTAAAACCAAGTATAAATTTCAAGTTAGTGTTTTTTTACGCATTTTTACATGTATTCCAAAATAATAACTACAGGCAGTAACAATTTGAACAATATTATTTGTGAACCAATGTTCAGTTTTTCTGTTCAAATGTTATTTTCAGCAGTCATCAAGCTTGTACACGGAGGTCAGAGACACAACGAAGATGTACCTTTCATTTCACTAAGCTGATTGCTCACAAAAAAAAAAAAAAAGTCATCAGTTTTCAGGCCATATCAAGTTTGATTTTGACGTGACAAAGTGGTGATATCTAAGTGGCGAAGTTGTTAACTTACTTTCTACATAGTCTTCCCAATAACACCATCATCGCCTTCATTCAGGCCGATTTGAGAATGCGGATTTAGTGCACGAATCATAGAGCAATGGACCCACTAGATTTCTGGCCACTGTTTTCACTGTAAATTATATGGCAGTTAGTTTTTACTTCCAAAAACCTTACATTTAGTTTGATTTATTGAGTATTGACAGTAAAATTATATACATTTTGATGTTAATGTAAACAGTATTTCACTTTCTTAAGTCTTTTTCTGTAAAAAAAAGAAAGAAAAAAAGAACATTTTTTATAAAGAAATAAACTGGCAGCACACAGTATTTTACATTCAGGCCTCATAGTTTTGAAATTAAAATTGATGTGTATTGTAAGCCTATGTGTAAGAGCCTAACTCTTTTTCTCTCCTTCTCTTAGATATGGAATGGATTGCTTGACAGACGAGTATTATCACAGTGGACAATGTCACAAGTGCCCACAGTGTCCACCCGGCCAAGAACTGAAAGAGGTGAGAGTGTGTGAGCGAGCCAGAGAAATCCCCTTCTGTGTATCAAGTGTTTGAAAAGTAATTAATTGAAACTTTTTTTTTTTTTTTTTTTTTTTTTTTTTAAGTAATCAACATTTGAGAAGCCCAGGGGCTGTATGAAGAAAGTAACACCCATAATTAATTGTCACTTATTTTTAAACGTTTGTAGATGAACTGACATGTTTTAAACCTCTGTAGTCAACATCATTAACCCTCGTTGATTGACGTTTGATTATGCAGTTAATATATGTGACCCATGCTGGCAAAATGAGTCGCAATGAGCAAAGTGTTGACTGCTTAAACAAGCCTAAGATGGTGGTTTTAGGTGGTGCTCAGTGGGTTTAGCTGATCAGCAAATTGCTCTCCCAGCCTGACCAGCTAAAAACCACCCTAAAGACAGCCAAAAGACCTGTCTGACTAGACTGGGAGAAGAAACTAAGACTATAGGCTGTTTAAGCTGTTTTACAACATGTTAATAAAGCCAGATGTTCACAGATCACTTTTGATTTAGGCTATTTTATCAAGTTTGTAGTAACTGTTGGACTGGTGGTTTAGTTGTACTTGACAGAAAATGGAATACAACCTAAGGATAACAAATTTTTCTTTTTCTTTATTTTATTTCTAATATCTAAGATATTCAATAGATATTCAATAAATTCAATAGATAATAGTTGAAATAGACTAGTTGCAATTGTCTTCTGTTCGTAACTATTTTATATGTAAGGAGACATGTAAAAATTTATATTAATTGCAATTTAATTTTCTTATGTTAAAACTTTGAAGGTGTATTTTTGGGCTGTTTTATGAGAAAGATATAGGTATATGTATGAAGACATGTTAATAAAAATATGCTCCAATTTGTGGAGTAAATATGCTGTAATATGACATGCCTGCCACCAGAGGCTTACACATGACCTTAAATGACTTACAAACAGGGCTAGGTTACAAAAGCTGTGTCCTCAGAAAATGTGTTGACGTATCCAATGCACTTATCATGTTACTGAGTACATTTGTGTGCATGTGGGCTGTTAGGACTGTGGTTATGGAGTAGGTGTGTCAGCAGTATGTGGCGTGTGTGACTTTCGGTGGTTTAAGGAAGACTGGGGTTCTCACCCTTGCGCACTGTGCCAGAACTGCCGCAGACTTAACAGACACCAAATCAAGCACTGCACACACTCCAACAAAGCAGTCTGTGGAAACTGCCTCCCTGGGTGAGACACACACACACACTCATGCAAAATAACCTTAATGAAACATTTTTATCAGTCCACACACAATTATGACGCATATTCACACCCAAATCAGTATACGCACACACCCTCATATCTTGGTTTCGTACAAATGACTTTTTTTCTGATTGAAGATTCTACAGCAAAATGCGTTTGGATGGATTAGAAGATTTGGAATGCCTTCCTTGTGGCCCCGCCCCTTTCAGAAACATACTGTGTAGCCGTGAGTACCATACTGAAAAGTACAACTTACACCATCATGACTTTGTGTCAAGTTAAAGCATGACTCTGGACCACCCCTGTGTTCTGTTCAGTTCTGTTACACTTCCAATATTTTATTACTAAATAATTTGCTACAGGACTGCACACTTCTACCCAAAAAACAGCGCCCGTCACCTGCATATTCAACAGGCGGGCTTTTCCATTTTGCAGCCAATCACAGGCTATCAAAATTAACAACCAATTACAATTTACTGACAGTTAAACTTGGAAATCCCCTAAAGTTAACATAGTATTTGTGTAATCTCAACAGCAAAAACACTTTCTTGATAAATAAACACCAGCTATCCAGCTAGTGGTTTACTAATAGTGGTTAATGAATCAAAGTGTCGCACATTCACAGAAAATAGCTTATTTCTGCATTTAAAATAAGGTCGCTCGTACAGTAAAATTGTGGTAGCCACCACTGCTTGCCTGTACGCCATCCAGCGCGTGTAATCCATCCTTGTAAATGGCAGAAATGTAATTTTGTTTTCCTTCTTTACACTCTTTTGACATTTTAATGATAGTTGGCAAATCAACGTAAAAGGTGCATTTCTGCCACCTACTGGACTGGAGTGTGTGGTGATGGGAGAAACAAAGCTTTTAAAAACTCTGATACAATGAATCATTTTATTGAAGCAACTGGTTTAATTCATTTGCTCAAAACACCACATGCAGGCGACACCTGCTGGTCAAAACGTGTAAATGCAATGTTAACATGGGCAAAAAATGCAGTGTCATCTTTTATACCAGGGTTCACCAATCTCGGTCCTGGAGGGCCGCTGTCCCTGCAGAGTTTAGCTCCAACCAGCTCCAACACACCTGTTTGAAAGTTTCTAGTATGCCTAGTGAGAACTTGATTAGCTGGTTCAGGTGTGTTTAATTGGGGTTGGAGCTAAACTCTGCAGGACAGCGGCCCTCCAGGACCGAGATTGGTGAACCCTGTTTTATACAAACCAATTACAAAGGTTTTTATGAAAGTGTAATCTAATAATCATTAAATACCATTAAATATGAAGTTTTTAAATTGTGTTCTTTTATTCATTTAAAATGTTTGTTATGTGTTATAAGGTGTTTTTTTAAGTAGGACCTGGCTAAATAAATTAGAAACAATTAACTTTAACTCTCCCTTTTTAATTGTGCACACATTCATTAAAATTCCCTAAATTCATTAAAACTGCACCTACATTATATAACTGAACTGAGACCAGTTAAAACCATATAATAGACTCTGGTTCATAAGTTCACCAGATCAATGCCAGCGAACCATCAGAATCTCACAACGGTTCAAAACAGTATGATGAAGTAACAAAGCCACAAATTCACAGAGGTTTCGAATTCACCCATCACAACTATGGTGCATGGCGGCTGCCATGTTTTACCGGTTAACTTGCTTTAAAATCAGGTTATTTTTCTCCAAACACCGATCAGAAGACTTTAAAAAAAAATGTTTTGCTGACATTCTAACTGTGAGTTAGTGCATTGGTGCAAACGAGTCACAATTTCACTGCCATTATATAATTGAATTCACCCACCCTGATATTTATTCAATAGAGGTTATGCGCAACATTCTTCCGGGTTCTACAAAACGGGCTTAACTACTTCCGGCCGTCAGCTACTGAGGTAAACACAGCGTAGTAATGGCGACCTTCTATAGCCGGTGTTTTTACAGGAGCTGCCCCTAATTTCAATTTCCGATGGACACCGTATTGTCAAACGGACGTCCAGAGCCCCGAGTACTCTGCTAGACAAGGGATTTAAGTTTTACGACTCCTCATTTATTCATAATTTTGGTAGGCATCACCATGGTAGGTTATATGTAGCTTTTGCTAATGGCACCTGATATAGCTTTAGGTAACTATCAGTAAACAGTTAGTTAGTTTAGACTTGTATAATATCAGTAGTTTAACCTTTTATTTTTGCTCACAGACGATTAAAACAATCAAATGAAGACTGCATTTTAGCGATGGGGTTATAGTACCAACAGTATAATTACTACGATGTCCTGTGTGTTTATGCTGGTCAAACATTCAATTATGTATTATTGACCCGCTGCGCCCCTTCCCGTTCCCGTCCGAGGTCTCGGTGTTGCCGGGTGTGCTCGGTCCCTCTCCCCCGCCGTTCGGTGGGCTCCCTCGGAGGGCCGGGTCCCCGGTCTCGCCGGCGCCGAGGCGGGCTCTCCGGGGACCAGGGGAATCCGACTGTTTAATTAAAACAAAGCATCGCGAAGCCCCGCGGCGGGTGTTTACGCGATGTGATTTCTGCCCAGTGCTCTGAGTGTCAAAGTGAATAAATTCAGTGAAGCGCGGGTAAATGGCAGGAGTAACGTTAACTATCAGCAGATAGTGTGCAGATCAGCACACAACAAAAACTGCTGTTCGGATGTTCCCTTTTCTGATATTTCAACATTCGTGACATTTTAATTAAAACAAATACACTGAAGTTTGATCAGAAATAAGAATTTTATTATAATAATCGAAAATTAACAGTTACCTCAGAGATCCTACCGCTGCAGATGTGTACGGAAGTGAAAAGCGGAAATGCTTAGATCTGTTTTCCGGTTCGAACGCTGGGCGCTCCGCATAACCCCTATTGCCTGTTCTACAGAAGAAAGGATCAGAGAAAGAATGTTATACAAGTTTTGAACTAATTAAGATTGAGTAAAGGATTACAAAATTTTAGTGTGAACTATATCCCTTATTACTGTTTATTATGAAATATTTCCACATCCTGAAACACAAACCCTTGTTAAAGGGATAGTTCACTTTGAAATTAATTTTTGATATGTTTTAGCTTACCTCAAGGGCATCCAAGATGTAGGTGTCTTTGTTTCCGCAGTAGTTTCAATTTTGATATTTTTAGGTCAAACCGTTCTTGTCTGTCAGTCATATAATGCAGGTCGATGGTCACTGTCTCAAAACACAAGCACAGAGTCCAAATTAAAACAATTCCCCATCATCCAAATGAAACAATTCCCCATCATAAGTACACATTGATGGCCTAAGACACGAAACGAGCGGTTTTTGTGAGAAAACGAACAGTATTTATATTGTTGTTATCTCTTGAAAACAGCACACGTCCAAATGATCTGACGGCGCGGGCGGGTATAGATATATACATAGATGTCGCCTTGGCTACTGCAGTTCATTGGAACGAAACCGTAGCCAAGGCGACATCTATGTATATATCTATACCCGCCCGCGCCGTCAGATCATTTGGACGTGTGCTGTTTTCAAGAGATAACAACAATATAAATACTGTTCGTTTTCTCACAAAAACCGCTCGTTTCGTGTCTTAGGCCATCAATGTGTACTTATGATGGGGAATTGTTTCATTTGGACAATGGGGAATTGTTTTAATTTGGACTCTGTGCTTGTGTTTTGAGACAGTGACCATCGACCTGCATTATATGACTGACAGACAAGAACGGTTTGACCTAAAAATATCAAAATTGAAACTACTGCGGAAACAAAGACACCTACATCTTGGATGCCCTTGAGGTAAGCTAAAACATATCAAAAATGAATTTCAAAGTGAACTATCCCTTTAATGTACAGTTAATATTTACATACACATTTACCTTTTAATTTCATGCTTAAAGACACACTTCCTTCATGTTTTCATCCTTTACCTCTGCACATTCTCACTCTTCCCATGCTGTCTCTCATGATCTTATCTGTGCTTCAGTATCTTTACTCCCTCTTTTCTCACTGTATTATCTCTTTTCTCTTTATTCTCTCAATGTGATTACGGGTGAAGTAAGAGTGGAGATATTTATCCAGGAAGGATCAGTCAATGCCCTGTGAAAGTGCTCAGCATGGACTGAGTGTCGATCCTCCCTGAACCCACTCCATCATGCATTGACAGGTGTTTTAGCATTCTGCTGATCAGATTCACTGCCAGCAACAGGAAGAGGGATACGTTTAGAAAGAGGAAACGGAAGGCAACAGAATAAGGCAGCTACAGTTGTTGTGTTTATTTAAAGTGAGAATCATTGAGCTATTAACTGAGCTACTGATTCAAGACCATTTACTTGATGTTTACAGGTTCTAAAATCTTTGGAATCTGTTCATTGTGTTTTAAAAGAATAGTTTACATACGATCTTTAAAATAAAAGCTCTTCATTGACATTGATAATTTCATGAAGAACATTTAACGTCCATTTTATGGTTCTCATTTAACAACCATTGAACATTTTTAATCCATAAAAGGTTCTTTATAGTAGGGGTGCACCGATCCGACTTTTTCAGTCCCGATACCGATACCGATGCCTGGGCTTTGTGTATCTGTCGATACCCGATACCGATCCGATACTATAGTTGAATTAATAATAAACTGTATACCTTCCACCTTATACCTTCCTTGTAGAGACTAAAGGCACCAGACTTTACTAACTAAACATAACTAAGACAAAATAACAGATGTATGTAATGTGTTGAATTCTTATTTATTTAAAAAACAATTGTGCATTCAAATCGAAAATAGAATATAATCAAACTTCTTTAAATAAATGTAAAAAAAAAAAAAATGTAGCAGTGGAAACAAAAAAACAGTGTATTGGTCAAACATACAATAGTAATCTGACAGTTTCCAAAAATTGTAAACATGTAAAAATATAAAGTGCAAAGTCCTGCAAACAGGAATTTAAAATGCAACATAGCAGCTGAACCTGAGAATAAAAAAAATAAAAAGTTGGTCGAACAACAACTTGATCACACATACAAATAATAATAACCAAACATTGTAATGTAGTGCAGTGTCACACCACCATCACAAACATGACCTGTGAATGCTCACTTAATTAGCAATGGCAAATTTAAATGTCAGTTTTAATGATCATTATGTTTCATATTTTTAAAAATGAAAACAAAAAGAAGCAGGGTTGTGTTTTATATTTCGTGTTGTTATAAATATATGCAGTAAAGATAATCAATGTACGCGTTTGCCTGAACCACATTTATGTGGCCATTAATATGTTTAAGATTTTTTTTTTAAATGAAAAGAGGCAGAGTGGTGTTTTATAACATACTTCGTTTTATTGTTGGCTAAAATATACATAAAGAGATGACCGGAGTAGCCAGAGCGAGCTGAGTGACGCGATCAAGAGCGCTGCTGTTCCATTTGCAGAATAACCGGACTCGCGTCCTCTCGTCCTCGGGAGTTCGTTCTCCTGAGTCGAACTTGGCAAGTCCGAACTACCAAGGATGGACGCAAGTCCGAAGTTTGCGTACTTGGTATTGAGAAACGGCCTCTGGCTCGCTCCATGTTGCTTCTAGCATGCGACACACGTGAAGCTGACGAATGACGTAGGTTCTGCTGCGACGACAAAAAAAAAAAAAAAAAACCTGGATCGGCCCGTGGATCTGTTATTTTTTTCGATCCCCGATCCAGCTATTTTATCAGTATCGCGGCCGATATCCGATCCTAATATCGGATCAGTGCACCCCTACTTTATAGTAGACAAAAAAAGTTCTTTAGATCATTAAAAGGTTCTTCACACTAAGAAAAAAAAAGGCTCTTTTAAGAACTGTTTACTGAAAGGTTCTTTGGAGAACCAAAAATCGTTCTTTGATGGAATTGCTATGAAAACCCCTTTTCAAAACCTTTATATTTAAGAGTATAGACAAGAAAATTAATGATCATTCTCATATCATTCTTTACCAATATGCGGTTGATGTTCTGTGGAACACAAAGGAGTATTTTTGATGAACAATAATAAATTAAGCGCCAATATGACAAAAAAGCACCATAAAAGTAGTTTTTAGACATTCACAAATCTAACTGATTAATTCACATTAATCAGTCTGATAAACTTTTACTATTTAAAGACATTTGTAAAAGACCTGAAACATACAACCTTCAAAATATTGAATGAGCTGTTCCACGAAAGAAACAATGCACAAATAATGAATGAATTTATGAACGAAAGTTGGTCTTGGTAGTTTGCGTTCTAACTAATTATTCTGTTTTTAGGAGGAGAAGGGATTGGTGTGGCAGAAGTCCAAACCTCAGCCCCTCCTATCCAAAATGCTTCTTCCATAGTGACCGCTTGTGCAGCAACAGCTGTATTAACAACTGTCCTGTTTGCCATTTTGTGTGTCACCTACCAGACACGGTCTTCACTCAGGAAAACATGCAAACGTATGAATATACATACTCACAATAAATATATTTTCACACCAAAAATCCGCTAATCCACTGAGTGTGGCTTAAAACAATTTTTCATTCAACTCTATTCTCAGGTTGTTTATCACCGGTCAGCAACAGTCACCACGACAGTGATGCTGCCTCGGTTCCAATGCCAATCCTACACACAGTGATGCAGAACACAGAAGTGGACAGATCAAGTGAGTGTGTATAACACAATGTGACTGCAACCTTTGTAGTGCTATCTGCAACTTATTATTATACACCACATGGCAAAACATCACCTTCAGAAAAATATACAGTCTATTTAAAACAATCCTCTCAGCATGACAATATGGTGTTTCTAATAGGGGCCCAGTGCACACTGATTAGCAGTGTTATCCCATTATTATTCATTCCCCAAATAGCAAGCGGGGATGATTGACAGATGCATAAGGCCTATCATTAAACAGAGACTGAAAATCGACACCAATAAAGAATCCCGCTCGATCCCCCTTCCACTCCCGCGGCCCGCTGTCTGACTGATTTCATAAGCGAGGACAGTACAGTAGTCACGGTACTTCTGACTCCTGAAGGTAAACGGCCTGGGGTGGATGTGGAAAGTTGAACACTTAATTCACTTAATCTGGATTCGATTATCACACGGGAGTGATCGCATGGATTATCTTAAAATACTCCGTCATTCATGGTCACTCAGATAAGAGGAAGACATCATTCAGCCATGCAAATTATAAAATGCTCAAGTAATGCTGAACAATAAATCGAAATAAATTTGAAATCGCTATGGCTTAGTGATTATGAAAGTGCTGTTATTTGTGGATTACTGATAAGCGCGAGTCTGGAGAAACAGGTGTTTATTTATTCATTCTGTGTTGAGAAACGTAGCCTGCATGTGTTACGTTATTGTGTTGATAATAACTAAAGTACCTAATTATGTTACATATTTATTTTGTATGAAAACTAGCGTGTTAGTTACTTATGGATTAAAAAGTACCGTTGTATCAGTGCTACGCAAGCTCTCTCTCTCACAACACAGACGTGCGCGCACACAGAGAGAGAAGATTGTGCACAGGTCATGCTTGTGTTTTTTTCTGTCAAAATGTCAGAAAGCATTTTGTATTATCCATCCGTGTTTTTAAAATTTGTTAAATGATGGACGCTTTACTGTTAACACAGCCCTCATTATATGTCGGATTCGTCTAACTTATACTTGATATTATTTTTAGAATAAGTGATTCGTTTTGCTATTATTGGACTCCTGTCTATTCATTGTCAACTGTTTTCTATAAACATTTTTGTATTGGCTAACATTTATTCAGCTAATATATACATATATATGCAATCCAATATAATTAAATATAATGCATGTATAATGCAGCCCTATAATTTACCAATGGGTAAAAAACATAGATTAATTCACAATATATTTTCTGAAAACAGGACTTATTTTGATTCTCAAGTAAATTTATCTTGTTTTATATTATATTATTTTTGCAGTTTATTGCACCAAAATCATATGTGTGTATGCTATACTAGTACTATAATAGTAGTGTATTTAACCCTTACTTACCCTTGAAAGCCCTGTAACAACTTTGGTGTTCCCAGTCAAAAATGACAAGCCTTTTAAAAATTGCTTGTAAATCGCTTGTTATACTGTATTATCACCAAATATTGGATTCAATCTTTTTGTCAATTTGTTTTCATTCAATTAAGACAGGTTCTGTATTTATTTTTGGAACTGATTGATCATAGTCCTCATTGATCTGAGCTTATCAACCTCTGTTTTTGAGTGAAAAATCATTATTTGTGGATAATGTTGTCAATATTCAACAAAATACGAAACAAAAATTGCACTTTTTATGCTTTAATGTTTAAGGAAGTTTGTCAGGTTAATGTCAGGAAGTTTGTTTTGAAATGCTTTTATGTTGTACAAAATGGCACAAAGTCACACTTTGTGGTGTTCCTGGTCAAAAATGACCAGCCTACAAAACAGTAATTTATTAATCTCTTGTTATGCTATATTATCACCAAATTTTGGATTCAATATTCTTGTCAACTTGTTTTCTTTCAATTACGAGAGGTTTTTCTATTTATTTTAGGTGATTGATCGTAGGCCTCATTGATCTGAGGATAAAGTTCATCTCTGTGAAAAAAAAAATCAAAACAATTTGTTTGTGTACATGAATGTGTGTGTTTGTGTGTGTGTGTCAGTGGCGTAACTTTGTTTTACAAAGTAGGTGGGACAGGAGTGAGTGTGTGTGGGGGAGGGAATGTGCTAATGCTATATCAGATATGTAATAACAATTGTAGAAAAAAAACAAAACATTACGAGGTCCAGAAATCAATTTCAATAGTACATTGAAAATTCAAGTTTAATGCGATAGTTTAATTCTTGCACCTACTATGATCCGAGGCTTTTATGTTTGCAAGCACACATATACATATGTGAGTATGAAAATGATGAACATGCTCCTGAACACTACATTTTTCTCTTATTTTCAATGGAGGGTAATTTTTGACCAATATAAGCTCAGATCAATGAGGCCTACAATCAGTCAGTTTCAAAAAGAAATACAAAACCTGTCCTAATTGAAAGAAAACAAGTTGACAAAAACATTAAATCCAATATTTGGTGATAATATAGCATAACGAGAGATTTATACGCTTTTTTTGTAGGCCGGTTATTATTGACCGGAAACACCACAAGTAACAAGGTGGGGAAAAGTCCCAAAAAGTACAACATTTATCCCAAAAAATTATATAGTTATACCACTGTGTGAGCAAAGTCAGTAAGTTTTAGTCCAATGCGATAACATTAACATTGTCGGGAAAAAGAACATCCTCTCTGGGTCATGTGACCCAAAAACATCAGAGAAAGAAAGAGATTCATTGACTGTGTGCCTGACTTTTGTGGTTTGTATCCTGTTAGATCCTTGCCTGCCATTGAAGGACCCCTGCATGCTTGATGACATCACCACCACGATAACCTCTGATCTTGGCCTGCATGAGTGTGAGTTTCTTCCTCTGGTGCGAAGCTCAGCCCGCACTGATCCAGCAACGGGAGTCATCATGCAAGCAACAGAAACACATGATGTTTCTTCTTTAGACTCTGCCCTCTACAGCCAGCATGTCATTCTCACTCTGGCAGGAGGACAGTCTACAGTGAGACCCTGCTGTGCCGTAGAGCAGCAGACAGCCTGGGGGCTTCATGCTCCAGTAGAGTGTACTGAACTGGACCTTCAGCACTTCTCCATCGCCTCAGAGATCCAGACATTTAGGACTTCAGACTTCATAGCCAGAAATATCCCACAATGTATGGGCTCAGACTCCACTCTGCCCTCAGGCCTGATACTGCGAGACCTGGAGAGAGAAAGAAGAGAAGGCGGAAAAGGAGATTGTTAATGTGAAGAGAGATCACAGCTGCGAATGTATGATCACGGTAATGCAACACAAAGATGCAACATACACACTCAATACAAACTTATGTAAAAATTCTGCCTGTGAATTTCTTTCAAGTAGTGTGTTAAAACCTGTATGACTCAACTAATGACAGTTAATGATGTCTGATAAAGATTAAGATTTAGGCACAAAAGGGCATTAGCAGGAGACACAACTTATCCATTTTTTTTACCTATTGTTTTGCTTCAGTTATCAGAAGTCACACATTTGATAAAGAGTGCATTGATTCAGTTATTCTGTAAGTCAATGTATTGAAGATGCAGTGTAATGGAAGTATTGGGACGTACATCTAAATTAAATTAATTATCGAAAGAAAATGTAGAGCGGGACTTGGTTCTATCCATTGAAAAGAGCTGCTTTATTTGTTTTAATTCAATGAAAATATAATAGATGGAACAACATATGAGTGAGTAAATGATGGAAAGTTCTAATTTTTAGGTGAATTACTCTACCGTTCAAAAGTTTGTGGTCAGTAAGATTTGTTTTTCTTATTTTAAGAAATTAATACTTTTATTCAGCAAGGATAGTAAAGACATATTGTATATATTGTTACAAAAATTATATTCATCAAAAAAAAAAACATTCAACACTGAGCACCAAGTCAGCATATTTGAATGATTTCTGAAGGATCATGTGACGCTAAAGACGGGAGTAATGATGCTGAAAATCCAGCTATACCATCACAGGAATAAATTACATTTTAAAATATATTAAAATAGAAACCGTTATTTTAAATTGTAATATTTTCTCACAATATTACTTTTTTGATCAAATATATTCAGTCTTGGTGAGCATAAGAGACTTCTTTCAAAAACATTCCAAAAATCGTACCGACCCCAAACTTTTGAATGGTGTATTTCTTTCAAT
The DNA here is from genome assembly GCF_963993115.1 of Abramis brama. NCBI lineage: Eukaryota > Metazoa > Chordata > Actinopteri > Cypriniformes > Leuciscidae > Abramis > Abramis brama. The sequence continues at coordinate 22,774,120 of NC_139967.1, read as the reverse complement.
TTTGTACCCTTAAAAAAATATCTCTGTTCAATAAAAGCTCACTCCTGCTGTCTTCAGTAAAAGTCCAGGAAATGGATCATTACCTCCTGAAGCTGAAAACTACTGACACTGGTACTGCACCTCAATGATGCAGGTCATGTTCTGCTTTGGTCATAACATGTTTACTGCTTCATGTGTGCAGTTAACTATACCAGACCTGCTATAAAAGTCTTCATAAACCCAAGAGACTGGACTTTTTGCACAGGATTTATAACTAATTATGTCAGGACCACTGTCGTTAAAGACGATTGACAATTAGCATACAGTTAGGATTGGCGTTCTGTTCCATCAAAAGTGCAGCTGAATTATTTTGTCAGTGTGATAAAGGATCTAGCACCTCTGTAATTTTATACATACAGAGAAATTTCCAAGATTTAGTATTTAGACAGTTTAACAATATTATCCAATAACTCAATTACACAAATACATCCCTTACAAGTACACAACCACCAACACACAGTAAATGAACTGCACAGAGAATAGATCTTTTTGGTACTTCTGAAAACATAATTTGGTAACACTTTAGAATAGTTCTACTAGAATAGAGTAACTATACAGGAACAAATGAGTCATGCAATATATTAACATTCTAGTAACTACCATTAACTAACAAGAAACTCTGATTAACAAATTAGTAAGTAATAGCGCTCAGTTGAATGAGGTAGTTCACAATTAGCCAATCAATAACTGCTGTTTTTTTTTTCATACCTCCCAGAGGATTACTAAGAACTAGCCTTCTATACTATATACAGGTTCATAATTAATGAGTGTAAAGCACAATGTATAATTAATTCTAAAGTAAAGATCATGGTAACCAACTAGTAATTACACAAGTACCAGATCCATCAGAAAGAATTACTAATTATTCGGAACAGTGTTCTAAGTGAAAAGCATGATAACTCACTAGCAATTACTGAAGTCATTGTAAGCTTTTGAGGTTTTTGTAAGGTTCTGGATAGTAATAACTCAAGTGTTACTACATCCTACTAAAGGAATTACTGGGCATTTGGATTAGTATTCTAAGGTAAACATCATTGTAACCCACTAGTAATGACCCAAGTATTACCAAATCCGTCAGAAGCAATATCCAGCTTACAATGACTTCTGTCAGAGTTATCATGCTTTTCACTTTAGAATACTGTTCCAAATAATTAGAAATTCCTTCTGAAGGGTTTGATAATACTTGAGTCATAACTAGTGGGTTACCATGATCTTCACTTTAGAATGAATTATACATTATGCATTATTCACATTAATTATGAACCTGTATATAGTAGTTCTTATAAGTCCTATGGGAGGTTTGAAACAATAGTAGTTATTGATTTGCTAATAGTGAACTACCACATTCAACTTAGTTAATCAGAGTTTCTTGATAGTTAATATCAGTTACTAGAATGTTAATGTTGTGTTACTCATTTGTTTCTGTGCAGTTATACATTAATGATGGAAGATTATTCTAAAGTGTTACCCAAAATGTAATCCCATAACAACCCGTTTGTGAAAACCTGTCTTAAAACAGTTCTTTGAAGAAGATTGCAGTTAGTCAAATGAGGACTGAGATCTATTGTAAAAACAAATGGGAATTAACACATCAAGTGTTGTCGTGTGGGTTGACGCCAGCATTTATGTCAGCAGGTGTGTCTATGAATACACAAAGATGTGTTTGAGGTAGCGTGGTGGACAGATACAGATGGGATGCCATAAAAATATTATATTGCAATGAATATTTGAACCTAAATGGATTTTCTTTTACACCATATGCACAGCCCTCTGATTGGCAATGGCATCAAGCATCATTAGTAGGTGTTAGAAGGTTCATTACATTGAGAGCTTGCACCAGATCATTCCGAACTGCCTTCCAGAAAGACTAAAAAAAGTGCACATGCACAACACTTTCCTATAGACACTCCCTGAAACAGTCCCATTATTCACTTCATAGGCTTTGAGCATGCATGTAAAATAAAATAAATTCTATAAGATAATGCAACAAAACAATATATACAGTGAGGAAAATAAGTATTTGAACACCCTGCTATTTTGCAAGTTCTCCCACTTGGAAATCATGGAGGGGTCTGAAATTGTCATCGTAGGTGCATGTCCACTGTGAGAGACATAATAAAAAATAAATAAATCCAGAAATCACAATATATGATTCCCTTTCGAGGGAACTCGCGATGCGTCAATGACGCTTTGGGAACGCTTCTGCGTGATTGCGTCTGAAGCACTTGTATCAACTAGTCCAATGGCGAGAGTGGGCGTCACGCGCGGGTGACGTGACGACCAGGAAAGGATAAAGGACATCCGGTTTAGAACCGCGCTAGCTTCTGTGCCTCAGCAAGCGCTCTGTGTTATACTGTCTGTGTTATTTATTGTTGTCTGTCACAAGCATAGATATTATGGAAAAAAACGAACAAAACAACCTTAGATCGTGTGTTCCTCCCTGCCCTCTGTCTTTACGGGTGGGGATACACACGATGTATGTGCTGTTTGTTTGGAACGGAGCATGTTCTGTCAGCGCTCGAGGGTGCTGACTACGAGCATTGCGAGTTACTATCGTACTCGCTCCGTTCCCGCTTGTCACTCTTTGAGGAGGGTGTTCAGGCCCGCGTTCCTCGCAGTACCGACCCCGTGTTGCCGAGGCAGCATGGAAGTTGGTATTGTGGGTTCGCAAATGGATCTCGCGGAGAGGTTAGAGACGGGCTCCGCCTTTTCTCTGCTTTTATCCGAGGGATCCAGCGCTCTCTCTCTGGGATCGGAAGCCCGCGCCGCGGCTTCTTCCGTCCTGGTTAGAGAGCCCGGTGTTTCAGCAGTCTATCTCTGAGGAGGTAGAGTGCTGAGCATCAATGCATGTTCACAACCACAAGCATATAATATATATCTAGACAGGAGTATGGGGAGCAAACAGCTTTGGATTGTGTGTTCCTCCCTGCCCTCGCTTCATTACGAGTGGGGACGCGATTCATGTGTTGTTTGTTTGGGAGTGGAGCATGCACGTTCAGCTCTAGTAAAATAAGGGGACTGACAGTGTTCATTCATAAATTCCCGACGTGTAACATTTGCACTATCAAGAGTTTCCCGATGGCTTTCTTCTCGAGGGAAGAAAGTCAATAAAGATTATTTGGCTCGGATCTCGCGTTTGCTGAGACAGCGCGTAGATTACGGCCGGGTCTGCAATAAAGATTCTGTTACTCGATCTCGCGTGTGCTGAGGCAGCGCGTTGATTACGGGGTCTGCAATAACAACAATAGTGGACTGCCTACGTTCATTCATGAACATTACCGACGTGTGTTCACTATCAAGAGTTTCCCCATGCTACTGTTTATTTAAAAAAAAGATTGTATCTTGAAACTATTTTTATATAAGCTTATATATAAATATATATTCAGCCACAGACTATATTAACTTGTCTGGTTGATCTTTTGCTGTTTGATTCTGAGGAATTAAATAAGTGGGCTGCATTTAAATTAGCTTATCTGACTTTCATTAGTTAGATTCATGTATAAGTTCAGCATTTCATCCAGACTGTGTAACTTGTCTGGTTGATCTTTTACTACATTTAATTTGGAGGAATTAAATGGTAAAATGATGTGCTGAGCATCGAGTTAAGGGAATTGGAGATTCTCAATCTCCTGTGTACAATGAGTTTGGAGTTTATAACTTCGTAAATTGGGCTGCTGGGTGGAGCAGCACTAGCCATTAACAAACTCCTTGTACAGACAGAGTGTCATTTCCTGTGCTCCCCCTCAGAAAGATTGGGGACCAGAATGGCATTCTCAACAGAAGCCTTTAAAGCAGAGGATCTGAGGACTGTTTTTCTGTGAAAAAGGCTTCGGCCAAGGTCCTGATGCCACTGTCAGACCTCTGGGGGCAACCCCGACCAGGGTGGAGTGGTGTTCACCTCAGTATACGGTGCCCGCCCCACCTCGGTGCCCTCAGGAGGCCGTTCTGCCAACCCCGCCACCCTTGGTGCCTCGGGGCGCAGCGGTCTCCAGCGAGCACATGGCTCAGTGTCATCACGACACCGTGTCAAACTCGCACCCTCTTAGGGGGGTTCAAAAACAGTCAGTTCGGTTGTTTCCTGCCAGGATGCTTCAGGTCACCGAAGTGGCTGTTACAATAACATCAGAGGCCAGTCTCGAGAGACTGGTACCCTTAGTAGATTTTCTGACAGAGTGGAAGAATCTGCCGAATATATCTCCATGGGTCCTGCAAATAGAGAGAGGTTACAGAATCCAGTTTCATTCTCCTCCACCTTGTTACAACGGGTGCTACTCGTGTTAGTACATCCCGAGCAGGCTCTGGTAATGGAGCAAGAAGTAGAGTCTCTATTAGCGAAGGGAGCTATAGAGCAGGTGTACTCGCCCGACAGAGAATCGGGGTTTTACAGCGTTACTTTATTGTTCCGAAAAAGGATGGGGGGTTGCGTCCCATTTTAGATCTCCGTCTGTTGTATCGTGCAGTCATGAAACTCAAGTTCAAGATGCTCACACTCAAACAGATCGTGACTCAAATCAGATCCGAGGACTGGTTTGTCACGATAGATTTAAAAGGCGCTTACTTCCATCCTCCCTCTACAAAGGAATTTCCTGTGGTTTTCTTTTGGGGGCAAAGAATACCATTATCGGGTGCTTCCATTCGGTCTAGCTCTATCACCCCGCACGTTCACAAAGTGCATAGATGCAGCTCTGGCCCCGTCAGGCTGCAGGGCTACGCGTTCTGAACTACATCGATGACTGGCTGATTCTGGCGGAATCAGAGCAGTTAGCGGTTCGGCATCGAGATGTCGTCCTCGCTCCGATGAAGAAATTGGGGTTGAGACTCAATGCCAAGAAGAGTGTGCTTTCTCAATTACAGAGAACCACTTTCCTTGGTGTGGTATGGGATTCAGTCACGATGCGAGCCACACTATTGCCTGTTCGTGTAGCTGCTATCCTCACAGCCACAAAAGAGTTGAAGCTAGGCCAGTCACGCACTGTAAAACAGTTCGAAAAACTGTTGGGCCTCATGGCAGCAGCGTCCAATGTGATACCCTTTGGCCTACTGTACATGAGACCCTTGCAGTGGTGGCTCAGAACCAGAGGGTTCTCCCCGAGGGGAAACCCACTTCGTACGATCAAGATCACGCGGCGGTGTCTCCGCGCCTTGGTTATATGGAGGAAATACTGGTTCCTATCTCACATGAGCAGTCACGCATTATGAAACAGTTTGAGAAACTGTTGGGCCTCATGGCAACAGCGTCCAATGTGATACCCTTTGGCCTACTGTACATGAGACCCTTGCAGTGATGGCTCAGAGCCAGAGGGTTCTCCCCAAGGGGAAACCCACTTCGTACGATCAAGATCACGCGGCGGTTTCTCCGCGCCTTGGTTATATGGAGGAAATACTGGTTCCTATCCCACATGAGCAGTCACGCACTGTGAAACAGTTCAAGAAACTGTTTGGCCTCACTGTTATATGGAGGAAATACTGGTTAATTTCCCAGGTTCTGGTGTTGGGAGCTCTTTGACATCGAGTTGCTATCTCGACAGATGTTTACCTCACCGGCTGGGGAGCGGTAATGGGAGGCCGCTCATTCCAGGGCCTGTGGAGGAGTCATCTTTTTTGGCACATAAATTGCCTGGAGATGATGGCAGTCTTCAATGCGTTGAGACATTCCTCCCAGACCTGAAGGACCTTCATGTGCTTGTCCATACAGACAACACATCGGTGGTCTCTTACATAAATATGTTGGAGCAGATATCCTGTTGAGGCTGGGGCTGGGTGGTGGAGCACATTTGGGGGGTTTATGGTCAGACACAAGTGGATCTCTTCGCGTCTCAGGATACGACGCACGGTCCACTTTGGTTCTCCCTCACACACCCAGCTCCCTTGGGGCTGGATGTTGTGGTATGGACATGGCCGAGGCTATGTCTGTACATCTTTCCCCGATTACTCTGCTCCCAGTAGTTCTGGAGAAGGTCCGCCGGGATGGATAATTATACTACTAGTAGAACCGTACTGGCCAAGCCTACTGGTTCTCGGACCCGGTGTCTCTCCTTGACGGCTCTCCCTTGGAGATTCCAGTCAGGAGGGACCTTCAGTTTAAGTGGATTGGGTGATCTTTCACCCAGCTCAGAGATTTGGATCCCGTGGGTTTGGCCTCTGAGGGGGCCCAACTCATTGACTTTGGTCTCTCAAATGAGGTTGTGGAGACCATACTTCACTCCAGAGCTCCCTCCACGAGGAAACTTTATGTATTAAGTGATGGGTTTTCACTTCATATTGCGGGTTTCGGACAGTGGGGCCCAGTTTACTGCCCGATTGGTACAGTGCTGGAGTTACTGCTGGTTCATTTTTCCGCAGGGTTATCCCCTTCCACACTGAAGGTGTATGTGGCGGCCTTAGTGCCAACCATGTCCCTTTTGGTGGTATTTCCCTGAGGGGGGGGGACCTTTGGTTGTTTCTTCCGTGGTGCTTTTAGACCAGGATAGGAGTATGGCGGCTTAGAAGCCTTATTATATATTTAGATATCCCTGTAGGATATGGTATGCGGCAGCCTGGTCCTCTCCGCTCACATTCGTAAGGTTTTGCAACTTCGACCTGGGCGCTTCCCCAGGTTCTCAAATGCTCTTGTCTTAGTTGTGCAGTATTCACACAGACAGGTTCTGTTTCGTATGGCGTATTGGGCATTCTCGTTCCTAAAGCATCATTGACGCATCGCGAGTTCCCTCGAAAGGGAACGTCTCAGGTTACGACTGTAGCCCTAGTTCCCTGAGAAGGGAACGAGACGATGCGTCACTTTGCCATACTTCCTACATCCCTGTGATCGACTTGCTTCAGCCCTTTTCGAAGCTAGCGCGGTTCTAAACCGGATGTCCTTTATCCTTTCTTGGTCGTCACATCACCCGCCCGTGACGACCACTCTTGCCATTGGACTAGTTGATACAAGTGCTTCAGACGCAATCACGCAGAAGCGTTCCCAAAGCGTCATTGACGCAGCGAACTCAGGGGACTAGGGTTACAGTCGTAACCTGAGACGTTTTTTAACTATTTATTTGTATGATACAGCTGCAAATAAGTATTTGAACACCTGTCTATCAGCTAGAATTCTGACCCTCAAAGACCTGTTAGTCTGCCTTTAAAATGTCCACCTCCACTCCATTTTTTATCCTAAATTAGATGCACCTGTTTGAGGTCGTTAGCTGCATAAAGACACCTGTCCACCCCATACAATCAGTAAGAATCCAACTACTAACATGGCCAAGACCAAAGAGCTGTCCAAAGACACTAGAGACAAAATTGTACACCTCCACAAGGCTGGAAAGGGCTACGGGGAAATTGCCAAGCAGCTTGGTGAAAAAAGGTCCACTGTTGGAGCAATCATTAGAAAATGGAAGAAGCTAAACATGACTGTCAGTCTCCCTCGGACTGGGGCTCCATGCAAGATCTCACCTCGTGGGGTCTCAATGATCCTAAGAAAGGTGAGAAATCAGCCCAGAACTACACGGGAGGAGCTGGTCAATGACCTGAAAAGAGCTGGGACCACCGTTTCCAAGGTTACCGTTGGTAATACACTAAGACGTCATGGTTTGAAATCATGCATGGCACGGAAGGTTCCCCTGCTTAAACCAGCACATGTCAAGGCCCGTCTTAAGTTTGCCAATGACCATTTGGATGATCCAGAGGAGTCATGGGAGAAAGTCATGTGGTCAGATGAGACCAAAATAGAACTTTTTGGTCATAATTCCACTAAACGTGTTTGGAGGAAGAAGAATGATGAGTACCATCCCAAGAACACCATCCCTACTGTGAAGCATGGGGGTGGTAGCATCATGCTTTGGGGGTGTTTTTCTGTACATGGGACAGGGTATTAAGGAGAGGATGACCGGGGCCATGTATTGCGAGATTTTGGGGAACAACCTCCTTCCCTCAGTTAGAGCATTGAAGATGGGTCGAGGCTGGGTCTTCCAACATGACAATGACCCGAAGCACACAGCCAGGATAACCAAGGAGTGGCTCTGTAAGAAGCATATCAAGGTTCTGGCGTGGCCTAGCCAGTCTCCAGACCTAAACCCAATAGAGAATCTTTGGAGGGAGCTCAAACTCCGTGTTTCTCAGCGACAGCCCAGGGGCCGGTTTCACAAAGCTACTTTAGACCGGTCTATAGTGTTAGACAAGTCTAAAATTTGCTCATAGACTAGTCTAATGCAAGTTAGACTGTTTCACAAAAATAAAGACTGACTTAATTTAGACCCAAAAAATTAGACACCTTACCCCCAGGCTAACTTAGGTCTAAGACTCTATGTTACCTTGGCAACCAGCAGTAACAATCAATTACATTACAAACTGCCAAAAGAAAAGGGAAAATGGCTCATAATTTAAACATTTCTTCTTGTTACTACATTCCCAAGTAAAATGTCCTTGTAACTGTTAGGGCCGTTACATAGTCAACGCGAGCAACGATCGTCGCGCTCCCTTTCATACGCAAGCGTCACGGGCGATGCGTGAAATGCAATACACCGTGACTGCTCAAACGGGGTAGCAGTTGTCGAGTCATAGCTCTGAATGCCCGTCTATTTCGCTTCAAATGCTCGCTTTATAACGCTCGAATAGGACGCGCGAATGGATTCAAAATGTTCAAGCGTCGAACTAGACTTTTCGCGTTTGGTGTGAACGCTGCAGGCGTAACAGGCTGCGATGTCAAGATTGCAATGCTGGAATGTGTGTGTGTGTGTGTGTCAGAGAGAGAGAGAGGCACGGGCGCGATCGAACAGTGGAAACATAAAAACATACTCCGTCATTTATACTCCTCCAACAAACACACATTTTCCACTGGGGTAAACTGCACTGAGCGGTTGAATGCACTTACTCGATCCGCCATGTTTTTTGTTTTGAAAAGTGTCTTATTTTACCCAGAATGCATTGCAGTGTAGTCCTACTTAAGATAGTCAGAGTCTACTATATCTAAGCCATAGTCAAAGTCTATCTTTGTGAAACCGGCCCCAGAAACCTGACTGATCTAGAGAAGATCTGTGTGGAGGAGTGGGCCAAAATCCCTCCTGCAGTGTGTGCAAACCTGGTGAAAAACTACAGGAAACGTTTGACCTCTGTAATTGCAAACAAAGGCTACTGTACCAAATATTAACATTGATTTTCTCAGGTGTTCAAATACTTATTTGCAGCTGTATCATACAAATAAATAGTTAAAAAATCATACATTGTGATTTCTGGATTTTTTTTTTTAGATTATGTCTCTCACAGTGGACATGCACCTACGATGACAATTTCAGACCCCTCCATGATTTCTAAGTGGGAGAACTTGCAAAATAGCAGGGTGTTCAAATACTTATTTTCCTCACTGTATAATTCCGAAATTAACATTGTGATACATTCTTCTCATTTATTCAAGTGAAGTGAACTTCAAAAACACTGCAGTTTATTAGGCCTATTTCCTGAGTAGTTTCAGAGTTGGCATTTTAAGTTGCCGGGAATGAGGCATTGAGATGACCTCTTCAAAATGGACTGTACCCAAAAAGGCATTTAAAGCAATTGTTCCTCTTTTTGCACCTTAGATAAATAATGCTTTTCATTTCTAAAGTTAATTTAAAAGCTTGAACATTGTAGCATTGTTAAGGTTTTTTTTTGTACTGTTAAATGGTGCTAGTTCCTTTTCTGTATATGTTGCATATTTGTAGCCAAAATCTTTTATACTGTAAGTTTGACTGCATTTTGTTGTACTAATCATTTAGTGAATCTTGTGTATAAAAAAATAATAATAAAAAAAAACATGCTAGCCCGGCACATGATATTAAGAATTTGTTTTCCCGTTTTACTAAATCGTGGCCACCTAATTCGTTCCCTCATTTTGATTTAACTAAAACAAGGTAACAAATTATTACAATGTAGCCATGGTTTACTTAAAACGAGACACCAAATTAGTCACACGTGCTGATGTAGTAACCCGTAGGAACGAATTGTTCAGTTGTGGCGATGATATGCTTTTTTTTGTTGTTGTTGTGCAGGGCTCCATATTATGTATATCAGAGTTTTATTTTTATTTTATTTTTTCAAAGAGTCTCATAAGTGTTCAGTGTGACATACTGTGTTGTATTGTAACAGTAAGAAAATTCATGTTTTTTTGTTTTTGTTTGCTCTTTTACTAATTTGTTAAACTGAATGTTTTTGCTCACCCTCAAAAAGTGACAAAAAAAAAACATGCTATATAAAAATATCTGTGGGGTATTTTGAGCTAAAACACACACACACACTCTGGGGACATCAAAGACATCTGTTTTACATCTGTTTATTTGTGAACACTGAATGTTCATATTTAGCAGCATGTGACTCCAGTGCCTGTTAGCTGAAACTTCTGATAATTTAAGCTTTCTATCTCTTTTCTCCTCAGATATTTGTATGTCAATTTACATTTTAAAATAAAACGGTTAATAAAATGGTTATGTGTGGTTTACCTCATGTCATTTTCATACTGGTGAACAAATGGTTTACTGTGAATCTTACAAAAATCAACAGTACTAATGTGTCTGATCCAATATGAAATCTATAAGCAGAAAAAAGAAAAATCAACTCCCTCACACCAGCAGAGGTGCAGATGACCTGTATAAAACAGGGTGTGTAGAGCCCCCTACTGGCTCAATCGCAAATCATTCCTGCAAAAACCATGGCTGCAAAAAACATTGCTGACAAGTGCTTGTTGAGATGACAAAGAAGATAAGACACTGGTGCATAAAAATAATTTCCACGTCCTATTAAATGACACTTAGCTGTGTCATACACTTTTAGAAGAAAACGTTCTATATATAGAACTGGTTCTGTCAGGTGCTTCACATACAGGATAGAACCTTTTAGGCCGGAGATCCCATCAATTTTATGGCCTTAGTTTTAATTAATTGATCATTTTTATATTTTAATTACATTTTATTAATTAAGCAGCTTGTAAACAATTTTTTTCTAGAAAAAAAAATTAAATAGCCTGTTAAACAAAAGTATTATGCAATAATTTAAGGCATTTCTCCTTATATAGAACTTTTTTGGCATTAAGGGATCTTTAAAATTGAGTCAAGAACCCAAGAACCTCTAAACTGGCTCCATGCCAGCTTCTGTGGCTGTTTTCATGGTGAGGAAAAGTTATGGTAAAACTACAGTAGTCAACATTTGAAGTGGATCAAAACCTTTCATCAAAGTTATATTGTCACAGTGTCTGGTTTGGGTTTCCCTGGGTAACCACTAGAGGTCCTCTTCTTCCATGGTGTCATTCACTCATTTAACTACATTTCCCATTATCCTGTTCTGTCACTCATTGATCATTACACACAGCTGTTTCCCATCACCTTATTTGTATCTGTGTATATATACCCTTGTCTGTTTCAGTGTTTGTCTTGGAGTCCTTGTTTGATGTCCGTGCATTTCCATGTTTCCATGCCTGTATTGTTTCGTGTTTTCTGGACTGCCTTTGTTGGATTTAGACCTTTTGCCTGACTTGGATTAGCATTACGGATTACCCTAATAAATTGCTATTGGATCTTACCTACCTGTTTGTGTGCGTTCCGTGACAGAAGGACTCCATCATTTAAAGATCCAGCATTATGGGGTTTCGTATCCTTCCCCCCAACACGGAGAAGGAGAGGAGGGGACGAGTCCAAAATTTGATGGCCCTACACCAGCAGGGCCAGACGGTGGGTTGTCTGGCTCAGACATTTTTGACTCTTTCAGGAGGCATGGGATATAATGATGCAGCTTTGAAAGACTTTTTTAATTGCTGCCTTGATGATCCCTTGCCAGCCTGGGAAATGAGGGGACTGGAGATATTGGACTTTGATGGCTTTGTCAGATATCTTCATTCCCGCAGCAGGTGGGATATTTCAGTTGGGCTTAGATTTCCAGGAGTGGCCGACTCGTCGCCGGTGTCACCAGACAAGATGGCTTCCACATTGGAGCTTCCAACCGCCATTCCACCGCCTCACCCTTCCAAATGTAGGCAGAGGAGGAAGCAGGCGTCCACCGTCCCTCAGAACAGGGAGGTTGTCACGTCTGCCGATCCAGAGACTGTTCTGGTCACGTCGTCCGATCCAGAGACTGTTCTGGTCACGTCTGCCGATCCAGAGACTGTTCACGTCACGTCTGCCGATCCAGAGATTGTTCACGTCACGTCTGCCGATCCAGTGTCTCCGGACAAGATGGCCACCGCCGAGCCTGTGTCTCCGGACAAGATGGCTGCCCTGCCGGCCCCGCCCCAGCTGCTCGCCCTGCCGGCCCCGCCCGAAATCTGCAGACAGATTTAGAAAGTGCGCATCCGTGTGATCGCTATATCACCCCGAATGACACATACACAAGCTGTGTGTAATTTGTTTGGGAATGGAGCATACAGGGTTAGCCCTCAAGAGGACTAGCTGTCCTCACTGTGATAGTGAACACAGTGAAGAAGCTCCATTCCGCAAGCCTTGCCTTTCTCCCAGACCTTCACGATGAGGTCTGTTCTCTGGAACAGGAAGTTTTTCACCCATTAAGCAAACATCAAGGGGTGGGAGGAATACAAGTATGTGAAGATAGCTCAGATGGAGGAATTGCTAGTTGGTTACCTCCCATCAGACATGGCATCTTTATTGTAGACTCCCATTTTGCCCTCAAAGCCATGCCAATTTACATCTAAGCTTGTGGGCAAAGCATACATGGCAGTGGGCCCTGGCCGGCAGTACTCTGCACACCATGGTGGTGCTGCAAGGGTACAAAGCTGACAAGCTGGCCTATTGAAGGCCACGAGCAGGTGGTAGCTTTAGACGCAGTGCTGGAGCACCGCCGTACCACCAACCTTGCCCTCCGTGCCACCATGCAGGCAACCCTTGCCATTGGCCGCTCTCATGCTGTCCTGGTTGCCATGGTGCGACATCTTTGGCTTAACCTGTCGTGGCTGAAGGAAAAGGGAAATATATTTTCTCCTAAACGCCCCGGTTTTGCCTTCCGGACTTTTTGGCGCTGCCATCGAGTCGGTGGTCCAGAAGTTTAAAGAGGGGGAAGGTTAAGTCAGTGGTGTTTAAGTGCTACATTCCTTCCTTCAGTGCCAGTGCTGGGTACAGACACTGCTGAGATGTGTAGCTGAGATGTGTTCAAAGAATGCCTTGTATCGGGGAATAGAGTTTTACAGGCTTTGTTATTTTATAGACTGTGGTCTCTATTTGCAAGGTCAGTTCCTTCTTGAGCAATCTAGCTAACTGGGCGGCCACAAGAGCTCCACAAAGCTCCAATCGAGGAATTGAAAGAGAACGTTTGGGGGCCACTTGGGATCGAGCCACCACAAAAGACAGGTACACTTGGCCTCTCTTGTCAGTGGTCCTCAAGTATGCCACAGCTCCATATGCCTGCTCTGAAGCATCTGAAAATATGTGGACTTCATGCGTGGCACCATCCTTTACCTCAGGAGGGACATACTGTAAGTCCTGGGGAGAGTGATGTTTGGTTGGTACTGAAGTTCATTCTCCCAGACACGCCATGACTGCAGGAGCTCAGGTGGTAGGTTCGGATCGTCCCAACCCTGCTGTTTACTCCATAGCTGCCTAATAAAGATCTTTGTTCGTGTGGTGTAGGGCAAAATAAGTCCCAAAGGGTCATACTGAGTGGCTAGGACCTTGTAGATATTCCCGAGGGTGGGAGTCTCATATACAATAGGTTGGTGCTTGTACACCAGGGTATCAGTCTGCCAGTTCAAGCTTAAGGCCTAAGGTTGACTCTGGTATGTTAGACTCGTCTTGAGCCAACCAAAGTTCCAAGCTTTCAGCTTGAGCTTCTGGGGGTAAGTGACTCAGAAGACTGGGAACATTGCTGGCCCATTGCCGTATCTCAAATCCAGCTTTGGAAAGCATCTCTCTCAGTCGGTCGACCAAGTGCCTGGCGGCCTCAGGGGTACACAGACTCTGAAGGCAGTTGTCAACATAAAAACATTTCTAAAAACAACATATGGTGCTGCAGAGCATAAGTGGCACAGCATGGACTACATATAGTGACGAAGGGTAACACCTGCCATTCAAAGACTTTAGGAGGCTCATCCACTTTCAGATCATGCAAAAGGAACCGCAGTAGGGGGCGATCTTCAGGAAGGAGGCAGACCTGATGGAACATTGCCTTGATGTCACCACTTACTGCAGCTGGATGCTCCCTAAATCTGATGAGTACACCTAGCAATGATGCTCCAAGGGTAGGGCCAGACAACAGATACTGGTTGAGATTTTGCCCATGATATTGGTGAGAACAGTTGAAAACAACACATGATTTCCCATTATGACTGACAAGGTGGTGGGGTATATACCAACATTTGTCAAGAGTCTGTCTCCTTAGTTACTTCCTGCACTCTCAGAAAAAAAGGTACAATTTTGTACCAAAGAAGGTACAAACCCTTGTCACTGGGGCGGTACCTTTTACTGGTACAAAATTGTACCTTAATATAGAAGAACAAATTTGTTCCATTCCAGTTTGTACCTTAAAGGACATGATTTGTACCATGGGCAACCAAAATGTACCTTTTGTTTTTAAAAACTTGTTGGTACAATATTGTACCTTTTATCAAAGGTACAAATTTGATCTTTTAAGGTACCGCCCCAGTGACAAGCCCCTTTGTACCTTAACTGTGTCAAATTTGTTCCTACGAGAACTATTAAAGGCTATTTTTCTATTGAATAACAAGCACATTCAACAACTGAATCCAAAAGGCATCAATTTAATAATTTCTGTAAATACATATCAAATTCATATGAACATTTGAATACTTTCATTCCAACTTACAGTAAAGTATTTCTTTGTGTAAATACATCAAAGACTTCACAATACAATAAAGACTTAGCAAAATTAACAGAATATCACTTCTTTAAAAAGATTTGAAAGAATTTAAAATGCAAAAATGTTACAGTACATAAAATATATTTTCTCATCTACAACAAAGCTAGACTTGTTTTTTTTTCCCCACTTTTCACACAATACCCTTGCATTTATTTAACTTTTTAAAACACCATCATCCAACCGAACTGCTCGGCAATTTCAGATCCCTCCATTTTTACAGTGCTGAAGATTCTCCTCTCACTGAAGACACGTCCAGTCAAGAAGTTCCCAAGATCTGCAGTGGGTTGAGATAGCCGGTTCTTCCTGAACATAATGAAGAATCAATATTAGTAAAGACAGATGTAAATGTATTAAATTTATACTCCCAATGACAAGCTCAAATTTGACTTCTGGACTTAAAGGGATAGTTCACCTAGAACTGAAAATTCTGTCATTTACTCGCACTCAAGTTGTTCCAAATCTGTTTACTTGAACAAAAAAGAAGATATTTTGAGAATCGAAAGTGAAACAGTTGATGGGGCCCCAATTAACTTCCATAGAATATTTTTCATACTATGGAAGTCAATGGGGCCCCATTGACTGTTTCATTTTTTGGGTGAACTACACATCCTTCAACATCTCGTTTGGCATCCATGTAATGTGCTTCTATAACGGATTTCAGCTTAGCCAACCTCAAATAAACAACCTCAACCTGAAAATGATTTTGTTAATTACTCACCCACATGTCATTTCACACCTATAAGACCTTTGTTCATCTTCGGAACACAAATGAAGATATTTTTAATGAAATTCTGAGAGCTTTCTGTCCTTCCATTGGGAGCAATGCAACTAACACATTCAAGGCCCAGAACGATAGGAAAGACATCATTGAAGTAATCCATGTGACTCCAGTGGTTTAACCAATTTTATGAAGCGGTGCAGGTGCTTTGTTTTAGCAAAAAACACAATTTAACACTTTATTTAGTAGGGGGAGCACTACGACGCATGCGAATTGTGTTGACTCAAGACCGGGTGTTGTTCCGTGAATGTGCTTTAGATAATATTATTTTGTAAATATAGAGGTAAATTATGCTTCTTTTTTTTTTTTTGGGCAAAACAAAGCTTACATCGCTTCATAAAATTGAGGTGAAACCACTGGAGTCACTTGGATTAGTTTAATGGTGTCTTTACTACCTTTCTGGGGCTTGAATGTATTAGTTGCGTAGGCTACCAATGGAGGAACAGAAAGCTCTTGGATTTCATAAAAAATATCTTCATTTGTGTTCCGAAGATAAACGATGGTCTTACAGGTTCGGAATGACATGAGGGTGTATAATTAATGACAGAATTAAAAAAAATTGCTGAACTATACCTTTAAGGAATCCTGGAAACACCTTAAATCAACCACAGCATGCATTCGGTCCATTTTCTGGAATAACTGAAATGCAGATAAGAAAACAAGTTTCACACACAAAAAAACTTTCTGCATTTTTACATTTCCCACAAAGTTTTAAATGATTCACTTAAAGCTTCATATAAAATACCCAGAAAAGTAAAATGTTAAACTAATCCATTTGAATTGAGAAGTTTGGTAAAAAATGTCTGAACAGACTACCGCTTAGTATAATAAACAGATTAAATTTAGGATTTTATTCACATTTAAACATTGAACAAACAGAAGCTCGACCGCAGTTGCTTTGACAAGCGAGAACAAACCTCAATGGTTCTTGCGGAAGCTCAAGCGTGCTGCAAAACACACGAGAATGAACATCATCGGTTTTCGCACGTCTAGCAAACATGATTGAGCTTCCGTTTACCGCAACTGATGTGTGAATTGATGTATATTTTTATGTGAATAAAAGCCTAAATTAAATCTGTTCATCATATAAAATGATCGTATCTCTACAGAAAAACTTGGACTAAACTGCTCAATTCAAATTATTTTACGATCTCTTTATTATGGTAGCATTCAGGTATCAAAAGACATTTTGAAATTTAATATGCAAAATGGCAATGTAATATATAAAATGGCAATCTTCTTATTTAAATTTACATTTTCCATACCATATGTGCAATGTTTGGGGCAAAGTGACAATTCAAATTCAATAATATAATTAAATTAGCCATCTCCTACACTTGTTTTAACATATACCGGTAATTTAAACATATTACAAAAATGATTAGAGATGTTTAAAGGCATAATTCACCCAAAATTTAAAAAAAACTCATTAATTATTCACTCTCATGTTGTTCCAAACCTGTAAGACTTTCGTTCATCTTTGGAACACAAATGAAGATCTTTTTAATGAAATCTGAGAGCTTTCTGTCCCCCCATTGACAGTCCATGCAACTAAAACTTTGATGCTTCAAAAAGTTCATAAAGAGATCGTAAGACCAATCCATTTGAATCGAGCAGTTTACCGTAGTTCAAATTTTCTGAAGAGACATGATCGCTTTATATGATGAACAGATTTCAGAAGCTCAACCGAACATGCTTGACACGTGAGAACAAACCTCTTTCTCAAACGTGCTGCGCAACACACGAGAATGAACCTCATTTATTTTCGCATGTCAAGGGAACATGCTAGAGCTTCCTTTTACCGTATTATCTGATGTGAATTGATGAATAAAAGCCTAATTTCAACCTGTTCATCGTAAAGCACAAAATTTAGACTAAAACACTCAATTCATATGGATTAGTTTTACAATCACTTTAGGAACTTTTTAAAGCGTCAAAGTGGTATTTGCTTAGCTGTCTATGGGGGGTCAGAAAGCTCGTAATTGATGAGTAATTGATGAAAGAATTTTCATTTTTGGGTGAACTAACCC
Source organism: Abramis brama (assembly GCF_963993115.1). NCBI lineage: Eukaryota > Metazoa > Chordata > Actinopteri > Cypriniformes > Leuciscidae > Abramis > Abramis brama. The sequence goes on along the minus strand of NC_139967.1, from coordinate 22,756,450 downwards.
TTTAACATGTTCAACGTAAAATTGTAGCAAAATGATCATTTAAATGCTATTTTCCTTAATTGCATTTACACTCACAGTTAAGACACTTATGATTGCATTTTTATTAAATACCCGCGATGAACGTGGCAAAATTCAATCTGGATTTAAAAAAAGGATTCCAAGATGATCATTGCATCAAGTGCCTTAACTTTGAGTGTAAAAGCAACTAGGAAAAATAACCTAAATTATAGTTTTGCTATAATATTTGCTTGAACATTTTAAACATCTAATTTCTGTAATACATTTCATTTTTTATTTTTGAACTTAAAAAATTTTCAATGTATGTTTTAATTTTATGTTAAAGCTAGTGTAGTAATGCAAATTATTATATTATTGATTTTGAATATTTTTTTTGCTCCAGATGTTGCACATATCATATAGAAAATGTTAATATAAATACAGAAATACATTGCCATTTTGCACGTTACATTTCATATTGACATTTGGTACCGGTATGCTAACGTTACCATACTTTGTGAGTGTCAGAGTTTTAGGTGAATATACTTTCAGTTAAGTGACAGAAATCTTTCAGAGTTCATTTGAAGTGCAGTTACTGTGCTTTATCAAGATTGACATCACTCTGTCATTATGGCAAACATTTTGTCTTAGAAATATAAATTCAACCTCATCAGAAAAAAGAATATCATAAGATTAAGAAACTCAAATAACACATTGTACTGATACTTGCCTCACAGCTGAGGACGCAGGAAGACTTTCAGATGACCAGCACTGACAGTTTACCATGCAGTTTACCCCATCATGATCTAAAAATCAAAGACACATTAGCTGAGTATATGACATGTAACTTTATATGACTTAGGACAGAATCAGGTAATCGCATTCAAAAACAGAACGAGTGATCAACTATTTTATCTGCGCACTGTTCGTTGGCGCTCAATCACGTTGTTCCAAAACCCCATACAGTATTGTGGACTAATGTAAAGTAGGCTACACCAGCATGGCACCTCTGGTTGAGCATTCATTTACAACAATGTTTTAAATGTGAACTTACGACACAGAAACTCAATTGCTTTAAAACATATGCAGACGGCTATCACTGACTGGATTCGTACAATTAAGCTATTTAACGTTACACTCGCTATTATCATGTTGAGTAGCTGTAACGTTTTATACATTTTATTTGGTTAAACATAAACATAAAACCCACCTTTGAATTTCCTCTTCTCTTCGTCTTATAATTCGAGTCCAGCCACTAAAGTACTTCTGACGAGGGCGAAGCCATGGCTTGTGGTGGTGCTCCGGGCTCGTAATCTGCTTCGCGAAGTTCCCGCTCTCCGGTCTATTTGAAAATGCAGTAAAGGCTGCAGCAACCTTGGGCAATCAGTTTCATGTCGCCTAATAGCAAAGTTAACATTTAACAGTTAACGTTATGGTGGATAATGGAGAACAAACGCCATATATTGTACACGTGATGACTTAATAATAGTCAATAATTGCATTAAAAAAATTAAAAAGTGTAACGTTATAACTTACAAGTCAAATGGCTAAAAAGCATTTGGAGCAAAGCAACTCGCTAAAATAACGTTAAGTGGCTGAAACATTTATATTTTAGACTTGTGAACTAAATATATACATAAATTATCAGAACTCACCTTTAAATTTCGTCTTCAAGTTTGATAAAATAATCTCGACCGCGCTGCAGTGTGTAATGTTAGCCTGTGCTGCTTCCCGCTGTCAATTCGGAAATTTCCGTGGCTGAAGCGATTTCGACCAATCAGTGTCTTGTTGCTATGCAAAATACTCAACACAGCAACCAATCATGAATGAAACAGTAATTTGGTCCATCACTGTACCCTTGATGTGAGAACAATTATGTACCTTCATTTCAATTGTACCTTAACAGGTACCAAACAGTATCATCAGTGGTCTTTCCTGTACCATTAAAGGTACTATTATTGAAAAGGTACAAAACTGTTCTTTGAGGAACATTATTTGTACCACCGTGTACCTTTTTTTCTGAGAGTGTGGACAGCTCCTGTCTGCATGAGCTTCTCCATCTCTGCACTATAGGTCTTTGCTTTCACTGGATCCTCTAACAAACGCTTCTCGATACTGCACAGATTTGGCATGACTGACTCCTTAGGGGCATGCAACCGAGGCATATCCTTCTGTCGTAGCAATGGCGTCGCCAGTTGAAGAATTCCATTCACTTCTGTGCGGACGGTCTTGGTTTCAAGTAACTTTAAAGTCTCCTGATCTTGTTTGGATCGAGTCACCTCTTTCTCATCCCTGTGTGGAACAGCTTCTATTGGCTTGAGTCGTTGGACATTCTTAACCCTCTGGGGTCGGCGGTCATGCCGGCACGATTGTCTCACTTTTTTTCTTATCAGTGCAAAAGAGACTTAAATAACTCTGTCGATTTTTGTCATACAGGCAAGTGTTATACATCATTCAAAACTGTTAAATGTCTTCTTTTATTTGTGTACACTCATAATAAAAACAAAATGTTGGGTTTTTCGTAAAATAAAGAAAATAAACATAATTCACGTTCTGCCGTCTGTCCCAATGTGAAGTTCATTCTGAAACGCGACAGAAAATGATCTGTAACTCAGCAAATGCTTGCCACACTGACATGAGACATATGTCTTGACAAAGCTTGAAGTCTCTATTTTTAAATGATGTAAATTATATCAAAAACAAATATTCAATTTAAGTAATCCGTATGAAAGCAACGAGATGTACAGTTTCTCAAACGTGTCCTCATTAACTCTAATGTGACCACACCCACGCACGCAAGAGCAATTCACGTGCAAATCGTCCACGTGAAAGAACGCAGACCTGTAAACGCCCTCATTACCTTAAAATCAAAAGAATCAGAGACTTCAGTACTCCTCTGCTTTTCATCAAGTTTGGAAGACACGTTGTGTGTGTGCTATGCTGTGCTGTTTACCTTGGATTTACCTCAAAAGAATTAGAAGAACACGATTTGAAGATGAGAAAGATTTTTAAGGTAAGATATTTCCACTCATAATAGTAAGCATGTTATTGTTGCATAAACTTCACATTGTAACTACTAGCTAAACTGGTGCCAGACTAAAATGTATGTATATTAGGGATGGGCATTTTTCAAAAATATTGCATTAGAATATTCGGGCTCATAAAAATCGAATATTCGAATATTAGTTTATTTAAATGATGTTTAACGAAAAATACATTATTTTTTCGTTAAGTTTTTATCACCATTTCTGAACAAGCTTACGATTAGACAATATACACAACAAGCTTACAATATATGTTAAAGTTTTCTTTTAGTTGAAAAAAAAACAATGTGTAAAAAAATATAAAGAACAAAAAGCATTTAAGCTCAAGCAGCGCGAACGACTGCGCCAGTTATCATACAGAACGTACATGTACACTCGAGTCAGCATATGATTATCGTGTTTATATTGTTTCACGTTTTATGTTGAGAAAAACAATAATATCCACATGCTCGAGTGACAGACGCTGCAGAGACAAAGATAACGGTGTAAGCGAAGTTTCTAACAGCACTTTGCGTTTTCAGTTCTTAAACCTCCCTCAACGAAACTTAAATGAAGTAGGCTATATGTCTCAAAATCATTTTGCAATCTAATAAATTATCATCTCGGATTGTCCAGGACACTGGTAATTTTCCTCAAAGCTAGTTGGTCGGGCTGACCAAACTTCTCATGGAGGGCCACCATGGTGTCAGTAAATGGGGTAGGCGAGTTCATCGGCAATCAGCTTAGCTTCATCCAACTTTAAGTGGTCCACAAGTATTTGATATTTAAAGAGTTCAGTCCCATCTGGAGGAAGCAGGTTCTCCAAAGCGATTCGAAGTCTGGCAAACTAGCTTAGATCTGGCCGGCTGAACTTGGGGATAGTAGGGGCCTCTATACACATACTCTGAGACTGAGGGGTGTGTTAAATGTGGCAGGTTTGACTCTACCTTGACCACAGGTGTTGGACGCCTCGACTGAGCTGGTATGGACCCAAGTCGGGGAGAAGAAACTGGAATTTGGGCACTTAAGGGTTTCTGATATGAGGTCTGTGCAGCTGAGGATAATAACATTCTGAGGTCTTCAGGTGTTGGAGGCGGTGGTAGCACATCTGGATATTGAAAGCAATACTGAGAATAGCGGTATGCTTGTGCAGGGTGAGCCTGTGAGACCGTTGAATACTTTGGTAACTCTCGTTGGTGTGTAGCTGTGTCAGGTTTCGTTAACTTTAAAGCCTCCATACCTCTGCTCAGTTCTGACTTGGGCTCGGGCCAGGGTGGAAGCTCAGGCCACTCTTCATCATCAGCTGATGTGGACAGTTCTGTCTGGCTTACACGACAGGAAGGACTGGATGGCAGTTGGGGTTCTGGTCGCACTGGAGGACGATCATGGCTTTTAGTTATGCTGAGGTCTGCTCTAAGGATTTGGGCAACTATGACCAGTTCATTGAACTCAGTACGAACTTCCTTTAACTCCATCAGGTCAGCACGAAAGGCTTGGTGTGATTGCAGCAGCTGTACATTTTCTCTGTGAATGGCTTGGAGCTCATTGTAGTATTCAGGCTCGGTGTAACGGTTCTGCTGGACTGATGTGAGTGACTGAGGTAGGTTTTCGCTGCACTCTGCATAACTGAAGCATGGTGGTCTGAACCGAGGGCTTGTGCGAGGAGCAGCAGCATCATAGAGGTAGTCAAGATGGTCCTATGATGACTGGAGAGGTATCATGTGGGCAGGTGCCTCCCAGGGTTGTGAGATAGCATGTTCACTTACAGGTCTGCCCCCTACAATCTCCTCATCGGACTCCATGGTACCAGGAATGAACACTGACTCCGGCTCGAAGGACCATTTGTTGGAGAGGAAAGGATACTGCTAGGCTCTAGTTCTACTTGTTAGCAGTATACACCCCTGAGTGTCAGTCAGGCAGAGGTGGACAAAGTACACAACTTCCTAACTTGAGTGAACGTACAGATACTACTGGTCAAATATTACTCCGTTACAAGTAAAAGTTGTAAAGACCTATTTTTACTTAAGTAAAAGTACAGAAGTACTCGAATCCACTCGTACTTAAGTATCAAAAGTAAAACGTAAGTGTCAATGCATTGTTTTATTATTGTTGCATTGTTGTATGTAATACTTACAGTACCTTATGCCTCTGAATCTGTGCCTGCCTACCCTCATATCAATATCAAATGTATTTCTAGAACACAGTTCCAGTAGTGGGATTGAATGTGAGATTGAATAAGTGCACTCAATAACGTCCACAATGGTTTCGGACACCCAAATGGCTGTTCCCTCAAATAGTGCCCTATTTAAAGTTTTTTTGGCTTTTAGTATGATTATGTTAGCCTTACTGTTATCTATAAGTTAGTGTGCTCCAAAACAATGACAAAATTCGCATTTAGAAGACCAAGCCCAACGTTGAAAATGAAAATCAGGTTGAAGTCAGAATCCAACGTCAGACTGACGTTAATCTCCAACGTTGAACAGACGGGTTGACGTCAGAAACCAACATCAGTCGGGTTCTGACGTCAACCGGACTTTCATTTCCAACCAAATGCAACCCCTGCAACCAAAATCATCCCCTGACTGGCGTTACTACTTTCTACTTAAGGACCTTAACAGAAATGAAGTGGAGTAAAAAAGTACGATATTTGTCTTTCAAATGTAGTGAAGTTAAAGTAAAAAGTTTCCAGAAAAAAATAATACTCAAGTAAAGTACAGATACTCAAAAAAGTGAATGTATTTTGTTACTGTCCACCTCTGCAGTCAGGGCACAAAGAATGAGGAGACTGGTGCTTCTTTCCAAAGTGTATTGAATATTAGACTAAAATAACAAAAACATATTACATTAGTAGAAGTAAATGTGTACATTCACAGATGAATCAGTCCTTTCTTAATTCAGAATACTAACATATTCAGCATCACCTCTAAATAACAGTTAAAGCTCAAAATATGCAGAGGATGAGCAATTGAAGACAATATAACTATTGGTCTGGTCACAAGAAATGACTGGCATTAATATATATTATTAATGAATCCAGATGTTGTTTATCTGTCAAACAGTCATGAATCGGTACATGTCCGGGCATGTACATTTAAGTGCACAAAGAAACTTACTTTATGGTCATGTACTAATACTTTAACACCAAATAAATGCCAACGAACATCCAAATAACAGGCAGGAAGAAACTTCAAGGTGCGCAGCTGCCATTCTCACAGTAATCTATATTGCTGAGCAAAAACAATAATGCCAACAACTGGAAGCATCAGGTATCGCACTCTAAAATAACTGTCAAAATAAAAGTCCCACAACAGAAGTCTTCTTTCTCCGGGAGCCTTTTATACAGTGCTTTTAGGGCCGATTGACTGCTGGGTAGTGTCCCGCTCCATTGCACTGATGGTTGTGCGCAGAGCTGTGCAGCGCTGGAGGGAGAGGACTGGGCACTCTTCGTGCTTACAGTCCTGGAAGGGGTTGAGTTTTATTAAACCCGCTACTCGCTCACTCCCAAGGGAAAAAAGTTTACATTCTATTTGGAACGGAACAGCAGACTGGGCATAATTGTGGTAAGGAATGTAGATGAAGAACATGGGCAATACCACTTCTCACGTCTCACTTCTTCATCTATCGCTCCAGTATTGTGAATACGGAGATGAAAGCGATATGCTCCTTCTGTACTCCCATATGTGGGTTAAATGGACATAGATGAAGAAGATGGGCAATATCGCCTCTCGCGTCCAATTTCTACGTCTGTCACGTCTAGATTTGGTGAATATGGAGGCGGAAGCATTATGTTCTTTTCTGTATTTGCATATTCATGATGTATGGGCGTAGACGAGGAAGGTGGGCAATACCTCTTCTCGAGCCTCACTTCCTCATCGCTCCTCAAGTTCACAAGTGGATGTGATCTGTGCTCAAACTGTGCTCAAATTTGCAAGGATACCAAAGTCTGCAATCAAACAATTTCATCTAAAATTTCTCATAACATTTTTCCAAGATCTGAGCTATGCTATCCACTTTAATTTCATAGCTTTAAATTCTTAAGTTTACAATTATTTCATTGCGGTTGTTTTCACTTCTCTTAATATTTTTTGGGGAAAATCTCTTTAGACAATGCTGATGTTAAAATGATTTTGAGAGATCTATTAAGTTATTTAACCTGTGAACAATAAAAATTGTATCTGCACAAATTCACTTTATGCACAAACTGTATATTTTATATTATATTAGAATATCCTAAAGATTATAAACGTCAGATATGTAGATTACCTCTTTGTAATGATGGTGTTTTAAAGGAATTAAAGTTGTGCTTATTTCCCCCGGGACTACAATTAAATGAATTAATGTAGAGATTAAAAATGCAGATGGAGTTGGGGTGGAGGAGGGATAAATTGTAACAGGAGTGAGGCTACTTATATGCTATTGTGATTGACAGGACTAGATGAACAAGCTCCTCCTAAACTTTCATTTAGGAAACAATTTTAGCGATTGGTATACAGGGATAATCTTTAAGGCTGAATCAGGTGCCCAGGGAATAAGAGATGAAAGACTGATGATGAGTGACAAAAGGGAGTTTGCCAAGGTTAAAATAATGTTTATGGGACATTGCTTTAACTCAAATGGGGGCAGATGCAGACGACTATTCTGAAAATCCCAGATCACAACTGTCTCTTGCAGACCTTGGCAAATTACTTAAGGAAGTAAGACACAAAACTGCACAGAGACAGGGAGCAGTGTGTAATGCTATTACATAGTGCAAAATGCATTCGCTGGCAACAGACTATTACAGTTCTGCTTATAAGTTTGCATACTCCTTGCAGAATTCTGTATGCATTAAGAGCTGCAGTGGGTGTAAACTTTTTGAATGCTTTGAATGTGGTAATTTGTAATGTTGTAATTTTGTCTTTGGGGAATCATGTAAATATCTCATGTAGCTTCTTAAGGGCAGTGCTAAATGAAATAATTTTTACACAACCCCGCTCTAAATGCACCATTGTGTACAACAACAGTGTCTGGACAACCACTGGACGACATATGTAGCCTACTTGTCACTGCCCTAAAGTGCGAATCAACCTTTTCAAATTCGACCGACCGTCTCATTCTTCACTGAGCAAAGATAGGACAGAATTGCATTTTTACCTCAGCTAAATATGTAATTATTCAAACACAACCTACAACTTACTTATCTAATGTGACATTTATTTGTTCTGTCTAACTGAAGGGACAGAATAACATTGGCTGATAATTCAAGGAGTTTGCGATCTTGCGTAAATTATAGTACTAGTGTATGCTAACATTAGCTATATTTCTTTTAGTATTCAGATATTCTTTAAGCCTTACCGTTAGGAAAAGTGTTTAACATCTTTGCCAAAAGTTGAAAAAAAAAAAATGTTTGTAACCGTTTGCACACCTGTTTATTTTTTCCTTTTTCCTTTCCCTATTTGTCTGCTTAGTCTCATTCGTTTCTTTGCTCATCTGGATTTATTGATGTTTCCTGGACTGATTCCGGTTACCGACTTTTCTCACCCGGCTTTCGACTACGCTCCCCTGTCTGCCATGTACAGAACCTGGTTTTGTTCATGAAATGTTCTGATCTGCCTTTGCTTTTTATGTTTTATTTATTATACTTAAAATAAATTTGTATATTTGTTTTAGTTTTTTTCTTTTTTCACAAATGTATGACTTTTGGAAGTGCAATTTGATTACCATATGCAGTTTTAATAAAGTTGAATTAACGTAACCTTCTGTAATTTTTACTCTTCAAAGTGTACACTTGCAGGTGTTGATTATAATTAATTTACTGTTAGGCCCATTAAATAATAATAAGGATAATATTTAAAAAGTATATAATTATCTAACATCTGACTAATTAAAAATTAACCTCAAAACATAACATGCTAAATGGGGGATATCTATATTTAGCATAAAGAATATTAAAAAAATTGTCAGAACGTCGTCTCGCAGTAGCCGAATGTCGCGCAGCAACGTTGCAACAGCTCTGTTGCGTCTTACAATTGTTACAATGTTGCGAGCACGTAGACAGCAACATTGCCATAGTAGAAATGCAACATGCCACAGACGTTGCCACGACGTAAATGTGTTTGCTGGGCTGTGAGTTCTCTGTAATGTTTATGTGGTTAACAATTTATTTATATATTAAGGGGATGGTTCGGAGAAAAATCAACCTAGGGTCCTTTGCACCATGACCTCGAGCCAAACACCCCCCCAGAAGCCTTTATTCCCTTGGTCGAACATTATTAAAGTTAAAGCTTATTTAGATATATCAGCCGAATGGCTTAGTGCAGGCTCTAATGGAACCTAATTAATGCCCTGAATTGTACCAAACTTCTACAGTAGTACAAATAGGTTCTGTAATCATAAAACGAGGCATTGGAAAGTTTGTAAGTACATCAGGAGTTTATTTAAATAACACTTGCCTGATGGCTAATGCTACCGCTAACCCGCACGTCGAGGTCACTTCAGTGATTAGGGAAAAGCATGTAAAAGTCCTGGCAGAAGTGATGCATAAGGATGTAGTGTAACGACGCCCAGTTTCAGGAATGCACTAATATTTTGTTGGTAGCACCAGTTTGCAACAATTATTAGTTATTATCACTAAGTTGTCAACACTTACTGGCTTTCTGGAGTCCGTCATTTTCCTCCACACATATCGGTACACTCTGACAGGCCACAGCAAGGGACACAACTGGATTACGCTGGATCTCCACTGCTTGTACTACAGCTCTCACACAGTCAGATGAGAACTCCTCAGTACATTCTCTCATTGTCGTTTCCAGGTCAACTGGCATCCTGGAGAGTGAGTCTGCATCTATGTTTTCATTACCGGGATGGTAGCGGATGGTAAAGTGGATGTTTGCCGAGGTCAGGACATAGGTCAATGGGTTATTGTCGCTGAACACCGTAAATGTTGGTGCGTAATACAGATAGTCTCTGAATTTTTCTGTTACAGCCCATTTCAGAGCTAAAAATTCCAATTTCCCACTGTGCAGGTGGTAATTTTTCTCTGCTGCTGTCAAAGTTTGGGAACCGTAGGCAATTACTCTCAGCTTGCCCCTCTGATTCTGATATAAAATTGCAGACAATTGGGCAATCCTTGAGCAATCAGGTCGTGTAAGTAATCTTTCATTTCTTGGTATAATGGTTTAGGGACTGAGGTGTATGTGCGAGCAACAGGGGTGTTATCGTTTAAAGAACTGCTCAGTTGTAAACCTGGAACACAGCCAATATCATCATCTGACTTTGAGAAGGCATGCAACATCTGCTTCACTTGTTGTTGTTGGAGCAGAGTTAAATGGCTCACATCAATTGGAGGGTCCCATGAATCCTGGTTGCCATCTCCACCAGTTTTTTCTGGTGGAACCTGAACGACAGAGGCTGTGGCTGCATACGGTGGGTTTGCCGTTGGTAAGACAGACTTAACCGGCTGCAATGTTCCTAGCTCTGTTCTGCCGCTGAGTGTGATGTCATGGTCTGTTCCATTCTGCACACTGACAGTAACCACTGGGCGACCTCCCCTTTTCAGAGTGAGGAGGGTATCAAAAAGTTCAAGGCCATCAGGATATGGTGGGTTGACCTGTGGTTCAAACAGCAGCACACTATCTTGTTTCACACGAGGCACCTTTACCTGGCACTGAATCTGCATAACAGTGTGCTTCTGTATGTTTACAGGCTCCTTCATTGTTCTTACTGTGTACTCGCTGAGGCCCTCTGCAGTCACCAAATTGATGAAGGTATGTACTCTATTTTTCTTTATGCTAGGGAAAGCATTCCTGACAGTTCTGTACAAATATGCATTAGTCGCATCATGATATCCATTTGTTTCACCCCGTCTCATTATTTGTTCTATCACGTTATACCCAATGATAGGTCTGGACAATTAATCGTCCTTCAAGAAAAGCACAGGAATGATTAACTGTTTCACATTCATTACAGGGGATGCTATCTTAAAGGTCATCTCCACCCATCCACTGTCCAAGACATGTTTGTTCCATTGGCTGCCACCAGACGCAGACTGTCCGGTGCTTCTGTTGCCTCTGAAATGTTTCTCAGTGTCACTTTAGGTGCGTATTTGGCTTTCCACTGCTCATCTATAATGCATACTTGAGAGCCTGTGTCCCATAATGCTTCTGTCTTTTGCCCCTGTAAATAACAGGTCACAAGACATTGTTTGCCCACTAAAGACGTGACTGCAGAATGCTGGTTAACTTGACAAGGGGCTGTTAAAATACTATCAAGGGTCTGGAACTCAAGCTGTCTCTGATGGCTCATACTATGTCTCTCATATTTTTGGGACTGCTCTACTGCTCGGATCACGTCCTGTCCCTTGGGGGCAACCCGCTCCGGTTTAACGGAGCTCCTGGCTGAGGCCTGGTGCCTTTACTCCTACAGCCAGCTGAGAAGTGCTCACTGCTGCCACAGTGGTAACAATGGGTGCAAGGTTCCTCTGCTTTACGCTGCTGGCAATGGAAACATTGTCTGGCTCGTGAAGGACGGGGCTGGCGGGTGCTGCTGTGGTGGCACCATATACTGCTGGGGATAATACTGTGATGCTGCAAAACTTGAAGGATGAGTTGAATAATTGATGGACATGGGATGCTGCTGAGGAGAAGGATACACATATTGCTGTCCATGGTGAGACTCTGGTACTGTATAATGCTGACTCGATTGGAGATAATGTTCTTGTAGAACAGAGGAACACTGAGCTGGATTTGCAGGTGTAAGCAGTATGTTCTGTTCCTTCACCTGTTTTTGACTTTGTGAGAACTGGTGTGGAGGCATATATGGACCTGCCTGCTGTGAACATGTAGCTATATCTGGTTTCCAGGTCTGATACTCTTGGACTGGGGTCCATCCTGATGTCTGTCAGAGAACCCTGAAATGAGATCTGATGCTGTGGGGACACTGCTTCTGTTGGTTCTTTGTTATAGACTGCAAAGCACTGCTGAGGAACAGATAAGGGTTGTTGCATTGTCTCTTTAATCTGCATAATATCATCACTCAGGCTTTTCAGTTGTGACATTAAACATAGCTTAGACGGTTTTGGCTGGAATTTTTGTCCAGGGATAGGCTTGCTTAGCTGCACAGCGTAAACAGTACCACTTTTTTTCAGATTTTCGCTTGTTTTGTCTTTCAGATTCATTGGAACAAGCGATATTGAGTTTTTCTAGCAACACTTCATCTGGAACAGTGGGATCTGACAGGCATGGTTGAAGGTCCCTTTGGACGCGATCATTTTGCAATCCGGTCAAAACTTTGTGCAAAAACATATTCTGGACTAAGGCAGGATCATATTTTAAGCCTGAGTCATCCTCCTGAGAAGCAAACAGAATTTTCTGTCCAAGATCAAGGGCTCTGAGCTTCAGTGGTGAGTATATATAGTTATATAGTTCAGTAGCATTTTTCTCCTGATAATGAGACCAAAGTATCCGTCTCAGCATTGCTCCGCTGCTGAAGCCCTGGTGTGATAGCTCTGATGACAGAATCTATTATTTCCTGTTCTGGATAGAACCTTATTGAGTCCGCTTTCTATCTGCCGTGCCAGACTGGAAAATGAGTGACGATCCTTCTGTCCTTGGTCTCCTATTAGACCAGAAATGTTTAAGTCTTTCTGCCATGCTGAATTAACTTGTCTATGTAATGTTTGTGGAGAATAAATTGGGACATGGTCTGCATATGTCTGTCGGTTTCCTGCATTCTGTAGTATGGCGGGGCTAATGTGCATGTATCCAGGTTTATTTTCCTCTTTCTGTGCCCCTGGTTCAGAAGCATTAACTGTGATTCCCACGAGCTGACTCAGTTTGTCATTAATTGTCAAAAATTCAGCCATGCCGCCATCTTCTAACTCATCTAGCTCAGTTCTCAGAAGATAGTTACTAAGGCGGCTCAACAGGGGCAAACGAGTCACATTTGTCTCATCCTCTCGTGTTAGGTGAAGGGAGACACTGATTTTTGCCAGCTTTTCACATGAAAGTGTGCATGATTTCTCACCAATTTCATCCTGAAGACGTTTAAGCTCATCCATTTTCGGCTGCCGTGTAGACAGGCTGTTGAGGGTGGTGTTTACCTTACCGACTTGATCTTGCGACTACTGGTGACAACTCCAAGTGCACACACTGCTCAATCAATCTTTTCCACCACTCATCCTGAATGTCTCACACTGCTGCTCATCTGGGTCACTAAGAAGGGGACAATGTTGCTAAATGGGCTCTACCGGTCAGGGAGTCACTCCACCGAACATCAATCCCAGAGGTGCCTCCAAAATGGTAATACCCCTGAAAGGAAGTATAAAAAGATTAAAGAAGAAATTAAACGAGCGCTGCAGTGATGGCCTCCTTGTCGTCTATTTACTCTGAATGAAGCACATCACGAGCACGCCACCTACTAAGGCGTGCAATGACGTCATCACGCTGGTATGCCAAGCGAAAATAATTAATTTAATAAATGCACATAACACTCTTATTTTTAAACATAAAGCACAAATAAGCATTTAAACAATATTAGCAATATTAGAAAAATAACATTTACCAATCCTATAATGCATTTGAAAAAAAAAAAATTAACATAAAATCCACTATATCACACCATCACCTGACTTGAACTTGCAGTAGTTTCAATTTTGATATTTTTAGGTCAAACCGTTCTTGTCATTTCATGCAGGTCTATGGATACTGTCTCAAAGAGCATGCACAAAGTCCAAATTAAAACAATTCCCCATCGTAAGTACACATTGATGGCCTAAGACACGAAACGAGCGGTTTGTGTGAGAAAACGAACAGTATTTATCGCCTTCGCTACTGCAGTTCATTGGAACGAAACCGTAGCCAAGCGACATCTAGTGTATATATCTATACCCGCCCGCGCCCTCAGATCATTTGAATGCGGCTGTGTTCAATAGGTAACAACGATATAAATACTGTTCGTTTTCTCACACAAACCGCTCGTTTCGTGTCTTAGGCCATCAATGTGTACTTACGATGGGGAATTGTTTAATTTGGACGATGGGGAATTGTTTTAATTTGGACTTTGTGCATGCTCTTTGAGACAGTATCCATAGACCTGCATGAAATGACTGACAGACAAGAACGGTTTGACCTAAAAATATCAAAATTGAAACTACTGCGGAAAAAGACACCTACATCTTGGATGCCCTTGAGGTAAGCTAAAACATACCAAAATTTAATTTCAAAGTGAACTATCCCTTTAATGTTATGAGAGTAAGTTATTCAAATACTGGATATTTTACAGGAAAATTTGTCCACATAGCCTACTGGTTTCCCTATTTAACGTATCCCGGTAAATTCCACATCCTTTTCGGGATTTTAACATCTTTTTTCTTTCTCCCAACTCTGCTTCTCCTCGTTCGACTTGCTGTACGTTTACATTCGCGAGGCCATCAACATGGCCGCCACGCCAAGTATGACGTCACAACGCCCAAGCCCTATTATGCAGTGTTTTCAACCTCACAATGTTTGTTTTAGGTTTCAGACATTTAAATACGCATAAGCACTAGTATAACAATAAATTTGGAGTTTATAAAATACACACCGATGTCTGTGGAAGCAGCAATAACAATCTATTCAAATATAATTTGCCGACGTGGGTTAACGTTATATATCAGACAAACACATTGGAAGTAACGTTAACTATAAAGTTTACTCTATTCTTCTCACAGTTCACCGGCCACTTTCTTGCATGTATTTCGGGAGAAACTGATGACTCACAGGATTCTCTGAACTGCGGCGCAAAGAAACAGCCATTTCAAGATTAGATTAAATCAAGATTATTTATAAAGGTTTTTAAATGACCAAACACACTCACATACACATTTTTGAGAATCGGAATATCAGATAGTTGATGACATGGTAAGCAAGTTTGTGAATATTTTGAATAAAAAGTGAAAAGGAAATAAAAGCAATACATCTGTCAACAGTGTTATTGTGGCTGCTGTGTGTCACGTGACAAATATGACGCGTCGCCATGGAAACATTAAGGGGGAACGTTCTAAAATAACAGTCGCCTTGAAAAAACACACTATGGGGAGTCAAAATATTAAAATTAAGCGTAAAAGGGTTAATATGCATAATAAAGACGCTGGCTTATCTTTTTTACTAAGCAAGTTATCAGTGTGTATTGTTCATTGATGGTATAAAGTTAAGCCCCCTTAACAATTTCACATGCCCCCTCAGTCATTTCATCCTGCAGCCGGGCCTGGTTGCAGCACAGAAACCCAAGAATATTACTGAACTGGAGGCCATTGCGCATGATGAATGGGCTAAGATTCCTCAGAAAACGGTGCCAGAAGCTGGTGTCTGGTTATACATCTTGTTTGCAGCAGGGCAGGACAACAAAAGGGTGTTCTACAAAGTACAAAATATGCTTGCCATAAAGGGGTTGAATAATTTTGAGACTGCAGAAATCATTAAAAGTTGCATTTTCAGTTGAATTTGGGGAAACCACTTGAAACATTTGTTGTGTTGAGCTATTTCAATTACTTTTCTTTGATTTGTTCATTGTGTAACGGGTGTTATATTTATTAATTTCACTCAAAATCTCCCTTTGTTATTATCATTTGTTATATTTCTTTCATTATTTTGTATTCTGGAATTTTATTTATTCTTCTAATATTGATTTCTATTAATTGAGATGTCATATTTCTATGGTTACACGGTCATTTTTCAGTTTTGTTAAATACGGTGCGTATTCAAACATGTATGAAGTTTGTGTGAATTATGTTATGAGTTAAAGCATGTATTGTTGGAGAGAATTCATTAATGTAAGCATGAGAAAAACGTGTTATGCCGTAATGTTACCTAGTGGGTATGTGTATATATATATATATATATATATATACACACACACACACACATACATACATACACATGTTTATTTATTTATTTTTAAAACATCAAAAATGGACAATAATAGACAAAGATACCCTTCATATAACAGAAATCTGTGTAATATGTAAAATGAAACACAAAAATAAGACAAAAAAGGGAGAATGACAATATACAAGCACAAGGCCAACCTCTCATACAAAGTGTAATCACAATAATTAGACTGAGCGATGACAGCCTAGAAGGTTATGCCTAGGTAATAATAGAAACAGAGCTGCACTTCTTAACCACCTGCCCTATTATAATGAATTTGAAAACGCGTATTTCCCAAATTTGAATTATTTTTCCCAACTTCAAAAAGTTGAATAATGATGGACAAGCTCAATATTTACTTTGTGAAAAGAGACTGCATTTCACTAGCAGGTGGCAGCAAAGTACATTAATTCCTGCCACAAAAAGAGGGAAGAGTTGACCAAACAGTGATAAGCCCATTTACTCCCATTTACTCTATAATATAAATAAAATATAAATCTATAAATAAAACATTAGTCCTCGGAAAAAAAGTAAAAACTGGTTCCCACGTTTTGTTCAGTTCCCAGAAATGGTGTAACTAATTCTTTCCAGATGTAACCTAGAAGCGAGTCCAGTTAGCCAGTCAGAAAAGAGGGGCCTAGTGTTTTTCTTCCACAAAAACAGGATAACAGAGTCTAACCACCCTAGAATTGTTGTCATTGAGTCAGGATTCAGGAAGTAAAACAAAAAACTGAAAAATTTCTAACCAAAAGCTCTGAATTTGTGCCATGGTACCCTTGGCAGCTTTGTACTTGTCACATATAGGGGAGACAGAAGGATAGAATTTGCTAAGCTTCATTTTAGAATAGTGAAGTCTATTTAATACCTTGTACTGAATAAGCCGATGTCTTGAATTTATGCAACATGAATAAACAGATAAAAGGCATTTGTCCCAATCAGTCTCGGAAACCTGAATCCCTAGGTCTTCTTCCCAAGCAGTTTTTAAGTGAAGGGAGGAAAATTATCTTTAAAAGCATTTACAAATAAGGATGTTAGGCCCATAGCGTTAGGAGAATGAAAATAAATAAAATATTTTGCATTCTGAAGGCAAAACTTCAAAGTGTGTAATATGAGCATAGTTCCTGACTTGAAGATTTCTGAAAAAATGAGAAGAGGGAATGTCAAATCTCTCGCTGAGTTGAGAAAAGGAGGCAAAAGCATTAATAATAATATATAAATCTTTCATATTGAGAATTCCTTTACCTTGCCATTCCCTAAAAACTTTATTTGTACTCGAGGGTTTGAATGCATGATTATAAAAGATAGGAGTAAACATTGAAATAAGAACTTAAATCAACCCTAAATGTATTCACAAAATAAATGGGCAGCAGTTTCTTCAAAAAGACCACAAAATTAGCAAGTTTAATCAATATCAAGACATTTACAGATAGATGATTAAACGTGTCGTTCAAATCTTTTAAGTTGTTGCGCTTGTGATAACGCGTCGTAGGTCACATGATAACGTCAACATGGCAGATGTCCGGTTTGCATTCTACGGAGCCCCTGAGGGGACCTTTGCAAAAACATAATAATACGGACTTTCGCGTGCGCACGAGAAACTTTCGCGTACTCACGCGTTACAATTTCCGGTTTGGTTATAGTGTCATTAATACAAATGTGGGAAAAGGGATGAGATGAGAGTGTGCTTGGAGCATGCCTCCAGAGATTTGTCTTATTATAGGGAGTTTGCATTTGAGATTGTTTGTGGACTGTGCTTTACTGTAAGAAAAAAAGCATGAATATCACATAAATGAATATCAGGTCCCACATCATGGATTACATAATCAGAGAGTAGCCTATTTCTTTTTGTTTTGAATTGTTTCGTTTAAAGACATTTCAAGCTTTCTTCACATGTATTTCTCATGTATGTGAGGCATACACTGAGTTTCAGTTAATTTATGATGAGATGCGCTCCAGTTCACGTGCAATGCAAGTGACCGCAGCACGCCGGCGCCTCCATGATTATATTGTCTGCTATATATTGTTTGCTTCTTATTTATTAAATACAGGCAATTGGTTGATGAAAAATTTATTAAAATTAAGATACAATTTATACAAAACGAAATTCACTTTAAAGAAAGGTTTTCTACAAAACAAAACTTAAGTGGTCAAAATCCATTTGCGATCCATTCCATTCTGAATAAACAAACAATGCAATTTACATGCTTCCTCCTTGTTGCAATATTCATTAAGATAATAGGCCTAATTAATAAATGCACGCACAATTATCCGTGAAATTGCTAAATGTTGCAGATATGTTGTACTATGCACAAACAAATGCCTTTCAACTTGTGTGAAAAATTCAGAATTAAATGAATGTGCAGCAGTTTGTACAAATAGAGAGTCTGTAGGCCTACTATATGTGTTGTAGCCATTAAATAAGCACATTTAGTTTCATATTTGTTAAAATATTATAATGTATAATTTTTCCATCTATGTTGATTATGAAAAGTGAACAGCACGAGTAAGATAGGATGCGCAATATGAGACATGGAGTGGGTCAGACATGATTTTGACCACTTCATTAAGTTTTGTTTTGTAGAAAGCATTTGTTTAAAGTGAATTTCGTTTTGTATAAATTGTATCTTAATTTTAATACATTTTTCACCCCCCTCACAGTTGTCATGAAGGGAAAAATAAGCTATATAGACCAAAGCCACTTTTTGCACCAGGCTGTAAACGTGTTTTTTTTCTGCTGGGTATTTTAACCAAGCGGGAAGGAAGTCGACCGGAAGTTGAAGCCGGCCGCGTGCCACCATCTTGTAGCAGAACTTCACTTGCGTTAGCATTCCATTGACTCCCATTCATTTTGGCGTCACTTTGACAGCGAATAACTTTACATCTGAGGCGTTTGAAGACTGCATTTGTCCATTATTTATTTCTAAAGAAACACGACAATGTATAAAATGCTCCATTACCTTGTAGCTTATGTTATGGCCCCGTAGAAGCTGTTTTTGTAAAAGTAGGCTAACGATTGCGTCATAACCATGCGACTCTCTGTCGCACAGTAGAGAGATTACCGTATGGACAGGAGGAGAAGCTCGCGGGCAATCGGGGGGACATGGAGGCAAAATGACAAAATAATTAATCAGAATACCTAGCAAAAGCTCATGCTCATGGACAGCTCCTACTCACACTCTCCGTCTCTGCAAGTTTCGGAAGGGAATGATTCAGATTTCTCGTGCCACAGCCTCTAGAAGACGGGTTGCTCACGTCACATCTACGTCGTCAAGCTCTGTTTGAGTCTGCGCGTCAGGAACGGAAGTCCTAAAAAAAATCGCAAAAAATGGGCTTCACTTGTCTCAATTGAGTTCCAATGAGATGGCTCTGTCCACTTCTTATACTGTCTATGATTTTAACATGGGGGAGATACAGATTTGACTCACTTCTGCACCCAGCCTCAAGCGGCCAGTCGATGAATTGCCGTTGAATTCACTTCCGTGTTGGTTTCAAGAGAGAGACAGGGAGGTTGCCGCTTGATTCATACTTAACGAGATCAGGCTAAATGGTGCGTTCCAGGCAACCTGTAACCCGTGTTTTTCCAACCTTATACCCGTGAAAGTGCACTGGAACGGCAGTCAAACCCGTGACTTCTCACCCGTGAACTCGTACTAGATCGATGTACTCCCAGTTACGAGCTCTGACATCGAAACCATACAAAACAACAATGGCAGCCCCTACGGATGCAGTGTTTCTGCAGGCGGTACCCTATGGGCGGTACACGGTGAGAATACACTTTAGGACAATATAACGTTGCAGTCATGTTATGCACCATTTTTCCTCCTCCGTTTCCCTCAAATAAACAAGGAGTAAGCACCCAGACTGTTTTTCCATCTGAATCATCATTATGGTTGATATTGAAATTTCAATGTAAAATAAATGTTGAATCACCATTACCATATCGATGAAAACCTGATGTTATTAATGTTGATGGCAACAATCAGGTCATTGGTCACATAATTTTCAGTGTGAAATTTAATTCTGCACCTTTGGCGACAGAAATTATTACAAATGCGCATAAGCCCCGTAAGGTCCGCCATGCTGGTTTGTTTACATCTAGCTACCACAATTCGTTGCGCTTAGGTAGTTTGCCGTGACTGGCCTGGAACGCTACAAAGTCGTGAGTCGTGGTTTGAAGTCGTGATTTACGTGCTCAAAAACCTGCCTGGAACGCACCAAAAGTACCTACTCTTTTAGCGCTCATTAAGTAAGTATTATTGAAATTTTCGAACGCAGCCTCAGTTTTTTCTGAAAGATTACCCCCTGCGTTTGTACTTCCGAGCGGATAAATGGTCCGTGTGGCGCGCGCGCGGTTCAAATTAGTTTCGTTCCGCTTTTGGCGCATAACATAATCGAACATTTATCGAACTCTTGATAACGTTTTATCGAGAAAAAATTATATCGCGATAATTATCGTTATCGTTTTATCGCCCAGCCCTATGGGATTTCTCATTAAAACAAATATCTTTAAGATATTTGTAACTTTGATCATTTTAGGATATAGGCCTACGGTCGACTGACTAACGTGTATATGTGCGTCATTTTTAATAACAACTTGTCATTCGACGTAAGTTAGGCCAACATTTTACTTTGCTTGAAAAGTCCTTTGAATATGCCAAAACGTTGCACAAACATACTTAATCGACCGTATATGAAAGTTATCTACATGCAAAGGTTTATAGGATTCCATTAAGTGGAACATGCTTTCTTTTTTTCATGCTGAGTTGTAATTTCATTACAAAAAATAAAACTATATGTCTATTGCTAGTCCTCATCGATGTGACACTATTCCAACATTTCTGGCTCCAGTTTGGCACAATCACTCAATTATGGTGTGTGTATTTTTTTCTTTGTAATAAAATTAAACTTGACTTTCTTTACTGAATATCTTTACAAAAGTGTGATGACTGTTGTTTTCTCTCTCTTTTTAAATTTCAGAAATGTGAGTTTTGAGAATGTGGCAATGTAAAGTGTGTGGCACAGAATTATCCAGTAGGTATGAGTTATTGAAACATTCTAAGCTTAAACATGGACATTTTGGGGTGAGGTTCAGGCATCCTTGTGTATACAGTAATTGTCCTTGCACTTTTAGGACAATTGGTGTCTGATTTAAAAACCAGGTGGCCTGCACTGTTCACAGTAAATGAAGTAAGTGTTATTGATATTTACACAAGAATAAATTGTAAATGACTATGAATTCCTCTACTGTAGGCCTATATTTCATGGCCATTTTTATTTCCTTTTTTTTTTTTTTTTTTTTTTTTTTTTTTTTTGCAGAATTCATAAACTGTGCCACTTTTGTCAAAGTTCTTGGCGCAGCTGGACAGATACACTGTTAAATGTATAAAATATAGTATAATCAGTGTTTTTTATATTGTCATAATTTTCAGTGTGATGACATACACATCAAACAAGACTGTGTCATAAAAAGTGTGTGCGTACCTCAGTGAGGACATTACAACACTCGTCAAAGAAATTGAGGTTTGTATATGTACTTTTAATGACCTAATCCTATTGCCAGCCTGTATGTTACCAATATTTCAGTGAAACTCAACAAGGTGTTAATTATAAAAAAAATATATTTGATTGTTTGTTATTTTTTTTTGGCTTAGGGCTGCAATCCTGAAGAAGCAGAGAGAAGAATTTCTGAGACCACTCTGGGTTTTTTTGTGATCCGTAAAGAAGGTGCTGGTGCTGAGGACGAGCCAGAGGATGCTGGAGTAGTGATTGAGGGTGTGCAGCTACTACAGCACTTAAATCCTTTTTCCTTTGGATTGGTAATGCTGTTCTGACTGATCTACGCTCTCAACTTCTCTGAGCTAACCTCAGAGTCTCAAATTCACGTTTGCATTCTTTCAAAAGGTACTGATGAATTTGGATGGCAGCAAGCTTTCCACAAAGGTTCAGGCACTTAAAATTAAAATGTTTCAGTGAATAGGACATTCACTTCTTGCATAGATGTTTCCAACAACTGAAGGGAGATTAAAAACTTTTAAAACTTTTAAGACAGGGATGCCCTGAAAGGAATTTTTCGACAGACTGATGACACTAACTCCAGCATGCAAGAGACTGCACCTAATGCACCATTCGTGCTTTTGTAGCTCTGATACTCTTGACACGAGAGATGTTAGCCCTTGTGCTATTGACTCAGTCCAGGAACTTATCTGATGACTCGTTTTGCAGCAGAGCCGAGACTGTTATAGTCAAGAACAGTTCTTGGCATCAGGTTTTTTTGTTCCTGTGTTCTGCTGAAATTCAGCTTCAGAGAGCTGACACAGAGTTCGGCAACAGTGGAATGCTACTTATTCCACCACCAAAACTAAGATTGGACATTCTTGGTGGAGATCTTATTTAGGTATGCAGCATACTCCACATATAGCTTGATCAGGCAGCTGAGGCAGTGAGTAGGACACTTATGGCGCTTTTCCACTAAACAGTACCAGCTCGCCTCGACTCGGCTTTGTTTGGTTTTCCACTGCGTAAAAGTTGTACCTGTACCTGCTTCCAGGTACTTTTTTTCGTACCACCTCACGGCATTTTCCTGCGGCGTCGCTATGACGACCAGGTACTATTGTGGAGGTACTATCTGCAATGGAAAACGGAGCGAAAAGCGAGCCGAGCCGAGCCGAGTCGAGCTGAGCTGGTACTGGTAATGGAAAAGCGCCATTAGTTCTGGTCTAAATGTTGAAATGTGAAAATGTGTTATATGTTAAAAAAATGTTTTAGGAAGATGGGTACCAATTACATTCGTGTTTAATTTTTTTTATAATTTTTGTCCTGATTGTTTATTTGTTCTACAAATATTTAGGAAGATGGGTACCAATTGCATTTGTGTTTTAAATTCCAGATCAGAAGAAAGCACAAACTAATTATTACTGTATACTATGCAGTGATATCAAAATGTTTACCTTGAAAATGTGAAAAGAATGTTTGATGTTGAAATTTGGATCACTGTTACTTGACACACAGGTTTAAAACTAAAAAGTGTATGAGTAATAACCACAGAAAGTACAGTTTGGGAGGAAGCATAAAACTGTTGCATTAATTTGTAAAGTCCTGTATTATGTCCTGCTTGGATTTTATTGTTTCTTTTGTCAGACTGGATGTTTCTTTTGACTTAGGGAGCAATTGCACACAATAAATCTTTGAAAATTTAACATGTTTTTGACCGTTTTTCAATAGAATTAAGGAAATGTAAGATATAAAGCAAGTAACAACAATTTATTTGAAATGAGTAAAGTGTATTTAATACACAATCTTAAATCACAGTTCATCAATTCACATAACAATTATTTAATTCATTCACGTCAACTGAACATGATGGTGAAGCTTAAATAAAATGTTAACTTTTACGTTGATATATGATTAAATTGGATGGAAAAATGACATGTAATTGAAATACATAAGTTTTAACTTTTGGGGTTACATTTTTTTTGAGTGAGGAATGTTTGTGATTTTGTCTTAGTGACTTAGAAGTCATCTTGAATACTCCTTAGAGCAAACATTTAGGAGTCCTAAAATTAGGAGTTTCTCCTAAATCGGCAATAAGGAACTACTTTTTGTGAATATGGCCTGTGAAGTATGATTTGGGTCGAAAAAAGGCACATTTAGAAAAAGATATAAAAATTTTGTAAGGATCACCATTTTAATTGCATTAATGCGGCCGATCATATGGTGAGATATTTCCATCTTTCTATGTCCTGCTTTAGGTTGTCTAGTAAAGCAAAACATTTTTATTGAAATAAATCTTTTGGATTCTTGGGGACACAACTACGTGAGGTATTTTATCTTGTCTAAAGCCATTTTAAATGGCTCTTTTAATTAACAGAATAACCAGACAAGCTGCTAAATGAGTTTAATAAAGCCAACAGAGGGGGAACAGAGCGCTTGGGATCTAATAGGTACAAAAAACATCATCAGCATAAAGAGATATGATATGCTCTACCTGACCTAAGCTTAAGGGCGGAATCTGAGGATGGTGTCTTAATGGCTATTGCCAAAGGTTATATGGAGGCAAACAACAGGGGTGAAAGTGGACACCCCTGTCGTGTGCCCCTATGAAACTCAAATTGTGGTGATCTATCGAGATTAGTTTGCACTGATGTGCAGGGATGGTGATACAACATGCTGACCCTGGAAGAAAACCTATCTCCCAAATTAATTTCTTCAATAGTGGTCAAGATGTAATTCCATTCAACTTGATCAAAAGCTTTTTCTGCATCTAATGCAATAATTGTCATTTTACAGCGAGATTTTAGCTTAGAATAGATTATATTTAGAAAACGTCTGACATTAAAAAAAGAAAATCTTTTAGGTACAAAGCCAAATTTGTCGGGGTGAATAATTGTTGAAATACATTTGTTTAATCTAGTTGCCAAAATTTTAGTGAACACTTTCAAATTAATATTGAGAAGAGCAACTGGGCGAAAAGAAGACGCGTCTTGTCCTTGCCTTTCTTATAAAGTAAAGAAATATTGGCGGAGTAGAGAGAGAAAGGAAATTTCTGCTTACTAAAGGAATGATTGAACATCTGTAACATAAGGGGTGCAATTTTATCTGTACATTTCTTATTAAATTTGATACAAAAGCCACCAGGGCCAAGGGTCTTCCCGTTAGGGAAGGTATTAAATGCATCTGTTATCTCTTGAATAGTGATAATAGCATTCAAGACTTCCTGGTCAGCTTCACTTAATTTTGGAAGGGGAAGCAAATGAGGAAAGTCTAAAATCACCTCCGATGATACAGACGTCATAGATTCATACAACTCCTTTGAATCCTTTGAAAACTGAATCCTTTGGATTTATCAATACTTTACCATCCTTGTTGTCAGCTATACTATGAATTGATATACTGATATACTATAGAAACCCCTTAACTGCCAAGCTAATAATTTATCAGGTTTATCCCCAATCTTGAAATGTTTCTGCTTAATATTTAATAACATCTTATTCACCTGGTCTGAAGTGATCTTATTCTATTCATATTTAAGTGACATAATATAATTTTGAACACAAGAGTCTGCAGTATCCCTATAGTTTTTCCAATTGGGTAAGACAAGCATCTATTTCCACTAAGCGTTTTTGTCTGAGTTTCTGAGTTTTTTGTCTGGCTTTTTCACATGCATCCTCTGCTGATTTGTCTCCTTTCTTGGATTTTGGCTAAGTCATGTTGTCTGTGATCGTAAGGAATGGTAATGAGCAGAGTTTAACTCAAGCTAACACTTTAGCAGGAATAAATCATGCTCTTTGATTTGATCTGTGGATGTGGCACTGAAATTCCAATGGAATTTACATGTCAAATAAGAGGGCATGTATAGAGGAAAACATTAGTGGAATGCATATATCAGGGACTTTTTGAAAGTTCTGAAATGTATTAACAAGTTACTTCTTAACAAACTTGTTTTCATTACCGTAAATGTCACTGTAGGCTTGTGTTCCCCGAACAAGCAAAAAGAGTGAATAATCCTTTATAATTCACCAAAGTGCAATGTGGGGAGCAATTTTAAAAGTGGAACTGTGATTGATGTTCCCATGAAGGCTATAGCCTACCCTTAATTAAAAATGTCAGTTTAAGAAGGCTTTTTGGCACCATGAAGGTCTTGTTGCAAAGAATTGATGAAGATTCAGTGTCCTACCAAGTCCTATTTGAGATGGAGTTTCTCAAACCACCAAGCAGAGGCTGCGTCCGAAACCGCATACTCACTGAGTAGGTACTTAATTTCAATAAGTACTTAACGAGCGCTAAAAGAGTAGGTACTTTATAGCCAGATCTTGTTAAGTATGAATGCGAGCGCTGTACATCATCCGCCATGTTGACATTTTCATGTGATCCACGACACAAGCGATATGAAAGATATGAGCGACAGGTTTAATTCATCTATCTGTAAATATCTTGATATTGACAAAACTTGCTCATTTTGTGGTCTTGTTGAAGAAACAGCTGCCCATTTATTTTGTGATTGTAGCATAACCAATAAATTATGGGTTGATTTAAGTTCTTATATTTTTAACCCACTAATGTTTTATCCTTAAATATATTATTTTTTATTAACCCTCTATCTATGGCATGGTGTTGCCCTTTTTGGACCTCACACTGCCCCTTTTATTTTTTTATTTTTTATTATTATTATTAATATAATATCACCTGACATGTCTGTCCAATCAAATAAGGGGCTAAAGTGGTTGTGGAAACCCCCAAATCGTCATCTCTTGAATATGTTGTTAAATTTCTTCATTTATGCAAATATGTTCGCCCACAATCAAGTCGCTTATCGTTTTCCTCTTTTTCTTGTTGAATTTAACTCTCGTTTTATCCCTCAGGCTTATAAATAGCAAACAAAAAGGCATTTTCATTATGTATTATGATGAATTATTCAAAGATATTTAACCTTGTCATTGTGCTTTTTTCCTACATTATTCTTACATGTATTCTTACATTATGATACGCAAACCCATGATATTATTATTATTTATTTATTTATTCGTTATAATTGTTCATTGTTGAAAGATACAACCATGGTATCTTTCCCTGATCATTATGTAACTATTAGTTCTGCAATAACAAAATGATATGAGGTGGAGTGATGGAGGGTCTCGTAAGGGCAGGTGGGGTGATGGAGGGTCTCGTAAGGGCAGGTGGAGAGATGGAGGGTCTCGTAAGGGCAGGTGGAGTGATGGAGGGTCTCGTAAGGGCAGGTGGAGTGATGGAGGGTCTCGTAAGGGCAGGTGGAGTGATGGAGGGTCTCGTAAGGGCAGGTGGAGAGATGGAGGGTCTCGTAAGGGCAGGTGGAGTGATGGAGGGTCTCGTAAGGGCAGGTGGAGTGATGGAGGGTCTCGTAAGGGCAGGTGGAGTGATGGAGGGTCTCGTAAGGGCAGGTGGAGTGATGGAGGGTCTCGTAAGGACAGGTGGAGTGATGGAGGGTCTCGTAAGGGCAGGTGAAGTGATGGAGGATCTCGTAAGGGCTGGTGGTGTGATGGAGGGTCATTTTAGCACTGGACTTAATATTATAAAACATATCATTGTTATAAAACATATCAAGTATCCTTAAAGGGTTAGTTCACCCAAAAAAGAAAAAAAGTTATTTAAAACTGCACCAATATTTCATAATATTACTGTTTTTTGTTCAAGTAAATGCAGCCTTGGTGAGCATAAGAGATAAGAAACATTACCAATAAAGCTAAAAAATCTTACCAACCTTATAATGTTGCTATGTTTTTATTAAACTGTTCGACAAATTTCCATTGGAAATACTTCAAAATGCACCCAAGGCAGTTTGTTATGTGACTTGTTATGTGTGTTACTAACCCTTACCTAAATAAATAGCCAGTAATCAAAGCATGCATAAAACATCCACACAGTTTAGGTTGAGTAAAAAAATGAGACCTTACAATTGCAAGTGTGATTGTAAACTGTATGATTATTATAAACCGAATTAACTTGATGTTCCTTGGTATATCTGGACTTATTTCAGTAAGGACATTTGAAAATCTGTTAAACTGTTAAATGACAGTTCATTCAGGGTGAAATACGATACAATGTGCAGGGCCATAGGCGGAATAGCCAAATGCTAGGGGCGCCATTCATCCATAGGGGCGCCAAAATGAGTGAACGAGTGATATATATATATTTTTTTAATAATACTATTTTAAAACCATTCATTCAAAATACTACCAAATAAAGCACACAAAAAAACTCCACAAAAACTTAATTAAGTCCCCCGACTCTGGTCCGGCACATCAATCTTCCCCAGCCCAGCGAGTGCTTGAAGTGTGTACAGAGCGCACGCGATCAGTTGTTGGTAATTTGTTGTGTAGTGTCGCCCCTCGCCGCATCCAATGTAGACAGCATTGCTTTTGTTTCAGGGTGATTAACACACTCAAGCACCCCCGTAGAAATGGGCCTGGCAGCTCGCGCCAGGTCTATACACGGTGAAAGTTACCTAATTGTGACGGATGGCCAAATTTAGGCCTAGGCCTACATGACACATTTTAAATTAGCATTATAGTCTGCGATAGATACAGTGCCAAAAAGAAGAGAAGAGGAGTGTGTGTGTGTATGTATGTATATATATATATATATATATATATATATATATATATATATATATATATATATATATAGGCTAAATAATCATGAACACAATGACGGGGTAAAATAGGCTGCATGGGGCACCAGGTAAAGTTCTTGGCAGCAAATTGATCAATCTCACTGTCATAATGGCCTAATTAACCCGGGATTCACCTTATCAATTGTCTTTTTCATTTACTGGGATGGGCAATGAGGTCCCAAAGATGTAATCCCAGTGTCTGAAGTAGGGGGCGAAGTTCCCTTTAAAGTGCTGATGGTGAGCCAGGTGGTGCGGAGCCCCACCAAAGCATGGCAGCAACCGGTGCACTGCCCAAGGAAAGTCATATCCACAGTGGTCCTCCACTGCCATCCAGGTGTTAACCAGATGGAAAAGGATTTCGCTAACAGGGTGGCAGCCCACCAGCATGGCACTGATAAATGCAAGGGTTTGTAGAGACAGCAGTTCAGAAATACTGGAGTCTTGAGCTGCCAGAGCAAAAGTGTCCCTGTTCAGATGGTGAATGCGGTGGATGTTCTGGTACAGCCAGGGAATTCTGGGAAAAAAATACATAAATTTGTTTTAGTTTGAGATATATATTATTGTGTGTTATAAAATGTTATTTAATTTATGCTGAATCTACAAGTGGAGAAAATAAGTAGAATGAAATATATGATAATGACATCAACAGATTATAAAAGATGAATGGAGGAGAGTGATTTTTCTATATTTTCTATTTAGCTGCACATGATCTTTGTTCCTTATATTTGTAATTTTAAATGTAATAAAAAGAAGTTGGCACATCACAGCTCCATACACTTGGGGCCCTTTTTTAACTATCTAAGCACATGGTCTAAAGTGCACGGTGCAAGTGCACGTAGGGCGTGTCCGAATCCACTTTGACGGGAAAAATGTTTGGCGCCCAGCTCATGGTCTTAAAGGGTTGTCCCTATTCTCTTAAAGGAGTAGTTCACTTTAAAATGAAAATTACCCCATGATTTACTCACCCTCAAGCCATCATAGGAGTATATGACTTTCTTCTTTCAGATGAATACAATTGGAATTATATTTATAAATGTCCTGGCTCTTCCAAGCTTGATAATGGCAGTGAATTGCAACCAACAGTTTGAAGCTCAAAAAAACACATCCATCCATCATAAACGAACTCCAAACGGCTCCGGGGCGTAAATAAAGGCCTTCTGAAGCAAAGCGATGAGTTTGTGTAAGAAAAATATTCATATTTAACACGTTACAAGTAAAATTCAAGTTTCTGCTAATGCGCAACTTATGATGTTGGACGTGGCTTAGTGCGTCATGGTGTAGCGTAAATATCCGCAGTACGTCGCATTACGCTTTACACTTAAAGTCCCCATGAACCGGAAGTTCCAAACGACTTTTCTCTAGTGTTGTGAAGTATTTCCAAGTGAAACAGAATATTTAACAGAGGGCAGGGTTTTACTTTAGCACTCCTCCTCTCCATCTCTGCTCATAGCAGACTAACGGTTTGAGGGGAGTGGTTAAGCGTTTTCAACACAAGCCGTAAAACTGACGTCATCAGAACCAGACCGGAAGTAACTTTTTAGATTTTGATTAAAGATTACCACGGCAAACAATTTTTTTCTGTGTATTAACTTGCATGGATTAATTGTTCCCCACAAGACTAGTAATATGCGCTAACAAAGTAAATAGGATCAATTTTGATTTCATGTCACTTTAAGTCAGATCCGTATGTTCGTTTGGCAGGAAGGTAGTTATTTTACTTTATCAAGTTTTAAATATGAATATTTTTCATCAAACTCATCGGTTTGCCTCAGAACACCTTTATTAATCCATCCCCCAACCCATCCCCCCCCCCCCCCCAACCTTTTTTTTTTTTTTGGTTTGCAGAACGTTCCATTAACGTTCCCTTGACGTTCTATTAAACTGATTTCATCTTATTTATTTTAGATATTCTCCCGCGTCCCATAGTGGTATAAGCGGCATGGAAGATAAATTAATGTCAATAATCAGAAGGCTATAAACATGTTTTTTTTAACTATTGTTTAATCAATAGAAATAATCCAAGCACATAAACCATCATATGGAGGATTAAGTAAGATCAATTTTATTTTTACCCATTAATATGTTAGATTTCGTAATTTTTATCACTGTACCACAGTAACAGATTTTATGTTAAGCGTATTCAACACAAATACGGATTTTTTTAAATATGTATTTTTTTCACAAACATTACAAAATTAATAACAATTATGTGACTACAAGATAACATTACATTCATTCTATATGAAATAAAACATCCAGATAAAAAGTTAAGACTGACCAGTTGTTAAATGTTTGTTTGGTTATAATGTATTTATGAATATTAATTAAATATACGTATGAATATATGTATTATGAATGAATGAATTTATTATGATGATATTTATATGAATAAAGACTGAGAGGAAGAACCTGAACATTTAGAAAATATTATTCCAAGAAATGTACAGCATATGTACTGGCTCGTCTATCTCTTGTTCTGTGAAAGCTGTGAGTGGAGGGAGGGGAGTGTTCTGTTCAGCTCTGTGTTTTTCTGAATGTTACTTCATCTGTTTGCCTGTATTGTTTTGACCAATGCTGCATATCTGTGTTTTGCAGTGTTCATTGTCAAACTCATTATTTAATTAAATTTTTAATTATTTTTACATTTTTTTTGAAACGCTATTTTTTATATATGAAAAAGAGGATTCATTGTATTTTATTGAGAAAATATTTTAGCTTGTCATGTATATTTTTTTATTAGATCAGATAAAATTTTAAGCTGGCATATGTCATGGTGTTACAATGTGCCCTTCACATGTTACAGCGTTCATACTATGGGGCATGTTGTCACATTTAACTTTCATTCTTCCAGGGTAAATGAAGAAAAAAGGTATACACTGTATACACAATGAATGAAACAAAGCCAAATATTTGTACCAGACATGTGTAAAATTAATGTGGAATAATAAAATTAAAAAAATACTCTGAACCCTAGTTTACACAAACTGAGAAAGTCATAACCAAAACATATTTAATATTTAATATTTTAACAGAATTTAAAACTTTGTCACTCCAATTGTGCAATGAGGAAGCTCCACATGCTGAGATTAGAGAGATGTGTCCTGCTTACTTGTGAATGGTATAATGAAACATGAAGAACAGCGTATCGAAGATGAGCATGCATGAAACACATTCCCTGAATGCTTGAAATGAGGACGGTGCTCTCTCCGTAAAATGCGTGCGCCGTACTGACAGAAACAACGCGGTTAACGGTAAAACGCCAACCATGTATTTCCATAAAATCCGAGAAGCACATCGAAACCACTGATACAAGCCAACGGCTTCACTGCGTATCCTGTACTTCTGAATCCACCCCACGTGTGTACTGAACACATCCAGAAGCATGAAGGGAGCAGAGAAGATGAGATGAGTGCTGAAAGCTGCGCACACGCTCCAGTGGGGTGACATGAGGAGAACATGACGTTCCTTATACATGAAATCCCAGATCCACTGCAGCAAAGAGTCGCCTCCGAAAACCAGTAAGACGAGAGCAATCATTCTTGTGAACTAGCCTACTGTTGTTTTTGCATAATCGCCAAAGGCAGCAACAGCAGAGCGATGATGTCTGACCCGCTCTCACTGGACAGTATGAAGAGTAGCCACTTTAATTCTGACTCGGGGTGAGAAATGCTGCTCTCCTCCCACCATCGCAAATTTACCAACTCAAAAACAAGATCACCCGATCTCTTTGAACACCGATCTTTAACTTTTCAAAAATTACAGTTAACACACTAAAAATAAGAGTTCCGTGCTGTCTTCTGATAGGCCATTCAGCCCTGTTAAAATCTATGTAACAATTGACACCTGTTTTGTTTAATTTCATCTGGAAGAACAGACCGCATTAAAAAGAGCTCTGCATCCAATTAAAAAAGGTGATCTAAATGTAGGCTATTTGATTTTATTACTGTTGATTACGTATTTAAGAATAAATTGATTAAAAATTACTTTAAATATGGAATATCATCCCTGAATTGATTTTTGAAAAGTTGGGGGAGGTTTTGAATTTTTAAGCTAGAATTGTGATGTAGCCAAAATAAGGTTCCGATAAAGCTTTCTTGTTTTTATAAAGTTATTTTTTTAGTAGCCTATAACTTGCACACAGTTGTAGGCCCATATACGTTTAAAAACAAGTCCTCAGTCATTTTACAGAAACTGCTAAGATAATGGTATAATATTGGTGAGACAGTTATATAAGAATAAAGGACATCTAATTACTGCTCTTTATTATAATTCCTTACTTATTATAAGATCCCTGTAACTGCTAAAGAGTTTGCAATAGTATTTGATGCCATTAGTGGCCTTATTCAACTCTTATCAAATACCCTCTTTCTTTGTATCAAAATACGGTAATCCCCTTTTGATTTTATAATCAATGGTGTGCAACATGTTTTGATAAATTTGATACATTCATGTTTTGAGCTTCCTCAAGAACCAATGAGGTTCATTCTTGTGTGTTATGCAGCACGTTTGAGCTTCCTCAAGAACCAATGAGGTTGTGGTAAACAGAAGCTCAAGTATGTTCGCTTGACGTGCGAGAACCAATGAGGTTAATTCTCGTGTTATGGAGCACGTTTGAGCTTCTGCACAAACCAATGAGGTTCATTCTTGTGTTTTATGCAGCACATTTGAGTTCCTCATTGCACGTCATTTACCCCTTTTCCACCAAGGCAGTGCTGGTGCCGGTTCGGAGCCGGTGCCTACTCGCGAACCAGTTCTTTGTGTTTCGACAGCCAAAGAACCGGTTCTCGGCCAGGAAAATTGGTTCCAAAGCGGCACCAACTCTTTGCTCTTTCCTGCAAGAACCAATTAGGTTTTTTCTCGTGTTACAGCATGTTTGAGCTTCCTCAAGAACCAATGAGGTTCATTCGCATGTTATGCAGCACGTTTGACCTTCTGCAAGAGGTTTGTTCTCGCACGTCAAACAGGCTCGGATGAGCTTCTGTTTATTTCCGCTGAACCATTTTTAAAAAGTGAATAAAAGCCTATATTAAATCTGTTCATCATATAAAGCGATCGAGTTTTTAGTTGAAAACGGTGTCATAAACAGCCACTTAGTCTAATAGAAGGATTCCACTTAATAAATTTGCTTAACATTATACACAAAATACACAAAGTAACAGGGAATTCTGTGTCTTACTGAACATTAAGTTACAGTGATTTTATGTTTATTAAAAAAAAAGTCATATAAAACATTACATGTGGGTCAAACAGTCACACTCCACAAGTCTGCTTTTAATTGAATGAAAAGTCATTATAAAGAAGTTGACAAAAGTTAAAGGGATAAAGGGATATTAAACCCCAAAGTGAAAATGTTCTTGTCATTCTCATGTAGTTCCAAAACACCAATTAATTCCAAGTAAAAAGAAAAGAAAAGAAGAAAACAATGCTAAAGTTTAAATAAAGGGGGACATTATATAACTTTTCTCCAATAATGACCATATATTTCTTTATAAACAGCATCTGTGTGTGTTTTGTGTGGAGTTCATACTGCATGTAATTGAGATCAGGCCGTGGGAACAGAATAATACTCTTACTCTTTGTTATTAGGTCTCCAGTCAGCAGTGACAGATGCCAAATTCAAATATCTTTCACATTATCAGTTATTTATTGTTGTGGAAGAAGGCAAAGCTCTCACTTCAGCAGACAAAGACACTAAATAGACCACACTGCATAAGCTTTTAATTTACTAAACTAAGCACACAACTTTACTGCTGTTTTTTGGATGCTGTCAAATAGTGCAGTCATTCATTTATCTTGGTATTCCTGTAAAAATAATAGAAGAGTGGATTACTAATTACATGAATAAAATACTACATGTCCTCTATCTTAGTGCTTCCAGTTATCTCCTGACTCATTTCCCAGTGAATTACACTGTAATGAATTTGTCATTTTGTCTAACATTTGATATATTTCTCAATATTTTATTCCAGGCTTATCTAGTTGGGTTTGGTGCCACTGTAGTATTCACTGTCTCAAATGAATGTGCAGCTATTATGAAGGCCCCGCCTCTGAAGACCCGGCAGACAGATTACTGTGAATACAGGAAACAAAGAAGAGAATCGGGAATCGCGTCTGCTCCCTGCCAGCTCCTTTGTATCCCTGATGGCTGTGATAGGAACCAGACAAAAATGGGAGGAGTCAGGGTGGCAGAGGGATGCTGAAAACTGTCGAGGAACATAGGTGAGTCGGCTATATATAGTCCTGCTCTTGTGCTGATTATATTTGAATGTGTTCCTCCCAGGGGCGTAGAATTTAGTGGGGACGCTAGGGACATGTAGAGAGAGAGTGAGTTTGTGTGTGTATACAACCCTACAAATTATGCCCCACAAAGATGGCAATATCCGAAATCCTTGTGGGGATTTTTTTTCCGTTGTTGGTAAAATAGCTTAGGCCTATAAATCAAGTGATGTTTTTTGAAAACGTAAAAATACAGAAAGTTTTATGTGATGGGTAGGGTAGTGGAGGATAGAATACACAATTTGTACAGTATAATCATTATGTATATGGAAATTCCCAACAAAACATGAAAACACAACATTGCTTGGTCTGTTGAAGGCTTGGTCTTGTTGAAATGAGAGGTCTGTTTGATCAAGTTGAATCCCTAATCATCATCAGCTGAGGCTGAGTATGCAACAATTTACGGCGAAAGACTAACTCTTGAACTTGACGGAATGCGATTGACCAGCCCTATTTGTTTCAATCGCGAGAGGTGTCAAAGCTTACACTACTCCTACATCCTACGTCATACATCGCTATGTGTTACTCTTTTGGAATAAGTCGACTTGTGTACGGCCGTCTGCCGGAAGCTAGTAATTTTAGTCAATATTTTTCTTACACGAACACATTGCTTCACTTCAGAAGGCCTTTATTAACCCCCGGAGATGCGTGGAGCACTTTAATCATGGATGGATGCGCTTTGTTGGACTTCCAAAGACATACACCCATTCACTCCCATTATAAAGCTTGGAAGAGCCAGGACATTTTTTAATATAACTCTGATTGTATTCGTCTGAAAAAAGAATGTCATATACACCTGGATGACTTCAGGGCGAGTAAATCGTGGGCTAATTTTCATTTTTGGGTGAACTATCCCTGTCAGAATGTCCGTCCTGGAACCATGTTGAGTTAACACGTGCTGTTGTTATTATATGCTGCGTCATGCTGTATATTGGAGTTTATCTTATCATATAATGCTTATTTGTTATTTGACAGTTGAGTATTCATTTGTGATGACTGTTTAGTCAGTTATTGATACTTTGTGAGGTAATTTGTGTAGCCTACAGATTTGATACTGTTATTTATATATTCTACAGACCACTAACGTTACACAACTTGATAACATTACATAACTTCCCTACCATCCTGAGATTGTAAATGGATGTCACTGATAAGTGCTATTAAAGAGAAGTTTGAAGAAGATACTTCTCCCGTGCCTGATTCTCTTACCGGAATCAGTGTCCGCCTGCAGAACTGTAAATTATCAAAGGTTGCCAGATGTACTACTCTGCAACAATCCCTTTAAGATTATAGGCTAGGCTACACATGTGCATGTTTTAAACCTGTTTCAGCTATTAAGGTAAAAATTTGAAGTGGAATTAAGTTGCAAGCACTGTTAACTTCTTCACAATAATAATTGGAAATGGGCTAAATAGACTGGAGTGAGACCATAGACGTCTCTCGAGCTGTCGCTATCTTTTTTGGCACTCTAATGTTATTACAGTCACAGATCGCTGTAGCGCGAGCGCACATGAACCGATCACCTGTTCTTCACAGCAGGACAAAAACATTAACTTGTCCGATTTTTTGGGGGGAAGTGAAAGATAATTTTACTTGCCCGACCTGAAAAGTAGCTTAAAACTTTAGTGACAAAAAAGTAATTAGGGAAGCATCTAAACGCGAAATGTTAAAAAAAATCTCGCGTTTAGATGCTTCCCTAATTACTTTTTTTGTCACTAAAGTTTTAAGCTACTTTAGTAAGCTATTTAATCTTAACAGCGATTGATTAAGGGATAGTGTATTTCTGGTAACAAAGTCGCGTTGAGGCTCGCGCTGCCTGTCTCTTTGTTAGAGAGACATTCGTAGAGAAATCAAAACAAACGAGCATAACAACACACACGAAACTCACAGAAGATACTTGGGTAAAAATTCAAAATGTTTATTTTTTTATTTTTTTATAACATTTGATATAGCCTAGTTAAGTAACATAAGGAAGCTGTTTTGCTGAATGTTATCACGATTGCAAATGTTACATTATAGTTCAATAAACAAGTAGCCTAGTTCATATTAACCCTTCCATGCATAGAGGTCACTACAATGGACAGCTATTAAAAAAGCATTTTCTTGAATTTGCATGGGTTTTGATGGCATAGTTGCACATCAACCTCTACAGTGGACCCTGGTGCATCATCCTATACATTGCCACCAAGTTGCAAGCCGTTGTGTGTCGATTTTTTCCCCCCTCCAGTTCAAATCAAGATGGCCAATGGCCAGTCAGAAATGCCAAGTTGCTCTGGAATATCCACCCATTCCTTCTATCCTAGGACACTCTTGTAAGCCCATCTAAATCGTTCCAATGGGGGTTTCCGATAGAACGGGTGAAGGTCTCTCCGCGTTTCTGTCTTTCCGCATGGCAAAGTAATTTAATTCCATTTAAGCTTTTATCTGATTCCATTTTATCACGACCTCGAATTTAGGTTAGATTGCCAATTGCTTATTGGTCAATTATATAATAGTTTAGCAATACATTTGATTATTCTATTCAACTCTTTACTTTATATTTTACTCGTTCATTAGGAATCTATGTCGCTCAGAGAATCTTGTGCTGGCCATTCTTTTACGCGGATCTCATGATCACAAACTCGCTAGTCTGATAGAAAACCAGAGGTTATGGCTAAAGCAGTTCAACAATGCTGCACACGCTTGCTATTGTTAAAAAGTAGCCATGTAGCCCCCTACAGTCGCCCATATAACAACTTAGTTAAAGCCCAAACAATAACCAGAGGCTATGGCTAGTACATTAAGATAATGCTGCTTCAACGTTTGCTATTACCTTAATAGTATTTTTATCTAGCCCCCTATTTGCGACTGCATAACAACTTAGTTAAAATCAAGCAGTTAGTCAGGAATCTAGAATACCACCAGATGTGCCTCACGCTCCATCTAAACTGGGATCTAGTATGTACTTGGACCTGGACGCAGATTTGCGGAAACATAAGACTTCACTTAATCTAATTTCAGAGTAATTTAGAATAAATAAAAAATGTAACAATTTATTATGTCAGGTAAATGTATCATGCCAATTGCATAATCAGTTCAAAGATAATCAATACAAAATCATCAAATGCTCAGAGATAAAGAGTAAAATATGAGCCTACCTGACTCCAGAAATACATGATGCTGAGTGTCTGAGAGACACTCAACATTTTGGGCTGATCTCATTACAAATCACCCGGAGCCTCTTGTCTCATTACTTTAAATACTCAGACCGAGACAGAAACATCTTTCACAAACATTTGCTAACAATGGGAATTTGCATTCCGAGTTTACACCTTTTAGGCAGGATACCATTTGCCTGGAGGACCCACCCTCCTCTGTAAGCAAAATATTTCTAAACTCTTAAAAACTTTACTACCTTTTGTTTTACTTCTTTGGGATGAGACCTTTGTACCAGTCGCACTGAGACATTCCAAATGATACCAAACATGTTTAGTGTTGTATGATAATTGTTCATATTAAACCATATAGATTTTTGGGTGAATTTCAGGTGATCTCAGCATGAGAGAGAGAAGGAACGGGGGAATGGGGGGGGGTCAAGGGAAAGAGATGTAGATTAGGATGATGCTTAGGTGAGACTTGTGTCTCGAATGGTGATGCTAATTTCACAAGAGTTCAAATGTTAATTTCCAGAAAGGTCCTTTGTCTCTCAGCAGCGTTAACTAGTTTTTTTGTAATTTGATGCAAAGGTAATATAATACTAAGTATAGTGTAACATAAAGAAAAAAAGAAAACTTAGATAACCGTTAAAATGCATCATCACAGTCTGTGAAAAGGGTCCATTGACTTTGACTGAACACTTTATTTTGACATGCTTAAAATATATACCTCTGTAAATAATAAATATTTATACCTAAATATAATACCTCTGCAAATAATAAAATAATTTCTTAAACTGCTGCAAAAACATAATTGTTGATGAACTTCAGCTTTTTTAGAACCTGAAGACCCCCTCCTTAATAAAGCAGGCAATGGCCTTACTGCTTGAGGAGGCACAAAATGTCCAGCATTCCTGTTCTCACAAACATGATGTGTGATGGAGTGGAGAGCATCTCGACCAGCCATTTCTCTGTATGTGTTCTTCAGCAAAATATCATACTTCCCATCATCATCGACATCCATCCAAAGTTGTGTATAAAGTAAGCAAAAAGCATTGTAAAAAAAGAACAATTCTACTAATACAGTACCACTACCATTTCACGAGTTGCGTATTTGGCATGCTGTCCGAGTAGAGGGCTCTGAACTCTGAATTTGTCCTGAACCCAGAGTACTCTCCCTGTATTCCTGGCTGTGGTAGGAACAAACCAAGAGTGAGGAGTCGGGGTCGTGGAGGGATGCTGAAAACTGTCGAGGAATGTCGGTGAGTCGACTGTGTGTGTGTGTGTGTGTGAATGTATATATATATATATATATATATAATATATTATAATATACATGGTAATTGCTGATGACGAGTTGATTGGATAGTTTAGGTTATTTTGAACGTGTTAACTTAGTTATGAAACATCATATGTGCAGGTTTATTGCCTGTTGGTTGTAATCTGAGCAAGTGTTTGTTCAGTTTCTTATACCACAATGAAAAAAAAAAAAAAAAAAAAACCCACCTTATATAATGCAGATCAATAGTGAATGTACAATATAGTTTTAATTACTTTTTTTTATGTATATTTATGTCCCCATTTTTTGATGAGGAAGAAATCTTTTTAAATAACAAAAACAAACAAACCCTACACCAGATGCTCTGATACTTGTTCAACAACAAATTCAATAAAATGTTAGTAAACCGCCCGGCACTGCCAAGAACAACAGCCCACTGTAGAACCCAAAGAATAGTACAAAGATCTCCTCAGCAGCTGCTGGAATCTCTGAATAAGGAATGGTAGTGTCATTCACAGCATCCATGAAACTGCTCTCCAGACACCTATACACGCAATGCTTTATTTCAAAGCTGGACAACAATGGATATTCAATGAAATACGAATGTAATGAAGACATACATCTAGAGAAAACAAATTACTGAAAGATATGGCTTAAAAATTTGGGTGGTCCTTGAGTAAGACTTTTTATACTATGCCACTTATAAATACCTTTTTTTTTTCTTCAGAAGCCTAAACAAACATCAACTCATTGTGAGACACTTCAAATGGATATTCAAACCTCATGTCATTCGTAACCTATATGCGTTTAGTTTTTTTCTGCAGTACACAAAAGCAGCTATTTTGAAGAATGTTGGTAACCAAATAGTTTTGGCAACCATTGATTTCCATAGTAATTTCTGTCCATAAATGGAAGTCAATGGGAACCAAAACTGTTTGGTTATACCAACATTCTTCAAAATATCTTATATGTTCCACCAAAGAAAGTCATACAGATTTGAAACTACATAAGGGTGAGTAAATGATGACAGAATTTTCATTAACATGTCCAGACGACATATCTCTTTATTATTATTATTATTATTATTATTAAACCATCTGGAAATGCTGCCTGTGTCTGAAAAAAAGAATTCAGGTTTTGTGCAGTTGTACCACTTTAAATTGAACTGCTGTTCTCTATTATCATGATGTCATCACATCTCTTCATCATCAGGGAATTGCACAAGAAAGCATAACACATTTATTTTCCTGTAATGTTCTCACTGCAAGTTCAAACTGAACTCCAGGTATCTGGATAAAGAGACTATTTTCTTTCTAAAATAAGAAGACCCTATAAAACAGGGCACCAGTTAGTGTGATCATATTCACAACGGTCTTCCATGGATGTCCAAGTGTTGACAAAGGATTTCTAAAAGTCAACCAACATTTCACAAAGTCGTTGCAAAATCTGAATCTGAACACACAAATTTTGAAATCTTGAGTTGCCTTTTCTTCTTGAAAGATTTTTCCATCGGCAAGTGTATTTAGACCTATGAAAAATACATAAATGCACCTTTCACATAGGATTAGTGTTTATTAAATGTAAAAATAACACTGACCTGCCTGTACCAAGCATGTTTCTGAGGATGTCATCTTATGTCATAAAATCTGAGCACAAAGGCTTAATAAGAAAAAAAAAACTTTAATGTATAAACAATTACCCACCCAATACATAGCCAACTTTTAAGTACTGTTAATGTACATGAAATAAAGACACTGAACTTGACAATACACTAAAAAGAGACAGTGATTCAATACACACTCAGTGTGTCCAGCGAAACAGACAAGAACAGTAAAGGTCTTTGGGAATTTCTGATGAGTCTCTGCGGTTTTGAACAGAGTATTACATAATCTGCTGAAATGTTTAAAACAAAAGCCTCTGCCTAAACACAACTGTTCTGAAATAAATAGTCACACTAAAGTTCTCACTAAATTTAAGCTGTCCAGCTTTCAAAGACAGTAACACTAATGAGATTACTATTATAATTTCAAATGTACAAATATGAGGTATGCTGTTCATTTTTAAGAACATTTATACGCATATCAGTGACAAAGTTTTTACTTCCTTCAAGTTCCAGATATGCATGAATGTTAACATACCTGACTTCTAACTACAAATGGAAGCAATATATTGATCAAGATGAGTTGATCCACTAGAGGTACTAGAATGAGATGTACTATACATGATCTTATGTAACAATTTTAGACACTGAAAAAAAGAAAAGAAAAGCCTTGTATATTTTGTAATAGAACTTGAGTTTAGGAGAAATGGAAATTGTTTATAGAACATATTCAAAACGCAACTAACCAAGAAATGAAAGTAAAATAAACATTCCATGAGTGAGAAACAGCCCACAGACATACTGAATTTAAGGTCAGTGACCAGACTGAGATAAAAACTCATTTCTGTGTCAACACCCAAAACCTCTGAAATGTGAAAGTGACAGAAGAACTGGAAGGTTTATAAGATCACAGTCCTGCTCTGGGCTAATCAGTGCTGCACGCGAGCTAGAAAAGGCACAAAACACCTGCCGATTTAAAGGAGGACATCGTTACCGTACACTGCTTAAGAGAGAAAATGTCTTGCTGCATTCAAAATACTAAAACTCTGCACACAATTTATACATATGATGCAGTACTTCTACAGGGTGGGCCATTTATATGGATACACCGTAATAACATGGGAATGGTTGGTGATATTAAAGTCCTGTTTGTGGCACATTAGTATATATTAGTACACACCACCCATCTTGAGGAGTTTGCCCCCTCACATATACTAATGTGCCACAAACAGGACTTTAATATCACCAACCATTCCCATGTTATTACGGTGTATCCATATAAATGGCCCACCCTGTATATTAAGCAACAAATGCTTTATGCTACACTGTTATCACATGACCTTATATTACTCTGCTGTTAGTTTACACAACCATCTTCTCACTAGAAATTCTTACCCCTCTCAAAAGATTTTCTCAGTACTTAGCCAAATGTCCCCATTTTTTCCCCATTGATGGAGCTAATTTATTAAGTGAAAATGCAAAACAAATGGCAAATATTTTTAGAACATCCTAATTGAATACATACTGTTTCATTCTGAGGGGGTTGTAGAAGAAGAAAAAAAAGTAATTTAAAGTAAAGCCAATAAAATAATCCCTGAGGTATAAGAGCCTTTAAGATGCAAAGATGTCTATTAAGTACATAAACCAATCCCTCAGTGTAAAAAACAACAACATAAAACTGAATGACTGTTTAAGTTTATAAACAATATATATTTTAAAACATGCACAAATCTCGAGCGTACATTGTCACATTCAAATTTAAACTGCCACATTCTGTTCTATTGAAAAGTATAATACTCTGTTCAAGCACCACTGGCTTGTGATCAAGTCCCCAGGGTATAGATACAGGTAAAGCACCGTGTTACTTTACTGAAGTGGTTTCAGCTGCAGATTGTCCCAATGCAGTCTACAGACAGGCTATTAGTCTTTCATTACCTGTTAATTTATTCTCAGTGCTACAACCCAGAGTTCTACCCCATCTCTCGTCATTCCAAGTCCAGGATCCCCTCTGAGAGGGCGTCTATGGCTTTGGAAGCAGCGGAGGAGCTTCCTGGTCCTGAGTCCATAAACATGTGAGGGATCTCACTTCCAAAGTAAATCTTACTATTAGCTGCTATTGCCTTAAATTTCATCAGCTGGAGATATTCAGGGGTCAGCTTGAGCTGTGAGAAGAGATGAGATGAGAAGAGAATAACATGCTTCATAAATCAATGAGCACGTTAATGATGGGGTACAGTTTTAATTGTTTACCTTATTGGCCTCAGCTGCTCTCTGTGCCGTGTAGAAATCTGCATCTGCTTTTGTTTTCTGCGTAGCAAGGAAAGCGCTGTCTATAAAATCAGCAGCAACAACAAAAAAAAAAAAGTGCAAAATGAACAATAGATTCATGCATTAAATTCATGCTAAGCATCTCATATAATATATTCAGGTGGTTCACCAAAACCTCAGAAAATTCAGTTAACAAGTTGTAATTATAAATAAAACTACGAGTTCGTGACTGCTTTTTACAAGTCGTAATCTTGTATTTACGGTAATTCCGACATAGTGTGAAAGCATCTTAGTATCTCAACATGTTGGACGCCATGAGGCGACCAGCTTCCACGTAAAATAAAGCAGACGACTATTAGATGACTGGTATGACCGTCTACATGATTTTTAATGTTTTTTTTTTTCAAAAGTACTATTCATTTCGAAAAAATGACTGACTTGACCCTGCCAGATTAGTCACTGGTTTTACAGCCAGCATTCAAAACTCAGTTGATAATTGCTAAGACATTCGGGCCAGTTTCAGTACCGCTGGAAAGACCAGTACAGCGGATATCCAAGTATTACGAGACAGTATATACAGCAGCCCTTTTATAATTGTTAAGCAACCCTGTCAGAGATCAAAACATGAGGCCTCCTAGATAAAAACAAATCTCTTTTTATTATGAATAACACATTTGATCAGCATAGACTTTCCATCCAACTATATGTATTGTGTTATAATGAATAACGGCATAATAAGCTAAAAGTTCCAAAGCATGTTCAGAACAAACAGTCCTTGCATCTGCATTTACAACACCATTTTGCACAAAAATTGAGAAAATAAAATATCTGTCATTCTACCCAGTTTTTAGTCTCACATTAGTACAGACACTCCATAACTTCCTAACAAATGTTCTCATAAAACCTTAACACTGTGGCTTTTGGCATGTATGATTCAGTCCATTTTCTCAGGAAACTCATTTTCCCAGTATTACAGTTAGAAGGCAAACCTAACCTTAAAACAACATTCCAAAAACTGCACAGTAGAAAACATACTGAAGAGTCAGCTGACCATTTATAAAACTACTGAGTATAGTTGGATGGAAACTTTCATCAATACCTCTAAGAGTTTGTCTCGTCAACGTGAAAATTATGTGAGAATGAAATGAGCAAAAAACAAAACTACAGACAGAATGAATGATTGCATAGAAGACAAATGCAAACAATTACATGCAAAGCAAGTCATTGTCATTAGTGCAAGACATCTACAAATCAAACCAGTGTGTCCATTGACATTCTATCCTTGTTACAAAAATGAATTATGTATTATTTATGTATCAATTCACTATGTGCTATTTACTGAGAATAGTCAACCAGAATATATATATAACTTCCCACTGGCCTTCTCCCAGATTCTGGTTAACTATTCTATGTAAATAGCGCATGATGAAGCTGCTTCATGATGTCTGTAGTTTTGTTTTTTGCTCATTTCATTCTCACATAATTTTCACGCTGACAAGACAAACTCTTAGAGGTATTGATGAAAGTTTTGAACCTGACAGCTTCTGTAACAATGTGCTTCAAACAGTGATCTGCATGCTGGTTTGGTAGACACTTTAAATGCACCTTTGCTGAATAATAAAAGTATTAATTTCCTTTAAAAAAAAAATCTTACTCAACCAGAACTTTTGAATTTAATTTTATATTTAATTTATGAAATAGGTACATAATGCTATGGGGTCAAACCCTTCCAAACCCTGACCATTGTTAATTTTATATTTTGATCAAATCAGGGCCCAAATGCCCATATGGTTAATCCAACCTGTTTTTATTCTCCTACATTGCAGTCTTGAACTTCTGAGGGAACATGAACACACATTCACCTACCTTCAATTTCTGATATCTTTTTCTCTGTTTCTTTTTCCATAACTTTCTGGCCATATTTGAT
Source organism: Abramis brama (assembly GCF_963993115.1). Classification (NCBI taxonomy): domain Eukaryota; kingdom Metazoa; phylum Chordata; class Actinopteri; order Cypriniformes; family Leuciscidae; genus Abramis; species Abramis brama. Next base: position 22,711,917 of record NC_139967.1, on the reverse strand, counting down.
TTCAGCCACCTGTGCCACTTTCTCTGCCTCTGCAAACAGGAAAAAAGTAGAGCAACATTCTTTTACTTTTAGATAAGCGACAACTTCATCGGTATCTAATCCACATGACCAAACATGCTAATCAGGCGGAGTGCTAGGAAAAAACATCTTTGTTCACCAATGACAGCCTTTTTCCTCTCCGTCTCTGCCTCCTTCTCTACCACCTTCTGTGTCTGAGCCGCAATCAGTAACTTTGTTCTCTCACTCTCCCTGAGAAGACGCACAAAATAAAGAAAAAGAGAGATTCTGTTTCAATCAAGCTCAGTTGACAAGGACTGACAGAATATTCTTACTTTAGACCAAAATACAGTGTTGCAGTTTAGACATAGAATGACAAGTTATGCTGTAACCAGGGTCCAAAATGTAGTCTCATATGCAAGTACAAAGTTACTTGCAAGATGGCAACATTATACATTCTGTGAGTAACTTAACAACCTGGTCTGTGCGTCACTAATATGCAGGATTAGCAATTAATTAAAAAAAAATGTAAGAAGAATAATTCCTTTGTCATAGAGGCATAATATAAATCATGGCCAGTTAGAAACAATTATTACCACTACATTCACTCACTGTGTTAGTGTTAGTTCCTTTTGGGTCCTGGTTGTAACACAATAAGCTATTACATGCAAAAGGTTCTCATAAACTCACATTAATTCATAGTTCCTGCGAATGCTTTCTGGAATGTTTGGTTTGGTAACACGGACTGCCTACTTGCGGGGGAGAGGAACAGAGGAGAGAGTAAGAGAAAAAAAAGTTAAAGACATACAGACTAATCTAATTAGATATTTGACTATCTCTCTTCTTCTTTTTTTCCCCTTTTTTATGCAAGAGCCTTGGGAAAGGAGTCAGAACAAATGGATCATGAAACAAAATTAGTGGACATGTTTACATACTCCTCATGTGACTCACAGCCACAGAGCTTATCGTGCATCAAGTGAATGACACATTACCCAAAAAAGCTCCATAAGAATATTCACGCTACAAGGAAGCATGAATCAGGTTACTAATGAACTGATGGTACTAATGTTGCCAACAAGCTGATGACTTGCACATTTTTAGTGATAATAGATGAGAAACGGTAACAAAGGAAATCTACTGCTTGCACAGTTTATTACGAGGAAGGCTGTTTTAAGCTTCTTTGCTTGAGTCTGTGAAAACTTGGTTAATCTGCACCAAAGGGATTTGATTAAGGAAATCAGATTCCTGCCACACCAAAGCTAAATAATGAAAGACAAACACATGCACAAATACACAAAGAGATTATAGCAGCATCTTATCTCTGGTCTTACAAAATGTATAACGAGATAAAGTCTTGAATGTTTTTGTAATAAATTACGAAAGACCATGGTTATCTTTCCTGAATTCGAAGGACCCGTTTAAAGGGATAGTTCACCCAAAAATGAAAATTAGCCCATGATTTACTCACCCTGAAGCCATCCTAGTTGTATATGGCATTCTTCTTTCAGACGAATACAATCAGAGTTATAGTGTTCCAGTGTTTACTCTTTTTCAAATATGGATATTTTTCTTACACAAACGCATCGCTTCACTTCACATCAGAAGGCCTTTATTAACCCCCGGACACACGTGGAGCACTTTAATCATGAACAGATGCGCTTTGATTGACTTCCAAAGACATACAGCCATTCACTGCCATTATAAAGCTTGGAAGAGCCAGGACATTTAATATAACTCTGATTGTATTCGTCTGAAAAAAGAATGTCATATACACCTGGATGACTTCAGGGCGAGTAAATCGTGGGCTAATTTTCATTTTTGGGTGAACTATCCCTGTCAGAATGTCCATCCTGGAACCATGTTGAGTTAACATACAGCCATTCACTGCCATTATAAAGCTTGGAAGAGCCAGGACATTTTTTTTTATATAACTCAGATTGTATTTGTCTGAAAGAAGAATGTCATATACACCTAGGCTGGCTTCAGGGTGAGTGAATCATGGGCTAATTTTCATTTTTTGGTGAACTATCCTTTTAACTAAGCACTAATGTATAACCTGTATAGAAGATAGAATGTTGACAAGAACAGAACTCTGTGGATTGGAGCAGAAAACAGACTAAATTGGTAAAAAATGATGAATCCCACCTGAATGATGAGTCCAGGTGCCATGCTGGTAAGATCCTCCTGTAGCGTGAGCTTTAGATTCTCATCTATTTGATCTAAGGCCGGAGAAGAATCAACAGGTCACTTTATGAATGATACACAGAACTTATACACATACAGTAAATCATTTTCTCATCACAACACAAAGGCAAATATTTACTTTCTTTATGATTTAATGCCATATCAGCATCAATGGCTATATATTCATGGCAAAATCAATAGTATCTGAACTTTAAAAAATTATTATGATTACATTATATATTATGATTACAATTGAACAATTTTCACAACTGCAAATAAAAAGCACTTCAGAAGCTTAAAGGGATAGTTCACCCAAAAATAAAAATTATTTATGTACTAGAATACTATTTGGATGAATCCTAGTCACATGTGCAACATCACCACTAGAGGGCTGTAATCCCCTCACACCATTGTGAAGTGCATTTGTTTTAGAGATATAAAGCCACTATGAACTTCTCACACTGCAACATTTTTAACATGCATTTCTAGAGCTAAATAAAATCCAAATTAATTACTGTTAAGGTGTTTCATTATCAAATAAAATCATATTTTCTATTTCCTAAACCTTCCTAGTGAATTATATTGTGCATTCAGGGTGTCTTGACATAGTAGAGAAAAATATGCAATACAATTATTTAAATTCACCCATCAGTTTGAAAAAAAAAAAAAAAAAAATGTATTTACAGGAATGCACTTTCAATGAGAGTCTTTTGTGAGGCAGTTGCTGTCAGCTGCAAGGAAGAGTTCCTTGCTTTGAAATATGGGTCTTAAAGCAGCAAAATATTAACAAGTTTAATGATATAAAATCATTTAACACGTTATAGCGACACAACACTTACCAAATAGACCTATGTAGACCTCCTGAAGTGAGTGCACACTACAGAACTGATTCAGCTCATGGTGAACCTTGTTGAAAATCAGGGCTTTGTCATAGTCAGCAGTGAAGTTTCTCACAATGCCATAAACTGCAGCAGAACAGACAATGATGTTAAGAAAGAGATTAATAGGGCACATCAAATAAATGACATAGTCTGACTCATCACGTAAATTCATGGGGAGCGGGATAAAATATTTATGAGCAAGCAGGCTATGCCAAAAAGGCTCTTTAGTGGGCCCTCCAATGTTACAAGCCCAGGAAAACGTTCCCAGTTGTCCACACCCAACGACAGCCTTTTATGCACTTCTACATTATAAATGACAATAAAATAATTTTACCTGCTGAGGGAACAAGGTAGTTCACCACCTCAATCTGATCAAAGTAGATCATTACACCTCCACTGCAAAGCAAAACAACATGTTGCCATATGTGAATAAGTGTGAAAATCTATTTTTAAAATAAATCTCACGCAGGGTCTCTCTCACAACAGCATGTGTCTGAGATGATCAGTGATACCCGACTGACAATCTGTTTTGTGAACTTGTGCTATGCCAGCTGTAATTTAAAAAGTATTTAGTGCCAATGACCCATTAAATCAATGAAAAACAACAGTAAAGACATTTATGTTACAAGTTTTCTATTTCAAGTAAATTATGTTCTATTGAACTTCCTATTCATCCCAAAAAAAAAATCCCGCCAAAAATGTATAATGGTTTCCACATTTCCACTGTGATAAGAATAAATGTTTCTTGAGCAGCAAATCATTATATTAGAATGATTTCTGAAGGATCATGTGACACTGAGTAATGATGCTGCCTTGCCATCACATGAATAAATTACTTTATAAAAATATTTTAAATTGTATTACTATTTCATAATATGACTGTTTGCCTTTACTGTATTTTTGATTAAATAAATGCAGCATTGGTGAACACTAGTGCAAAATGCCCGTGCAAAATAAGTTTTTAAGTGTGTTTTTAGTAATTGTTGGTTTGGTGTGTTTGAGTGCTCATTGTTACAACTGCACAGCAAAAGTTCAGTGACATTTTTATTTGTGCATGGTAGAAAGCACACAATGAACTCTGAGAAAACGTTTATTTTTAAACCACAACCTTTTAAAAATTATATATTTAACGATATCTTTAGCATTTCTCATCCAAACAACGTCAAACTTGGCACTGCACTTACACTCAATTACTGAGAAACACTGTTGATATTTGAAATCTACAAACACACCCCTCCCTTCATTGCTCCGCCCCCAAAATAACAAACACACTATGCAACACAAGCAACTACTAACAACATCAGACAGCTTGAACAAGTGTGGATGAATCAGCTGTGATTCAACAACAACAACAGCATATGGTTCTGGGAAACGTAGCAAAAACCAATAGTACTCATGTATGGAGAAGAAACAAAGCAACCACAGCGTCCACTTTCAGGCCTTCCCGCTCTCTAACGTCTCTCTAGTGCTGGAATTATTTTTCCAATATTAATGCGGATCCTAGCTCTCTCTTGTCTGGTCATTCTTCCAATTATTTTCCTCTGACCTTTTCCTCTTTGCTCTTATTATCTCTGCCATCTCTCTTTAGTTTCTACAGTCCAATCTACGTTGTTTTTTCTCATATTTACACCGCCAGTACTATGTACAAACACAATTTTTTAGCACACACAGAACAGACATCTAGCAAATAAACAAAATAGTTTGTTTAGGTGTTGATTTCATTTTCAACATCATTTCTCAGAAATCACTTACTGCACCTTTCAGTAAATATAATAATCAAATACAATAAATACATTATTAATTATTACAGCAACAATCTGAAAAACCTCAGGGAAGAATAAGCGATTTATTTTTAACCAGTTTATCTGGACTTTTGGACAAGTTTATTTGTATAGAACAGTAGAGAGATGACAGGAAATGATAAGGTAAAGAGGAGGGAACAGAATTCTGAAATGTTTTAAGCCAGATTTAAATGTCTTAAGTTGAACCTAAACTCCACTGAGAATGAGGACATATGTCACGGTAGCTTGCTGTCACGTGACGAATTGAGCCCGTCCACCATTTTGGAATCCTACGCTATCAGTTGCCAGTGAAAACAGTGTAAGAGCGATACAGAGACGGAGCAGGAAAGACGGCTCGAGGAATTATAATAGAAATGACGAGAAAATTATGAAGAAATGGAGAAGAATGCGGCAAAAGAAAAGGGTCCTTACAGGGAGAAACTTACTACCAATGCCAAACAAAAATATATTTTTTTTTACATTTTAAAATTTTAAATACGAAAAAACTGTAACACATGGTTCCTACGGTTTCCACGACAATTGTGTGAGACACTGGAGCAGTTTTTAACACAGCAGTGTTTTCCAGGCATTCTAAAATAGTGCGACAACCTCCTCTACTACCAATACAAACAATGAACGGTGCTGGCGGGTATCCTCCCAAAATGGCGGAAAGGGGAGGATGACGCGGTCTCTGGGGGCGGGTTGCTGTGTCGTGACGACATCTCCTCATTCTCAGTACTATAGTCGATCAATTGTGTCTGCTCAGTAAATGATGTTCTACCACACAGTTCCAACCTTCAGCCTAGGTAGGATTCTCCTGAACTGCTGTGGAGCAGGAGCCTCTATTAAGGTGCAGTCAGACTAGGCTTTAAGCATGCAAAGTTTCTTTTCACCCTGCAATGACTAATTATTTTCTTGAAACGTGTTTTCATTAAGATATGTTTTACAGCCTGTAGTGTAAATCTCAGAGAAGGCCTCAGGTCAAAGTGCACTATGTCTCACCTCAGCAGCTCTGAGCAAAACACCCAGCTGGCTATACCAGCCACTGAGGAACATCAGGTGAGACTGTATAAAAGTGACAGTCTTGACTGAGGTTGTTAGATGTTCTGCAGGCATCTCAGCTTTGTTGCCTCCACCAATAAAGTCGAAGTTTGGGCATCTGTGACTCAAGAGATTTCTAACAAAGAGGAGAAGACTTTTTCCACGACACTATCCCCCGGTTTCACAGACAAGACTTAACAAGCTAGTCCCAGACTAAAATGCATGTTTGAGCTGTTTTAACTAAAAGCAACTTGCACTGACATATCTTAAAATAATATTTGTTTCAAGATGCACACCAGTAATGTTTTTTCTAAGGCATGTTTATAAAAGCTGCTTAACTGCCCTAATTGAACTAAGGTCTGATCCTGGCTTAAGCCCTGACTGTGAACCCGGCCTATATGATATTGGCTATAGAGAACTGCAGGCTAGATTTCAACAAACAAGAATTTGGTATGTAGCAATAGAGAAAACCAAACGCCTACACTAAAGCTGGCTTTCTTGCTCTTGCTTTGCATGCACATGATTCTGATGAATGAACAATTAACCTCACCTTGTGCCGCATGGAACATTCTTTACTTCATCTGTTTGTAGGGTTGTCTTTACGAAAAGAGAGAGGATGCAATAAGAAAAAGAAAACTGAGTTTAACTATACATAAAAAGTCTGCCTTTTACCTGTACAGATCTGAATGAAGTAATGAACGGCAGCATCAGATGAAATCCAGGGCCACTGGTGGCGGTCAGCAGAGCTCCACCTCTGAGAGGAGAGAAGCACACACAGTTATATGAGCCATAGAGTAGAGACTTGCCTTGCTGTGCAGCATCTGCTTGGTTCTGGGAGCAGATTATTGGAAAATCTTGAGCAACTGACCTGTAGTAAACACCCACGTGTCCTTCCTCAATCTTATGAAGAGCAGAAAACATTGCGGCTCCTCCTATGGCGAGGATCACAGAGGCAATCGCTCCCAATGTCATTCTGAACAAAAAAGATAATATGTTAATAGTTAACCTAATAAAGTACATCTCCATGCTATCAATAGTCAACAACACGTAAAGTAACTAATGTGCATTGTATGCATAATTTACCATTAATAGCCTCAAACAGGAAATGTGTAGTATTGCATCTTAGCAAACAGATGAAAACAGATCCCAGAACAACTTAATAATAATAATTGTTAAAATATATTGTTTACATGTAACGTTTTCTTGTATCCTGCAGATTAAAAAATGCCTAAACTGGTTTGCTGTGCATCAACGATTAAAACGATTATTTTGTGTATTTTATGGGTAACAGCTAACAACATTAACTTACTAGTGTGAAAACTACCGAGTTCGTGACAGATTGAGAGAGCATGTGGAACACTGACATTGCTGTGACTTTGTTGATAAGAGGATTGAGGAAACCAAGCACAAATACCTGAATGCAAATGTCCGTTTTATGGACTGTATATTGTTTGAAAAACCACAAACGAAACCCTCAGTTTAGTAAGCACTAGATAAGAGAGCTCAAACGGTTTTAGAGACAGAATAACATAGCAGCTACAGGAAGTCTGAATTGGTGTTCGGTAAATATATGACTTGAGTGTCCAGAAGTTGCCGCTGGCTATGGGCTTTCTCTTGGTGTTACACAAACTAATCGATACAGTTCTACAAATTAGTTACTGTTGTGTCAAAATCACAATATTATCTTGGCGACAAGCTGCAATCTAACCAATAGTAAACATTACTAGCTAGCTTTAAAAGATGTGTCTACAAAGAAAATACTTGAGACATCCAGTCAACGCGATTACAACACAGAAAAAATACTTTGTGGATGAATGCGAACTAAAAATGATGTTACCTAAATTACGCACTGTAACTGCTTCGCGGTGACCGGTAGAGAGGCACCTGCGATCGATGAGGAAAATACAGCGACGCTCGTTTGCGTCTGACGTCACCACAGTTTGACCTACTTTTCCGCTGTTGTTCGAGTATCACACCACTAGATGGCGACAAATACCTTCCTATCAGAGCAGGATTGTAAAGTGATAAAGACGAATTGATGAATAACCGGAATTATTTACTTTTCTTTATTTGTCTCAGTGTTATTTTACTATTATAGTATTTATACCTATAATCAGTTTTAATTTTAATTTTAGTTTTTGTAATTTTGTTATGTGCTTTTGTCATTTCTATTTTTTTAAATAGCCTAGCATATAGCAGGGTCCTGGAGAGGCAGAATTCTGCAGAGTTTTGCTCCAACTCTAATCAAACAAACCTGAATAAACCAATCAAGGTCTTAAGGGTTAGAAAGCTACAGGCAGGTGAGTTTTTATCGGGGTTGGAGCAAAACCCTGCAGGATTGTGGCTCTCACGACCGACGTTGGCCGGCCACCCCTGCACCAGCGACCCAAGAATTGTTCCATTTATTTACTTTTTCTATCATGAAAAAGTAATATGACAGCTTTTTAGAGAATTCTATGTAGTGTTTCTGCATTACAGTAGCCTATAGGCTATTTTTATAATTTCTACAAAAATATTCCTAAATGATTTAGGCTATTTACTTACATTTACTTAAATACATGTTCACATTAGAGTAAGCACAACAGTTCACACAAACCTGTGGCATCCTATGACATGCGATGCTATTCATCAAATTTAAATGTTGAATGATGTCCACACATACACAACCACATAGCTTTAACATGACTTACGGCAGGTTACTTTCAATTGTCTTTTAATGAGTGATTTCTTTTAAAGCAGTTGTCCCTTTTGACACCTGTGTGTGACTATGATCTGTTTTTATCAAACCCTAAATTTAAATGAAGATTCAAGATAGACTTTGCTCTAAAACCCCATCATAAGATACATTTTCAAATCGATAGCTAATGATTCATGGGCCATTAGTGCTTGGACCCAATGATTGCTGCTTGCGGCTATATTTACACTATGACATGAGATTTGTGTTTGACTCCAAATAAATTAAAGCTTATAGCTTTTTTGCAATGATTTCTGATCATCAAATGATGTTTAATGCAGACACAGTTCAAACAAAATTCTGATTTTATTTTCAAGGTGAACAGAGATTTTTAGGGCTTAATGGCACTTTACATTGTGGGATCAGATTATATACTTATAACCTCTTTTTATTATTATGAATCACATAACTAGGGGCCATAAGAGTAAAAAAAAAAGAAAAAAAAGAAAAAAAGACAAAAAACAAACAACTGTGAAAATGAAACTTAAAATGGAAACCTCTTGTTCCCTATATACAACATGCTTCATGTTTTGTCCTTCGGTTTCGCTATTTGTTTTTGAGGTTCAGTGGGATGATGATGGTTGTAGTAAATTTTTAAAAAATGCGCATCTGGTTGCATCTCATTTGGCGTGTTTCTTGTAGATGGAGATATACTCCTGCACATCATCAGGGGAGCCCAGCACTACAGGAACCCTCTGGTGGATTGAGTCAGGTTTGATGTCTAGAACATTCATGGCTCCTGTTGTTGCCATACCTCCGGCCTGCTCCACGATGAACGCCATGGGGTTGCACTCATACAACAGCCTCAGCTGGAGCCAAGAAAGAAACATGAAATCAGTGAGACCGTTGCCTCAAAATACATTTTAATATGACATTGATCTTTTTATAACACAAATGCCTTGTGATGTACTGTAGTTAGCATTTCAAAGCATTCACTGTTTAACCATGTTTTTTTCTCACCTTGCCCTTGGGGCTCTTGACATTAGCAGGGTACAGGAAAATTCCACCATAGACCAGCGTCCTGTGCACATCAGCTACCATGGAGCCCACGTAGCGCCCTCCATAGGGTGAGCTACCATCCTGCAGGTCAGAGCAAGAACATTATCTTCACAGTCAGTGGAAGAGGCTTATTATTTTGGCTAAAAATATTCACTGTGCTGAATTTGACAAACTTTCTATATAATGTTCTATATATACTGCACATAAAAAAAATAAAAATAAAAAAGGTACTGAGAAATTATTTCATTCAAAACTTCATTGAAACTTTCCAAACACTTACTTGAGTGAAAGTTAAAAAAAATTCATTTAACTTTAATGGACTTACTTTTTTTATTAAGAAATAAAAGATTTCAATAAAGATTTCAATTTTAATAAATGCTGTTTTGGACTTTCTATTAAACAGAGAGTCCTGGAAAAAAAGTATTATGTATTACATTAAGCAGCACAACTGTTTTGAATATTGATTCTTGAGCATCAAATCGGCATATTAGAATGATTGCTGAAGGATGATGTGACACTGAATCCTGGAATAATAGCTTCTAAAATTAGGCTTTGCCATCATTGTAATATATAATACATGTAAATATATTTTAAAATATATTGAAATAGAAACATTTAATTAAAATTGAAAAAATATTTCACAATATTGCTGTTCTGACTATAATTTTTGATCAAATAAATGCAGCCTTGGTGTGCGTGAGACTTTTTTCCCCCGAAAACATTAAAATCTTACCGACCCCAAACTTTTAAACGGCAGTAAGTTTTCTTAAGTCTTTAGTTCAGACTTGACTCTACCATGATGTTAACTAAATTCACCACAGTTATTAAACAGATACAATATAATTCTTGGATGTTTTTTCTAGCTCGGACCCTTCAGTGAGATATGCTCAGAATCTGGGGGCTCTTACCTCTGGGAATTTCTTCTTTTGCAGATATTCTGTGACATCTGGGTAAAAATGCTGTGCATAGCCTTCATTGAGACTGTATATCTTTCCCTTCTTCTTAATCCTGACATTCTGGTCCACAAGTATGAACTCACCGATGGCCTAACGATGGAGGAGGAAAGGATGCAGAAGATTAGACTTTTAAGAGGTAATGCATTGAAAGTATATAAACTTCAGAATATGAGGTATGTAACATAATGCTGACATACAGGATCAAGCATGAAGCAGTTGACTCCCTGGCCTGTGGAGAGAACCATCATGGTAGCACTGCCATAGAGAGCATACCCTGCTGCCACAATGTTTCTGCCGCACCGCAAGGCATCCTTCTCTGAGGGCTCATCATCAGTTTCCTGGAGATCATGTGCACACAAACAAACAAACAAACAAAAGCATTTATTTAGATGACTGTAAAGATATCTGTTTGTACTGAAGTGTGGACTGTACCTTTCTGTAGATTGCAAAAATGGTTCCAATAGAAGCTAAGCAGTCAATGTTTGAAGAGCCATCCAGGGGGTCAAAGCAAACCACGTATTTGCCCTGGGCGAACGGAAGGACAGCGTCATGTAGTTTATTGGCCAACACAAATGCATTAAAGTAGCTAGTTAATACTGATGGATTTAATGAAGCAACAAACAAAATGATTTCACAGACCACAATACAGACCATAACAAACAAGTAGGATTATTCACATATTACTTTGGCTAAAAATGCAGACTAAAATTATTAACACAAAATTCCTGCATGTTATTAATTAGTTTTTAATTAAAAAAAATAATTTTACTTTTAATTTAAGGTTGGTCAAAAAACAAAACAACAACAACAACAATGACACACCCTTTTCTCTGGTTCTACAATGATGGCCTTCTCATCTTCTTCAGACACCAAAACACAGGATGTGAAGGAGGATTTAATCATGTTTATAACAAGATCATTGGACAGGACATCCAACTTTTTCACTTGGTCACCTGTAACATTTGTGCTCCCGGCAATTCCATAGCTGAGAAAGAGAAATGGAGATTTATAACAGTGATTGATTCATGCAGAATTGTGTGGCCTGTAGGTTTTTTCTCTTATAGTGCTGATAACGGGAATGAGTCAACCTTTGCTCTTATTTCAACAAGAGACAAGGTCTAATCATTGCCTCAGTCTGAAGTGTGTTTGTAAAGTAGCTGAACTGACCAGCCACTACAACAGAGAATTGACATATATATTCAATTGTGCAAGCATGATGCATCCGGAAAAAGTGTTTTGCACAGATGAAAATTAAGGTTTAAACTATTGAAAAGGTTCTAAACGGTCTAAACATGCAGTCATATACTGTTATTTAATATGACTACAGTTTCTGTTAAAGTCCAAATGTTTGCGTGGTGAAGATGCAACAATAGGCTACTCACAGATTGGCAATCCCGGCTTTTCTGACAGCTGTGGAAATGGCTTTGATGGCTGTGCACATGGAGTTGAGAAGGGTTGTAAGCTCCCCCGTTCCTTTGGCTTTTCTGCCTTCTTCCAAGACAAACCTAGTGAGGGTCACCACATTGGTATCAAATGCACCCCTGTCTGACATGATGACTGACTGCTGGAGCGTGAAACTTCCTCTGAGTTCCTGCAGATTCCTGTAAGAAAGGATGTATTAGAACTTAGTCTAGATATTTGACTGGGTTTAAAGGGGGAGTGATGGTAGTTTAGCCAATTGCAGGAAGGGTTAGAAGGGAGGAGTGTTTTTTTGCACATGTAGTTAATGGAGGTGAGGGCCTGGCCGAAGTCCATAGAGTTTATCACAGATGAGTGCAGGGGGACAGTCAGTCAGTATCAATGGAGCTGATTGTATCAATTTGACTGATTTGTGATTGACTGTTTAACTTTTTGCTCTTCACATCTATGCAGCAAATTTGATCTACAGTAGATCTTAGTTTTAAGATCTGTACTTACAATGATGAACTATTAAAAAGGATGGATGATGAAATCACTAAATATAGCTATTCTACTCTACAGACGTTATTTTGCAACATTCATTTGTCTGTTTATCTAAAGATCCACATATGGCATAGTTGTTGTGACTAATGATTGATCAGCAGTTCAGAACTGTCAGCAGAAACAGTTCATGTGCACAGGGTGTCCATGATCAATGTGCAGTTCAAAAGTTAGTGTGCTTTGAAGGTTAATTGGCCACAGTGGGGCAGTAGGATTCTTACACAAGATTATAACAAACTTACATTAAAAAATATCAGGTTCCTTAATGTTTCTTCTATAATCTTTGCTGCATTTCCACATCTATAGGTCGGTTTGAACAAAGGGCTAAACATAATGGTAATGTACAATATTGCAAATTATGCAAATAATAATAATAATAATAATAATAATGAAAAGATAATTAGAATCATGATTTACTATAAATAATGTGGAAAAAACAGGAGATTCATCTTGGCTCTTGATGAATACATGATTATTTAATTGATCAATGTACAGGCTGTAAGTTCATTTGTTTATCTACAAAATAAATGCCCATGTTTTTGCTACCACATTATATAAATAGAAAAAACAAAAAACAGGACTAACGGTAACAGAACCAGCCTCGCTTGTCAGAGGGTTTATTGGTTCTTAAATGTCTCTTTACCTTTAAGAGAGTTTTACAGTACTTCCGGGTTAGAGGGCGGAGTGGACAAGTCCAAAACATTCGTAAGTACGCGTTGTTGCGACAGAACCACAATCTGTCAAGTGATGCTGTCGTGAATTAATTGCTATTTATGAATCAGGTTTGGCTTTTTCGACCTTATATTTTAACATAAAATAACATTATGTTAACATAACATAAAATCTACGTAAAGAGCTTTAGTGGCTGCCGCTTTGTGTTTTTGTGATTCCGACAGTGTATGAGTGTGACCTGTGCAGCTGTAAAACAGCCATGTGTTACTTCAGCTGCAGACTGTTGGCTGCATTACAAGTGCACTTGACCTTATTGCAGTTACAGGTTCAATATTATGAGACGACTGTAACGTTACCTAGAAATTTACAGCCGAATTAAGCCATTTTTGATGCAAAGACAATCATTTAAGATGCATTTATTTTAATACGTTCTACAGCCTTAGTGTGTTGATTGATTTTTACTTGAGTCATTTAAACCACTTTAAAATAAATGTAGAAATAATCGTTTGAATATATAAATAATCTTTAGCCTTAACATTTCAACGAAACTCATTCAGTCTATTTATGTTCTTTGATTTCAAAGGCAAATATAGTTATACAATATAGCGTTGTTCATATTTAATTAAAAAAAAAATGTAAAAAAAAAAATTTTCAGAGCCTTTGCATGGAAAAAGCAGTGTAGTATTATTATAATATACTCTTTGTAATCAAATCATGCAATGATCTTCTTACAAAACAAATAGGTCTAAGGCGTGAATTAGGTACCCAAATGATATTGTATATAATACCAATACCTTCAAGGTTTGGCCTCAGAATAATTTTAAATGTCCTTATTATGTCTTTTACTGAAAACATATTCCTAAATTATACGTTTCGGTAATGACATGTAACTAAGATAAAATGTGTAAATATGCTTTGTGTAGGAATGTGCGTGATAAGCTGAAAATAACACAACTTAATTTGAGTTTTGTTTTGTCAGGATGGCCTCCTTCGGCTGGAAGCGTAAGGTGGGGGAGAGAGTTTCCAAGACGACGGTGGAGCAGTTTCAGCAGGACTCAGAGAAGGTGGATGATGAGGGTGATGTGGAGAAGGAGGGAGTTGATTGGTTGCACGTGATCAAGCGGCGGCGAGAGGTGCTGCTGGAGGATTGTGCTGTCAAGAGCAAGAGACTAAAGGATGAAGGAGCGCTGCTCGCCGAGCAGGGCAGGTAGGTGTTTGTGTGCTTGTTAAATCCAAATGTCTAATTCCATTGTGTTTTTAAAGTTAGCATGAAGCGGAAGTTGCGATTGTCTTTTCTTCCCTATTGTGATTTATATACGAGTGAATCGCTTCTTGTATGTAGAGCAGGACTTGATTTTGTCCACCAGTAATTGATTGGATGGTTGAATCATTGTGGCTTGCTATTTGCTGTGATCGGATGTGAGTGACAGGTTGTACCGCCCTCGTGCCAGTAAACACGCCATCAGAGAAGATCATATATATATGTATGTGTGTGTGCGCGCAGTTTGTGCACGGATAAATCGCTAATAATAAAATCTGCAATACTGCATAAAAAACAAAAAGTGTCAGTTTTGAATTCCTTGCTATATAGTATATATTGTATATGGGTCAATGACATGACGTGCATATTTTTGTGTCCAAGTGAAAAAAAAAAAAATTCATGACATATCACTTTATTCTATAAAACCTATTTAGTTTGAATTCATTTAAACAATACATATTATTTGATGTTTTTTATCTTAAAGGAGTAGTTCACTTTAAAAATGAAAATTAGCCCATGATTTACTCACCCTCAAAAGCCATCCTAGGTGTAAATGACTTTCTTCTTTCAGACGAATACAATCGGAGTTATATAAAAAAATATCCTGGCTCTTCCAAGCTTTATAATGGCAGGGAATTGCAACCAACAGTTTGAAGCTCAAAAAAGTGAATCCATCCATCATAAACAAACTCCAAACGGCTCTGGGGCGTTAATAAAGGCCTTCTGAAGCAAAGCGATGAGTTTGCGTAAGAAAAATATTCATATTTAAAACTTTAAAGTAAAATGACTTGCTTCTGGCCAAATTCAAATTAATCATTTGATACAATGCAGTTTTTGTGTACATGTTTTGTACATTGTACCTATATTTAAAAAACACCTGCATGTAATTACATCTGTAATTAATTTCTGTAATGACATCTATAATTACACTGTTGATCCTTCCCTCAACCCACCCTTAAACCTAACCGTACCTTAATCTCACCTCAATAACAGCAAAAGTGTTTTGCAATACAACATGAACACAATAAGTACATTGTACCTGTTTTTTTTCCTAATTGTATTTATTGTAATGCAAGTACATATTAGTTAATGACCTAATATAAAGTGTGACTAAGTTATCTGCTTGATTTGAAATGATAGGTCCCATTTTAAGATACACGTAGGCCTGTGAAAAACTCTTCTCTCATCTTACCTGATTTTGTCTCTTTTTCCACACTCTATAGGCAAGTGCCAGGCACAACCCTTCCAGGAAAACAGACTGATAGCTATTTCGCCTTTTACGGTTATTCATCTGTTAGTTGTTATTTAAGCAGGTCAATGCATTGGCCAGCAACATGACACAGCAGTTATTGTCAATGATAAAAACAGAGTTTGAATTCATCAGCCAATAATCTAAGCGGCTGGTCTTATGTCAGGAGTAGGGAACCTTTTTTCACAAAAGAGCCAGTTTTGTTTCAGTGCATTTTTTCGAAAGAGCTAATGCAAAAACTATTGTTTTACTATTACTATTATTATTTTACTAAACACCTTTTTTAACTGCATTCTCTGCAAACCCCTGCTGTGTGAACTGGACTGGACAACAGTGCAAAAGGACCGCTGTGTGCTTCATTTTCTTTCGGTAACTTACAGAGATGGAGATATGAGCTGTGTCTGTCATCTGAAGGTTTCAGATTCAGTCTCTATCTTCCATAGAAGTCTGCAGCGTGACACAAATACTTCGCTCTCTTCAGATATGAAAGCTGCTGTCGGGTCATTTAGATTTGACGAGCCCCATGATTTTGGTCAAAGGCCACGGGCTCTCAACCACTGGTCTTAGGTTATCAATTATAACAGTACCGCATTCATCCAACAGATGGGGCTGTGGGTTCACTATGGACTTACTGCATGTGGATGTCACTTGTTTGGTTCAAGGAGTTCACTAAATGTGCTGTCTCAAACAAATCTATTGTATGGCTTCAGAATACTTGAAATACAGTGCAGAAGTTGAATGGAGTATGATACTTTTCATGGTGCCATTTTTGGTATTTTTGAGCTTGACAGATCAGATGCTCATTCAACATTTTTTTTATTTTTTTTTACTTTTTTCAATTAAATGTATGGGTTTACTGAACTTTTGAGATCAGCCAACTACTTACATTATCCATCCTGAATGAAAACATAGATAACTCAGGTTAGCAAGGAAGGATAAAGGTGTTTAATATATCACTTTTCAAAGCAAATCTTGTACTTTTATATATCTGATGTAGAAAAAAAGATTACATCCGTGTACTTTTATTGACATACATTCTGTCAGTGACTTTGGATATCATTTATTAAGCCTAACACCAGCTGAAGAGGCCTAGACAGGAGTTCAGTGCAGCTCGTAGAAGCTGAACATTTTAGCACTCAAATGGGACTTTTCAGTTTTAGCATGTCTGTGAAAAGCTCAACTGACGGTCATGATGCAAGACTGAGTGTATTGCTGAAAGGTAATACACTCCAACTTTTTGCTTTAGTTATTTATTTTCTTAGATAATAAGTAATTACGTCATTGTTTAATATGCACTTTCTCTTCCTGAGGCAGCATTTATTATATGAATCAGTGCATCAGGTGTGTCCGTATAAAGATTACGATAGTCCTTACAAAGGATGAGACAGAGAGGAAAAAGGGCTTCTTTCTCAAGTTTCTCATCCTTTTACTACTTAACCAGAACAATAAGTCAAATTAGGCCACTTGTTTTCTCAGCGTCCAAAGAAAGGCTATAAACGTCATAGCCAGCAAGAGCTTGGAGAGGATAAAAGAATAGCTTGAATTTACTGGAAGATGGTTTAGAGACGTGGATTAAAAACAAGCTGCCATTATTGCGGCCTTACCCTGTTAAGCCTTAACAAGTCCATGAGAGGTCAGGGTAGAGTGTCACTCTTCAATTTTACAACCATTTAGCTCCTTCTGTTCTTCTCCATTGCTCTCTGTCTTTAGATTCTTTAAGACTGTAGTATGAAATGTTGTTTAATGGCATGATTAAGCAGCGCTTTGGCTCTAACTGTGTAATAGTGTGCTGTAGGTTGCTGCCACTCGTGATGTGATTGCTGTAGCACTATGCCAATATTTGTTGCACCTGTTTTTCAGAGGAATTAAAGGTGTTTGCCAGAAATGTGATGATGTCTCTAAGGTTTTGATAGCAGCTGGTCTTTGGTGGGATGTTGAATTTATTTATTGCCAGATCAAGTCAAGTAAATGACAGGGCCACTGGTTTTAGTGTTTATGTATAATGAATTACCCCTGCGGCTCTCTTTGCTAAAGGCCCTGTAGTGGCTGCAGATTTGTTGTTTTGCGTTTGGTCAAGACAGTCTTAAAGTTGGGCTCATAATGTTGTCTTAACACAGCATGTAACCGTGCAGTGTAGTGCTTTGAGTGTAATATGTAAAATTATTTTGTATATATAAATACACACATATGCATGTATATATATTTAACAAATATTTGCATGTATATACTGTGTGTGTGTGTGTATATATAATATATATATATATATATATATATATATATATATATATATATATATATATATATATATACATACATAATTTATATTATAGTTAAATATTTTTTATGTAAATATAAAAAGAATCTTAAATATATACATGCATGTGTGTGTATTTATTTATTTATATATATATATATATATATATATATATATATATATATATATATATATATATATATATATACACAAAATAATTATACACAGTACACACACACATTATGTAAACGCAAAATTTTATTTTGGATGCGATTAATCGTTGCCCACCACTAGTTTTTTTTTAATAATTATAATTATAGATAACTGTGGTGATGT
This sequence comes from Abramis brama, assembly GCF_963993115.1. Classification (NCBI taxonomy): domain Eukaryota; kingdom Metazoa; phylum Chordata; class Actinopteri; order Cypriniformes; family Leuciscidae; genus Abramis; species Abramis brama. The sequence goes on along the minus strand of NC_139967.1, from coordinate 22,693,613 downwards.
TGTTGGTGAAAATGAACATGGTTCAGCTCTGCTGGTTTTTGTACCTGTTTGTTCATCCTGTTCAATTGTTCATTCATCCCTGTTTATTGCATTTGGACTTATTTCATACGATGATTTTCAATTAAAAAAATGTGGAAAAATAGATTTGAACACTACATTACATTTCTTTTTTTGCTTTTTGTTAAGTGGCCCATTTAACTGTGAAGGGCAAAAATAGCACTGTGTTACCAGGGAGGACTTAAATAGAAAATGGTTATCTAGGCTCATCCGACCTTGGTACAGTCATACATACATCATTATTCTGTGAGAATGTTAAGACCCTAATAGATTTGAATGTTCAGTATTTCAGTTCAGTACAGTACTGGAGATCTGGAACACATTGAAATTGGTAGAGGATCCATAAAATACACACATTTAAACTTTACAGTTAGATTGTTAGGAAGTGCTCATATAATCAATTTAGGCTATGTTTTATACTATCTGAATAGGAAGATAGCATTACTCTTAGAAGTCCATCTATACCTCTGAGATTTTTATAGTAGAAATGCAGTGTCTTTCTGGTGCCATCAAGGAATATTTCATCAAAAGTTTATATTTTGTCTTTTAGAAGACACTTTTTATCAGAATGATTAACCATACATATTTCATAAAAGCCAACCATATTTGCAGTAGAGTTGTAGAGATGCTACAGCAGGTAACTTGAAGTGACTCATTCACATTCTTTCGAAGCCATTATGGCTGGGGTCAGTGACCATACCCCCTTAAACAATGATCCTGGCTTATGCTTTACACCAGTAAGTGAAACCCCAGCAGCCCCTGAAGAGGCGTGTTGCCCCGGCGACTCTTGTAATCAAGTTCTTTGGAGAATAAATGGATTGTGATGAGGAAATTACATGGAGCTGGAGGACAATGGGTGCAGGTCAGCCCAATGCACTCACTATGAGACTACATTTAATAACTTGTGTTTTTATCTCTTTTTGCTGGTGCATATAAATGTTGTATTGGTATCCAGCAGTATTACCATGGGTAGAAGATACTGTGTGTTTATTTCAAACCCTGTTACTTATTGATCTGCATGGGATATTTGAAAGTTGGCTTTTCTCAGGAATTTGCCTACTTTGTCATTTAACCCTGAGTCCCATTAGTTATCCCAGTATTAACATGACATTCATCTTAGATTGTTTCTTTTACTCTTTGGTAGGATTTTTCTTTCTTAAACTTCCACTCAGTTAGAGATCAAGGCTTACACCATTACTGAATATAAACTGTTGCATGGAGTAGAACTGCAGTTCTACAGTAACTTGTTAAAACAAAACTCTACCATTTTAATATGTGAAAATAATTTAGTATCTGACTTTTTGCCATGTGACTTTAGTGTGAACAGTTAGGTTGGAAATTATTTTTTTATGTAATTTGTTATAATTAGCTGTTTGATTTACATTTGGTCTGAAATGTTGTGACACTTGCGTTGAACAGTGTCAATAAAATTTCAAATGTTCATGCATACTTTTAAGATTGGAAAGTACTTTTTTTTATGCTAAATTATACATTAAACAAAACATTCAGTTTAGGAGAGTTGCCTTTTTTTGACCAGTGTGTGACCCAAATTTTAAAAAGGGCATGTGAACGCCCTCTTAATCCTTGTCTCGTTGATGTTTAGTTGTCTTCAATGAAAAAGTGACAGGACAGATGGCTTGTGTCTCCTGTCATGTTGACACATGTTGGAGCTTTTCCGCTATTAGTGGAGCTATTTCCTGGATGACATACATTTCGAGTTAAACTTTCCTGCAATACTTTATTAAGTGTTATCTTCTACAAGCATTTAATAAAAAAAATAAAAATAAAAATAAAAAATACTTTATTAAGTGGAATGAGACCATTTTTAAGTTTCCATTGCAGAATTGATTATAAATGTTTATACATCTGTAATTTAAGTTCCGAAAGTGCCAACAGGCCAGATTTTGCTGCCAAACATCAGAAAGCATATTCCTAATGCTGGACTGAACTTTAATGTCCATCTCTTGCTGATGAATTTGTTCTTTGTTTTTTTTCTTAAGCATAATCAGTGATATTAAGACTTAATGCTCCAATGTTATTAAATTCCTCATTTTTTGTCCTTATATTATCTGCCTTTTTAAATTAAAAACTGATTAAGTTTCCAGGGGGTTCCTGAAATATTGATGGCTCAGCAGGGAAAGTCTAATGCATAGTTACAAAGTGAAGGACAAATAGTACTTTGACACTGTAGTGTCATAGTGTCACTTACATTAGGGATGATGGTAATAGTTAATAACATCTCTTAGCTTCACATGACTCAAGGCTCTACATGGCTATAAAGACAACATACCAGGCTCCAGCACATTGAACTGTGATGTTGTAGATGTTTTGCTAGCTCAGTGCATCATTGGCTGTTTATGCTAACCCTTGTACCCAAGTCTAATTTTCTGCTCATATATATATTTTTTTGTGTGTGTGTGTGTGTTTCACATAACATGACCTTTTACATTGGGTCAATATCAGACATCGGTCAATAATGTCTGATATGGAAAGCATGCTTCTGTCGTAATATGATCAAAATTAGGGATGTGCACCATGATGACTAATTTCCATAACATTTAAACAGAAATTTTGTAACCGACTAGTCCAAGAAACCCTCAGAAGACAGTCAAAAAAATCTGTATAGGTGATCCATTTGAAATGGGCTACTTACTCTTTGAATCAAACAATTAAATCCCACACTGAATGCTGGAAAAAATATATATATATTTTTGTTATAATTTGAAATTAGAGTAAAATTTTGTCCTAAATTTATTAATTTACATTTTACATCTATTGCTACTGTTGAAAGCAAGTGAAACCAATATTTTAAACAAATATATTTGTGCACCTTTATTTGTAATACTTCATATAGTGCAATTAATAAATAATTGTAATATTTATGCCATGGGTAAATCAAACAGACAATTATGATGAATGTTGATGTTCCATAAGATTGACTTAAAAATTGGATATCTGACCTAACCATTTACACTGAGGTCATACTTATCTAAAGCATTTCTACTTATGAAAATGGCTTAGATCGAATTTGAAATGTCAGACTCAAATATAATTTTGCACAGTGCCATCCGAGAAACCAGATCTCTATCACATGCAAAGGAAAAACTATAGAGTTGTCACTTTATAGATGCTCTCATGCCATTTTGCTTAGCTCCAACTGTTCAAGTGCATTTAGTTCACCGTTGCGTTTGTGAGTCTGCCTGTGTACCTTCTTCCTGTTTCATATTGTCTCTGTTCTCATCGCAAATGCCCAAGATCTTGTACAGTAGAGTTATTCATAACTGTTGTATAATGAGAAATCTAATATGAGGATTTCATTCATGTTCAGTAATGAAGACCACATAATTTAAACATAAAGACCTGACAGAGACTCTGTATGTTTTCTTACATCCTTTTTAATGAGGTGGAGTCATGAATTGCCTCCATGTCATTTTTCACACAATACCACACCCAGCCACACTTTCACACTATCACATAGCTACAGCAGCACATGTTTTTTTTGTGGCAATTCTGAGAAGAAAATGTGCAAAATGTTTTTGCAAACATCTGTCACAATCTTTCTTTTCCATTAATAACACACAATAAGATAGTGATAGAGCATATTTGTTTTTTAAAACTACTTATTAGCTGGCTGACCTGGCTGAGAGTTCTATATATAGTATGAGTATAAAGTTGTATTTACAATTTTTTGTTACTTGTGAAAAGATGACAGGACGTACTCCTTTCCTCATACCTACACCCTCTTTTGCAGGTACAGTAACACTATGTACTTTTTGCCTTACTTATGACGTGTTTCACAATCACATACCTGGAAAACATCTAGTAAATTCTTTCATAGGAAGTCCTTATTTATCTCACCATTTACCACAGGACTTTGTAAAAAAGTACCCAGCACTTATGTTTAATCACTGTACATTATTTGCATGATAAACACAGACATGGCACAGATTAAAGAAGCTGGATCGTTTTATGGACTCTCAGAAAAACAGCATGCGGTATTTGCACAGCTGATGTTTAACACTAGTTAAGTTTCCCATTGTGCAAATACAGGAACTGCTTCTGTGAAGAGGAGGTGACTGTCACAGTCATGTTTGACTCTTCGTGTTTCATCTTTGTCTGCGTTAATCACTCATTTGTTGTCCAACACTAATGATTTTCAGCTGTGCACTCAATAACAAGCATCATCTCACCTGTATATATGTTCGGTTCTGTTTCAGTTCAGTGTTGTCAGTATGTGGATGTGTTGTATGTTGCTCTGTTGCTGTACCCATTGGATTTATTAAATGTTATCTGATTGCCTTCATCTTCTTCTTCGTGACAGTGACTGCCTGGTCTGGGGAATTATGGGAAACTGCAAGGCCTTAAAGGTCTTTAATTTAATGTGGTAATGAGGTCTGACCCTGACCCCTGAATTTTCAACAAGAGACGTTATATGAAATTTGAACTTGACATTTCAACCTTTGTGACGTAGGTGCAGTAATTACTTTGGTTTTCTTAGAAGGCTGCATTTTCTGACATAAAATATAAGTTTATTTTCAAAACAGTTGATCTATCATTCAAACAGTTCCCAATTAACCACCAAGAAATCTTTTAGTTTCTTTCACAATTAATTGACAACAAGCAGGGTAAACTTGTTTAATTTTTATTTTATTTTTACCCCTGCTATGATGAAATAGTAAAACACTTATTTATACTCATTTGCCAGTTTGCTTTTTCTGCAAGGAAAGAAAACAAGAGAAGACTTGCAGTTACATGTGTGAAACTCGTCGACAAATATCCTGTTTTTACCCCATGCATACCTTACAAAGGGAATGTTGCTCAGTCTGCCAGAATCATTGTGAAGATATATACATTGTCAAAATTAATGTTCTTCTCAGTTTTTTTTTTTTTGTGTGTATTATATATTTAGCATTTTGAACCAGAAATCTCTTATATTTAAGCCTAGAATCATGTGTTTGTCTTTATTGCCAAGATTGACTGTGTTGGAAAAAGTTACTTTTAAAAGTATTGTGATACATTATTGCGTTAAAAAAAAACTAGTTAGCTAATTGTTACTTAGTTACTTTTAATGAAAAGTAATGCATTACATTTTCTCACCTGGGCTGGACTTTTATAATAGTAAAAAAAGTTATATTTTTGGCAAATATAAAGGCCCTTTCAACACTCTTTAGCAATAAAAACAAAACAAAAAATGAAACCAATATGATGTTTATCTAAAGTAATTTTTGCAATTAGCAGTGATGAATTGGATCATCGAAGGTCAGCAGCAAATACATTGGTTAATAAAGTGAGATTAAATACATAAAGTACAGTATATTTAATTGCCGGTGTGTAATATTTTGCCTAACGGTTTGCGTTTCACTTTCAATTCATTTTGAGAAAATTCTGAATCTGTTTTTGTGAAAAGTTGAGATAGGTAAATGCATGCTCACATTTAGTCTAGAACAGGCTTCCTGAAATCCAGCCCAACCTCCAACAATGAAGATTGAATTATTCTCCAAGTCTTCATCTTCATAGGCCACTCAAAATGCTTGCTTTGTTTGGTCATCACTATTTCTGTTCTCGTTACTAAAATTGCTCTTTTTGACTAACTACTAAAATTGACACTTTTTTTCTAATACTTGCCATTGACTAGACTAGCTGAAAGATGTATTTGCGTCATCTATTGAATCAGTTTTAATTTTCTTTTCATTCAGCCCAACAAATATTTGTTGTGCTATTGGTATGAATAAGACCATTTACTGGCAATGTTTTAAAAAAAAAATTCGTTTGGTCTTGTATAATAATTGAAATTGCATTTGTCATATGAATCCACCTTGATAAAAACTATTTTTACATGCTAGAGCGAGGTTTAAAGACTTTGAGGACTGTTTGATATCACTTGTTAAAATGATGAAGCAACCTGCTGCTTGCAGAAATGAGATTTATCAAGATAATGGTCAACAGTAGATGTGTTTGCGTTCTTAAATATGCATTTGAATATACTGCAGTTATGTGTGTTTGATCCTTTAAATGGAAATTGATAGGAGTATTTTCTGTATATGTGTTTGCTCTAGAAACTGGGAGGCATTGAAGAGGTGGGACGACGCTCTTCAGCTTACACCAGATGATGCCGTTCTGTATGAGATGAAGTCACAGGTAAAAACGAAAAACAGTTTTGTTTATACACACTATAAAATTGATGGTTATTCTGCAATAGTGGAATATACTGCAGATGTAGAGGCACACAGCTGTTATGCTGACACACTCTTTTCCTCGCTTCTCTCTTTTTCTCTTGCTGTTATTTTCATTTCCTCCTCCCCAAGTTTCACTCTCCAAACACACTCCCTATCTCTGGCTTTATAACAGAACTTTTTTTCCACATATTCTCTCTTCTCTTCTCTCACAGTAATGGGCTGGTAGTGCACAAACAAACTGTATCTTACAGAGAGAACACTATGGACATACTGTACCTCTCCTTCACTCTGGATGGAAGGAGAACTCTGCAAATTTTAGACATCAGTCATGACAATACAGCCCGCTTCAGCATAAATAAATGGTATCATTTAGCTGATGCTTTCTTGTGTCTTAATGTAGGGAAATGCCCACTGGGTTTAAGAGTCTTTCTCAAGAGCACAGTGGTTCTCAAACAAGGTTATTGCAGTATGACGTTAACTTACCAGTTCATGAGTCAGATTTACTTCCCATCGGACCTCGGATCCTTTGTGTTAGGAGCTTAGACATGTAACATCTGTCTACCACTGCTGTTTTGTGAAGAATTATGTTGAACAAAAACAAGCAAATTGAAGTAGTGCTTCACACTTGTTGCTGCTTTTCTTGTATTACCATGTATGACTGATAATTAAATTGAATGAATGAATAAATATTATAAATCTGTTATTATTTCAAAAAAAATCTGTAGGCACAATTCATATTTGTCTACAATGTCAAGTCAAGTCAAGTCATCTTCATTTATATAGCACTTTTAACAATGTAGATTGTTCCAAAGCAGCTTTACATTGGTAATAGGGAATTAAAGTAAAGTGTTTTGGCTTTATAGCAGCTCTAGAATAAAGTTTATAGCAGCTCTAGAATAAAGACAAAAATAAATTTTGTCCAGCTAAATTTGTCCGTCGCAACGATCATTAGTTATTAACTTAGGGGCCGCTAACACAACACCGTTTCACCAGAAAACTCTTAAGTTCTTTCTGCGCAAACTTCAAAAACGCGAACCAGTGAGAACGCCGATGGCATTACGAGTTCAGTCTATAGGTATGCGCATTTGAATATATGTGCTTAGGCATGTAGTCCTACCCTACAAATCAACCCTCGACATACTACTTGTCTGGCCTTAAAATTTATAATACAGAATTTTTATCGCTTCCATGTAGCCACGCGAACCGGAATTATCCCGACAACTCTTTATCTGTAGAGGGGTAAAGGGAGGGATAGGTAAACGTCATTTCACTCATTTAAATTTTGAGATAAAAAGCTTTTAAGACCATAAGATATGAAGCAAATTCCAAAAATAAAGTGAAATAAAATGTGTGACTGATGTTGAAAGTGGCAGTTGCGCAATATAAATGTGTTATTCACTGAATGTTGGTTAAAGTAATGCCAGAACAGTCATTGAGCTTGCTTCAGCTAATAGTAGGCTGTTTCTGAAAAAGTTCAACTTTATAGATCACATGAACATGTTAGCAATTTGTAATGAATATTAAACGTGTTTTATGATGATGTATGACAGCATTAAAGAGTTATTTTACTCAGAAATTAAAATTCTGTCAGTAATTACTCACCCTCATGTTGTTCCAGCCCCGTTAGACTTTCATTCATCTTCGGAACACAAATTAAGATATTTTTGATGAAGGAGTGAGCCAGCTCTCAGATTTCATAAAAAATATCTGTTTTAAAGTCTTACGGGGTTGGAACAACATGAGGGTGAGTAATTACTGACAGGATTTTAATTTTTGGGTGAACTAACCCTTTATGACCGTATAATGTGCCGGGAAAAGAAAAGAAAAAGCAGTTTGACAACCCTCCAGGCGGGCTGCTCCTTTCAGCGTTAACTGGAGCAACGTCTTTATCCAGTGACTTTGTTGACAAGCGGCTGCTCTACACAAATCACATGGTATACATGCAACAAAAAAAGCATACCCTAAAAAAGATAGTATTATTGTTGTTTCCGTATTGTTATTGTTTCCGGCTATGATAAGCCAAAGATGCCTATTATTTTCCATATCCATTTTTTACCTCATTCACTCGTCTTACCTTTAATATCCTGTCTTTTGCACTCTCTTCTGTCCATTATCCACTCCCATGATCTCATCTCAGCTTTAGCTCTGACAGTCAAAATGAGAGTCTGCTGATAGGACATTACAGGATCTTGGATTTGGCACAGACATAGAAATTTTCCGTTGATCATTTTCATCCCTTTGACAACTGAATAGAATTTAATTTTACACTTAACAGAGGGTATTGATAGATTTTGTTATGTAATCGTAATAAATATTAATTTCTCTCCTATCAGGATTATAGTCACAAGTATGTTTTGTCATTTTAACGTCATTTTAAGCGATAAGAAAATTCAGTGACAAATGAGAAGAGGCCAATTAAGACTAGAATTTCATGATTTAATATGTTTGCAATATAAGCACTTCAAGTATTGTCTTGGATTGCAATATTTGGTTTTCTCTCTTTTATTTGACTTCAGTGGCCTGTACAAAATTCACTGAATGGCCCTAAATGTAGATGTTTGCGTACTTGCTTAGTCACACACACACACACACACTCACACACACACACACACACACATGCTTTCGAAATACATATATGCATGTTCAATGGCTCAGCTGCTCATTGAGCTGAGTACACAAACACACTTGTTTACTCGTTAATATCACTAACATAAGACAGATTGCATCCAGTACCAGTCATTGCATCTAGTCACTTGGTCTTTTCTATCCACTTGTGACCCTGTTTTTTCTTTCTCATCCTTTCACAGTCTCTTTTTCCGTATATCTCTCCCTCCATTATTGCTCACTTTTTATAAACTCCTCTTTCATCGCTCTTCATCTTATCTTTGGTGTAAGTGTATTGTCTTTGATGTCTCTGTAACCCTGTCTTTTGCAGTGTTGTTTTTCATGGCACAGAAGAGTGTGCGTTGAATGACGGGTTGGACTCTGCGCACCTTTTAAGTGATTGAATTCCTGATTATATGTCCTATCAAAGCAATAACAGATGCATGTTTTCTCATAGTTCTCTCATTCAGAGATCTAACGCAGTCTCGTTATGTGGGTGTAAACTCCAGAAACTAGATAAAGCCGAAATCATATAGTCTATGCGAAACTCTGAATGTGATATAACAGGTTTTACAATACAAATGGGTCTCTGTAGTTTTCCAAAAAAAAGCAGTATGTGCATTTAAACACATTCTTTTCCATAAGATATACTTGAGAAAGTGTTAAAAAGAGGGAATCAATGGAAATTTGTTTATTATATTTAATAATAAATAACATCACCAAATAATATCACTGTAAACAAAAGCCTTGCATTCCTTGAATGGATGGCAGTCAGTGAAGCTTCACTATAGGTCAAACATATAGTATTGGTGCATTTAAGTCTTTAATTTATGAGTTGAACGCACATGAACGACAGCGTAAAGTCATAGTTACCAGAAGAAAACTCTGGATTTCCTTTCAAATTGCTATTGGTCATAACACATCATTGTGTGAATGTTGACGTTTACACTTTTTTATTTGTCTGCCACTGAACACCTAATGTGCATTCTTTGCTTTTCTTTGTTGATTTACTTTTCTTCTGTCCTAAAAGCTTCCTGTCAATATGAAATTGTCCAGTCAGTCCATTTTATTCTGAACAAAATCACTTGAACGTACATCATGTCATTATGATTTCCCAGAAGCACTTGAGTGCAGCATAGGTCAGGGTTTTGTTTCAGTGCTGGTCACAAGGCTGTCCTTATTTTCCCTTTCTTGTAAACCAAAGTAGTGACCTTTTCCTGGCTGATCTCATGATCATGTAGTATACGGGGAGTCACCTGAAAAGAACGAGGTGTTTGTGTCTCTCTCTCATTAGTAATCTGATCACATTGGAGCAGTTGGTTGGCTCTGGTTTTGCCCTGATCGATCTACAAGCAATGTTTGCCATCAAGTTGAATTTGCATAAAGTTTATTTTTAATTTCCCTTCTCAATTTGTCCTCTCTTCTCTCCCACCATATTCCCAGCATCTGCTTATTACACACCTGTTCAGTGGTGACGCTTACCTCAACATGTGAATTTAATGTTTTTCAGCCTGCCTGGAAATTAAGATTACAGCTCAGTTTTGTCCTTTAACTGCTCTTACCCTGGCAACACCCTGCGTTGTATAAAGCTGGTATTTACTTTGATTATTGGTCTGACCTGAATTAAAAGGCTTTAAGTAAATAAAACTCCACAATGGAAACATCTGTGATGCAAGAACATCCCTGTGTTGCCACGTAGTGCAGTGTTTGCTTACTCGTTGTCATTTATATTGTCTCTCACTTTTGACCAAAGTGGATGTTTAGCAACGTGATAACACTTTATTGATGTTTAAAATAAAATGTTAAATTACATCAGCTTGGTAACTGATGTAACGGATTAGATATGAATTGAGCTGCTTAGACTTGACATTAATTTGTAAGCCAAACTTGAAGTCTAATTCAGTTGCTTTATCTCAAATTCTCTTTAGTGCTTTTTATTCAGTAGTTTTGGATATCTGACTGAAATTAGGTCTGTGGTGAAATAACTTTTTTTGTTCGTATACAGTATAAAATAGTTGTATGCTTAAAAATGTAAGTTGCTAACAATGTTCTACAATAGCTGCTGTAAGTTGCATAAATCCGATTTTTGTCACGGCTGGAGTACACCACAACGTTTGCCCACATATTTTGCCCCGTTTTGCAACCTGGAGGAATGCAACCCATTCTGAATATTTTGAGCAGTCAGCGACAGATTTCACTGAAAATCAAATAGTGTATGAGAGGCACAGTCTTGGTCTTTTTTTTTTTTCTTTTTTTTTTTTGCTTCAGACTAACATGTTGGTATTGATGTGATATTTTAAGTCAATTTTAGAACACACATTGTTTTCATCTGTCATGCATCTCCTAGCAGCGAGGCTCGTGTTTTTGTGCGAGTTTGTTGTGTTCAGAACGACTTTAAAGTCTGGTAGTGTGTGATCCTCCTCAGTCATTTGGTTTATGATGCCCAGTTTTTTTTTCTGTAACCATTTACAAAGTTGCCAACTGTATTATGCCTAGTGTTTTAAAATCTGTTCAGATTTAAAAAAAAAAAAAAAAATGTGCTGAGAATGTTTCAAGAGGTGAGTCTGTAACCTTTTTATGTGTAATCCTTAGGTGTTGATCACCCTTCAAGAGGTGTTCCTGGCTGTGCAGTCTGCAGAGATGGCCACCAAACTCCGCCCCCTCTGGTGGGAGGCGTGGCAAACTCTGGGCCGAGCTCAAATAAGTCTTGGCGAAGTGGAGCTAGTAAGTATGAGCTACATCATAGTCAGTTATCTAGTCCAGTGTTTCCCAACCACTGTGCCGCCAGGTTGTCAGGTGTGCCGTGGAAAATAATCAAATTCCAAAACATAATTAGAAAAAATGCTACAAATAAGATTATATAATTGCGCTGTTGGGCCAAAACATTTAATCTCTATATTTCGTCATTGTTTTTTTTCTTTTTCTTAATGCTATTGGTCGTCCTTTAAGTCTGTTTGTGGGTTTTACAAATATTTTACAATTAAAAAAATTAAGAGGTTGTGACTAAACCATTGGCTCCTCAAACTGTCACTCAAACCTCATAACTCCACCCGCCTCCATTTAGAATGTACCATGCACAGTTTGGAGAGATCTCTTCTTGTGTGCAATGCAAGGGAAAATAAAGAACTGATGTTTGCGTAAGTACAGCATTTTATTTATTCAAGAAATGCATTCCATAACGTCTTTTTGTATTTTAGGAGTGGAGAATAGTCTTAGTCTTTGCCGCCTAGTCTAGAAGCAAATATAGTGTTTTAAATATCCTGTGCAGAGCACTTCATCTTTTGTATCATGAGATTTTGATCATGAGATTTCAACAACAAGAAAACTGAGCGCCCATATAGCTACAATAAATTGTATATCCTGTACGTTGATGAAAACGTAATGAGATGCACGTTCTGCCTCAAATGCTGTTCCAGTGACAAACTATATCTGTCATTCGCTAGTCAAAAACCTTGTAACTTAACTAAATTTTAGCTTGAATTTCATAAAATGTTAATATTAATGACACGTGCAAGTGTCTGACCATGGCTACAGTATATAAAGCCACTATACCAACTTCGACGACAGTGTTTTATTAAATACAAGGTTTCCGATATGTAAATTTGTTGTTTTATCATCACCAACAACATCATACTTATTGTGTTCCTACCTGTTCAAAGTTTCACATTAAATGTGTGTACTAATTTTTATTTAGCCTAATATCTAGATTTATATGCCATTTAAAACAATGCATGTTTGTGCAATTTTGTTATATTTTTATATAGTGTTATGCCGTGTGATTTTTTTACTTATCAAAATTGTGCCTTGGCAAAAAAAAAGGTTGGGAAACACTAATCTAGTCAGTCCTGTTTAAGCTCTAAGTATACAGTTAAATCAGCCCCAACGGGTCTTAACAATGATAGAACCACTGCAACATTTTCTGCATGTTGTTGTTGTTGTTTTTTCTTTTTTTTTTAAGAGAACCCACTAAAAATAAGTAATAGTTCTGTTCATTTTTAAAAGCACACAGTGTATAATAAGTGTCTTACATAAAAATATTGATACCAAATGTTTTAACTTGTAATTTTCTTACTTATTGTGAAAATTACTGTGCAAAAATAAAGTAAGAATAAACAGAGAGAGCTGATATTGACAGAGACAGAAACATCATATTACTATATACAACACACAAGTTCACTTAAAAATAAAAATTGTTCTATATGTTTTAGGCCTATTCAATGTTAAAAAATATGGCTTTCAGTTATACTGTAATGTTGAATGGCTATAAATACAAATTTCACCCCCAAAAATTGACAAAAAAAATATTTTAATAAGTAGCCCATCGGTAGCATTCTTTAGCCTGTATAAACAGCCAACCGTGGGAGTCAATTTATTAGGTGATGAACTGTTTCCACACAAGCAGTTTATTCAGCATACTGAGGCATATCTTCCATTGTAAACGGAACAACCTATAGTCTTCCAGTTGTGTTATGGTATCGGTGTCTTTGTCACATGTTAGAACAACAATTTTATCCTAACTATCTCTACTCCTAAACCTAACCCTACCCATAAGTTATCCGTAAAACCAGAGGGAAAGCATGGGTGAATAACACTGATGTAGCACCTAACCCTGGTTGTAAGTCTAAACTTGACATAAACTGTAAACTTGTCCCTTAAAACTGATTGGTTGATTGGAATGTTGTTCCAGGATCAACAAATATGTTGCACTCTGTGAAATCAGGTTCTGCATCTTTGTCAGTCAGTATAAGGTGCACGAGTTCTTCTGCCACTTTTCCATCACTCAGATCAAGCGTCATTGTGATGAAGTGTGTAGTTCAGTACATCCAAGCCCAGGAGCATGGAAGAGTACTTGAAGAGGAACACTGCCACACCTTACATGCCCCGACCTGTGTGTGATTGTGTGCATTAGACACAAATGCTTAATGAAAGAAAACCTTGCAGATCCAACAGTTCTTTGGCTAGTAACTACTAGTGTGTGTGCGTGTGTGTGTATAATCTAAACACTCATCGCACACACTGAGCTTGACATGTTGGCTAGAGTTTGAAAAAATACTTTACTACTTTGGGCTGAGCATGCCATGTCAAGTCAATAACCAAAGAGAAAAATAACCTGAGGATTGTGGAGGACTGTTTACGTTCCGTGATTTTTAAGAGGGCTTTCATTTTTTGCAGGATCATGGAACAGATTATTATGATGTAAAGCTCACACTATCAAGTTAATGTGTTGTTTAAACTTTTGAATCTGTGCTGCTAACTTGTAATCACTTTAAAATGAGGATTGTCTCCATTCATTTAACTGTGATTAGCATTTACCTTGATTCTGATTCATATTATCCGCCGTTTTTAATCACGTTATTGCATAATAGAAAGAGAAAAACGGCTCATATAACTGTTGAAAAGTTGTTTTTCTTTCCTGTAATAATATATTTCCAGATATGTTTGCACAAAAGGTGTAGCAAATTTTTTCTTAGAAATTACTGTTATTTTATTTCCTGGGCGTTCTGTTTTTTTTAAATTGCAGTGAAACTGAAAAAAGCAACAGATCAGTTCTTCCATATAGTGATGTACATCGAGTGGAAAAAAACAAACAAAAAGTACTTTGAGGCAGATCTGAATGAGATCTTGCGGTCAGTTTTGAAGGGACAGGGTTTAAGAGATCTAAATGACTGGAGAAGTCCGAAGTACATCACCAGAGAGTAAGTCTGCTATTTCTCCAGAAGATCCTTATGACATTTTTTATATTATTAAAAATTACGATGTAAAAAAATGAAATGTTTTGATGTTTTTTAAATTAAACGTGCATGGATCAATTACAATAATATCAAGATGCATTTAGAAAATAGATGAATTTCTGTTTCATGTTGACATTCCTATGCTATTGTTATAACCACATAAAAATGTCAAGTAACTTCTGTTTATGGACACACACACACACACACACACACACACACACACACACAAACAAACATATTGTTGGATTCAGCACTATTGAGTTTGATGTGTAAGTCACCCAGCAAAATCGAATGAATCTGTTCCATGACTTCATCACAACTGTTGAAATCATCTCTGTTAAATCAATCAGGACCCTGGAGGAGAAAAGGTCTCCCAAAGCCATCAGATGGCTTTATTCCTCATTAAAGGTTTTCTTTTTGACAAGGGCTGGATTCTTGGCTCTTGCTCACACTGGCTCTGATATTCTTCCTCTTTCAGGCAGATATGTGATCTAGTGTTTCTGTTGAAAGAGTTGATCGTTCCTTTGTAGATTGTTGAGTCAATAGGGCAATTATGAAGGTAAAACACCCCACTAAATCCTATTTATGAATTCATTATTTGCTCAGAGAGCAAATGTCCTCCTTTCTCTCTCTTGAGAAAGTGGTTGCAGTTGCTGTTTTTTGTATGGAAGCGTGAATGATGTGATCTCTTAAGGCTTATTATCAGCCCATAGTTTCATGGGCGTCGGAACCATTGTATATGGGTGGGACAAGACCCACCCACTTTTTAAGACCAATGATATTGGACCCACTTACTTTTACCGTCTCTCTCTGATTCAGCGCATTTGTCTTTTCATAGCGCCGTCAGTCAAAATCCATTCCACTTGAGGAATTCCCTAATAAATTAAACTCCATTTCCGCTGAATAGCTACATTATATTTCTCAACGAGCCGCAAATGAAAGTAACCGCCCGTTGTACCCTTCCAGTCAAATATTGCGTTGCAAACATCAATAACAGCTTTAAGTTGTCATTGCTGGCAAATGACCATGATATTAGCGGGATAATCCACGTGCATTTAATACACGATGTGGAGGCAAAGAACCGCCCGACGTGAAGTGGAGTTTTTTACTTGTTTTCATTAAAAGGCACCAGAATACATGAAATGGTATTTAACAGTTACTCCAGTAAACATTTTTCTGGGGGAGGACCCACCCACTTTTTTTTTTTTCCGACGCCCATGCATCGTTTTATTGAGCTGAAACCACATGCCTGTTTCATTTATAACTGTTATTTTTTGAAGTGGGTTTTTAGGAAGAAATGGGAAATGTCTTTTTGTGTAAGTGGAGTTGTTTTAGTACATGTTCAGTAATCCCAGAAGGCTGCAGAGGTTTATTTTATCTTGAGAACTAGTGAGAAGTCATGAATGCTTCGGTTTGAATGTGGAATAAACATCAGTATTGTGCAGCACTGAGTCTGTGCATGTTATATATTTAGCAGAGTTAACATTCAGTGTGTCGCTGCTTTTGGTCATATCAAACATTTACATTGTAGATAAACATAGGAATAGTTTGGGTCACAAAGCACAAAAACATGATAAAGCAAAAGTGATATCAATTATTTCATGTTTTTATTTAAATTTAAATTTGTTTTGAAATCTAAAGTATATTACATTGAAAAATTGAAAAGTTTTAATTATACCATTTTGGTATACTCTATCACCTATATCTATATCATTCACACTAATGTTCAAAGGTTTAGGGTAAGAATTATTTAAAGAAATTAATACTTTTATTCAGCAAGAATGCATTAAAAACACTTAAGTGCAAATAGCCCGCCTTGTTGGCAGAGGCTATTTACACTAACTCCTCCCACTGACGTCTGGTAGGGCCACTAATTTCACAATATTACTGTTTTTACTGCATTTTTGATGAAATAAATGCATCCTTAATGAGCAAAAGAGATCTCTTTCAGAAACATAAAAAAAAAAACCTGTACCGACCCCAAAATTTTGAACGGTACGGTATATCTACATCTATGCATTTTGCATGTAGTTTCACCTTTGCGTATGTTTCATGTTCCCTGTGTGTGTTCCAGGCTGTACGGTCCTTCCAAGTGGCGGTGCACCTGCATCCGTCTGAGCGCCTCCTCTGGGAGGAAGACCTAAGCTGGGCCTTACAGCTCCGGGAGAAGCAACAAGCTCTCCGTGAAAGGGCGACACAGGAAGAAGACGCCCGAAGGCTCCTTGTGGAAGCTCCAGAGCTAAAGAGCGATTATGATTTTGAAAGCGATGAAGTGATTGAGGCTTGCACAGCCATGGCTGATAGACAGAAAAAATATGAGGACTTAAAGAAAACGGCAGTTGTTGTGGACACATGTGGGGTGACCAAAGAGGTGGTTTTGGAGGATGACAACAAACCCACTTCATCCTCACAGAGTGTTTTAGTCAAGGCACGAGGACTCTGAGGGAAATGGAGGCTGTTTTTGTGTCTCCTCATCGGTGTATTTTGTTTCGATTATGTATGTACTGTTGATTTGATAATCCAGGGTTCTGATTGGCTTCCTCATAGTGTTCAACACAGTTGTTCAACTATCCCCAGTGAATTTGTAAAGTGAGCACCAGATTCCCAGAAGAATCTGAAATGCTTCTGGATCATTTTCACTCAAACAAGAGCATAAATTCCTTCCTTTTACTGAAGCATTCTGTTGTTATTTCATCACTTTCAAGTTCTCAAAATAGCATTTTTAATGTACACACTTGATTATTAATGTCATTCCCAGTCTCCTTTGTTTCAGTCTCGTTTTATGTGAGATTTGAGCCCTCGCTGGGACCAGAGTGCTGTTATAGCAGCGTGAAACTCTGATGTGCCCGGACTGAGTGGGAAGAGCATGATACACACACTTGCTCCATTACCTATTTGCAGACTATTGGTGTTTAGTTAGTGCTACTTAGAAATGAAGTAGCAGTATTATAGTCATTGGTTAAACTCTGAGCTAAAGGTCATGCAGAAGAGAGAAGTCATGCAGGGAGTGATATGATTTTTTGTCTGTCTAGAGATCTAGAAAACAACCTGCGCTTTGCATACCAATGCACTGCTTTTCCATTGTTCTTGTCATGTAAACATGCTAGACAGACATGTTTGACTGCTCCGCTTCGACTTGCACATGACATGGCATTCTAAAACTGCAGCACTCAAGTTAAAAGAGGTTCAGCTTTTAAAAATGCACCTCTTGACCTCACATAGTTTTTTTGACTCGTTTTTAAACTCCAAATAAAGTCAATTTACACAGAACGCATTTTTGCGTTACACTTTTCCATTGGTTTTCCGTGTAAACATGCCATGGACATGTTTAGCCATTCCGCTTGCATCTTTTCCAGCTTCTTGTACGTTCTATTTTTTTTCATTGACTGCCCTCCGTCTCACGTTTTTAAATCCCAAAAAATTTGTTCTGTAAATGGCCTCAGGTAATTTTTTTGGTAAAATATTGCAACAGGTTTTGATCCAGAAGGGGTCATTCACACGGAAAGCCCCACCACCACCACCTCCATATTTTGAATGTCTCTCAGACACACCTATTTTATGCCTGGTATCAGGCTGTCCCAGATGAAAGATGACCAATCGTGCCGATTTCTGTGGTCGTGGCTCCTTTAATCGTACAACGAGAGAGGTTCAAAGATGGCCGTTGTCACTGTCTTGCGACCAAAGATAGTCTGCGATAATGTTCAGACAGTGTCAGAAATTTAGCATGATCATCTCACAGTGTGTTTGCTGCTACAACCTACGTCTACTGACTAGCTAATAAAAATGCAACATGAAATGGCATATTTATCAACGCTACATGGTTACCTGGAGCTCCATTTGTAAGACTGTCATGCCAAATTAGCTTCTTTTCCGTAGCCATGACTAGTGTTGGGAAAAGTTACTTTTAAAAGTAATGCATTATAATATTACATTACTCCCTAAAAAAGTTACTAACTGTGTTATTTAGTTACTTTTTATGGAAAGTAATGCTTTAAGTTACTTTTGCGTTACTTTTTCTCATCTAGGCTGGGCTGTTTGTCTGCTTTTATAACAACCAAAAAGTTCTATTTCTGGCATATTTAAAGGCCCTTTCACATCAAAAGTGAAATGAATAAGCCTCAGGCTGAAGGAAATGCAAATTTACGCCTGTACAGTGGAGGGCGCAGTTCAAACAAACAAGCCTTTCCGCTCTTTTCCGCTCTGCTGCTATTCTGGAAGAAGAATAGGACACAGGAGAAGTAAATGAGTAAATGTATGCTCACATTTAGTCTAGAACTACAATAACCTTATGTTCACATAGCACGCACAACACCTCTGCACTTGAAATCGTCTGTAGCAGGCAATAAGTTGTGGCCTCTACGAATGAGCTGATGAGTTGAATTAGGTGTGTTAGATGGAGACATACAAAATGTGCAGTGGTGGGGCATCCCCAGGACTGGTTTGAGAAGCACTGGTCTAAGAGACAATGGAAAAGCAGCGCAGTGGAATGTAAAAATGCTTCTTTCTTGTTTTAGCGGTTAAACACAAAGAAGAGGGTCAGTGAAACAAAGTAAAACACTTTTAACGCGAGTCCTGTATGATGCTGCAATGGTCAAACTCACACAGCCTTACATTTTTATGTTGATGATTGTCTGTTACTGGCACTAACACCATCATTCATAGGCATTCATATCTGCATTGATACTGTCCAGCTGTGTGCGTGGGCTGCAAACCAAGGGATTTATGTCTCTAATGCTTTTTATTTGGCACCTGTGGGACCTGGCGGAAGCTTCCAGCATCCTTCTGCCTCTCGCTAATCCTCTGCTAATTGATGCTTCATTCAAATAAATGAGGACACTAACGTATTCGCTAATGATGGTTTCGGGAGGTGCCTGGAACTGATGAATCATATGGACTGTGCTGCGGTAGGACTGCAGTGAAAGATTGCTTTTGTCAGTTCTTATTTACTTATACGTATAGGTCTCAGGACAGGTGGCAATTTGTACGTCATAGCAAGTGCACAAATGCGTGATTCATGCTGAGAATACTTGCAGTGGAGAGTTGAACTGATTTCCCTTCATGATCTAATGGAATTATGGGATGTCTACAGTCGGTGAAGGTCTCCAGATCTGTCCCTCTGCATTGATCATCGTGTAAGGATCATGATGATACCCTAGTGATTCACGGGACTGATTTTGTTTGACCCACAAATCAAAAGGAATGCCAGAGTTTATATATTTAAGGATGTAAATGCAAGAATAAATGCATACAATTTACGAGGTATAAAATGACTTACCCTTACCAGTCATTTATTAAAATGATTTTTTAAAGATAATGAGCTCTGGCCCTTTTTAACAAAGCAGACACAAGGATTGCTGACACACTGGAAACATTACATTTGAAAATATATTTTGGGTCATTATGGGTCATCTGTATTTTTCCACATACAGATCCAGTGACCTGCAGAATAGGATGAGTGTGCACATCTCTGATGAATACTGATCATGTTTTTTAGTATGGACTAAAGTCTGGACTAGTCTCGTTAGTAAATATTTACAGTTTGCAAATGGATCCATTGTTAATTATGATAGTCTGATATATATATAAATTCATTTGTAATACTTGAAGGACTGGGATCGTTCAATTATTTTAATGCTGCTATGCTTATATTAATTTTGAGGAGTGCAAGAACAAATTTTGTTTTTGTTTTCAATTTTCTATTTGTTGATAGTTTATTTCAGCATAACATAGCTGGCACATTCTGAAGGGTCACATTGAGGGTCATAAGCAAGACAAGGTATGAAATGCATGTGTTTGAAAATGTGTAAATGAAATGGTGAAAACATACAGAGTAATGTTGAACCATTTATATACATGCAGCAGAGGATGGTGCTTGCGTAGTTTAAATCATGTCTCATACTGTTTTGATACATGCAATGTGAAATGAAACATACCATATAACTGCTTCAACATGGGTAGAACTGTCAAACCTGACCTTCTCACAGAGAAGAAATAACTACAGTCCACAGATTGTCCAAAACAACTCAAATAAATAGGAGCATTACAATAAGAAGCTGTTCACATTTTAACATCACAAATATGTACAGACGAACTCAACAGTCCCTCCTTGACGCCACTGACTGATCAAGACCTTAGTGATCGATTTTGACAGTTTGAATTTTTTCAGTGGTTACAAGGATTTAAAAGTGCAAAACGTATGACCTCAGAAGACATTCAACATCTTAATAGCTTTTACAATTTCACCTCCTAAACGTTCTTGACAATGATATGCTGTGTATCATGTGCTCTTACATTGTATAATGTGTTTTCGGTACTGATATATTTTGTGACGGTATTACTGTCATTAAACATATGAAATTGCTTGATTAATTCACAGAATATTGTACATATTATGGAAATTCCTAAAAAAAATTGCACAGTTATGCCTAGCTACATCTTGTATAAGTTTTGAAATTCTGGTCACCTTAACATAAGAAAAAGGACATTTTAAACCACGAGTTCCAGCATGAGAAAAGCTAACAAGGCACTCTGGTTACTTGAACTTGTGACCTAATGAGGAATGTCTGAAAAAGGGAATTTGAAGTAGGGCAGCAGATATTGGATCGCTTGTACAACCCACAAGGTCTGTATATCCTTCCGATCTAATCAAGAGTCGGAAAAAAAAAACCTCTCCCTGGGTCAAATCAGTCAGTCAATTTTATCTAGTCAAAAACGAATAGCCTTACTAAGAACTTACAATATAGACACATTAAATGAGCTCTGTCATTCGCCTCGTTGTCTAGATTATGCGGGATAACCTGTTGCTCAACAAAACAGCAACCAGAAAAGGAAGCCAGTTTGCTTCTCCATCCTCCTCTGCTCTTTCACCCTTTCCAGAACCCCATCATGTAGCAACATTCTATTTCCTACTTTAGTAACCATCTCTCTTTGCACTTTTTGTTTAGAACTCTGATTGGTGTTTTTTCTCGCAATTATCCTATCATTTTACGCTCATGAGTTTTTAGGATTTTTTTCTTTTGATTCGGTCCGAGTAGTTTTGATTCTGTTGGCAACGCTCAAATCAGGCTCCTGAAATGTAGTCCCCCTCCTGACATGTTGCTCTTGCTGTACTGAGTGAGTTTTCCAGGCTCACTTTCAGCATGTTTCATATGCTTCTCTCTTCTAAGCTCAAAGTCTCGTCTGTGAAGGTGACTTGCAGCGGCTGGTGCTTGGAACACTGCGCTTCATTTGGGGTGGAGTGCGTGCACGAATGTGTGTTCACAAAGTCTGTGCTCGTTTCTGTTCTGTTTTCTCCGCTGCTGAGGTCTATCACCTGAGAGTCACCTGAGAGAAGGGTTTGCTCGGTTGAAGTTGAACACGTCCTGCTCTGCACAGAGTCACCACAGCAGCCCATCCCCTGTCCCACGTCCAGGGGATACAAATATGTCTGTGACGTGCTGATCACCTCCGGCTGCTCGGGCAGAACCAGCGACGGCAAATCACGAGAGACAAACGATGAGCTGTGGACACCATTACTGCAGTGGAACTCCGTAGGGCTCCTCCCGTGACTACGTCCACCGATACGGCAAAAGAGGCACTTGATCTTTTCAAGAATCTTCTGCATAACCGTCTTTCTCAGCAGGATGTAGATCCAGGGGTCTAGAATGGGGTTGACGGAGGCAATTCGGATGGCCTGAAGGTCTGGGCTCATTGCTTCTTCTGTCTTTCCTGATGTGGGATACATCTGGTTCACAAACACCTGCACCTAGACAGGAAACGAGACATTATCTGTTTACTTCTTTATCTATAGTCGTCCTACATTGATTTCCGACACCATACACAACCATGTTATGGGCACTGATATCAGATACTAGTTGTGCCTTTCCACTATGAGTCAACACATAATAAAATCATCAGGGTACAGATCATAGAGATACCCGTGTAGTGAATGCCAATAGATAACAATCAATAGATGGCTCCTACACTTAAGTTATTTAGAGTGTGTGTGACAAACTTTATGGGCTTTTTAATCTAAGTCACTCTAAAAAATGCAGGGTCGTTTCAACCCATGGTTGGGTCATGGACAAACCCAACCATTGGTTTAAATAAAAAATTTTAGAGAGGAATACACGAAAAGATATGAACATTAAAAAAACATGCATTATGGGATAGCATTTGTCTGACTACATTTTATAAATCCTAACTACATATGTCATTCATTTATATAATGTTAATATATATTATATAATGTTAAGAAATTAAAACTTGTCTGTTTCTGTACAATGCACTGACAATGATGCAGGTGGTACAATGCAAGGCCAAAAATAGGAAAAATTCACATTTACAATAAAATTTAAGAAAACGATGGTTGGTTTACACGGGAAATTAGTATCCCATTTATAAGTTCTGATAAGATTCATATTCATATAATTGTTTTCATATTTTTCATTTATAAAAAATCATCTATATATTATATAGTCTATATAGTGCCTTGCTAAATCTAATATACATTTTCCAGTATATTATAATGTAATTAATACTTTTCGCTTGTAATTTTACACTGCAATTTTAATGTATAGTATTGTAAAACACAATTTTGTGAATTCATGGACTTTTAACGGGGAAACCAGTTTAAAATGACCTAAGACCAGCAAATCATCTTAGCCTAGTTTAAGTTTTTGTTGTTTTCAGTCGGGTATCCCACATATTGTGCGACACGCTCTTAATCAAAGTAGCCTACGCTGTCATTTCCCAAAAGCCATCAAATCCCTCTTACCACTAAAGGAATGGAGCAGATGAGAACGACACCCGACGTGGCTATGAGAACAATGACCATCTGGATCTCCGCACCAGCCAGACGCGCGAAACTCCGCCTGCGCCTCATCTCCGCGACGCGCGCCTGGTCTGTCCCCAGCGAGGTCCTACGCACGAAGCGCTTGTGCATCATGATGAGAGCCGCGCACACCAACACGTTACAAATGACGGTGGCGAGGATGAGGACGGAGCTGAAGCCCGCGTACATGTAGGAGAAAGTGGCGTTCGAGCTGTCGTTTTTATGCCAGTCGATGAAGCACCAGGTTCCTGGATGCTGTCGCGCTACGGATCCCAGTCCCATGCTGGGAAGAGCGCAGAAGAGCGCATTGGACACATAGATTCCCGCGAGCGTCAAGCCTGCCACCCGCTGGTCCACGTAGTGGTTATAGAAATAGGCATGATTGATGGCGAGGTACCTCTCGACGGACATGGCACAGATAATACTGAGACCTGCCAAAGAGAAGAAGAGTAAAATAAACCCGGAATACTGACACAGCGGATTCCCACCGGGCCACTCGCCCTTCACGTAGGTGGCAATGGTGACTGGGCTCGCGAGCAGCGTGCCCAAGAGGTCAGTTACGGCAAGTCCACACACCAAGGTGTAAAAAGTTGTCTCCTTTTGCTCTTTCCGTGACTTTTGAAGCACTACGATAGCAATAATGTTCCCGACCACGCCAAATATAAACATAATGACCGGGATGGTAGGGTCCATGTTCATCTTCACCGAGTTGTTCTCACATGCAGGTCGATGTTCAAATCAGATCGGTCACTTTACACGCGCTCAAGACGCATGACGTGAAATGCTGACTTCCCCAATCTATGTCAAAGATCCCACGATCATACTTTCCACATGTATGTTTCATGCGCTGTTACGCGTCTCCAAAATATCCAAAGCGCGTCTCGGATTAGGATACATTTTGACTTGCCTGAGTCCGGTACACATGCGATCTTCCACAAATTCAGTCCTGTGTTTTTGCTCGTGAGAGGTGTGTAGTCCACAGTTGCCCTGAGTCTCAACTAAACTGACTCACAAGTTCTTCCCCGAGAGCTTTCTGCCAACTCCGCCCCCGAGCTTTAGAGCTCAGTCTTGCACCCTCCTGTCACTGCAAGTTTACACATATATGTCTCCGCATAAAAAACCTACTGGGCTAATATTTATCTACACAATTTACACTCATTGCCTTTTCTTCGTTTCTTTGTTTCTTTCTTCAAAAAATCAGACCTACATGCAAATCTACATGTGGATTTAAGCTGTTTTTCTGATAAAGAATGTGTTTGCTCCTTAAGCCGCCTTTAAGAGAATTACAAAGGCAACCTGACAACAAAAAATATCTATTATGACGTGTGACATTATAATACATGTGTTAAAATGGATAGCACATTTTGTTAGCACATTTTGTCTCTAAAAGGAATTTCATTTTCCTCCAAAAAATGTTTCATATAAGGATGATCATATAAGTATATTCATGTTTTCTGCTTTTGACAGCACTGAAAATGTAATACAGCCACTTATGACAGTGTTGTGATGACAGCCGCTCCAAAGCCCCAGTCCACCATCCACCTTCCATGACCCTAATCCATCCTTGAGGAAGAAATAAAACAGCACATGGAAAGTGCACAAAATATCTTTAAATTATCAAGATTTACATGCTGCCTTCAATGTTGAGTTCTGGCCCTGAGTTTAAGTAGTGCAGTACTGTATAATTTATGCATAACATACATAAAAGGTGGGAGTTGACAAAATATATGCTATCGGTTTTATGTTACTTACCTAAAACTTTAATCACTGACAATGAGATTTATACACTTGTCAAATTAACAGATCAAGTGTGGTCAGAAGGATTTTTGTTTTTGTTTTTTACATTCAGATTTCTTATTCACCGTAATTTTCTCATCTTAACTTTTTTTTTAGCCATTGCACTTTCTATTAACTTTTTTTTTTTTTGCATATGACTTGGGCAGTTCTCCAAGGTTTTCTGACAATGACTCATTCTGACTGACAGAATGCACAGCTTTTAAAATGTCATTCAACCAGATATTTCTGGATTTGTTTGCTTCCGTCATCTTGTGGTATGCCTTGTGCTTACTGACGTCTGGTGTCTGCTTAAGCTACAACAGACGCAATGTTATTGAAAGCCATGCATGCACCAGCAACAACATCAAAGTATGTATGAGAACAGAGAACATTGTGGTTTTCTGTGAGGTTTTCACTTTTAGTGTCTTTTCGCTTTTTGGTGTTATTGCTAGCTGAGCTGTACAAAGGAAGTGTGCGGCCCAATGTCATGAACCAGTTAACTTGTAACAATAAATTTGTGATCACCAATCAGTACCTCAGATCAAGAAACCCTCATCTATATGGTTAAATATCTCACATTCAGTCTGAACAAGAGCAGACGTTCATCACTGGATAGGCTGTGTTCAAAGAGCACTTCTTTTTAGTTCTGGTAGTGATTCACAATGCAAGTTATTATTTTTTTTAAACTGCACTTGCAATATAAACGTCACATTGCGTCAAGATATGAAGTCAAAACTCTTATAAAATAAAGTTGCAATTACGAGAAATAGATAAAATTGTGACAAAGTTCAAATTGCAAAAAATTATAATTTAAAATTGCAATTATGCAATTATTTAAGTCGCAATTGACCTGAATTGAGTCACAATTACAAGAAATAGTCACAATTGTGAGATAAAATCTCATTTACAGTAAGAGTAAAGTTGCAACTTACATATAAAGTCACATTTGTGAGATTTAAAGGTGCAATTATGAGAAATAAGGTCTTACTTTAAGGTTACTTTTTTTTAACTCTTACGTGGAAACAGGTTTATCATAGGCAAAACTGGGCAAATGGGGATGACTTCAAATTGTCCATGAGCATCACTCTAATAGATTTTCTGTGCAGGTATTGAATCCAACTCTCACAGCACGAAGCAGTATTTTCAGAACGTCTATTTTGTATTTACTTATTGTCTGAGACGTTCGATGACCCTCCATCACACATCATGTATTTAACTTTTTCAGCATAACTTCCTGCTCAGTCCACTAGTACGATAGATGTTTAATCTGCAGTTAATGAAACATAAAGCCTCTTGAACTACAGCTTTTGTTGATTGAGCTGTCTGTGTTTGGAAGGGTGGTGCAGCTGACTAAGTGGCTGTATTACATTTTCAATGCTTCTGTGACCAAAGTCAATAAGCAGTAATTAAAAGTCATTCAAATGAAAGACGAGAGAATGATGGGTATTTACTTTAATGTAGAACGTTATTATGCTTTCCTAGAGAATGAGCAGACATGAGTCAGTGTAAAAAAAAATAAAGTTATCTGTTCGATGACCTCTAAAAGCAAATTTTGAATATTTTTTTAGTGGTGATGGATTGTCTTTTCCCGTACATATGAAGTAGTTTGTCTAAAAGGGTCTTACACCACTATTCCATCAGCACTCAATATTTCCATAAAAGCTTTTAGAGGTCATCTTTGCCCACGGTCCCTGGCTTTTGTCTTTGTCCCTTAAAAATCTTGAAACTCATCAACGTTAAAGGTAGGGTTGGCACTTTCGGAGAGGTTAGCAATAGCAACCTAGCTTTGTAAACGTAATACCTTCCCTTCAGAGCGCTTTCTCCAAAGCCACTCCAAACACAGCAGATTCTGCAAAGCATCACAAGAGATGGCGTTAAATTACCTCATGTCTCAAAGCACAAAACATTACAATAATAATGAATGTAAACAGCTTGTACCTCCTGACTGCTGCCGATTCATTTCGGCATTGATAGTGTTCACACAGAAATGCATAAATCTGAGTTTGAGGACATGAACAGCTCCTGGTATAATGTCACGGGTAGCCATCTCGTAATTATGGTTATGACACGGTGTAAAAGCAGCATAAGTTTGTTGTTTTGGTTCAGGAGGAACTGTAAAAGGCAACTGCTGTTTGTTTGCAGTTCTCGGTGACTGTCTGTCTACAACTCTGCATAGCCTTAAGGAACGCGCTGATGACGTGTGATGTCTGTGTGAGCAGGGTGCGCAGAGCAGTGCTTAATTTGAGCCGATCCTGTTCCGGAAAATGTCAGATTTTGGATTTTTGCGTTCCGGCATTGTTTTTAAACGATCCGGCATAAACAAGTGCATTATATGGTGACGGTGCGTGCACACTGGCGTGAAGTGAGCGTTTTCAGTTCAGTTCTCGTGCGTGAGCGTAAAGGTCCTTTCACACTGGACGCGATTTTGACGCACGAATATTTCGCGCGATGGTTTTATTTTTTGATCAGCTGTTTGTGTAATGAGTGCTTCCACACCGAACGCGAATGTGCTACGGCGAAAAAACGACTTTTATTTTTTTCGCTTCGATGTCGATTTTTTTTTACTTTTGCTGCGACAGAAAAGGCTTCAGCCAATCACATACAAGGACAACGATTTGAAAGACAATGTGTGGCGTAGCATTGCCAACCAACTCGGTTATCACGACTGTGAGTATGTTGTGTGATAGTTTTAGTCGTTGTATAGTCCTGTGCTGTGTGCGCATCTGGTGTGAAAGGGCCTTAAAGCTGAGCTTCCATAGGAATTAATTGAAAACGTTCATTTCGCGCCAGGTGCACGCATCGTGAGAGACAGAGCGAGCACGGGTTACTGCAAATGTAGCCTATTTGGAGGTTATGTTTTGCTATTGGCCCTCAGCAAATATATATTTGATCAGCTTTCTTAAGTTCAAAATCACTATCATTTGTTGGTGCTTAATGCTTATTGTTTTGTGTAACATTTGGAGAGTAGCATCAAGTTTGGAGAGAGTGCATATACCTGATGAATTATTCTAATATAAATAAGTTAAAATCACCAAAATGTCAAAAAGACAGCCTAGCATATTTTCATTTTCCATATCCACGAGTAAAGCTGGAAGTGTTTCTGATCAAAAGAGATCCCGAAGATGGAACTGTTCATAATAATCAGGATAGCAGGAGACACGAACAACTGGAGTTAGATCAGTCAGAATCAGAAATCGATGTAAAGGAAAAGACAATGATGTTGTCCATGAGAGAATATCACAGATGAACTGAATGATTTTTGGTCTCAACGTAGCTATACGTGACAGAATAATACACTAGGCTGTATAGGCTAGTTAGGGCAGTGCAGAAACTTGTGAATTATGCGCTTACAGTTGTGCCGTCACTGTTTAGTGATGTCATTGTATGTTCCGGGAAAACTTAAATTGTATGGTCAGTGTCGGTCACGATGACTTTTAATTGCTGTTTTTGATCTGGCAATTATTTATTTACAAATTAAGCACTGGTGCAGAGGTTTGGAAAACATATGTTGACAAGCAGGTAGGACATCAAGTCATGACTGTTAATTACCTTTAACAGTCATTAAAGGAATTCTTTCATTTGCACTCAGTAATTCAAACGTCCTAAATGAGGAAGGGTTATGCAATTCTGGTGTTTCTCAATCCTCTAAGAAAGACACCCAGCACTGCACATTCTGGACACACGCCTCCCTTATAGTAGAGCTCCAAAAAATGTATGTGTCAGAGACATCTAAAAAGAGACAGACCTACTTGGAAAATGTAGAAATATAAAGGAGTCGCTGTAAGAATGACTTTTGACAGAGCATCTTTTTCTGCTAGCATTATTTGTTTTATGATATTTACAGATGGTCCAAATATACTCGCACTGTGGCACACCACATCTCTTCAAATACATTGCACAATTGTCTTAATGGGAATTGTAACCATGTGAAATGTTTATTGATTCCTGACTAAAGGAAAGGGTGTGAAAA
Source organism: Abramis brama (assembly GCF_963993115.1). Lineage (NCBI taxonomy): Eukaryota > Metazoa > Chordata > Actinopteri > Cypriniformes > Leuciscidae > Abramis > Abramis brama. Next base: position 22,664,486 of record NC_139967.1, on the reverse strand, counting down.
AAACAATTTGGTCAGGGAACTGAAGAGGAAGGAAGAACTGGGGAAACGAGTGTTGTGTGTCTGTTTGTACTCTGTCTGTCGTGTGGTTTTTAGTCTGTTTGCGAATTTTGGAACAGTTTTGTTTAGTGGACTTTTAGAACACTATCTTTATGCTGCTTGACTAAAGTATGCATGCTTATGGCTGTGATGGAATTTCTGATCAATACAGTAAATTCCCTCTAAATACAAATATTTGAAAATAGTGTAAATCATCATCTGATGTGACTATGATGCAACTAAAACACCCAGGAATGGCCTAAGATGCAAAGATAAAATATACGAGCATTATGAGCTACATCTCTGGAACAATTTAGATCACGTCCTGTTTTGCTGTCACCCTGGGTGAGACCTGATGTGACCACTTCCTCTACAAGTCACAGTCATGTTAGTGTATTGGAAGAGCTGTCTTTGTAAATACCCCTTCAAAGACGTAATACAGTGAAAGGGTAAAAAAGGAACTGAAAAAAACGTTAACTGACACACAAGCACACACACACACACACACACACACACACACACACACACACACACACACACACACACACACACACATTCATCACACACATTCATCACAAAATGATTTTTATACTGCACAAACTGTATAGTCTATCCCCTAACCCTAAACCTACCCATAACAGAAAACTTTCAGTCACAGTCTCCTCGTAAACCATGTTTACATAGTAATACACATGTCATTATACGCACACACAGACAAAGAGTTCTTTATCACATCTTGTGAAATCTATAATAATCAGACTCTGGGGAGTGGAATTGGTTGCATTTGAGCATCTGATGATTTAGATGTCCATCTGGACACCCCCCCCCCCCCCCTCCCCCCCTCCCCCCCTCCCCTCCCTTCCCTTCCCTTTTTCAAAAGAAAAACCACAACTTTCCATAATTTTGCATTAACTGGAATTCACTCCTTTAAGTGTCATTTGATCTTTCTTATGATGTTGTGTTGGTTTGGTTTTTAATGTATTTTAAGGGGTCATATCATTGATTGCTTATCATTTTTCCAACTTATAATATTAGAAATGTAAGGACTTTTTGTGTAGATTAAAAAAAAGTATAGAAGATTATGGATTAAATAAATAAAGACAAGGCTGTTTCTCAACTCTTGACATCAGCCAATGTTATCATATTTATGAAGTATGACCCTTCACAAAACAGTCTGACACATTTTGAAAAGAAGCCAAGACAAATGGCTTGATCATCATGGGGTAAGTTTTTACCAAATAACTGCTTAGATAAAACATCAGATTACTGGAATTGTTGTCCTGCTTTGGAAAACATTGTCATGGGAAGTAGAGCCAGTGTGTGTTTAAAATCCAAGTATGGTGTTTAAAAGAGAGGAAATGAAGAGAGTTATGAAATGACACTAAAATGAGAATGAGCATATAAATTATCTGATGCAGCTTGCATGAGCAATGAGATGCTTAATCTTAATCTGCAGTACAATAAGGCACATAACAATTGTGGCCTTTTGCCTCTTGTGTGCCTTCAATGCAGGTGCATCCCACTGAGTTTGTGTTTTTATAAAGTCATGGTTTATTGTGACAGCATTAGTTGTGTGTGGGGGGTGGGGTGGGGATGGGGGATTTCTGAAGGATCATATGACACTGAAGACTGGAGTAATGATGATGAAAATTCAGCTTTGACATCACAGGAATAAATTTAATTTTAAAAATAAAATTATTTTTATAATATTTCACAATATTTATACTGTATTTCTGATCAAATAAATACAGCCTTGTTGAGCATGAGACCTCTTTCAAAAAACATGAAAGGAACTTATATATATTGTTAAATATGTATAAATACAACTTCCCATATTTTCTCATGTTACTCAGTTTTCTCAATTCACTCACCTTTGTCATTTTGGGGTCACCGTGATTTTGCCAAGTAAGACATGTTCCTGGATCAACATATTTTGTTGATCCTGGATTAACATTCCTGCCCCAAAATTTAGTCCTAACCCTAACCCTATCCCTACCCCTAAACCTAACCCTACCCAAACTTTTCCCTAAAATCTGAGGGAAATGACAGGTGAATAACACTGATGTTGAAGCACCTCACCCTGGTTTTAAGCCTAAACTTGACATAAACTGTAAACTTGTTCCTCAAATCTGATTGGTTGATTGGAAAGTTGTTCCAGGATCAACAAAGATGTTGATCCAGGAACATGTGGTACTTGGTGAAATCACGTTCACTGTAAAAAAAAAATTACATCCCCAAGTCAAAAATTTCTAGTGACTGATAACATCTAAATTTTTCAATTAGTCTGACGTATTATTTCTCATTGAGCCAATGTTAACAGACTATTGCAACAAGAATTGCACTTGGGCCAATTTAAAAATTTAGATGTGACCAGTCACTAGAAAATTTTGACTTGGAGAGGTTAGAAATTTTTTATAGTGTTCACCGTCATTTTGGACCCTGGATATAAAAGTCAATAGATTTCACTTGGCCCTCTTGATTTATCTGAGCCAGCTGGTTAGAACGGTACATGAAGTGAATTGACAAAACATTGGTAGTAATTGTTTGTCTCTCACATTTAGATAAGAAGATCTTTAGTGAGACATTTTGTACTGGGACATTTTCTGATGCTAATGAAAGCCACAACAGCCTGCATTTAGATGAAAATTAGGCCAAATTGAACATGCTGTGACCAAGACCAAGGTTTGAGTGCAAACTAATCACATTTGTCTGTGTGAGGGAGTGTTCATGTGTGCCACTGTAAAAAAATATTTTCATTATTTGTAATCACAACTTTTTATCTTTTGTCAAATCAACTTATATAATTAATGTGGTTCAGATAACATAATATTTGGAGTTTCTATTGATTAAACCAATCTCCTTCATTGCATTAACTCAATTGTTTAATTTCAATTAACTCAAATTTTTAAGGCAACCAAGTAACTTACTTTTTTAAGTTAAACCAACAATATTTTTTTTTACAGTGTACATTTGTCATCTGCCTCATATTTGTGTGCTACTCAGTGTGCATCATGTTCAAATACGTCTGTGTGTGTCTTTTCTTATCAGTGTTCCTCCTCTCTTCTGGTGCAGCTTGTCACTTCACATGCTTCACATGCTTCCCATGCTGTTGGGAGAGGGAAGAAGTCACCAGGGAGCTATATTTTAGAGCTAAAGGTTGCTGGGACTGTGGTATTCAGCCCACATTTGACTCATTGACCTGCATTACAGAATGTACATGGGTCACGAAATCCGAATCGAAGATACCAAATGAACATAATTCCTAGAGAGGGGAGAACGTGAGCATGTGTGGGCATGAGAGAGATTATTCTCAATGTTCTCAGCATTGAATGTACAAATTCAAACAATGAACAATCTTAAAATCACTTTTTACTCAGAACTTCTACATGGTGTTGTAGAACGAGCACCTGATGCATTGAGCCCTTGTTTGTTATTGTGACAAGTTTAGAAAACTTTGGGATTTCCCATAATATTGCAAGTTTTTTTGTTTTGTTTTTAAATGGAAAAAGTGGTAGGAATATTTTTCTTCATTCCATGGCTGGAATTAAAGGAAAAGTTCACCCAAAAATGAAAATGATCCCATAATTGACTTACCCTTAAGCCATCCAAGGTGCACAATATGACTTTCTTGTTTTATCCGAACACAATCGGAGTTATAATAAATAATAGGCTGGCTCTTCCCAGTAATGGCATTGAATAGTGCCCGAGTTTTTGAAGCTTCAAAAAGCACATCCATCCATCCATCATAAAAAGTAATCCATACAACTCCAGTGGGTTAATAAATGCCTTCTGAAACGAAGCGATGGGTTTAGAAACATATCCATAAATTAAAACTTTATGAACTATGATCACTGGCTTCTGGAAACGGCCGTATGCGCGTTCACAAGTCGAGTTCCGGTGGAATGTAAATCTAAATGTTCCACTGGTTGAGTCAGTTTTCTGTACCCAAGTGCAGTTTATTCCATGATTCAAAATGTGTATAAAACAAAATGATGACTTGGAAGTAAACATGACATAAACAAAGCATGCCGTGGCATGGACATCAATCTCACAAAAGTGGACTACAGAATCCAAGGATTACAAAGCTAGACATGGCAACATGAGGGCTGTACCAGACTATTGATGAACAAATGAGCAACACCTGAACGCAATGAAACAATAGACCAATGAGAACGTAACGCAAATGAAAACAAAAGCACATGGCATGAACACAAAGGAAACGTAGGATTAACATGACATGACAACAAAGAGCCCAACCAAACACCAGCCTTACACTAAAACTGTCCAATCACACAGGACTTCTATATCCAGATAATATGTAGAAAAGCAACAGTTGCTAAAGTATAGTATTGGTCAGTTGCCTTTTTTTTAAAGGTGGCATAGTTCTTTCACTGATTCAATTAATGTTAACACTTTAGAATAATGATCCGTCATTAATAAGTAGGCCTAATGCAGTACAAATGTTAACTAATATGGAAACAAGATTAACTAATCAATAGGACTAAGATAGTTAAGTAATTAGTAATTACTGAATGAGATTAGCCTCATTAATAACTAGGACAAATTATAAAGAATTACCATTTAATTACTAATCACAACATTATCATGTGTCTAAGATGTAATCAATCTTTTTTTCTTTTTTTTTACTTTGAATAGTCATAAAATACTTTACTAATTGCTCAAGTGTTACCTACTGGAGTGAGGTAACACTTGAGTAATTAGTGATGCATTTTATGACCACATTGAGAGTTTTAAAAAAAGGACAGTTGATCACATCTCAGACACATTAATGTTATGATTAGTGATTAATTAGTAAATCTTTCAGATTTGTCATTGTTAGTTATTAGTTCTTAATGTGTCCAATCTCATTCAGTAATAATGTATTACCTAAGGAAATATATCAGTCCTAAATTTGATATTACTGATTAATCTTGTTTCCATATTAGTTAATAGTAGCTGAAGTGTTAATGTATTACTCATTTGTCCTGCGTTACTTCCTGCATAGTTTCATTAATTAATGGCAGACCATTATTCTAAGGTGTTACCCAATTAATTAATACATATTACATACAAAGTAACTTTTTTAAACACCAAAAATAATTCTTCACACAAATGTTTACCTCATTTCAGTTCAGTAAATGCCTGCGATATATTTCAAACCTCTATGAAGATTTCAAGACTCCATGAAACCCTAATGAAAAGCATCACTTCTCGGCAAATTGTTGAAAGGCACTTAGATTTGAAAGCTGTTTGACCTTCAGTCATGTAAAAGAACTCTTAATATGTTTATATGCAGTGTTTATTTGCCATACATGTACTCAAACAAAAGCTGCTGGGTCTCTGCAGTTATGATCCGCTAAGAGGCTGAAGCTCCCATAACCCTGATGTATTCACAAATGCTCTCTGATGTCTTTATGAAAATAAGCATCTGAGGCAGGTGTTGTTAATGATTGCAGTTCACTTTGTTTAGCTGGGTCATCTGATTTGAATTCAGAATGAGGGCTTTTCAAATGATCATGACTGTTTTGAAATAAAATGCATTTTATAGGTTGTAAGATTTTAATATTGTAAGGGCCACAAGTGTATAATATATATTAAAATTATAATAGCCTAATACAAAAAGCTAATTACTGTTTTGTGGACGTTAAGAAATATTTATGGGTGGTATATTTTCTTAGTTTACTAACTATTGGCAGCTAAATCTGGATCCTGGTTATTAATATCACACTGTCTATATCTATAAATATCTGAGGCAGGTGGTTAGAAGGCTACATATATGACACCCATAAAAAGCCTCTGTAGGTCAAGGTTTTGCGACCCCAGATCTACAAATGAGGTAGAGAAACAATTTACAATGTGTCAAGCAAACCGGATCCCGCAACATGTCCGTTAATACAGTTTATCATGACAGGTAGCGGCAAACAACAAAGGTACTCACAAGAATTTACAAACTATTCAGAGATCAAACTACACTTTGGCAACCATTATACAGTATGTCATCAGCATGACAGCTATGTTGTTTTACAACAATAAACAAAGACTGCCAACATAATAGCTCATTTTGACAGGCTAGCGGGACACATTAATTTCAGACATCCATAAAGGGGCATCTGTGTGGGGGCTGAAGGAAAATATTATATTGGAAGAATTTATAGCTTGACCTCTCAAACCAAAAACCAGGTTACTTCTAACACGCTTTCGTACAGGTCTGTTTGGATGTGTGTTATGTAAGAGCTCACAAAGGGTGTATTTTACATTTTAGCATGCATAAAATGAGTACTGGTTTCCAGTGGACTGTTTAATATATAGAATGACAAGATGGAAGAGAAAGGAACAGTATGTAAACATGCAAAATGTAATCAATAGGAAAAATGAGGGAAAACACCTGCAGGCATTTCCTACTAATACACTCCATACGTTCCTGAATATGTATACTTTTAAAGCCATTAGTGTTAACAGTAATTCATCTGCTGGATATAAAATATGACCATATATGATATTGTGAGATGTATATTGTTTTATGCAATGTAATCTAATGGCCGGTGCAGTATAAATATGAAGAACAGTATGCGTTTCTGTGACACTTCACAGATAAGGTGATTTGAGAGTGTTTGAGAGAGATAACACAAAACAGAAGGCACTCATAACTCCCTCATACTGTAGGTGTGTGTGTGTGTGTGTGTGTGTGTGTGTGTGTGTGTGTGTGTGTGTGTGTATGTGTGTGTGTGTGTGTGTGTGTGTAAAAATCCAGCGATAAAAGTGTGTTGGGTGTAGAGGAAAGCATTCCTGCTCTGCTGTCGGAACTGAATCTGTGAGTTTCCCAGGAGTACCTCTGCCTCTGTATTTTATTGTCAGTTTGTCAGTCACTTTTAGCCAAACACTATTCTCTTATTTTGCATTTGTCTGTTAAAACTGCCCTGTGTTATTATATTGTGTGTTAGTATGTGTACGGAGAAAACAAATAAAGAGGGAGGGAGGGAGGTGTTGTAATGGAATGTCAATTTTCCTCTTTCTCTCACTCTCATTGTTTGTGCTTCGCAGAGGGAACACTCATTAAAGAAATTATGGCTTAAATTATGCCTGTCATCTCTAGTTTTTATGTGTGCTTTTAACACAAGCTTTAGTAGAACAAGTCTTGACAGTTGCCAAGTATTCTCCCTTGGGCAAACCAAAAACAACACAGTAACCAGAAACTCAAACCCAGGAGAGAATGTGTATGTATTGTGCTGGTCATTCGGTTTGCACTGCATATGTGTGTGTCTGTGTAAAGAGCAAAGGTGGTCGTTGAGGGACTGTAATTGTTAAAGACTTCAAACACATTACTGGAGATTAAGAGGACATCAACAACAAACAGGCTGCCAAGCTAAATTTAGCTTAAAGAGACATGAATGATGCACTGAGTAACTTTCTAAAGAAGCTGCTTGTCAAGTTGTTATGTTGATGTTTTCCAGAGAAACCCAGAGATTTTGTCGAGTAAAAGCCGTTTGAGGACTTTGAACATCACCTCCAGGCATCACCTCCATTAATAAAAAACAACAACTTGTGGAGCACACTGGAGCAAATGTTTATCGTTAACATTCATGTTGCCAATATGCACATTTAACATATACATATCAGTACTCTAAAGCAAAATGGCTTACTAAAAAGAATCAAGTTAATGTGTCATTTTTTCCGATTAAAATACTTCCTCCTCCAGTTTAATATGCCATATTGCAAGTTTTTAATTTTGTTGGTGATACAAGTGCTGCAGAAATTGTACATTAAAGTTGTAAAATATTGAAACATAAACAGCATAATTTAAATAATTGCTGTAAATTTACTGAACTTCAGATTTCTATTTGCACATATATTTTTATGTGAATTTTGGAGAGTGTGACCCTGGACATTTGCAACAAAGTCTATTGTGCAGATATAAATAGGCCTAATCGAATTTAACCAACTGTCAGTTAACTCTCTCTGTACCTTTATAAAACTCTCTCTCTTATCTCATATGGGCTATTCTCCCTTCAAATTGCCATATATAGGACTAACACAGGGCAGTTGAGACAGTCCTATCTCTAACGGGATTGTTGCCAGGAATTGCACTCTGGCTACTGTCTATATTGCTATTATACAATGCTGAGTGATGAAATCACAAGACTACTGTATCACTAGCACTGCTGTCTCTAAACCACTCTAGGTTATTAGTTTATTCATATCCATTCAATGAAAAAAAAAAATAATTTTTATAAAGCTATATAATCTCTGAACTGACTGCATGCCTTTATAAGGCACTTCGGAAAGTTACTGTACCATGTTGTTCTTTGTGTGTTTGAGTGTGTGCGGTACAGCACGTGTGGACTTGTTACCATTTCACCCGCTGGCAACACGCTCTTATCTAAATATACTGAAGAGAGAGTGACAAAGACATAAACTTTACTGATGCAAGCAAACCACAATCAGCATCCAACATACCTCTCTCTTCTCTGCCTCTTCTCTTTCACTTTCTTACCCTCTCCAGCTCTCTTTTCTTTCTTTCTTTCTTTCTTTCTTTCTTTCTTTCTTTCTTTCTTTCTTTCTTTCTTTCTTTCTTTCTTTCTTATTTGAGCTCACCTACTGACTGCTTGTCTTGATGCTAACATGTTGTCAGAAGTGTCAAGCACATTCAAATGTGCACCTTTAGATTTTTGAACCTCTAAAACATCTAGATTTACACAAATATTATTGGTAAAACAAAAACAAAAAACGTTTGTCATTCATATCTATTGGTCTGTCCAGATGAGGTGGACCTTCTGCAGATCATTTGATTTAAACTGAAAATGTTGCTACACTCAAGTCAGTATGTCAATAAGCAAGAAGATAATGGTGAAAAAAAAAATTCACTGTACAAGACGGCTGTAAAAGATTGTCTATATACTTTTAATTTTAGTTTATTTCATACACATGCTGTGTATTCACAGTTTAAAAAAGCTAGTACTAAAAGTATTACTGATCTTTTTAGTCATTACAAAAACTCACTGCTTTTTATATTATTATTTTTATTGTCGTAATGAATAATTTGCATGTTGGTTTGCACTTGATTTGTTGCTGCTGTACTTGCGAATAGTATCCAGTAAATTTCCATTCAGTGAAACTGGAACTTTCCTAGTTACTGATCAAATTACTGCTTACGTAACGTGTGTGTGTGTGTGTGTGCGTGTGTACATGTATGTGTGTGTGTGTGTGTGTGTGTGTGTGTGTGTGTGTGTGTGTGTGCGTGTGTGAATTTGTGAATCATTATTGTAAAATAAGCCCAGAGAAACATTAAGAGCTAATATTAAGAGCAATTTATTTATTGTGTCTAGTCTTCATATGAAAAACACTACTCTAAAATGATTTTTTTAACTCATTGATTGATTAATCCAGGAATGATTACATTCTTTCTTTCTCCAAGAAAGAAACTATTCACAAAGAGCAATTCATTTAATAGGATGAGGTCATATTTCCAAAAGCACATGGTCTTTCGATGATTGTAAAGATGATAAAATAGAGTTTATTACTTTATTCTCATATTCGACTATATGACCTAACCTTTTCCTTTAAGTGGTAACCACATAAAATAGCAGGTCAGTGTATGCCACTGAATGTGAGGACAAATGTTATCCTCCATCTGTCTGAACACGACCTCATATCCTGTTCAGCACAGGTGAGCTTCCCACTGCCCTGATGTGAGCTAAAGCTCTTTTCCTGCTTGTACTTGTCATTTTCTCTGCAATATCTGCTTTACTATTTTCAATTCAATCAGGAAACATGTCTGAGGAGCAAACAAGAAAAAGAACTATAGCTCTCTTCACTAACCATTAACAGTGATATAAAAAAAAAATTACAGGATATCGGAGGCGACAATCCAACCAAACGGTCTGGATTTTATTGCTTCCTCATGTTGTAAAAGGCTGCCAACTTCTTAGCTGTTATCGAACTTGTTCTGAGACAGTAAGTGATGATTTGAGAGGAGTTATGAAAACAGTGAAAAAAGAGTTTAATTTGGTTCCTCTGTGACTGGACATCTGTTTTTTCTCTATCATCAGTTTTCTGTCACATAGAAAACACACAAACCCCCAAATTTACTTTGGACTGCAAACATATTACTCACACGGTGATTATACATTACACTGTTGCCACTGCTGTCATGACAACAATGTCTTTGCAGAGAGATATCACTTAATATTTCTGTCTAGGTATTTTTTACTAAGACGTTTGGCTTGTGAAGGCCAAATTTTGTGGGGGAAAAAACATAACAAAAATGACTTGTAAGGACATTTGAAGTGGTCCCTGTCTGAAAGGCTTATTAACCAGCCAAATCATGTTTCATTGTAAATCTAATAATATCAACAGGTCAGGGTTTGAGTCAGGGATTCCCAAATCTTTTTGTAAATCTTTAACCCTTAACCCATATCTTGGGTCTTTAGTGACCCGGGACGTCATTCGCTACCCTCCTCCTTATTCATTTTTTTTAAAGTTAGACATCAACTTTCTTAGTATTCCTCAGTCAATTCATTATGGACAATAGAACAAGAATGAAATTATACAAGAATGCCTGTTTTCTGTATAGGGTCACTAACAACTTGAGGTGTGTAAGAATGCAAGCATTTTTTTCTGCACAACAATAATTTAATCTTTAATGACTGAATAAGTCCAATTCACATTTATTCAACAAGTTGGCAATATCTGATACACAATGATGAAGTGAAGTTTCACTCATAGTTACTGCAGGTAGAAAACAAAAGAATAGGAAGTATCATCAGCAAAACTTGAAATGGCTCAGCGATTTACTGCAGAGCAAGTACTGAACGCAATCAGATATTAGTGCCATAGTCACTTGATGGTGGATCTGGTGAAGAAGCTGTCAGCGATCAAAATATTGATTTTGAAGCTGTTGAAAATGATTGTTTTGAGAATATGGGCCAATTCTGTCAGGACCACTATCGTCAAATATGATTGACAATTAGCATACAGTTAGGATTGGTGGTATGGTTCTGTTCTGGGCAAGAACTCCCTGCGCATCCATGCAGCCTAGCATGGATAAGAGCAGCAATAACCCCCCTTAGGGTAAACAGAACAGAACCAACATTAATGTGTTGCAGATATCATTAATTCAAGATTTTAAAGTACAACATAATTCGAGAATTTATTCTGATTCAAGGGGAATCAGAATGCCAAATCCTGACTGGACGAGAGGAGGAGCTGGGGATGGAGGAGGGTAATTAGCTCCTAAGAAACGCGATAGCTGCTCATAACACTGAAGGAGCTTATATATGTATACAGTGATAGGCGTCATATTCCTAGACGTGGATCAGCTGAGAGTCAGCTGATGTGAGCTTGACTAACGTGACCTGCCAGAACTGACGTTACGCTTAATATTTACTAACAGCTTGCGCCAGCGCAAACCTTCTTTTGGTGTTAAAAAATTACTGTCAGGATTTACTAAAGACACGCTGTGAAAAATTAGCACTGAAAAGGCGTGGACAGTTTTTTTTGCGGCTGACCTTATTGCATATGCATTTGTAGAAGTTTCCCATTCAGGTGCAAAATTTATGGGAGGAGAGTATTTAAATGAATCACGCAACGCTGTAAACCCTAACGCTCAAAATAATTAATTGGTTTGAGTAGGACAAACTTAAATTAAACTAATTAGTTCAGTCAAATTAACTTTTATGAGTATTTAGCATTTAGCTAAATATTTAGTATTTAGTATTTAGCTTTCTTTTTCTTTCAAGTTCACAGAACTGATATATTTTAAGTAAACTGAACTGTTTCATTGTTTTGAGTTTCATGAAATTATTTCTTAACTTAAGTTTAACGGAAATGGCTGGGATGTCTATTTCCCAGCATGCTTTGCCTTTAATCTTTTCAGATGAAGGGAGAGTAAATGCTAAAATTAAGTGTAATATAATGTTGTTGTTTTTTGTGCAAGATTAATGTTAAGTGGGAGATTTAGTAGTGATTAATGTTTTGTTATGCTAATTTAGAAGAATTTCTGTTAATGTTGGTTTTAGGATAGTTAGCATCATGGTGACAAGTGGTGCATGCAGCTTGATTTGAGAGCAAATAAAATCTTTATAATGCTGCACTCATACAGCAAGTGCTACTATATAACATACTATTGTTAACATGTTAACAAACTAGTATGTTTGCAAACTAGATTTTTAAAGATAGCTAATTTAATACTAATAAAAGTGTTCACATTGAGATTACATGAAAGTTTTAAGTTAAATGTATGAATTAGTGTACTCAAATATTTCAAGTTAAGAGCAATTAAAATGTATATAAAAATATGCCAGTTCTGCTTACTTAAACTTTGAATTTCTTAAATTAAAAAATTTGAGGCAACTGATTGCCTTACATTTTTTGAGTTTTGCCAACTTATTCGGGTTTACAGTGAAGGTGATTTACTAAGGTTTGTGCTCGTCAATGTAGGCCTACTGGTGTTTGCGCCATTATTAAACGCCCAAAAAAGCACGTCTTAAACCAGACTCTACCTGAAAATAATCTGACTGCGTTCTTTAATTTGCGCGTTGTCAGTAGATCACGCGCAGAACTTTCCACTCCCATCGGTGCTGTTTTGGAATTGCGTTCTTCTCACACTAGTTTGCCCTGTTTAGTAAACCTGCCCCTATGTTTGAGATGGTGAATATGAGCCAGATGCTGAATGTACTGGGAAATGAGCTCTGACTAGGACAGTGATGATTGTATAAAACATCTGCTCAAACTGAACCTTTCCAAGCTCTAAAAGGTAACAAAATATGCTTCATATTATTCTTCCGTAATTGTTACTCTAATATCAGGATAGTTTGTGACAGGTAGAGATCCATCCGTGTTAGACATAGATCCGGTTCACTAAAGACCCGAATATATAATAAAAATTGGCGAAACAGTAATGTATTTAAGGGTCAGTGTAAAATATTTTCTTGAAGTATCCCCCCTGAAGTTATTATTCCAATAATTTAACAACAAATTTGCTTGTTCATGATTTTTTTTTGTGTAATATTTAAATAACTTTCCCTCCATCTTGCAATGACATCTCTCCTCTGATGACGTGTTTACTGGTGTGGCGGCAGGACAACCTGTCACATGAGATCACAGAAATAGCAAACCCCAATGATCCAATCAGTTTCATGAACAAACTCAAGTCCCGCCCTACATTATATGCTGACTTTAATATAGGGAAGTCTCCTAAGGGAGAATAATGTTGCTTGTATTGTTTTCAAAAAATGCTAAATGTTTTCTGTTAGGGCATTTATAACTGGCTGTATATAAAATAGTATATAAAAACAGTATTAGTATGCCCCTATTTAGATAAGTATGTGTTTGAGTGGCGTTTTTTTTTTTTCAGTAGCATTTGTCTGGCCCATGTAGGAGTCAGCTATTTGCTGATTGAGACAGACAACTTCCTGTTAACACAGCCCATTTCCTGTACGCAAGACAGGGTGAAGTATTCAGCCAATGAGAACACCGAAACAACATCTATTCTAGTTCATCTAGGCTAGTGCTGCTAAGCATGTGTATCAACAAGCAAGCTTCGGGCTATATTTCAGCATCACAGGGCATGAGAAAAGACTGAAAGTCACAAAGATGGCATAAATATGTAATAGAACAAATGATCTCAGGAGAGAAATATTAAGGTTACACAAAATGTAAGTTGACATCTAATGTTTAATTACCTTAATATTGAAAATATTAACTATACTTACAAATACAAAATGCTCCAGAAAGGTCATAAATGTTTTTGCATCAGGAATTAAGTTTTTCCTCTTTTGCGTCATCAGTAATCTAACCCTTCCTCCCTATTCAGCTCATAATCCTGCAATGAATCGTAGAGTAACAAAGAGTGAATCCATAATTTACTTCTTGTGTCCTCAAATATGTAAAAATTACAATACAATCATTATATTGTCAAACCCTTGAAGTCATTTGAACGGCCTGCAATACAAATCTGGAAGAAAATACAAATCTGTGTTTATGCCAGTTGACACGCTTAGTCTTTGAGTTTGTGATCAGCATCTTGTAACATTGAGAAAGGTTGTGTTTCTCACAAAGAAGTTAAAGTTGAGAATTAGATAGAGATCTCATATGTATTTCCTGTCACACATATAGGATCTGTCAAAAGAAGCTGATGATTTATAATTTTTTAATTTTCAAGGTTCAGCCAACTTGACCCACATGTCGTTCCATCCTTCTTCCATGGACTACAAAATGAGTCACATGGCTTTTTTCTATACAGTGAAACTGAATGTTATGTCAAGCTCCCAAAAAAGACATAAAGGTGTTATTACAGTGATACATACAACTTCCGTACACTATATGCGCAATACCACACTGATAAAAAAGTGGTGTAGAAACAATTTTCACTCAGAAGTAAAGCTAATTTCACAAATAAAGATATCTTTAATGAAATCTGAAAGATTTCTCAATGAGAAATTTTAATGTAGAAAAAAATTAAAAACTATTTTCTTGTAAATGTCCTCCAATAATCTTTGTATCTCCAATAATATTTTTTTTTATTATTATTATTTTTTTTTTTTTTTTACAGTACATTTTGGAGCCAGCACAATGGCTGGTCAGCATTTCCTTTCAGTATATGGAAAAATGCAGCATCAAAATTCTGCTAAACTATGTGTTACGCAAAAAGGTAACACTTTACAATAAGGTTCATTAGTTAACTACATTAGTTAACATTAACTAATAATGATCTGCACTTATACAGCATTTGTTCATCTTTGTTAATGTTAATTTCAACATTTACTAATACTTTATTAAAATCTTGTTAACATTAGTAAATGCACTGTGAACTAACATGAACAAACAATGAACAGCTTTATTTTTATTAACTAACATTAACAAAGATTAACAAAAACAGTAATAAATGTATTGCACATTGTTAGTTCATGTTAGTTAATACATTAACTAATGTTTAATAAATGAACCTTATTGTAAAGTGTTACCCGCAAAAAAAAGGAAACCATATTTTTAAAAAGAGGATGAGAAAATAACA
Organism: Abramis brama; assembly: GCF_963993115.1. Taxonomy (NCBI): domain Eukaryota; kingdom Metazoa; phylum Chordata; class Actinopteri; order Cypriniformes; family Leuciscidae; genus Abramis; species Abramis brama. Next base: position 22,649,440 of record NC_139967.1, on the reverse strand, counting down.
GCTTTTACATTTTTTAAAATGAACTAGTCCTTCAAATTGATTTTACTTTAAAAACCTGATTTGACTGTAATTTCATTTCATGTATTTTCATGTACTTTAAATGACCAACTTTTTTTTTATCCCTGATTCATTAGTCGAATTCTTCTTATTGAGGAGGAATAGTTTGATATAGTCATGGATATGCAAAAATGGTTTCTATACCAGAGACTCTTCACCTCAGCTCAATGTCTGACTGGCATATCTTTAAGATATAGCTTTTGGCATTAAAGTCATGTTCAGCATCCATGACACATTTGATAATAACAGGTGCCTATTTCCTTCTATAGTTTGCTAAAACACCAATGGAGCATGATTCAGCATAGGATGTGTACACATTTAATATATACCGGTAATATACACCTAAAATATGAATATGTAGATTTGAGTTCCCTATTAAATTCCTGTATATGGATGTTCAGTGAACAGAGATTGAACAAGAATGTGTCTGACTTGTGTGACTCAGTAAGTGACATGTTTTTAAGGGTAAACTACAATGCAGGATTTTCTTTATAGTGATGTTGTAGAGTAGCTACCAATGTTTGGTGTATCAAATCAAATCAAATCAAGTATATTTGTATAGCGCTTTTCACAATACAGATTGTATCAAAGCAGCTTCACAGTATTAAAATAAAATAATACAACAAAGTTTGTTTCTAGTGGAATTTATTGATTGATAGAATAAAATTAAATATCCCCAAAATATCCCCAACTGAGCAAGCCAAAGGCAACAGTGGCAAGGAACCGAAAAACTCCATCAAGTGACCTAATGGTGTCCTAAAACTCCATCAGGTGACCTAATGGAGAAAAAAAAAAACCTTGGGAGAACTCAGGCTCAGTCGGGGGCCAGTTCTCCTCTGGCATTTATGAACTAGAGGCCGGATTGTAGTTTGAAACTGTGAGATTAACAATATTATATGAATGCCTGGCTGAAAAGATGCGTCTTTAATCTAGTTTTAAACTGGGAGAGTGAGTCCGAGCAACGAACAGTATCAGGAAGGCTATTCCAGAGTTTTGGAGCCAAATGTGAAAATGCTCTCCCTCCTTTGGTGGATCTGGATATCCTAGGTATGGCCAAAAGCCTTGAATTTATTGATCTTAAAGAGCGCGATGGATTATAGGGTGATAGAAGATCCGTTAAATAGACTGGAGCTAAGCCGTTTAGGGCTTTATAAGTCAGTAGCAATACCTTGTAATTAATACGGAACTTTATAGGTAACCAATGTAGTGATGATAAAATCGGTGTTATATGATCATATTTTCTTGATCTAGTAAGAACTCTAGCGGCTGCATTTTGGACTAACTGTAGCTTGTTTATTGAGGATGCAGGACAACCGGCTAATAAAGCATTACAGTAATCTAGTCTCGAGGTCATGAATGCATGAACTAACTTTTCTGCATCAGAAACTGATAGCATATTACGTAGCTTAGCAATGTTTCTAAGGTGGAAAAAGGCTGTTTTTGTAACATACGAAATATGATTTTCAAAAGACAGGTTACAATCGAGTATAACACCCAGGTCTTTTACTGTAGAGGATAAAGTAACAGGACATCCTACGATGTCAAAGTTGTATTGTGAGAGGTTCTGTGGGCGGTTTTTTGAACCGATAAGTATTACCTCTGTCTTGTCTGGATTTAATAATAGAAAATTACGCGTCATCCAATCTTTTATATCTTTAACACACTCTGTCAATTTGGATAATTTAGCGTTTTCATCCGGCCGTGATGAAATATATATTTGAGTGTCATCAGCATAACAATGGAAACTAATTCCATGTTTCCTTATAATATTTCCAAGTGGCAGCATATATATTGAGAATAATAGAGGGCCCAACACAGATCCCTGCGGCACTCCATAGTTTACTGGAATTATGATCGATTTTTCTCCATTTAAATAGACAAAATGGTAGCGGTCTGATAAGTATGATCTAAACCAGCTTAATGCTTGTCCTTGAACACCAGTATAATTTTGTAGTCGATCTAAGAGTATTGTATGATCTATAGTATCGAACGCAGCACTTAGATCAAGTAAAACTAGTATTGAGAAACAGCCTTGGTCAGAAGCTAAAAGTAAATCATTTGTGATTTTAACGAGCGCAGTTTCAGTGCTATGATGCGGCCTGAATCCTGACTGAAACTTTTCATAGATATCATTTTCTTGCAAGAAAGAGCCCAGTTGAGCGGACACAACTTTTTCTAGTATTTTAGACATAAAAGGTAGATTTGAAATGGGTCTATAATTTGCTAGATTATGCGGGTCTAATTGTGGTTTCTTAATGAGAGGTTTTATCACTGCCAGTTTAAATGTTCTTGGAACATGACCTAAAGATAAAGACGAGTTAATAATATTGAGGAGAGGCTCTTCTACTACAGGTAACACTTCTTTCAGTAGTTTAGTTGGTATAGGATCTAATAAACATGTTGTTGTTTTAGATGAAGTGATAAGTTTATTTAACTCTTTTTGTTCTATAGTTGTAAAGCACTGTAATTGTTCTTGCGGGGGGAAAATTGAGGCTGAATTATAAGGTGCGATTGAGGATTGAACGTTTACAATTGTGGTTCTGATGTTTTCTATTTTCTCAGTGAAGAAGTTCATGAAATCATTACTACTAAACTGTAACGGGATATTTTGTTCGGGTGACGTCTGTTTATTTGTTAGTCTAGCCACGGTGTTAAATAAAAACCTAGGATTGTTTTGGTTGTTTTCTATTAGTTTGCGGAGATGCTCAGCCCTGGCCGCTTTTAGGGCCTTTTTATAACGTGACATACTGTCTTTCCATGCGATTCTAAAGACCTCTAAATTAGTTTGTTTCCATTTACGCTCTAAATTACGGGTTTCTCTCTTTAGAACATGCGTAGTATTATTGTACCATGGTGCTTTAATTTTCTCTGTGACCTTTTTTAATCTAACGGGTGCAACAACATCCAATGTTCTAGAGAGAATGGTGCTCATAGTGCTAGTTAGTTCTTCTAGTTCATCTGTTTGTTTGGGTTCAGGCAGCAGCTGAGACAGATCAGACAAGCAACTCGAGAAATTATCTATGGTGGATGGAAGGATTGTTCTGCCTGGTCGAAAACGCGGCGCCGCATGACATATTACAGCAGTACGTAATATGCAAGTTACCAAGTAATGGTCAGTGACATCATCACTTTGTGGAATGATATCTATATCGGTTGGATCGGTTCCATATGATATAATTAAATCGAGTGTGTGATTAAGACGATGAGTTGGTCCGGTGACGTTTTGTTTGACCCCAAAGGAATTTAATAAATCTATAAACGCAGCCCCTAACGCATCATTTGGATTATCTATGTGTATGTTAAAATCTCCAACAATTAATGCTTTATCTACATTGACCAATAGATCTGAGAGAAAATCTGCAAACTCTTTTAGGAAATCAGCGTAAGGCCCAGGCGGTCTATATACGGTAGCCAAGGCTAGAGATAATATGGATTTTTTTCTAACATCTAAGAGCGTAACATTTAGTACAAGTATTTCAAACGAAATAAACTTATAACCCGTTTTCTGAGTAACATTGAGAATATCTCTATAGACCGCTGCAACACCGCCGCCACGACCAATCAGACGGGGTTCGTGCTTATAGGAGTATCCTGATGGAGTAGACTCATTTAGACCGAAATAATCATTAGGTTTAAGCCAAGTTTCAGTAAGGCAAAGGACATCGAAGCTATTATCCGTGACTATTTCATTTACAATAACTGCCTTAGGTGTGAGTGATCTAATGTTTAGAAGACCTAGCTTTAGAAATTGTTTTTGTTTACTAATAGCAACATTTTCTGGTTTAATAACAATTAGATTTTTTCTAGATCCTGCAGTAGATTTATTATTTGATCTCACTAAACGAGGAATAGACACAGTTTCTATGCAATGTTCTACACTATTTATATCAGTTAATTTGGTGCAGCAGAGACTATGATTTGAACTTTTGGTTACTAGTCAAAAGGTATTTAACATTTTGGAGATGTTATCTGACAGAAGATCCGATCCGAATCTGCTTGGGTGTAAGCCATCGGCACGGTAAAGCCTAGGACGCTCCCAAAACAGATTCCAATTATTTACAAAGAGCAGTTTCTGCTCATTGCACCATGACATTAACCATTCATTTAGCGCGAATAATCTACTAAACTTTTCATGACCTAGTCGGTACGTGGGAAGCGGTCCTGACACAATGATCGTTATATCAGGCGATGTGCTGCGTACCGTATCGATCAGATTCCTGAAGTCTTTCTTCAGAACCTCTGTCTGGCGCAGCCTGATGTCGGCCCCTCCCGCGTGCAGGACCACAGTTCCGACGCGCTCGTTCAGAATCTCGGGAACGTGAGCAGCGATTTCAGAAACACGAGCACCAGGAAAGCAGTGACTATGCACCTTACTTTTATTTAACGTAGCTTGTACGTGTCGAACGATGGAATCACCGATGATTACAGCATCGCGTTCTGTTTCGCGAAGAGGGGAGAAGCGGTTTTGTGTGGATATCTCGAAAACCGGGAGGGTCGGAGAGAGTTTTCTTGGTCTAGACCTGACTCGCGTCTTCCGCTGCGGAAATATCCAGGCTTCGTGGTGGCATGTTGGAGCCGGCGTAAACGAGACCATGGCTGATCGCGGCCTCGACGCTCGTGACCGATGCTGAGTAACGCACGGAGTAGACGAGGTCGGAGTCAGCGGGTTAGTAACGTTGATCACTGATTTGTGTGCATCGGCGCGTGATGTTTCAAGAGCTAACCGCCGGTCTATCAGCTCGGCTTTTCTCACTAAAAGGTCGTGGATCTGTTTCTCAACAGCTTCCAGCTCAGACTGCAACGCGTGTAGCTCAAATGTGTCCTCACCTGCACCAAAAGGTAGACTACTTACATCTGATATATTCGCCATTTTAACAGATGGACAGTAAGTTAAGTTAGCAACGACGCTACCAGTGATGCTATCAATATTAATACTAATTTATGACTGAAGTCTTAATCCGTCTTTTTAGTGGTACAGGTGTAGAGTAGACGCACGATAGGCGAAAAAAAATGTTTGTTTGTAAGTGAGTGTGGAGAAGACGCGTTCAGCCGTGATCCACAGGAGTAACCTATAAGAGTATCCGACGTTGGATCACTAATAGGCTTGAGACGCGTCTGCTCAACAGTCCGCGTTGTAACTATGAGGTGAGGAAAAATAGAAAATGTTCGTTGTAAGTGAGTTTAAAGAGAAATCAAGAATTATAAATCAATCGATGGAGCTCCAAAGACAACAACGCGTTCAGACGCGACGCATGCGCATGCGTGTAAAAGGAAATGTTTTAGCAGCAGGCTAAACCTGTGTAAACCTTCAGAGCTACAAATGAAAGATGCTCTTTTTCCTTTTAATGAGAGCTAACGAAAGATATGGTCCATTATGAGAGTTAATTCAAACCCTGTTTATTTCTGAGGCTCATGGGCAGAAACACGTACGCTTAATAGCCTCTCTGAACTGCATAAATATTAACAAGGAAGTGCAGGCAATTAATGGGTGCACATTCAGGAAACATCTTGATGGTTAAATATTAAACCTGAAATGTGTCCAATGCACTGAGGGAACTCTCTTGAATATTTTGTACTGACATTTTGTATTTGACATAAAGATAATTCATTCTTCTCACAGTTCTTAAACAGAAACTCTGGTCCAGCTACAAAAAACACAAGTTTTATCAATGTATTGATATAATACAAGATGAATCAACATAGAAGTCAACATTCTGTTTCCTTGATGCCGTGAAGCCTATACAAATATAATGGTCAAAGAATGTAGGGGAAAAGTTAAATCCACTCCATAAGTCTTAGTAAAAGATTCTTTGCCTCAGATTAATTTTTGAGGCACACATAAATTCTAGTCGCTTTTTTGTGGACATAGATCATTAAATGTGAATTCTCTTAAACCTTTAATGTGATAAAGCAACAACATTTGGGGGGAAAATTCAATTGTGAATCTCAGTTGTACCCCAGGAGTTCAGTGACAGAACAATGTAGATTCATTTAAGATTTAAAGAGCTAATTATTTGAACTGTGCTATAAAAAAATATATATAAAAACACACAGATGGTGGAAACTACAGTAGTATCCCCATAGTCATCACAGATGACCATTTTGAGCAATTAACAGAGTTTTAGACAAGATTAATTTGTGCTGTCTGATTTTTCTTCTTCATAGGCAAAATCTTTTAAATCATTTAGTTCTGAACATATCAGTAAGCAAAAGCACCGATTTAAAATGACTTGAGAATCCGTTTAAAATGGCGTATAAGATTAATAACGCTCTGGAAAGTATGTGTTCTGAGTTCATGGAAAATACAACAAACAATGAATCTTAACAAAATTAGTGGGAAAACAAACAGCATATTCAGAGGTTAGACTTCCTCTATTGAATGGCCTGTGAATTTGTACAATACATGTGTACCTATGGGATTTTGTTGGTATGTGTCCCAGACTAAGGGATTTTGAGAATTTGCTTGTCATGTGCTTGGAAGCTTCGTTCACATTGAAGAAACCCTGGAGGTCTTTGATCCAAAGTGTGGGAGATGTCATGGGTCACAAATTACATAATTCTGTTAGTGTGGTCTTTCTTTGTATGACTTTGTACTTGTTTAAAGCCTTAAAGAAGCTTAAAATAATGCTTTGTTTGGAACAGGCAACGCACGTTCTTGACTGCATTTTAAGCACTTCCATGTGAGTGCTTAAGGTAAATGTCAAAGTACATTCATACACTCTATTCAGCTATTTCAAAACTATGTTTGGACTAAATGGCAACTTTGATAGCAGTCCAACGCATTGCGGATGACCTGCCAGCCTTTGCCAGATATCATGTCATCTGGGAATATTGCTATTCTTCAAAAGCTCTTTATCAACCACTGACATTTGGCCCAGGGAACAGATATGGAAAACAACTCACTGATGACCTGAACTTAGACCTCAGAAAAATCATTCATCAGGAAGGAATGACCTTTTGAAACATGCAAATGAGATTTCTCTTCAAAACGTTGTTTGGACGCCATATTTTAGAGATTCTGCTGATATAAAGATTCTTTGTTTTTGATTACGTAATAGTTTCTTAATGTCATTGTATTTTAATTTATGATTTCATTAATATTTACAATGATCAAGATAGCACATCTGCTTAAAGCAGCGCTATGCAGTTTTGGCAATTTCTTCGCTGTTTCCCAGGTGTTTCTAATTAGCCACACCCCCTTGTTATCTTGTTTAGCTTGTTTTATTGCCCTTGTGTTTCACTTGTTACTTGGTCAGTTGTTCTGTAACAAAGCTGAAAAATGCAGGCGAAGATGAGGATCTAAATGCAGGGTGATTTAATAAAGTAACACAAAACAGGGAACACAGAATTCGAAGAACAAAGGAACAAAACCAGGGGAATCACAGAGGCAACCATTACACGTACAACAACTGACAAAGTAACAAGTGAAACACAAGGGCAATAAATACACAGGGACAAACAAGCTAAACAAGATAACAAGGGGGTGTGGCTAATTAGAAACACCTGGGAAGACTAATAAACAAGAAAAACTACAAAGGACTACAAAACATGGCACAGAACGGGAAATAACAAAAGTCCACGGGGAACACAAGACAGGAATCATGACACCTATACTTTTTTTCTACAGTATGTGCACATTAAATTGACATAATTTGGTGTAATATACTGCACAACAAATATGGTCTTGGAAATCTAAATTCATTTTATTTAATGGGATCCGGCTGTGCTAAATGATGCTTTTCTGTGAAAAACCTCCACAGCCTGCCAACAAGTATTCCATGATCTTTCATTATAACACATCAAATGAACGGCTGGGAATGCAACAGTCTGTTGAGCCTTACCATGGTAGTTCCTATTTAAACTAATTTGAACTAAACTGAAGTTGGTAAAGAATCATCTGGATAAATATATTGTAGTTTATATTTTGTGATAATTAGTAGTTGGAACACACAATAAATCTGGCTGACAGTAATGATTAATGAGTAGGTTTGAGAAAGGAGGGAATGAGTGATGATTAAATCTAATTGTTGAGTGTCTGCAGATTTAAGCTAATAGTGAATGATTCTTTTATGGAATATAAGAATATTTTTCCTCCTTTTATATTGTGAATAAATATGTACAAACAACACACTTTGGTTTGAAATGTAAAAAAAAATCATGTATAGCTCATGTTTACTGTATACAGGGTAAAAATAAATGCATTCATAAAATTCATAATATTACTTTAAATGTAAAGGCTTAAAACATCAAAGCTCTAACTTTAGAGAGTGTATGGTCTCTCAACCTCTCTCTCTCTCTCTCTGTCTCTCTCTCTGTGTGTGTGTGTGTGTGTGTGTGTGTGTGTGTGTGTGTGTGTGTGTGTACACTTCCCAGTGCCATCTGCAGTAGCTCACGTCAGAGCAAATGCGTCAACGGGCACAAACATAGACAGCTTCCCTATAGTAAATCTAATTTATAAAGGGAAATAAATATGCCCATGCATACTTTGATTGATGAAACCATGACACAGAAACATCCGATACTGATATTCCATTCGGTTACAAATGAGAATTATTGCTAGAAGCTAGAATTATTAGAATTATAATTGTCAGGATTGTTAAGAAGTCCCTTAACTTTGTTAAGGACATATCTAAACCATACAAACCCAAAAATATGAGTCAGAGTCAGTCCTGCGTTTTTCACCTCATATATTTCAGGCACCAGTCTATGGAGTGAAGTCAAGCATTCTGCCTCAACAGCTGTCATACATCAACTTAAATGTGTGTGCATTATCTAAAAATAATGAATGAAATGATTTCATAGTGAAGAGCACAGGAAAGGAAGTCTTTAAAGTTTCTCTTTCCTTCATGTTTCATGAGGGAAAACTTGAGGTGACCTTACACATTTTTGGGGGGATATAAATTAACTCTTTTTATTAGCCGTCATTATTTTATGCAATTCTGACTTCCTTTGTTGTTAGTGATCTTATCAGTGACTTGTAAATTACTGATGAGGTTTTACTGTGGAGTTTTGAAGGTAACACTTTACAATACGGGTGCACTAATATGCATTAATTCATGCTTAACTAATACACAGATAATCATGTGTTAATGTATGACTCATGAAGAACTAAACCATTAATTAATTATTACTGCATCAGTAACTAATAAAGATTCTAAATGATTAATCGATTAAGTAATTATGAATTGTTATTAATTAAATATGTCATAATGTATTAATTCCTTAATAACATATTTTATTAACTAATAGTGTAAATTAATGCGTTAACTACCACAATGGGTTGAAGTCATGTACTTCAACTTCAAATTGTCTGCTTTAATTAATCATTAGCTAATGATTTGCAAATGTATCATTATGTTAAGACTTTACTTGTTGAGGCACATGACTATTAACTAATTGTTAAGTAATATGCCATTTTGGCTTTGACATCCACACTAAGCCATGGATTTCAATTTCCAACCATCTACAACCAAGATTTCACTGAGTCCGATGAACCTTGTTGTTCATGCACAGGAATATGTCAGGTTAAGCTTGAGGTCGTGGAACACTGAGAACATGCGGCCGAGCATTGCTATTTCATAACACTGTGTCTAGACTGGACAAAGACAATAGAACGTCCATTATAGTCAGTGATACTACACTGGATGTGGCGCGACGCTACACGACAAAACCCTGACAATAAACCGATGAAAACCACATTCTATTTCTGACGTACTCCGAGCTCTTGTGTTCTGTTACGAAGGACAAATGGACTTGCAATGATCTGTCATGTCCAGTGTAGACAGCTGGTCTCGTCCAGTTTAAACACAGTGTAACAGCCATCAGGAATTCAGATTCTGGTGTGCTGATATTTGTGTGTAGCCCAACTTACCCATCCTTCAAACACATTCTTTGACATTACATTCACTGCTTGTGCAAACTGTCAGAACCCATAAATGGCATATTACTTAACAATTACTTAATAGTCATGTGCCTCAACAAGTAAAGTCATAACATAATGATACATTTGCAAATCATTAGTTAATGATTAATTAAAGCAGACAACTGGAAGTTGAAGTACATTGCTTTGACCAATTATGGTAATTAACGCATTAATTTACACTTTTAGTTAATAAAATATGTTATTAAAGGGGTGATATAATGCCCTTTTCACAAGATGTAAAATAAATCTCTGATGTCCCCAGAGTGTGTGTGTGTGAAGTTTTAGCTCAAAATATCTCACAGATATTTTTATATAGCATGTTTGAGAGTGAGCAAAAACGCACCGTTTTGTGTCTGTCCCTTTAAATGCAAATATTCTGCTGCTCCCGACACAGAGAGCAGGGTTTCAAGAGCTCCTGTGTTAGCAGCTCCGATTACGTCACGCAGACACACACTAAAATGACAGAAACTGTTCTGCCTTTTATGTTTAAACGGAGTCAGACAAAGATGGAGAGACTCAAGAAGTATGGAGCTATTCTTGTGCCAATAAAAATGAACGTAGCTTTTCAAGAAACTAATGAAAATATAAATTGAAACTAAATAAATTATCTCTAAAACTGAAAAAGAATAAATCGCAGGCAATTTTTTTGACTTCGTTTTTAATACACTACATGTTTTGCTAACTATTTCTCATATTTCAATCGCTGATCTGAACTTACAAATGCGCTTCCAGAGTTTTCATTTACGCTTCTGAAGTTTTCGTTTACGCTCCCAGAGTTTTCGTTCGCCGTTCTGACACATTTCTCTCGTGGGGGCGGGGCTAGTAGCAGTGTGTTCTCATTGGTTACTGAGCTTTTGATTGATCGCTTCGTGACCTGGAAGTGAAGACGTCAGTGTTTATGTGTGGATGTGAGCGTGTGTAATCGCAGCTTTCTATTTCATTTTAGTGATATTAAGTTTATATCTGTATTTATTTGCTGCTACACTATATTGTTGAGATGATCTCTTATAGAAGGAATAGTACAGACGAATGATATTTATCATTAGTCATCGTCGCTATATCAGGAGGATACTGGATAACGTTAGCCTACTCGTGGTAAGTCTGATTTTTGTTTTGTTTTTAATACTATACTAATACTATTTATAATACAGTACTGGCCTTTTTCAGGTGGAGAGGCATTTTAGAGCTCAGTGAGAGCCCATAACATTATACAGCTGAGCTGTGTTGTCTTGATTTAACTGTTAGCCCAATCATTACATGACTTGTTTATCTACATTCGGTTACAGTCTTCAATTAGATCATATTTGCTTCGATTAGATCATATTTCCCCACAGCCACCCCAAACAACATTGAGCTAGAGTACTGTACAGTAGCCTATCTGTACTGTATCAGTCAATGACCGATGCCATAGGACCAGAGTGCTGCCAATCACTGCCTGATTCAACTTTGGCAATGTAAAGCCTTTTTACCATGCCAATAAAGCTATTTAAACCTGAATTTCTCAATTGCTGATTAATTTGCGATGCAAAGTTTTTGAAAGAGGAGAGACACGACTTGACCACAGACCATGTCTCTGTTCGTAATATGTAAACACTCAATTATTTTGAAGTATCGCCCTGGTTGCAATATTTATTCTGATTACTTTTGTGTGATAAAGATGACTGATAAAGCTATTATATGTATCTAGTATGAGTAACAAATAGCTTTTTCTGTGTCCATATTTGACTAATAATAATGAAAAAAGTGCACTTCAGATGAACATTTCTTTGACAAATGTTAAATCTTTAATAGTTTTTAATAATAAATATATGTCCAAATTAAAAACTTAATACATGCAAGTAATTATGACTGAAAACATCCAGCAACTAGGGAATACACAGCCATATGTTTATATATAGGGCAATACAGCCATCTACTGGTTACACAACAGTATTACAGATGATAAATGCTGCTTGACTCCGAGGTAAATATTTAGTACTGTAAAATCCCTTAAATATAAATATAATAAATATTTTAAGTCTGCAACGTGTTACTGTATGGGGAGTTCAAAGCAGTTTGTATTGTTAGATTATAATAAATTTCCTCTCTCATTTTCCAGGGAGTGGAGCAACATTTCCATAAACAAGATTCTGATGCTGACACAGAGGATGGAGTGATAGTACCAGAGATCCACTGTCCCTTTCAGACAATAATCTTACTCTGTTCAGACACATCACCTTTGAATGACTGGGATCTTGATCTTCAGACACCTGATTTATTTTAATATAAACTAGCAAATATTTCAATTTCCTCTAGATTAAAACAAACACAGTTCACAAGTACACAAGAGGTTTCACTTTATTCTTATTAATCTAAATGTTGAGGGGATAGTTCACCCAAAAATACAATTCTCTCTTATTTTACTCACCCTCATGCTGTCCCAGAAGCATTTTACTTTCTTTCTACAGATAAACACAAATTAAGATTGTAAGGAAAGTAATCCATCTCTGCGAGTCCTAAAGACGCTTTAAACCACACACAGTGAGTGTGACGGTAATCCATGCGACCTCAGTGGATGAGTCAATGCCTTCTGAAGTCAAACAATAGGCTAGATAAGAAAAATACTAATATGTGACTGTTTTAACTATTAAAAATCACTTCTGACCAACTTTCTTACGTACATGGGTTACAATCCACTTGTATTATGGACTCACAGAGATGGATTATTTCCTTAAATATCTTTGTCTATGTTTATGTCAAGAAGAAAGTCATATACATCTGGGATGGCATGAAGGAGAGTAAATGATGAGAGAATGCTCATGTTTTGGGTGGACTATCCTTGCACTGCTTGTGTCCAGTCACTGCTTTGTTACTTGTACTGCAACAGGAACTGCTCAAAGAATCATTGCAACATTTAAAATGTATATGAATTTTTAAAATGTATTCTGTATTTGTAATTGTGCATTTTGTATAGTAATGTATATCATGAGAATACTGTGCATCACATGTATATTATGCAGTTAATGTTTTGTGGATTCTGGTCTTTCCTGTCACAACATAATTGCATCCAAGACCTTCACTCTGATACTTGTGTATATGCTTTAGTGACAATAAAGAATGTACATTTATTTGAATTCATATTTTCAATTACATTAATTTAACTGGTTGTATAAGTCACGATTGAAATGGTTGATGATTGTTAAAATATATTTACCATTTTAAATGTTTGAAGATAGTGTTAATTAAATGAAATAACTAAATACAATTATCAATAAAAAAATGGCAACAAGAGCATTCATGTAATGCAATGCCCTTTGAGGTCTGTATCTGACAGCAGGCCACGACTGTAATTTTCATTTTGTTTAAATTCCTCTTATTTAAGTGATCATTAATTTTGATGGTGTAAACGTAGGCTATATCATGCTAACAATGAGTAGTGTGATGGCCATGGTTGCCAACCTTGATTACTTGGTTGAAGTTTGACTTTCTTGACGGCTGAATATATCAAACACGTTTGCTAGTATTCTCTTTAAATTGTAACAGCTGAACCTAATCAGAGCCTAACATGCAAAATAATCATCAGGAATAAACAAATATTCTCCGAAAACACTGGACACTACAATATTTTAAGTATTATATACAGTACTTTAATGTGCAATTACACCTGAATAGACTGAATAGATCTCTTGTGCTCCTAAAAAGCTTCTGCCAACTAAGTAGTAGCAGGTAAATACAGATAAAATTAAAAAACAAACATAACTTAATATCACTAAAATGAAATAGAAAGCTGCGATTACAGACGCTCACATCCACACATAAACACTGACGTCTTCACTTCCAGGTCAGGAAGCGATCAATCAAAAGCTCAGTAACCAATGAGAACACACTGCTACTATCCCCGCCCCCACGAGAGAAATGTGTCAGAATGGCGAACGAAAACTCTGGGAACGTAAACGAAAACTTCAGAAGCGTAAATGAAAACTCTGGAAGCCATTTGTAAGTTCAGATCAGCGATTGAAATATGAGAAATAGTTAGCAAAACATGCAGTGTATTAAAAACGAAGTCAAAAAATTTGCCTGCGATTTATTCTTTTTCAGTTTTAGAGATAATTTATTTAGTTTCAATTTATATTTTCATTAGTTTCTTGAAAAGCTACGTTCATTTTTATTGGCACAAGAATAGCTCCATAAAAAGAAGAAGTGACAACACGTAGAATGCAACAGGACGTCTCTGATTGGTTAGTTGATGAATTTATGTTGCTGATGTGGAGTTAACTATCTTCAATTAGCATATTCTATCATGATAATCTATAAATCGCTCGTATAGGAACTGTTGTGAGATGCACACAGAGTGACTTTCTATTGCATGTGAAAAGACGGATGCTACAGTTTGAGCTGACTCACAAATGTACTCGACTACAGCAACTCTTCCTCTTCTCAACAGGGACTGTGTGTTCCTGGGGAGGGGGTTATGTCAATTTTAGGGTTGGTGATGTCACTAACCCTGGAGGAATGTCGTGTAGTCCCTACCAGCTGTTTGTTGTAGTCCTTAAAAAACGATTTCTTTAAAGCAGGGCTATGCAGTTTTGGGAATTTCTTCGCTGTATTCTCGCTTTTTGCTCGCAGGTTTCTCTATAGAGCTCCCCCTACAGCTTCGGAATAGATATTTGACAGCACTGTCGAAAAACTCGTTGGCGACTCTCAGATACCAGAGGCTATAGATCAACGACATCAAAGCAGATGGGACATTCTTTAAAACGTCTTCTTCATCCGGGTTCGAACAGCATGAGGGAGTGCAATAATGACAGAATTTTAGCAGATTTTTTTGCCATAAAGCAATTCGTTACATTGCGAGACCTGATATCACGCGATACTTCCTGACGCTGAGGCCGGCGGCCCGCCAGCCCAAAGTTGCAAGGGTGGTTTTTCGGCTCACAGGCGCTTGGGCGGTGCGAGACGACCACCATTCAACCCGAAAAAAGTCATATAACTATTCCAATGACTCCGAAGCTGTTCGGTTAAGGTAAAAAAGTTACTTAGTTCACCTTTAAAAGCAAATATCTCCTTTTGAACTTTGAGCGTTGTAACTTTGCAGATATTGTTTATGCTCAAAAAGCAACATTACACACTAACTAAAGTTAGAAAAGTGAAATCATACTCAACCACCCCTTTAAGAAATTAATACATTATGACACATTTAATTAATAACAATTCATATATTACTTAATATATTAACCATATAGAATCTTTATTAGTTGCTGATGCAGTAATCATTAATTAATGGTTTAGTTCTTCACGAGTCATACATTAACACATGATTATCTGTGCATTAGTTAAAGGAGTAGTTCACTTTAAAATGAAAATTATGTCATCATATACTCACCCTCATGTTGTTTCAAACCTGTATGATTTTCCTTCTTCTGCTGAACACAAAGGAAGATATTTAGAAGAATATCAGTAACCAGGCAGTTTTTGGGTCCCATTGACTTCCATAGTAGGAAAAAAATATACTATGGAAGTCAATGGGACCCAAAAACTGTCTGGTTACTGATATTCTTCTAAATATCTTCCTTTGTGTTCAGCAGAAGAAGGAAATTCATACAGGTTTAAAACAACATGAGGGTGAGTATATGATGACAGAATTTTCATTTTAAAGTGAACTACTCCTTTAAGCATGAATTAATGCATATTAGTGCACCCGTATTGTAAAGTGTTACCATTTTGAATGACTCTAAGGGCCCTATTTTAACGATCTAAGTGCACGGTCTAAAGCGCACGGCGCAAGTGCACTTAGGGCGTGTCCGAATCCACTTCTGCTAGTTTAACGTCGGGAAAAATGTGAGGTATTTCGACTAGAGTGCTTCATTTCACAAAGCAATTGATTTAGTTGATTTGGAGTTTCTAAAAGCTCAGATCTATTTTAAAGCAATCAAATAATTTGTGGGACTGACCGAATCGTTGTTTAACCAATTAGAAGGCTTTTGAGGAGCTTTCTGTCTGTTAATCTTTTTGAATGTTCACTACAGCAGTGAATGTGCGGCCGGAAGCTAAGAGGAACTTGGAGCGTTTTCAGATGTTGCATTATGGTTACACCTGAGTGGCAGAGTTGTAGAAAGAGAGGGTGTGTTTAATTATTTGGCGAAAACGTTTAAAAAACGCATCTTGAGACCATGCCATTACGTTGCACTAGGTCTGGAAGTTCTAGGTCAGCTTACAGCACCTTTAATGCAAACAGAACAGTTTGTTGCCCTATAGATGAGTGAGGGACAGTATCGACCCACTCTACAGATTAATAAAAAATCCTATCTGAGATTTAATTAGAGTTGGAGTGTTACTATTACTGCAGCATGGGAAAACTCAATATTTAGAGTATGAATCTTTTAACAGAAGGAAAAGGAGGCATGTTTAGTGTGTGAAACATTCAATGAGAACAGAGAACAAATGCATATTTCTGAAAATAATGCAAGAGATTACATATACATTAAACGGACTTAAAAACAAATCTTGAAAATAACTTATTTTGATGAGTTAAAGCAATGTAAAAACACATGTTGTCATAACTTATAGATCCTAAAAAAATTACATTGTGTTTGGGAATGAATCAGATGCAGCATGCTCAAAAAAAGAGTTAGGAACCCTACAGTGTGGTATTTTGACCCCTGAGACCCTCTTGAGTGTTCCCAAGCGTTCCTGGCAGAGCGACTGTCCCATGTTGGCCTTCTTGCTGAAAATACTCTCCAAAAATGCTGTGGTTTCAATGAGTATGCCAGTGAAACTGATCTGTCTTGGCATTTCCCCTGGCAAGCAGATGGCCACTTGCAAGGTATTTATTAGCCAGAAACCAGTCTTAAATCTAAATAATCTATGAGACTCTAGCAAGCCACCTGTCAGCTGATGCTATTTATCATTCATGCCCATATGCTAGCTTTTTAAAATGTTTTTACAATGTGGAAATCGCTTACACATCTTTTAATGGCATTGTGCAGTGACCCAGTGCTTGTTTACCAGATTATGAGATATTTGCTTGTTTAGTTTGTGGGTCAGAGTGAGGTTTAACATTTTTGAGGGAAAATCAAGCTATCTCAGGATTTACTGATTATCAGAACATTTAAATTGGATCTGTTTGTTGATTCAAACAAGAATGAAAAATGTTGGGTTGGGAAACAAATGTAGGCCTACCAGCAATCCAAAAGTACTAAAAAAAAAACCCCCACTAGAGTATGTGCAGAGTGTTTCTGATAAATTATAGTTAGAGAATGAGAGTCCCAATGTTTTTTTAAAACTGGCTTTTCCCCGAACACAGCTCTGCCATACTCTTCACACTATAATTAATTGGTATCAATGATCTCATTACAATTGTACTTTTTTTTAAACGATTCCCGCTCATCCACACATTTCTGCACACTGGAGGCCACCCACAACCAAATCCGCATGTAATGTCTCGTTTCACAGCTAACTTTTAAGGAATGTGCGCTTTTGCAAATGGCAAATGTTCTCAGATGTCGGGACCAGTTAGTCTCGCCAGATTTCTCGATCAAAAGCCTTTGACTGAGATGTGAGTTGAATGTGCAAATGGGTGTATGCGTACATATGATTTATTTATCTAAGCAGGCAATGTGTTCTTAGGTGCCATAGTTGGAGACACAATGCTAGCAAATATGCTCTGTTCAAAATAGAGTGTATGCTCAACACAAAGCATTGTGCCAGCGTTAACAGGAGTTGACATGGTGCTATCAATTCAGCAGTGATACATCAATTATTAGTTAGAGCTTAATTCTAAGCAGTTTTAACACAGTGATATATGTTATAAGTGTTGTACCTGGAACAGTAAGTGGTGGTCAGGCAGAACCAGAGTTTTGGAGATGATAAATAGCAGGTATTGTGTCTCATTAACTGTTATCTGTTTTTTGTTTTGTTTTCCTTCCTGAGATGTCATATTGGAAAACTGGTTTGTTTGTAACCAAGAGAGGTGCATCTGCAAAGTGGCAGCAGCTTGAATAGGCTTTTTAGTTTACACTAATTCTAGCTCTTTAGGGCAGCCAATAATAAATAGTAGCTCATTAAAAGACAAACGCTGTTGTGTTGAAAGGATTTTTAGACTGAAAATGTTAGTAACACTTTATTTTACAGTGTCCTTGTTACATTTGCTACATGTAACCTACTTACCATAGTAATAACAGTAAATTATGCATAATTACATGCAACTAACCCTCAACCAAATCCTAATCCTACCCAAACCCTATAGTAAGTACCTTAACCTTTTCAACTATATTTATTTTAATTAATATTAGTATATTAGTATCTTAGAATGAGGCATTTATATAGCGCTTTCATATGTACTACTGTACACCCAAAGCACTTTACAATCATATCAGGGGATCTCTCCTCAACCACCACCAGCATCCACTTGGATGATGCGACGGCAGCCACAGAACAACGGTTCCAGTGCGCTCACCACACACCAGCTATAGGTGGAGAGAGGAGAGAGAGAGTGATAGAGCCAATTCAATGTAAGGGGATTATTAGGAGGCCATGATTGGTAAGGGCCAATGGGTGGAATGTGGCCAGGACACCGGGGTTACACCCCTACTCTTTACGAGAAATGCCATGGGATTTTTAATGACCACAGAGAGTCAGGACCTTGGTTTTACGTCTCATCCAAAGGACGGTGCTCTTTGACAGTATAGTGTCCCCGTCACTACACTGGGGCATTAGGACCCACACAGACCACAGGGTGAGCGCCCCCTGCTGGCCTCACTAACACCTCTTCCAGCAGCAACCTGGTTTTCTCAGGAGGTCTCCCATCCAGGTACTAACCAGACTCAGCCCTGCTTAGCTTTAGTGGGCAACCAGTCTTGGGCTACAGGGTGATATGGCTGCTGGCATCTTCATATTATTATAATTACTATTATTAATATTATTTTTTATAAATTATGTATTAATATTGTTTTGTTTTTTAGCCCTCTATCTGCCTGGTCTTATATCTTGTTGCCTCTATTTGGGTTTTACATTAAAAACAAAACAAAAAAAAACAGCATGTTGTGTCAATTAGGTACTTTTATTTTTTATTGACATGGCAGATTGTAGCAAAAATGACAGTGCTCTAACAACAGAGGTTAGAATACATTAATAAATAACAATTGACATTGAACATTGTGTTCAATGTCAATTGTTATTGTTATAGATGCAATGAAAACCAAGCTCCAGTGACATATCTTCACAATCCCCTATGATGTCTTTACGTCCTTCATTATGTGTGTATTCTGAGTGGGCAGTTTCTCTCTGCAGATGATGAGGTTATGATATGTGACAGCATCTGAAATACACAATTGAGTTTAGAGTTACATTGTGTCTCTTCCATTTTATTATGTAAAAACAATTATGTTTATGAAGGCCAAAATTAGCAAAAAATGGACAGAGCTCTTTACCATGTTAAAAGGAAAAATTTATATAGCTTTAATGTTTTTTTGTGACTGGGTATGTTTAGGCATAAAGTCATAATAAAAAAAAAACAATATGGATCATAAATTCCATATCTCTGTTACTGCGGAGAAGAGATGATGAGTATCCTGAACAGAGCTGCTCACACTTACATGTTCTGTTAAACTAAAAAGAGAAAAATACATGACTGTTAGGAAATGATTGCTACAATTTTTAAAGTTTATTTTTTTTACAATTTATAGTCATTTTTAAGAAAGAAATCATTTACCTGTTGAGAGTATGTTGACAGTCTGTGTAGTTGTAGCTGAGCTCCAGAAAATCAGAAATGAGGAGGCTTTGACAGTAACAGATTTGAAAAACAAAAAGGTGGGAATAAAGAACCCTAAACTCCAACACAAAGAACCGTTTCAGCATATAAAAGGTTCTTCAGGACAATACGGTACTAAATAGAACTGTTATACGTGTAAAGAACCTTTAAAGAACCATCTTTTTTTAGAGTAGCTGCTTAATATTATTCAGTATATAATTACACTAACAATGACACCTTAAAATAAAGTGTAACCAAAATGTTTATATTGCTGTTGTGTTTCTCTCACCAGCACATGAAGTCTCTAGGTAGGTGTTGAGTATGTTCTGCACAAGCTTTAAACTGCTTAACAAAACCTAGAAAGTTAAATTAACAAAATTTATTTACAAAAGAAAGTCTTGTTATGAGATTATGGGAACTAAAAAACTGTTGTTTTGATTTTGTTTTGAACACATAATCAAAGACCAACTAGTTAGTGTGGGAACAATGAGATCTTTGTTTGTGTGTGTGTGTGTGTGTGTGTGTGTGTGTGTGTGTGTGTGTGTGTGTGTGTACCTACTTAACTATATTTTGGGGACAAATTTGTACCCAGAAGTGACCAAAACCTAACAAAATCTCCAAAAACCTCCCTTTAGGGACGTCCTCATTTGTAAATCTGGTATTTAAAAAAAAATAATTAAAGTTTTTTTAAAAAATGTGAAAATGCAGAAAGTTTTGTGTGATGGGTAGGTTTAGGGGTAGGGTCGGTGTAAGGAGAGAGAATATACAGTATATAAAAAACATTACATGGAATGTCCCCATTTAGATAGCTAAGTAAATGTGTGTGTGTGTGTGTGTGTGTGTGTGTGCGCGCGCTGTGTCCAGACATGCTAATGCTCTGCCTATTAGTAACAAATGTACGTGCACCTCATTGCTAATGCAGCAACACTTTGATCCTCAATGTTCTTACAAACTGCTGTGTTACCCTGCCATACTGGAAAGGCTTTCAAGTTAAATTTGAATGAGTAATTTTCCAGATTTTTTTTTTTTTTTTTACAAACCAGTTATAAGATTTGAAATCCATTATAAATAAAGCCAGCAGAAAAACAATTTAAAAATCAGCCTCATGTTGCTTGTTTCTACTAATAACTCTCTTATGGATAGTCTGTTTTATGTATTATGAGTGGGTACTTTATCACAATCATAATTATTCTCATTTGTGAGTAACATTGACTTGCTATTGATGGTGATCAAGTCGAAATGTGCAGGGTAATAAATCATGACTGCATGATTTCTTTTTTTTTTATGTCTGTAAATGATACTGAATGTCAGCCAAACACATAATATATTGGAAGTCTTTCAAAAATAACAGAGGGGCAAAAAATATATATTTTTTAAACTTTGTAAATGTTTTGTTTGAATGTCTCACACATCAGAGTGATTTACAGCTTAGTTGCTGATATTTAGCACAAGGGCTGCATCTCAAATTTCTGTTTTATGGCTTGTTGACTTACATGAATTATGATCATGATTATGTGAACCAGATCCAGAAAAATCCTATATTGTACAGGCAAATAACAGAAAGAGCATTAACCACACTGGACTCTATAGGACCCTGAAGTGTCTCTGCAACTCTTGTTTGATGGATGGATACAAATGTGAATTGCAGTCTTGCCATAGTTCCCGTAGTGAGGCAATCAGCCATATCAGCAGTTCTAAGAATATGAGCCTTGGTCATTGTACAAATGAAATTGCACAATTTGTTTTGCTGATCAGAGGCATTGCATTGAATTAACAGTAAATATGTACCGGTAAGTATATAAACTCTCTACTGTCTCTATCAAGTGTCATTACTGAATAGAGACCGAATTTAATGAATATTAAAAATATTTGTACCAGTTTGTACCAAAGTTTAATACAAGTAGAGCTACAGGCAACATGTCTGTGGTGGCATTTGCTGAGATGCGTTTAAATGAGTCCTCCTCTTCTGGAACTACTTGTAAAATCTTCAGGGACTTTTACTTGCTGTTATTGTAGTAGAAAAACATCTGTCTGGTGTCATCATGTAGAGACCACCATAGATATCATATATAAACGCTAGATGTCTTATGGCGCAGTCTCTTCCGGCATCACCGTTCGGCCATCTTGTCACAGGCAGGCTTAATGTAAAGTGAGTGATCAGCACGCACATAAATCCTCTTATCTCGCTGAAATCTTGACGGATTTACAAACGGTTTGGTTTCTTACAAACGTTATTAACGTGGCTATAATCAGGGCCGTTTGAAGGAATTTGGGGCCCCCAAGCAAAATGGACATGGAGGCCCCCCCAATACCCCCCCCCCCCCCCCCCCCGCAGCTTAGCCATAGTTCACCCACACTTTATATAAATAAAAAATGTTTACAGTGCAAATACTGCAGTTGCATATACTGTGCATAAAATTTTGAACATTTTCAACAATTGAACATTTGCAGTAACCTTGAAGTAACTGTTCAATATCCATTGATAACTTAAAAATAATGTCATATTTGCATAAACTGTCACTACAGAAGCCTATATCCCGACACTAGCACATTAAGATAAGCTATGAAACAAGTAATAAAAACTCAGTGAGTGTTTTAGCGCAATTTTCTGACGTCATGGGATCACAACACTAAGAGATAGTAAATCTTTTCCTGGATTTTTTTTTTTGTGCGTTCCCGAGATTAGACCTTCCTTAACATAATGCCGAAAACCCGAAGTCTCTAGGTGGTCTGGTTGAGGAGTAGATAGAAGTGCAAGATTGGTGCGCACAGACAGAACAGAAATCATGAGTTAACAATCGCAATTTTGTCCGGTGGAAAACTGCGCTAAAAAAAGTTGCACTAACTGTTTGTTACAAGCAGCATTTGCCGTCAGGCAGATAGCTAACATAAACATATTTTTGCTAGCCTACCTGCTGCAAAAGTACACCATTTGTACAAGACAAGTAGAGCTATTTTATCCAGTGTAATTTATCACTTATCACTATATTTTTTTTACCTTTAACTTCTTTCTTTTCTGTCTTCCTGAAGCATAATTCGCTTCATGATAACTGCCGAGGAGGTTTATTTTGCCGGCAGCAGAGATCGCGTGGTTGGCTGGCTGCTGTCAGCGACTACTGAGGGGGGCCCCCTTGAGGGGGATCCCGATAACAGTGTCATTGCACTTTACTGCATTGACTATCAAAGGGGCGCTCACACAGTTTGTCGTTGCATTTTATTCTTAACCAGTCGTTGTCTTGGGGCCCCAGGCCAGCTCGGGGCCCCAAGCAATTGCTTGGTTTGCCTGTCTTGTCGCGACGGGCCTGGCTATAATTCTGAATGCTTGAACATGTATGTTATAATTATTCATATGTATGCAGTGCAGTGTATGTATGCAGTGTCATAACTACATCTCTGACATTTATAACAAACCAAACCGTTTGAAAATCGGTAGAAAATTGAGCAAGTTATGGTTATTTAAAAGTACATGCACCATTAAACGAGTGAGCGAGCTGTCTGTGGCAAGATGGCCGCCACATGCGGACGTCGACCTCCATTGGCCAGCAGCGCGCACGAGACATCTAGCCTTTATTATATGATATCTATGGAGACCACAGCGTCAGCTAGTGGAAGAGGAAGTGGTCACAGTTGCTTGTCATTGAGTAAGTAATCTCTTGCCCCTTTTCACATTTTCAAAGATGCTTTTCCCCATTGAATGGATAATTCACTCATTGCAACAGAGCTGAGGGCTTGTACTTACAAAAATATTTGGAAGTTGCTGAAATCACATAAAAACAGACAAACTGAGACAAAATCACAGCACTGAACTGTAAGAAATCACAATTTACAATTAAAATCAACTCATAATAGTTCTATTTCATTCATTCTATTTCACTCCTTTCATCCAGGCTAGATCAAACATCTAGCCTGGATGCCAGCCGAATTTAGCCCCGCCCACAACATTTTAGGTCGGGAAGTTCGGTCCGTTGTGAAGCAATTATGCTCGAACCAGAGCTGTTCGGACCAATCAAATTGTCAGGGCGGGCTTTATACGATGATGGACAGATGATCAACAGTAACGTAATCATCCACGTCACCAAAGAGCGCTTGGGTTGAATTCGTTTACAACAAAGATGACTGCCGCTGGAGAATTGAGATTTCACACTTACAAATAAGTCAGATGCTGATGCTGAAAACTGCCAAACTTTTAGGTGAGTTGACAGAGTTAATATATATATATGCTTCCTCTCATGCTGATAGGTTGGCCTACATGGTAATTGTTTGATGAAAAGTTGGATTGATATTTGAACGTGCTCCGCCCGAACTTTGTTTATGAAACATCATGTAGATTCCGCCATCGCGTCTGTTATAGAAGATATCGACAGCGCATTAATTTTAAAAGAGCAACAGAGAACCGCGATCATGGCATTTGTCGATCGGAAAAATGACATGCGTCACTTTCTCCGTTGCTCTGATTGGTTGTAGGTCTATCCAATTGAGTGCAAAGGCATTTTCTTTCCTGGTTCGGTTGAAACACGCCCCATAATCACAGCCCAATGGAGCAGTATCCATAGACAGTATATAAACGGAATATAATATTCTGACTAGAATCTGAGTATGACTACGTCAGGCTATCAAACATCATCATTTATGTTAAAATGTGTAACCTTCTCTCTTTAAATACTTTGGTCAGTTCAAGAATAATTCATGCAATTTTATATTTATTTGAAGAAATTAAAAGAGCAGTTTCATGTCTATTGTTATTGTTTAACTGGTCAATGTTGATATTGGATTTAAAAAGTATAGGCTAGTAATAAGTAATGCAATATTTTATAGAGAGTAGTTAGTAAAGTAATCCAATTACACTGTTGAAGATGTAATTAGTAGCTTTAATTACTTTTTAGATTAACTTACCCTTTACTGCATAAACACCTTTGTCCAATTGAAATCGTATCAGTCCGTTTTTTTGGGTTTTTTTTTTGCGAAATGTGATGTTGATGTTGATTTGTGTCATGCATACTTGGACAGAGATATGAAGATCTGTCGTGGTTCGACTAAGCAAAAGTCCTCTGTAACTCAATGGACCACTTGCACTGAGCTTTGTGACGCACTTCCGTTTGGAAATTCTCATTCATTTCCGGTTATATTTACTTTCAATGTACTGTGGTCAATGAGTTGAACAAACGCCACCTAAAATGAGTGTCCGCAATAAAATAAAAAAATTAATCGGGGTAGGGGTAGGCCTAGCCTACTATGATATTAGACTACATAGCCTATAGCCTAATAAAAGATAATGAATTTGAAACCTGAATCAAACACATTTTTATTCAAAGATCAATAGTCTGTCATTAGTCTTTAGTCTGCCACAAAAAACAACATTAAAATCATGAACTCAAATGTCATTGTGGAAAAAAATAATAATAATGATTGTAACAGTGTGTAAATCAGACCTTTCCGGCTATAGCTTAACGCTAATAAGCCTTATGCCAAAATTATTATTACAACTAAATTGTCGGTCATTAAATAAGAAAACTAAATAATTGTGTAGATGATTTACTTTGTGTAACCCCACATCAGACACTATAGGCCGAAGTATTTTTTTGTGTTGCACGATGTACCGGTACTAGGAAGGTATCGCGATACCCTGCTATTAAAAACGATACGATATTAACTTTTATTAGTAGCCTACCGGTACTTTAAGAGTGACAGTAAATAATAAGAGCAGTATTTCTTAATTTGCGTTGCTGTGTGAAAGCAGGAGTCAGGACGTAAACATTCACTACTAAACAACGGAAGCAGAACAGTAAAATATATACGTGCAGCACTTGACAAAGAAACGTGCATGCATGAGAAAATAAAGCGCGGGACGTGCACGCGCTGCCGGGCTCAGACCTGAAGCGCGCGCACACGCCGTTCAGACAGCATACGATCGCGACTTCAGTTCTCTTTCGCTGATTATTAGGTTTGAATAGTCAAAATGATATGTAAAAATGCACGTCCTGGCGAGTATTCACGTAAACACAGTCGGGTATGTCTTTAGTGAACGTAAACCGTTTGTAAAAAGAAATCGTATATGTTCCAATGTATTGGATACGTGCAGGGACCGGCAGCGTAATATTCTGTGTGATTAATGTTAATCCAACAACAAAAGAAAATAGACAGTCACCCAATGCTTGACTGAATAAATGTAATCTATTTATTAAGAATCAGTATATAGTTAATTTATAGAGTGAAGACCTTATTGTTTCAGCTACAGAAGGTCTATAGCTTTCAAAAAAGAAATTAAGCACTGTTTATTTTATTTGTCTCTTATAGTATTTGTCATATTGTTTGTAATTTGCTTTTTTGCTTATTTTTAATTACAAAGATACAATTAAATTAAATATCTAAATAATTATAAAATTACATTTAAAAAATATTAAATGACTCGTATCATGAAATAAGATTTTGGTCATCCCAACCTGTTCAGAGTTGTGAAAGGTTTGTAAATGTTAGCATGATTGATAATAATGTGAATGTTGCAAACATCTTGGTAAGGACGTTCACACTGACATGTAATTATTATTATTATTATTATTAATAAAGGGGAGGGAATGGTCATAAAGCAGGGCAGGATCATACTGGTCATGTGAGTTTTTAGCTTTTTTAAATTAATTTATAAAACAATGATTAAGTTCTGTCATATTTTTCAATTACTTTTACTGTTTTAGTTTTTTTTGCCGTGGTATCGATTCAGTATCGGTATCGAGGTATTTTGGTCTGGTATCGTATCGAAGTCAAAATTTTGGTATCGTGACAACACTATCACACAGTGCCACGACCAATCAATCACTCCTTTATGACTGGCTGCCTGCACATTCACTGCCCTCGCGGCTACGGCAACTTGCGCTCGCTTATCAATGCATATAAATTCGCGCATGGTATATTTGTAGAACTTCACAAAAAGAAAAAAAAAAGATGCTGCAGCCAATGAGATGCCGGCGGGGGCTGGCTGCAGGACGACTCAACCTCCATGGACAGTTTTTAATGTTTTATCAGACAATAACTACCGTAAAACTTCAAATAATAGCCCAGGATTTTATTTTCCCAAATCGCCGAACTGCACCGGCTTGTATTTAAGACAGGCGTCTATATGAGACAGGCCTTTAATTTAGTGTTGAGATGAGCATGACAGTAGGAGGTTACCATATCTGTGTTTGTGTTTAACAAATCAGTTAATGTCAGAATTAGCCTACTATATTTCCGTATGTCTAAAGGGGGTCGCACACCAGACGAGAAGCGCAGCGCCATGTCTTTAAAATTCGAACCCATTATTCTCTGTGTAGACTACATTGTCTCAAATCGTCGTTAATGTATATACTGACTTCACCCTGTGCTGCAAATTGCAATATACATTCAGTTTTACATTCATTAACAGAAATCAGCTGCGTGGATGAAAATTGATGATGTTATCGGATTTTCAGGTGATATTCTCAATTCATTCAGTTAACGGATGCTCTGAGGTATAGCCTATAGTGAATTCAGACTGCAGACTAAGCAATGTAAGGCCCGTGAAGTTGGTCCAATCTGCCGGTCCGCCAATACATGGAGAAGGTTATCACGTGCTCTGTCCTCACTCATGCAAAGTATTGGTTGGTTAAATTTACAATACATTTAGTTATGTATTGTCTCGTTTATTTCATCTGACTCCATAAATGAAAAGGTTTTAATGATATCTGTGGATCATTAATCATGAGTGAATGTTTGACTATTCTGTTTAACTCTTCAATGAAAATAATATCAAAGTCAGTTAGAATAATCAAATGTAACAATTTATTATGTCAGGTAAATGTATCATGCCAATTTCATAATCAATTCAAAGATAATCGATACAAAACATCAAATGCTCTGGAATAGAAAGAAGATGCAAACCCAACATTAAGAAATACGTGAGGCTGAGAGATCTATATCTCTCAGCCTAACGGACCGATCTGAAGTACAGAAAAGGCCCCGATCTCCCTGCTGTACTCCATTAAATAGACAGACCTCTTTCACATGTAAACATGTGCTAACAATAGTAAATTTGCATTCAGAGATCACACCTTCATGGGGGTGGGAGACCATTTGCTCGAGAGACGATCTCCCTTTGTGTGTAAACTCTTAAAACCTTATTACCTTTTGTTTTACTTATTCCGAAATGAGAGAATTGTACCAGTCGCACTGTGACATTTTAAACGATACCAAACATGAATATACTCTGTGATCATCATTCACATTAAACTATACATTTTCTTGGGTGAAATCAGGTGATCATCTGAGCATGAGAGAGAGGGGGTGAAGGGAGAGGGAAGGAGATGTAGATTAGGATGACTCGGAGGTGAGACTTTCGTCTCAATGGTGCACGAGGAATGGTAATCTCCAGAGAGGTCCTTTTGTCCTCTCAGGGCCTGGTCACCCCCAAAACAGACTGTCTGGAATTTCCTAATTTATCAATTCTTACAGTTTTCCCTCCTTGACTCCGTGGGTCAAATTCAAATGAGCTCCTATGGAGTCACTGATTAACGCCTGTTGTAATCCTTGAGAAAATTGTCTTTTCAATGTTAGCATCTGTAGAAGCTCAGAGGACTGTGTTCACCTGCAGAACACCTGGTCTCACCAGGTGTATGTTGCTTGAGTCCAGCAGGTGGATGAAAGCATTCAGGTTTTCTTCCTGTGAACTTGAGATGTGAGCAAAGTTCGTAGAGTCAATCTGGACCTTTGTTACTTGTTCAGTTGACGTGTCATTCCTCCATGGAGAAACTTCTGCTTCTCTGGCACCTTCTCCATGATGATAATCTGACCCTTCTTGACCAATCCTGTCACCTCCAGCGGTGCGGTTGTCTGGGCAGACCTCAGTGGATGAAGGGCTTCTCCTTGGTTCACACTGCTTTGTGTGAAAAGCCTGAGACACCTGAAAAGCATCTTAAATGTCCACTTCACGATTGAGCACTTATGAACTTACAGTTGTAAGGAAATACATAGGAATGCATAATGCAATAAAGCAAAATCATGTCATGTTCAATGTAAAATACCATGTTCATGTCAGCAAATGTGAGTGGTACATTTGGTCTCATTAATTACCTCATTTTTAATTACCACGCCAATAGTACTCCTATAGAGGGTCAAGGAAGGACAAAGGAAGATCTTACAAGCTCTTACCCTGTTTCTAGAAACATTTAAATAAATGTCATTCTAACAAAACAACCAGTGCTGGGTTAAAACAACATTTCATTTTGGTGTAACCAAATATAGAGATTCAATTGAATTGATGTCCAAAAACATTTTTGCAAGTAAAATATGCAGAAATTAAATCAAAATAAGTTTCAGAAATGTTTGTCTGAATTATTCAAAGGAAATCAAAATAAGAGTCAAAAATTCAGCAAGAGGTCGGTGTAAACCAAATAATCAAAGAAATGGTATAGGATCAATGGTTTTGTGTGTTTGTGTGAGAGTGTTTTTTTTTTTTTTTTTGAATGTCAGAGTGTGTTTTTGTCTGTGCAGAGAGAGTGTGTGTGTGTTTGTGTGTGTGTGTGACAGAGAGTGTGTTTGAGAGTGTGTGTGTATTGATCTGGCTAAGTCACAGTCGATGACAGAGTTGAATTGTAAATTTTGTAATTGATTGAAGCGGTCACACTTCAGATTTATCCATTTTAATTATGTTTCTGTTATTAGTAGGTATGTTGAGAAATCAGGGGCCCTCTGATTTTTCAACTCCCACCAACAATCATGGAGTTTGAAATTTTAATGGCAGGTCTGCCTTATAATTTGTCTTGATTTGTGACTGTAGCCATTCAGTTGTCCATGTGTGTTGCATTAGTTGGCAGTGTGTTGTGAATAGCGTATTGTTAGATTTTGGTGTATTTGGCCGAGCAGTGGTTTGGGTGGCTCGCCAATGTATTAGATTTCTCCAATACATAAAATAAGTAAGCTTGACCAGTGTTCTTGTGGGGAGAAGAATTTATTGAAGGTTTGTAGTGTAGCAGTCCTTCAGCAGCGATGTTAGCATGTCGCCCTTCAACAATCTTAACCCAAAGTTCTGTCTGTATGACTGAACTTTATACATGAAGACAAAAGGGCTACAAACAAAGGAAAACTGTTAGGGCCTCCCACAGGAGATCGATCTAACTTGCTAATCCACTCTGAGCAATGCTGATTCTTTTTATTCATTCACACCAATCAGTTTCTATGGGCTATACATCTGAATGGGCCATTCATCTGTATGGGCCATTTGACACACACCTTTGCAGACACAGACAGAGTGGATTACATCTGATACACAGTCACAATGTAAATGAATCTGATGACTGAAAATACCAAATCTATCAGTATGCTATGTGTGTCTCTTTTAGACTGTCATGACCAACCTATGTGAAGCTATCTGGATCTGTTTGTGTGAAGATGACACATCTTCGGATGATGTGTAGTGTTCTGTGTTCAGTTGTGAGGGTATAGTGATGGAGGTGTGTGTTCAGTGTTCATGCCTAGGAGATGGGTGGAATTTAATCTATAACAATTGTGTTGCAAATTTAGTTCCAGTTCTAAACTGGGAGGCCATATTTATGCAGTAATGTAATAGTGTGACGTGTGAAAAGGCCTTTTATAATGTCTTTTCACCCATCTCCCGAGTCTCAGGTTATGTTCTAACAATTCCGCTGTCCTGGATTTGCTCCAGGTGGGCTCCTGCCCCTCCTGGCATCTGTCCTCCGAGGGATATGCAGAAGTAAACCTAAGACAGAAAACAGAGGAGAGCGAACCACAGGCAGATAATTCCAATATTTCAAAAACATTAAATTCAGACGTGTGGAATTCTTTTACTTGTTCCATTATCATGTCAGTTGCAATTTTAATTCCAGATGTCACATGAAACCGAGTTTCATTGACCAAGTCTGAATTGTTGCTGTTGTTTCAGTGTGTTGTGACACCTGAAGCTGATTTTCCAGTTCAGCCTTCAGTCCGCTGCATGTGCAATGCTCATTGCTTTCTCTCATTACAGCCAGATCTGTCTGGTTAGCATTTGCGGTTTATGGTGTCGTTCACACATTTTAGTTAGTGCAGATATTTTTGGACCTGCAAAAAACTGTGGTACTTCTGTCTGCTGTTTAGCATTTCACACCCTCCTCGTAAATTTACTTATCTTATCAGATTCAATTCAGTTGGTGCACCCCAGTCAAGGATTATTTAGCGTGCTATTACCTGTGCCACACTCCTAGCCGTGTTTTCTAACGGTGAAAAATAAAGGCATGCTCCGCCCCTTTTTGGCACTGGGTAGCACACAAATGAAATTCTGTTTCAGAAATTAAATTTTAATGACGAAAGTCACACTTCTCCAATTATTGTCCTGCTCGGCGAGTGTAATATAATGTTTATTATAATTCAAGTTATAATATAATTATATTCTTTAACAATACAAGTCAAATTATATTGTTTTCAGTCTCTGAAAACAACTTAACGCATGGTCAAATCTCTCTAGGTTTCAAATACCTTTTCTTCTCATTTAGTCTTTTTAAATGGCCATTTTACCGTTTGATTCTTCGATCTACTCTTACTTTATATTTTCCGTTTATAGATCAGGGAAACTATATCGCTTTGCAGTCCTTCCCAAGGATGCACGACACAATCTCGCCAGTCTGATTATCAAAACAGAGGTAATTGGCTAAATATCTGATATTTGCCGTATTCACACGTAAAAAATAACAGACACTTACATAGCCCCCTTGAATGCCACCTCAGGAACTTAATCAAATTGTTTCACTTTAGTAGAGGTCATGACCACCATAAAAGACGTTAGTCGATCAACTTACTTTTCTTAATATGGCTTTTTTAGTCAAGCCCGTGGTATAACCACGTACACGTATCTAAAGGAACATTTAAATGAGAACAGAGGTTATGGAACGCACCCGAATCCAGGCTGATCAAATAGCATTCGCTAATTCTGGACGGAATTAAGTACACTTGAATCTGATATCAGTATTAGTCGTCACTAATGTCTAGCGCAGGCTTGTGGAAATATACGAATCCGGTAATCTATTTTGGAAAATAATTGCAGAGTAATCCAGAATGAGTTCAAACGTGACAATATTTAGTTCTCTTAAGCCTTAAATATAAAAAGGTTTTTGTTTCAGGATTAATGAGATGCATTCGTTTCTGATTTTCCGATTTCTTTGTCTTGTGATTTACATTGTAGCCACATGGCAATCCTATGCTCCTGTTAGGAGACAAACAAATTCAACAAACACACTTGATATTTAATCCAGTTTACACAAGACACGTGGCCTAGCATGCATGGCATCTACAACCTTTTACTTAAGTGTTTTATACAGACTTACAGTAAAGCAATCTTGTGTTTTTAAAGAATAAACTCAACTAGCCTATGTGCACATTTTCGTAGCACAAACAACTATAAAGTGTGTTCTAGCACAATGTGTTAAGCACAACTACAAATTTGAAAATCCAAACAGAATATGCATCACATCATCCTGTTTTTCTCAACCTTGCTTTTCATAAACAAATGCATCGACTTGTCTTTTTGTTTATCCAATTACATATCTTCTGATCGTTCAAATTCATTGTGAGTCACACTATAGCCACCGAATTCAGCATAGACACGCATTTAATTCAGTTTACACAGGACACATGGCCTAGAATACAACATCTATATCACCTTTACTTAAGTGTTCCAAATACACTCGCAGCAAAGCAATAGAATACAACATCTATATCACCTTTGCTTAAGTGTTTCAAATACACTTACAGTAAAGCATTCCTGTGTTTGAAGAATAAACTTTAAATTAGCCTGTGCATGTTGTAGCACAAACAACCAAATTGTGTTCTATGTAAGCACAATTTTAAATTTGAAAATTCACAGAATTATTGCATACTTTTTAATCCCATTGTGTTAAAGTTTTAGCATTTAGCATTAGCCTTGAATGCAGCATGGCTTTAGCATTTAGCGTAGCCTTGAGCGTTTTGAAAGCAACATGGACAATAGCATTTAGCATTAGCCTTGAGCGCAGCATGGCTTTAGCATTTAGCGTAGCCTTGAGCATTTTGAAAGCAACATGGACAATAGCATTTAGCATTAGCCTTGATATTTGAGTTTTTTAGCCTGTAAATCATATCATCCTGTTTTCCCAAAATTTTCCCTTCATAAACAATGCATTGAGCTGCCTTTTTATTTATAAAATCACGTGTTTTCCGATCGTTTACAAACTTAGATTTCTCTTTCTGTTGTTTGCTCATTCTCATCACGTGTTGCTAGTGTTTAAACAAAGCCAATACAACAATGGGCGGAAAACATGCGGCTGATTTTAAAACTTTTTAGGCTTGACTTTTTTAGCTCTTCATCGAGTTATTAATTATTTGGAAGATTTAGAAGATTATTCTTACTTTAGGTTTTGCTTCCTGTTGCTTAGGCAAAACAAGGAGATCTTTAAAATCTAATCATTCTTCATCTGGCTGCCGCATCAAACATTTCTTCAACACTTCTAACAAGGCAAAGAAAATTGAC
Source organism: Abramis brama (assembly GCF_963993115.1). NCBI lineage: Eukaryota > Metazoa > Chordata > Actinopteri > Cypriniformes > Leuciscidae > Abramis > Abramis brama. The sequence goes on along the minus strand of NC_139967.1, from coordinate 22,616,230 downwards.
TTACCACAACCGCGGAAGAAAGAGAAGATGTTCAAACCTTTAAAATCCAAATACTTGCTGAAAAGGACGTTTCTCGTGAAACTGTTTTGATCTGTTTTGAGATCACGTCGCGAGGTCACCATTTTGTATGGCCCGTGAAATTGGTCCAATCTGCCGGTCCGCCAATACACGGGAAGGTATCACGTGTTCCGTCCTCACTCATGCAAAGTATTGGTTGGTTAAATTTACAATACATTTAGTTATGTATTGTCTCGTTTATTTCATCTGACTCCATAAATGAAAGGGTTTAATAATATCTGTGCCTCACTAAAAGTGAGCGAATGTTTGACTATTTCTTTTAACCATTAAATTAACACTGTCAAGATCAGTTAGAATAATCAAATGTAACATTTTAATGTTTCAGATATCAGAGATTAATTCCACAAATCAATTAAAATATCTAGAACATGGTTATACATTGGTTACACCAAGTAATCTTACCCAGCTTGTACCTGATAGAGAGAGAGAGAGAGAGAGAGAAAGAGAGAAGAAGGGAGAGAGAGAGAGAGAGAGAGAGAGAGACCACCTATCCCATTCCTGTCCAGCAAAGAAGAGACCAGATAGAGCAAGCACACCTTCCTTTATACTGTTTGCCCAGGTGATATGGGGGATGGGGAAAACTACCCTCAAATGGCTTAACCAGTTTTCTCTAAACTTCTATAAACCTTATTACCTTTTGTTTTACTTATTCCAAAATGAGAGAATTGTACCAGTCGCACTGTGACATTTTAAACGATACCAAACATGAATATACTCTGTGATCATCATTCACATTAAACTATACATTTTCTTGGGTGAAATCAGGTGATCATCTGAGCATGAGAGAGAGGGGGTGAAGGGAGAGGGAAGGAGATGTAGATTAGGATGACTCGGAGGTGAGACTTTCGTCTCAATGGTGCACGAGGAATGGTAATCTTCAGAGAGGTCCTTTTGTCCTCTCAGGGCCTGGTCACCCCCAAAACAGACTGTCTGGAATTTCCTAATTTATCAATTCTTACAGCAACGATTGTATTTAATTGTACAGTACAATAATAACATAGTACAGACATGATCTTAATTCCATAATATCCTTAAACATAACTATATTGCTGGCCATAAACTGACAAAGTGCGCGTCTGGTGTGCGATACCTCGAGTTGTCAGACGCGACGCGGCACTGCGCTTCTCGTACGGTGTGCGACCCCCTTTAGATGTGACAGCCATGGGCTGAACAATACAAGTTACCGGTAATATCCATCGAGCCTATAGGTCTCATATAGCCTATGAACTAGTTGCCAGAAACACATCAACAAGTAAGAATGAAGGCTACCCTGTAAAACAACTACAATCATGTGATACAAAAGGACCCTATATTCAAAACTATCATCATCATCATCGCAATCCTCAACTAAGTTACAAGTTCATTGGCGAATTCCTCCTCCTCGTCGCTCTCCTCCACTTCTCCCGCTCCGGCCTCCGCTAACTCTGCCTGATTTGCTTGCGCTAACAGCTCCCGCCCAGATGCGCAGGGCTCTCTTGCGTGCGCAATCTGCTCCATAGAACTGGCTTAAACAGACGACCTGACGGGTTTTAGATTAAATGCAACCCGAAACTAAAAAACAGACCGGGCCTCTATTTGAGACCGGCCTTTATTTATTCAAACCTGTAGCCACACCAGGACTCGGCTATTATTTGAAGTTTTACGGTACTCAAGATTTTGCTTTAGTATAATTTTCGGGACAATAGAGCCGGATTCTAGATTCGGGACAGCTTATTCGGGACGTCTGGTCACCCTACTCTAACCGGAAACTCCCGATAACGCACAAGTAGTTGTGCAAGTAGGCTAGTCCATTATTACTGCACATCTAAATGTACTTACTTACTTAAATTAATTCCACTCAGTCAGAATAAATGGCTGATGGCTCGATTATCATTGAGACCACACATTTGAGTTGTCACACCCTGAACATCATCAATTGCTTTAAAATAGGAAAGGAAGCCATCGCAGACAAGACTTTGACCGTAATCGCATAATATCGAATTGTTACTTCTTCTAAACAAGAACTTATTTGCCTCATGCAAGTAATGTGTGTATCGTATGCAGAAACTCGCTGAGAGTAGTAGTCAAGTAGGCTACATTTTGCCTACCATAGTAAGTATGCATAACCTATTTGGCAGCCAAATAGTGCCAGACTTTCATGGGTAGGCTACCATAACTTTGAGGATTTTTAATTTACATAATTTACATCATGTGGCAAACTGTTTTGCGCATTGCATATTAAGTATTTTGTTGCTTCTATGTTGCGGGAAAAAAAATCAACATTTTGGCACTACGCCAAGAGTGCTAGCCTATATGAAGATATCATAACATTCCCATCATGGCCATTACAAATTAAAAGATTTAACTTCATGACTCATTTAATACCGTACATTGGTGGCTTTGTGGTTATACTCTTCCATAAATCTAAAATACCAACTGAAGAGGTGCGTCGTTATCCTTGGTGAAAAGCTCTTTTAAAAGAGTAATAAACTATGACCAGATAAAACATGACTCATGATGACACACCCCCTTTTATACAAACACAGGACGTTCAGACTTGTAGTTAGAGGCACTGTCTTGAGCAACTGTTTCAGTAGTCTGATTTGACGAAGGCTTAGCATAAATTACTACTATGTCCACTGTTCTTTTTCTCTCGAATCAGTATGTGTTTGAATAAGTAGTCATGAAGAAGGGAATGTGTAAAATAGTATTATAGCGACACCTAGTGGAGTATTAAGAAAATGTTGCAGGATTCATAGAATAGATCAGGAAGATATACCTGGGGGTATATCTTATACCATGAAGCCGGTTTAGGTGGCTAGCAGGTATGTTTCAGTTTAGTTTGCGCCAACCCTGGGTTTTAAGCACTATGAAAGTGGTTTGGCTTTTAGCAGTGTTCATCGCCATAGTAATTTACGCTCCACGGCTAACCTGGTCTGGGGCAGGTTATGGTCCAGGTAAGAGGTTGCAAACCGAACTTGGACCAATCAGCTGTGAGCAAAGGATAAAGTCACTCCACCTGTTTCTACTCCAAATTAAAGGTCACTACATAGCAAATGATTTTTAAAGACAAAATCGTCTGGCTTTTACTAATGCTTATTTAGAATAATAATTTTGTATGATTTAGATATTAGATATACCCTTAATCGATCACGTACAATTTTAGTTGATCAATTATTATTATGCACAGTTTAAATGAATAAATAAATGAAGGTAATATAAATACGCTTTAGAATCAATAGATAAAGCTATTAAATGACTACATGTGATCTTAAATGCTCAATTCTCTCTATACCTTTATCAAATTAACTTCACAACTTTTACTTGCACTGATATAGCAAGACTTTTTCTTTTAGTTGTCCTCTTTCATAGACAGCTATTTTCTTCTTGCTCTAAATTGTTTAAATTCTTAATGTTGTTCAATCTTGTAATATTCTGCAGAAGAGAGAAGTGAATCGCGCTGCTTCTCTCACGAGAAATGAATCGCAGTTTCACTCTTTCTCAGTATGTGATTGGCTGTTCGCTACTGATGTCACATCTAAACTCCTAAACTCAGGATCAAAGCCCAGGTTGATAGAGAAAGTTGATGATCAGCATCATGGTACCAACAAAGCCTGGTTTGGTTTTGTCAACTTGAAACTAATCCTGTAACCCTGAGTTTGTTAAACTACCATCATGGTACAGGTCCCTGGTAAGTTAATATTTTGCAGGCAATAGTAGCATGTTAAATAAATAATAATCTGAGGCCTCTTTTAACTACTGAGACAAGTAGGAGATGGTCTTGCACCAATGTATATCTATGAGAAACTGTTGATTTTTTTTAAAAAGAATTAAGACAAACATACTGCACACTGAATTATTTTTAACCATCCAATAAGTACTTTAATTGCCACATTTTTAAATATACAGATGCTCTGAAAAGTAAAACAATGAAGCTTTTACATTGTGATACCTCATCAGAACACTAGAGGGAAACGCAATACTGAAACGTCCAGATCCTGAACAGATTATGTTGAGAGCGTAAAGATGCCCAGGATACTCTTGAATCTTGCTGTGGTTTGAAAAGAGCATAATAGAAAACTTATTTATACTTGTTTTGTAATGTTGCCTCGTGAGGTTACATTTAAATGAACTGATTTCCTACAAATCCAAAATATTACTTAATATGACAGAATCAGCCTGACTACATAGGCTAAGTAGCCTTTATGTATCTATGTGCTGGCCTACATCTACATGTATAATACATTTAAGGACAACGTTGAAATTGATCCTTAAAGGCACAATATGCAAGATTTTTGTAATAACATATAAATAAATAAAAACACATTTCATGTACTTACATTATCTCAAAAGTTCCCAAGGATTTGTAAATTCAGAGAAATTCAAAACAGAGAAATTAAATTTTTTAATAATGGCTCGTCATTGTCGCCTATCAATGACGTAATATCCGCGCTGTCCTCAGTTTCTGCTTTTAGAAACCATGGCAACACATGTGGTGTCAGGATTCCATCACCATCTCCTTCCACTCATTCCCTCACTCCGCCCACTCAGTCATTCACACGCTCATTGTCACCTGATTACTGATCACCGTCACCTGGACCTCATCATCAGTTCACCCATATATACCTGCTACAAACATTCAGTCATTGTCTGATCTCGTCTATACTTGACACAGACTCTCTGCCATACTTACCTGTATACCTACCTTCGATCCCGATCTTCTCAGCCAGTCACCATTCCGTCTTCTAAGGAACTCCTTCATCATCATCTGCAAGAGAAAGAGAGAGAAAGACTTGGTTACACTTCAGTTAAGCTATCATCTGAAATTCAACTTACTGTTTACTCACCTGTTTCGCTGTACCGATCCATTCTGCAAATTAAAGCATTTAACTTACCATTCTGTCTGCTTCGTCTATGCCAAACCTGACATGTGGACATATGCGCATCTTGCACGCCTGTTGTGCCATGCAGTCATCATGGATCACGATTATTCATTGGCGAGTACAGAAAATCCCAAAAAACGTAAACGTAGTAGATCACCTGAGGCAAGCAGGCTTTGGGACAAACGGAGAAATAAAACAAGGATCAGTATCGGGGTGGTGTTTTCGAGATGGAGAGAGCTTCGCGACAAACTTGGACTTGACAGAGACTCTGCTCTCACATATGTTTTAATAGACCGGTAAGCAAATATATATTATTTATTGTAGGAAATTTCCAGCTTTCCTTGTTTTTATTGTAATACAGTAGGGGGCACTATGACGCATCTTCTGAAAGAGTTCTGAATCTCCTGATCAACACACATGTGAAGAAGATGCAGAAAAAACAAGCGTTCCCTTTCGAGAACAGTTTACTCGTGTTGCGTTGCTAGACGCTATGGGAAAACTCCTTTTCTCGAGAATATTGAAGCCATTATTTAAAAACATAGTGCAGCTGCACAGCCAGCACAGTGCAGAGCTGTATAGCGTGCTGATTGGCTGGGCTGCGGGAACAGCACGAACCTATAGCGAAGCGGTGAGGACACGCAACATTTTGTTATGTTGCGTGTCCAAGTGCCTATCAGGGCGCTTCCCGTCTCACGCGTGGCGAAACCCGCAAAAATGGGCGTGGCTACTGACTATATAAGTGGCCCATTTCGCCATAGGAATCAGATTTAATCTCCTTCAGCGACGACTCACCTCTTCGCTGATCTTCTCCTGCTTGAAAGCCTTCTCGCCGTCGAAACGAGGCCAGCAGCGGAACGCAGCGAATCTGCAGCAGCAGTTCAGCGGATGGCGGCCTCCTGCTCAGCACTTCTGACTCGAAGCCGTCATCTGCTGATTCGCTGTTTCCCTGCGGCCATCCGGCGAAGTATCCTTTTTAACGAGCGAATCCGCCTAAAAGGCAAATTTCTTTCTAAAAGAGCATGTGTCACATGCAGAGCCCCTCTGCATCTCACAGACGAGCACCGTGAGTGCGTTTCCTGCCTGGGCAAAAAACATGCAGAAACTGCACTCACACATGGTGGCTGTTCTAATTGTGAGAACATGCCGCTCTAGCGTTCGCGGCTAGCTTTCTTTTTAGAGTGCTCTTTACCAAGGCAGACCCGCTAAAAGCCGTCTCGATGAATGGTTCCTGCCGGGGCGCCTGCGTTCTTCCCTGAGGTTCATGACCAACTGACGAAGTCATGGCGCGCCCACTACTCGGCCCACCTACGCACTTCCGCCTCTGCAATGCTCTTGACTCTCGACGGCGCTGAGGAAAAGGGGTATGAGAAACTGCCCCCCCTAAAGGAAGCAGTGGCTGTGCATCTCTGCCCGCCCACCGCCGTTAGATGGAGGTCTATAGGTGACTCACCCATCCAAGCCGTGCAGGACCACTTCAGCTCTTGCTGGCCGAGCCTATGCGTCCACTGGTCAAGCTGCTTCAGCCCTGCACACTATGGTGGTCCTCCAAATGTTCCAGGCGAAACTCCTCCGCTCCATGGACGAGTCTGGACCGGACCCCGCGGCCCTCCCCGCCCAGCGGCTGAAGCTAAACAGCACCTGGTGCCAGCTATGCGCTTCCCGTTCCCGAAACGCCAAGGCCCCCGGCCTAAAATTACGCTGGACCCTGAGCCTCGGAAGCCTTCCTAGTCCAAGTATAGAAAGGAAGAGGAGGGGGTTAAGTCTTGTTGCAGCCGGACCACCCCTAAAATGAGCTTGCATGCTTCTTCCAGCCCCCTTTTCAGTTCAGGCAGCTGGAAATGTTCTAATTGCAGCCAAAGGGCCCATTCACGCACCCTTGCAAACAAACACTGTTTCAACAGCTACAAAAATAAAGCACAAAAATTCTCAGGAAAAGAGCACTTTTCCTCTTCAAAACACCTGGACGGCCAGGTCCCCGACACACGGCGGCCCGCCCCCAGACTTTATTCAGCCTCTAGTCACTTGGGCCAAGGCCTGGGAAGCCATGTGTCAAAATGGGTACTGAACACAATAAAACGAGGCTACTCGCTCCAATTCACTCGCAGACCTCCACGCTTTCATGCCATGGTCAATACATCGGTAAGGAGCAACGTGGCTCACGTCCTTCACACCGAAGTGTTAAACCAGCTAGCAAAGGAGGCTGTCGAGACAGTTCCCCCATCACAGAGCGAGTGAGGCTTTTACAGCCGTTACTTCCTCGTGCCGAAAAAGGATGGCGGCCTCAGCCCTATTCTAGATCTCAGACACCTGAACAAGGCCCTCATGAGATGGCCATTCAGGATGTTAATGACCAAACAAATCCTCTCGCAGAATTGACCAGGGGAATTTGCAGAATTTGTCAGTGGATCTGAAAGATGCTTACACATCCAAATAACCCCCCATCACAGGCCATTCTTGAGATTCGCCTTTGAGGGGCGGGCTTATCAGTACACATTCCTACCATTCAGTCTGTCACTGGCACCTCGTACGTTTACGAAATGCATTGATGCAGCTCTCTCCCCCCTGAGACAGCGGGGAATGCGCATTCTGAACTACCTCGACGACTGGCTCATTTTGGCCGTTACAGACTCACAAGTCCTGGCTCCTCAGCCATCTAGAATGCCTTGGGCTCAGGATAAACTCCTCTAAGAGTGTACTGTCTCCCAGCCAAATTATAACCTTCCTGGGAACAGTCACCAACTCTGTTCAGATGAGAGCTTGGCTCACGCCAACCCGCACTCTCTCCATTCAACATCTAGTGGCTTTGTTTAAAGCAGGCTCTTACCTGCCCCTCAGAATGTTTCAAAGGGCACTGGGCCTTATGGCCTCCGCATCGTCAGTACTCCAGTTAGGCCTACTACATATGCATCCCCTTCAGCGCTGGCTGAAGCCCTGAGTCCCGGCCCATGCGTGGCAGTTTGGCCACCTGCGTATCAGTGTAAACCACAGTTGTACAAAAGCCCTGGCCCCTTGGAAAAACACCAGCTGGTACCAGTCAGGTGTAAGCATGGATCTAGTCTCGAGGAGGAAGGTGGTCATGACGGATTGCCTCCAACCTAGGTTGTGGGGGCTCTGTGCGAGGGCAGGCCAACCTCCGGCCTTTGGTCGAGCTCGGAGAAACACCTACACATCAACTGCCTCGAAATGAGAGCAGTCTTTCTAGCCCTAAAAATCTTCCTCCAGAGTCTGGCGGGACACCACGTCCTGGTCCGGACAGGCAACATGGCAGTGGTGTCATATATAAATCGCCAGGGTGGTCTCAGGACAAGCAACCTGTACACCATGGCCAAGCAGCTTCTGGCTTCAACTTTATGGGTACACGCCGGCGCATATACTGGGCATACTGAACCAGGGAGCAGACGTGCTATCTCGGGACAATGTCCCCCCCAGGGAATGGTCTCTCCACCCTCAGACAGTTGACTTAATTTGGAGTGTCTTCGGGAGGGTAGAGGTGGACCTTTTCGCCTCAGAAGACAACTCTCACTGCCCAACATTCTTTGCAAAGAACAGGTATGCGCTGGCCCATGAATGGCCCAGTCGCCCTCTTTATGCATTTCTTCTGGTCTCGATGCTCCCTCAGGTCATCGAACAGATCAGGGAGAACAAGTGTGCAGTCCTCCTAATAGCCCCTCTCTGGCGGACCCAGACATGGTTCCCCGAGTTGATGCAGCTGCTAGAGACAGCTCCTTGGCCTATACCGCTGAGGAAGGACCTCCATACTCGATAGAGAAATAAGTCTACTCTGCCCCGTCAGGGCTCTCAGAGTTTATATAGAGCGTTCTGCCCCTTTCAGGCAGTCGGAACAGCTCTTTGTATGCTTCGGCGGCCGCACCAAAGGGCTATGGTCACAAAGCAAAGATTGTCACGTTGGATAGTAGATGCTATCTCTTTGGCCTACGCCTCAATGGGCCTTCAATGCCCCATAGTCGTCAGGGCTCATTCCACAAGGGGCATGGCCTCTTCATGGCCTCTTCACATACCAATTGAAGACATTTGTGCGGCGGCCGGCTGGTCTTCGCTGTCTACATTTGTGAGGTTTTACAACATGGAGGTGCCGGCTTTTGTCTTTAATGGCTCTCGGATGGCTCTTGGAATTGGAGTTCCTGGCCAGTATCAGCATGTGAATAGTTATGCTGATTCAATTGGACTCAGAGTAGGCTGTGTTCCCACTTCATTTGCATGCTTTATTCAGAGTTCCCGCCTCTATGTAATCCCTCCCCCTTGGAATGTATATAACTACAATGCATACTGTATTAGAGTCAGATAATGTTGGAAGTACTGCAGCCACGTACAGCAGAGTTCTCAATAAAGAATAACTTCTGTTGAACGCGATCCCAACTGTCTCCTGGTCTCTGCTTCGATGAAAGAAAACTTTACAACAGATGGTGCCCTGTGACCCGGATGGAGAAAAAGGAAACTCAAAGAATTTTAAGCTCAAAGAACTGAATCTTGAAACTTCAAGCTCAACAAAAGATCTGACAAAGATTGCCAGACTGAATCTTTCCAGCTTCCTCCAGATTGAAAACTTCAAGCTCCAAAAAGATCTCAATGCCTGACTGAGTTCCAGACTGAATCTTGAAACTTCAAGCTCAAAGATCTCAACAAAGCTGACTGAGTTCCAGACGAAATTTTTCTGTACAACCAACGATTCTGTGAGTTTCACTCCATTCAAAGAACCAATGCAGACCAGTACAAATGTGTTTTTCCTCTGCGCCCGTTCAGAGAAGAAGTTAACAAACAGCTGTAGAGTTTGGTTAACTAAAGATAAGCCTCTAAAAAGTTTTTCTTTTAGAGATGAAATTTATCCTCTGTTGTTGGCAGGGAAGATTAACAGTTCATGTTAATATTGTGTGTATGCTCTTGCTAGAGAAGACCTATCTGTAAGCTAGAGAAAGTTAGCATCAAGTGCTAATAGTTGGTATCCTTTGCTTTAGGCAGAGAAGAATTAGCTTTACGTGCTAGTTATGTCTGTTGATCCTCTGTTCTTGTCAGCAGGGAAGTTAAGTGTGGTAATTTGGAAAGTTAACAATAGTTAAGCTGTGTTAACAAGATTGTACCCTCTGTTTGTAAGACAGTAGAGAGAAGTTTTAGTGTTTTGTGATTGTGAAGTAACAAAGGAACTCACAAAATGGTTAGAAGGAATGCGAGACTATTTCCCACAACTGAAAAAGCTGGACGAGCTACACCGTTATGGACAGACAAGGAGTTTAAGTCTTTGTTATCAGAGCACATGGACACAATAGTGACTGAGCAAGTCAGATTGAATTTAACAAGGAAATTTGACATTGATGCAGACAAAGTATGGTCAATTGAAGATTGCAAGAAAGTGTTGGGTGCATGTATCAGGAAGAAAAATTTAGCTTATCCATTGCACAAGAACAAGCTCAGTGTATTGCTAAGTTAAACGATCAGAACAAACAATTGCAGACTCACATGTCCTGTCTCAAGACAAAGGTGGGCCATAACAAAGCGTCAACCAAATGTGATTTAGAAGACCAACAGTCAGATGAAAGCTATCCTGATTTACAGTCTTTTGATAGAATAGAGGACAATGTCAATGCAGATGTAAATGCAGTTGAAGTGTGCGTAGCTAGACAAAAGCCTCAGGGAAAAGGTGTTGATACAGTTTAATTTGCAACCCCCATATTGCAGCCACAAGCAGTCAAAACATCTTTAGGTCCTAAAGATATCGAGAGAATTGCTGAAAGTTTGCCATCAGTGCAAAGAAATTTTTCTGAGTTTAGGAGAGAGTTGTCCAAAAAGATGCGGCTCTACGATATGTCTCTAGCTGAAGTCACTCAGCTAATATCACAGATCTTGACTGAGTCAGAATTCAATGATTTTGAAAGTGCTGTAAACAATTCTGAGTTTCAAAATGCCAGAAAAGATGAATTGAGAGATGGAGTTTTGAGAGTGTTAACGGACATTGTTGGACCGAACGTGGACTGGTCAAAGATCACTAGTTTCGTACAGAAGAAGGGTGAAACTGTTTGTGAGTACACAGAAAGATTTTGCCAGACCGCTTCAGAGTACAGTGGAATTGCAGACACGCCAGAGAAGGTGTTAGGTGATAATGGCCCTTTGGTTCGCACATGGTTTCATTGTCTTTTGCCAGAACACAGAAAGGCGTTGCCTTACTTAAACATCACATGGTGTACAAGAACCCTGCAAGACAACTTGGACAGTTTAGTTATTTGGGAAAGAGATTCTGATGTCAAAGAGAGAGTAAGAATTGCAGCAGTTTCTGTTAAGGTCAACTCAGAGAAGCCAACGAAACGCAAAAGTCCTAGAGAAGCCAGTTGTTCTTACTGTGGCAAGCACGGACATTTTGGAAAAGAATGTAGGAAAAACAAAAATAACTTTAAAGAAGTTAACAAGGTTACTCAGCTTCTGCTTAGCCTGCTTGATATTCTGAAGCAGCCCCTCCCCTCCTCATTAAACTTGTGGGGCAACTTGATACAGTGTTAACCATTTAGGCTGTGAGTGCTTAATCTCCCCAGTAACTAACAACAAAGATGAAAGATTGACTGTCTCAGCCTTTGTTTGGGGGACATTCAGTATACTCACAGCCTTAAATGTTATACTGCAGAACATTACAATCAGACACCATCCTCTGTTAATGATGTTTATTAGGACTGATGTTTCACTGGAGAATGGAAATGTGCCAATTTTCTCACACACTGTACAGTGTGTACACAACACAGGGACAGAATAGGACACACGGACAAGTGAGGTGCCCTGGGAAGAACTGAACGCAACAGGCTTCGGGGGTGAACCCAGGGTGAAGACACTACCTCATAGGCCTTTCCCGATTTAGTCCATCCTTACCTCACTGGTTTATAGGTGTCAAATCAATTAAGAAATAGGGAAAGAATGAAACAACAACAGCAGACTCTAAAAAACCATACAACTCTAGTGTTTGAAGAAATACTGCTCTGTTTTCTGTTTTCTTTCTTACTCTGTGCAGATAAACACTTGATGGCTGTTCCAAAGCCATGGCCTGTCTCACCTGCATATGAAGCCACAACCTCAAGAAAACAACTAGACCCACTGCCGAGCCAACCAACACAGAAGAAAAATACACAATGCAGAGACTCACATACGAAACCTTCAGTCATCCATCGACATGATCAAGACTACAAGCCTGCACCATTACATGAGTGCTGCACCGGGTTAATGTCGGGTTAACCAACAGACATTCTTGATCTTTCAACAAAATTACACACCAGATGACTGAAGATAATTCTTCATGGTTCAGAAACTTGTTCACGAGAAAATTAGTTCCAACCATAAAATAAAAAAAAAATAAAAAACTACACAACGCAGAGACTTCACGGACCCTAATTGCATGTTTGTTTCTGTGTCAACATGCAATTACAGAAAATCAACACAGAACACGTGCGACTTATGGAAGAATGAAGTCCATGCATGAATACTGCTGGTCTGCCGTTTCTTTGTTTTATTATGTTACAGGTATGTGTGTATGCCAAGACGTCATCACAAGCGGCATACTGGTATAAAGCATCACCTCAGATTTCCATGAACAAGCCTCATGAGGGACGAGTCATCAGAGCGACTCTACGTGGGAAATGGACTCTACTGGAAACAGACTTCACAGCTATTCAGGCGCCATGGACTTTCAAGACTTCCACTCTTATGCTACATGGTTTTCTGTGTAATCATGTGACATTTTACACCCTGCGTCGCAGGTGTCAAAAGTTATGGTTTTGAGAAGAACTATGACACTCATGTAAATCAAGGACACAACACAGAATAAGTTATACGTGCCTGTAACTTACACAAGTTACAAGAATGAACTTGCTATGTGCCTGTAACTTACACCAGTTACAAGAATTAACTTTTAAGTGTCTAAATTTGTATATTATGTGAGAGTTATTAGAACTCTCAAAGGGGGAAATGTTGGATTACAAATTTATTAAATGTTTAATTTAGTTTGCAACAGTAAAAGTTGAGTACATTGAAGTTAGCATTTTAAGGTTAGGTTAGGATAATAGTAACAACAGTTTCTGCCAGTCCTGTTTTTCTCTATTGTGTGTTAAATGAGTCAGATCACTGAGATTCTCACCTTTCGGAGCCCAGACGTTGAATCATTAGGTTGATTGACTTTCACCTTTTGTCTTTAATGGCTCTCGGATGGCTCTTGGAATTGGAGTTCCTGGCCAGTATCAGCATGTGAATAGTTATGCTGATTCAATTGGACTCAGAGTAGGGTGTGTTCCCACTTCATTTCAATTCAATTCAATTCAAATTTATTTGTATAGCGCTTTTCACAATACATATTGTTTCAAAGCAGCTTTACAGAAAGTGCATTTCAGAAATGTACATAGAGAAATACAGTTAGTTAATCATGTATTGATTTAGGGCATAAACATATCGCCAGCGTCGAGTCGTCTCTTCACAGGCGCCGAGTCGTCTCTGCACGGGTGTTGGAGAATCTGTAGTTTCCATGAGAGGCTGGATACAAACTGGAGCTGACGATCTGTATTTACCTCGGGACTGGCGTCCCGAGATAACAACAGAAAAGCAGATGGGAAATAATTAGCGTAGCTGCTGTTCGTAATATTAATGCATTCAATCTGATTCAACTGTAGTATAAAAGGTAGGTATTATGTGAATGCTTGGCTAAAGAGATGCGTCTTTAATCTAGTTTTAAACTGGGACAGCGAGTCTGAGCCTCGAACAATATCAGGAAGGCCATTCCAGAGTTTAGGAGCTAAATGTGAAAACGCCCTCCCTCCTTTAGTGGACTTAGATATCCTAGGAATGACCAGAAGCCTCGAATTTAGTGATCTTAAAGAGCGCGATGGATTGTAGGGCGATAGAAGTTCCGTTAAATACACGGGAGCTAAACCATTTAGGGCTTTATAGGTCAGTAGTAATACTTTGTAATTGATACGGAACTTTATAGGTAACCAATGTAGAGACGACAGAATTGGTGTTATATGATCATATTTTCTTGATCTAGTAAGAACTCTAGCGGCTGCATTTTGGACTAACTGTAGCTTGTTTATTGAGGATGCAGGACAACCTGCTAATAAAGCATTACAGTAATCTAGTCTCGAGGTCATGAATGCATGAACTAACTTTTCTGCATCAGAAACAGATAGCATGTTACGTAGCTTAGCAATGTTTCTAAGGTGGAAAAAGGCTGTTCTTGTAACATATGAAATATGATTTTCAAAAGACAAGTTGCGGTCTAATATAACACCCAGGTCTTTTACTGTAGAGGATAAAGTAACAGGACACCCTTCTAAATTAAAGTTGTATTGTAAGAGGTTTTGTGGGCAGTTTTTTGGACTAATAAGTAATACCTCCGTTTTATCTGAATTTAATAGCAGAAAATTACATGTCATCCAGTATTTTATATCTTTAACACACTCTGTTAATTTAGATAATTTATTGTTTTCATCTGGTCGTGATGAAATATATAATTGAGTGTCATCAGCATAACAGTGGAAATTAATTCCATGTTTTCTTATAATATTACCAAGTGGTAGCATATATATTGAAAATAGCAGAGGGCCTAACACAGATCCTTGCGGTACTCCATAGTTTACTGACGTTATCTTCGATTTTTCCCCATTTAAGCAGACAAAATGGTAACGGTCTGATAAGTACGATCTAAACCAGTTTAATGCCTGTCCCTGAACACCAGTGTAGTTTTGTAGTCGGTCTAAGAGTATTTTGTGATCTATAGTGTCGAACGCAGCACTAAGATCGAGTAAAACTAGTATTGAGATAAAGCCTTGGTCAGAAGCTAGAAGTAAATCATTTGTGATTTTAACGAGCGCAGTTTCTGTGCTATGATGCGGTCTGAATCCTGACTGAAATTTTTCATAGATGTCATTTTCTTGTAAGAAAGAGCACAGTTGAGCGGACACCACTTTTTCTAGAATTTTAGACATAAATGGAAGATTTGAAATTGGTCTATAATTTGTTAGGTTATTATGATCTAATTGTGGTTTCTTAATGAGAGGTTTTATAACTGCCAACTTGAATATTCTTGGAACATGACCTAAGGATAAAGACGAGTTAATAATATTGAGAAGAGGCTCTTCCACTACAGGTAACACTTGTTTCAGTAGTTTAGTTGGTATTGGATCTAATAAACACGTTGTTGGTTTAGATGCAATGATAAGTTTATTTAGCTCTTCCTGTCCTATAGTTGCAAAGCGCTGTAGTTTTTCTTGAGGGGCGATAATAGGCCTTTATCACAACACAATAGAACGCCGGAAGTAGCCGCGAAGCAGTGTACAGCGTCTTCCGGTTATTGCATTCACCATGGCTTCATGTTAATTATCACTGGACTACTTCACTCTCGCATCTCCCAAAAGTTTCATTTTTTTTTTGTTTTCTTGATTCCATTTGAATGGTTTAATTAAATTGTTATAACCATTTGTTTAAAATGTAATGATTTAAGCAAAAATTTCTTCAAAGGTTAACCAAACTTTTATTTTGACGGGTTGCCGTGTAGACCTTCACTCTGTGTTTTATGATGATAGTTTCTCTCAAATGAAGCTAAAAAATCCTGCTGAAGTGACTCTCAGAGCGGCTGTGTTGATGAAGTGCATTAATGTTAATAAGAAAGGCTGAAAAAAATCGCGAGCGTCATGCGTGCCTCAGTGTGTGTGTGTGTGTGGTAAATGAAACGCGTCGGTGCCATTCATTACAGAGACACGCAGAACAGAGCACGATTCCTATTTAAATAGTCTTTATGCGGTTTAATATTGACAGACACTGGTCTATATCGCGATTTTATTTAAGTTTACTGACCTACTTTTCATCTAAATGTGTAACTAAGTAACCACCGGAAGTGCGAGTACACTGCTTGGCGATTTCGAACGTTCCGAAACCAGGAAATGAGATAAAGGCCTATTGAGGCTGAATCATAAGACACCATTAAAGATTGTACATTTATAATTGTATTTCTGATGCTTTCTATTTTCTCAGTGAAGAAATTCATAAAATCATTACTACTACACTGTAACGGAATATTTTGCTCAGGTAACGTCTGTTTATTTGTTAGTCTAGCCACGGTGTTAAATAAAAACCTAGGTTTATTTTGGTTATTTTCTATTAGTTTGCGGAGATGCTCAGCCCTGGCTGCTTTTAGGGCCTTTTTATAACGTGACATACTGTCTTTCCAAGCGATTCTAAAAACCTCTAAATTAGTTTGTTTCCATTTACGCTCTAAATTACGAGTTTCTCTGTTTAGAACATGCGTAGCACTGTTGTACCATGGTGCTTTAGTTTTCTCTCTAACCTTTTTTAATCTAATTGGTGCAACGATGTCTAATGTACTAGAGAAAATGGTGCTCATAGTGCTAGTCATTTCCTCTAGTTCATCTGTTTGTTTGGGTTCACTAAGCAGCTGAGATAGATCAGGTAAGCTATTTGAGAATCTATCTATAGTTGTTGGAAGGATTGTTCTGCCTGGTCGATAACGTGGCGCAACATGACAAATTTCAGCGGTACATAGTATGCAAGTGACCATGTAATGGTCAGTGACTTCATCACTTTGCGGTATAATATCTATATCGGTTGGATTTGTTCCATGTGATATAATTAAATCTAGCGTATGATTAAGACGATGAGTGGGACCAGTTACGTTTTGCTTGACCCCAAAGGAGTTTAATAAATCTGTAAACGCAGCCCCTAACGCATCATTTGAATTATCTACGTGTATGTTAAAATCTCCAACAATTAATGCTTTATCGACCAAAAGATCTGAGAGAAAGTCTGCAAACTCTTTTAGGAAATCAGCGTAAGGCCCTGGCGGTCTATATACAGTAGCCAAGGCTAGAGATGATAGGGATTTCTTTCTTACATCTAAGAGAGTAACATTTAGCACAAGTACTTCAAACGAATTAAACCTGTGACCTGTTTTCTGAGTAACAGTAAGAATATCTTTATAGATTATAGCAACACCACCGCCACGACCAATCAGACGGGGCTCATGCTTGTAACAGTATCCAGGAGGAGTAGACTCATTAAGACCGAAATAATCATTTGGTTTAAGCCAGGTTTCAGTAAGGCAAAATACATCGAAACTATTATCTGTGACCATTTCATTTACAATAACCGCCTTAGGTGTAAGCGATCTAATGTTTAAAAGACCTAGCTTTATAAATTGTTTTTGTTCACTAATATTGAGATTTTCTGGTTTAATCACAATTAGATTTTTCCTAGATCCTGCAGTAGATTTATTATTTGATCTCACTAAACGAGGAATAGACAAAGTTTCAATATAATGTTCTACATTGGTACTTATATCAATTAAGTTTGGACAGCAAAGAGTGTGATTTGGACTTTGACTTACTAGTCATATGGTGTGTAGCATCTTGGAGATGTTGTCCGACAGAAGAGCCGCTCCGATTCTGCTGGGGTGAAGGCCATCAGCACGGAAGAGCCTAGGTCGCTCCCAGAAAAGATTCCAATTATTTACAAAGAGCAGTCTCTGTTCATTACACCATGACATTAACCATTCATTTAGAGCAAATAATCTACTGAACCTTTCGTGTCCTAGTCGGTAAGTGGGAAGCGGTCCAGACATGATGATCGTTGTTTCAGGCGATGTACTGCGTACCGTCTCGATCAGGCTCCTGTAGTCCTTCTTCAGAACCTCCGACTGCCGCAGCCTGATGTCGTTCGTTCCCGCGTGCATCACGACAGCTCCGACGGGCTCGTCACCATTCAGAATCCCGGGAACCTGTGCAGCGACATCGAGAACACGAGCACCAGGAAAGCAGTGAGTGTGCACCTTACCTTTACCTATGGTAGCATGGACATGCCGGACAATGGAATCGCCGATGATCACAGCGTCGCGTTCCGTCTCGCGTAGAGGGGAGAAGCGGTTCCGGGTGGAGATCTCGAAGGCCGGGAGGGGCGGAGAGGTCCTAGCTCTGGTCCTGGCCCGCGTCTTCCGCTGTGGAATCACCCAGGGTCCATGGTGTTGAGTCAGTGCCGGAGTGAATGAAACCAGGGATGATCGCATCCTGGGCAGAGAAACACATGGAGTAGACGAGGTCGGAGTCAAAAGGTTACTAACCACTGACTTGTGAGCATCGGCGCGTGATGTTTCAAGCGCGAATCGCCGATCTCGTAGCTCGGCCTGTCTCTCTAGTAGGTCGCGGATCTGCTTCTCCACGGATTCCAGCTCTAACTGCACAGAATGCAGCTCGAAGGTGTCCTCACCTGCACTCAAAGGTAACGTTAGACACACATCCGTTATATTATAGCTTTCAGTGATACGGGTGTAAATAAGTCGATCGATAGGCGGGCTAAGGCTAGTAGCGGAAGTTCGAAAGGTTGGATATAAGTAGCGATATCAGAGCAATCCGATTTTTTAAGGAGAATAGTATTCCAGATATGTTCACGCGCTATAAAAATGAAAAAGTTCGTTTGTAAAAGAGTGTAAAGAAGAAAATCAAGGTTTCTGAATTAATTCGACGGAGCTCCAAACACAACAACGCACTCAGTCGCGACGCATGCGCAGTCCTCAGACACATTGGAATGCTTTATTCAGAGTTCCCGCCTCTATGTAATCCCTCCCCCTTGGAATGTATATAACTACAATGCATACTGTATTAGAGTCAGATCATGTTGGAAGTACTACAGCAACGTACAGCGGAGTTCTCAATAAAGAATAACTTCCGTTGAACGCGATCCCAACTGTCTCCAGGGGTCTCATTTATAAAACTGTGCGTAGGAACCTTACTAAAAGTGTACGTGCGCCTGAAAGCCAAAAATGACATACGCAAAAAAATATTCAGACTTATAAAACCGTTCGTACGCCAGAACCTGCGCAGAATTCACTTTATAAATCCCAGTCAGCGGAAGATTGTGCGCACATGCTCTCCACCCTGAAATAACCATATATGGAGCTTACAACGCCTAGTTTTACTATGCATATCCTCATCTGCATATCATTTGCATATGATTATTCATCCACGTGATAACGTTTAACGGTACAAGACACATTACATTAATAAAAATCATGTACTTGCCTATCCTTGTCTTGTTTTTGAATACATGAATCAAATAGTGTAAAATACATTTCATCTTTTCCACTGGCCGAATAGTATTTTTAATTGATTTATATTTTTAATGGAAACAGATAGGCCTTGGGCATTATTTGCACGAAACTATTTTCTCAGACAATCTTGTATTATCATGATAAGCACTTATCTCTGTGGTTAAAACATTAAAACATAGCACGCTACAGGAAAAGTGTTCAAAAACATCGCATCCACAACAAATATTTCTATTGACTGAATTTGAATATAAAAAATGTTGTAACTTCTCAGTAATGATTTCATGTTTAAGTGTTCTCCATTAATTTGAATGGCATATTTAATCTAAATGTTTATATCAGAAGTAAAACATAGTTTAAATCATTATTTTATTTATTTAAACTGTTGCGTCAGTTTCACTAAACGGCCCAACGCGCTCGCTGGCGCGGACATTTAAGAAGGGATGGATATTTGCTTCAAGTGACAGGCTTGGTGAGTGAAATTATATTTGTATTATCTTTCTGTATTATGTTTAATTTTAATTCTAAATTCTAAAAGTGACCAAAAGACATTTAACTCCAACTCACCATCGGTGTCGCCAAACTGCTCCGTCTCCAAAATGTTCGTACGCATGGGTCAGAGTTTGCGTGCAGGTGAGCAAATTTTCCCGTCAAGTTTGTTTTTATAAATCACAACTTATGCGTCGGAAGTGGCGTACGCCTTTTTCATATGGGGTGAGATTTCGGTCACAATTCTGCGCGCGCAAGATCACATTTTGAGCGTGCAAAAGGGCATTTCGCACGTGCGTGAACTGAGTTTTGCGGAGAAATGTTCGTCTCGCAGATAAGAAAATATTGCGAGCGAACGAAAATCAATTTTGCATTTAAAATAAATATTTGGATGTGCGCGGACGTTCTCTTTCGCGTGTGCAAAGTTTCACTTTCTTGCTCCTTTCATACCAGCCGTGAGCGCTCTCTAAGCGCAGACAGCTCGCTTGCTCAACACAACCCAGCGTTACAATATGCCATAATTCCAGCCAATCAGAGATAAGACTGCTAAATTCTGATTGGCTGGCTTGAAAACCAATCACAAGACTCCCTGCATCACCGACTGCGGAAGAGAACTAGTGCAGTTGAGTTTATTTATGCAAAATATTCAAAAACTTCACTGTAATTCACTGTATTGTTGGCAAATTCAGTTCACACATCACTGCTGTCCTGATGGTTATACTACAAGACTTATTTTGTATAAATATTGTTTTGCGTATTTTTTATGATTATTATTTATGAAAAATATTAAAAAACTTCACTGTAATTCACTGTATTGTTGGCAAATTCAGTTGACACATCACTGATGTCCTGATGGTTATACTACTACAACACTTATTTTGGGAAAAATATAGATTTTAAATTATATATACAATTGTAAATGTATAATTTTTATGATTTTTATGAAAAATATTCAATAACATAACTGTAATTCACTGTATTGTTGCCAAATTCAGTTCACACATCACTGCTGTCCTGATGGTTATACTACAACACTTATTTTGGGGAAAATATATTTTAAGTTGTATATACAATTGTACATTTATGATTTTTTATGATTTTTATGAAAAATATTCTAATTTACTGTATTGTTGCCCAATTCAGTTCACATATCACTGCTGTCCTGATGGTTATACTACAACACTTATTTAGGCAAAATATATATTTTAAATTGTATATACAATTGTAAATGTAGAATTTTTATGATTTTTATGAAACATATTCAATAACTTCACTGTAATTCGCTGTATTGTTGCCAAATTCAGTTCACACATCGCTGCTGTCCTGATGGTTATACTACAACACTTATTTTAGGGAAAAATATATATTTTAATTTGTATATACAATTGTAAATGTATAATTATTATGATTTTTATGAAAAATATTCAATAACATAACTGTAATTCACTGTATTGTTGCCAAATTAAGTTCACACATCACTGATGTCCAAAGTTATTGAATATTTTCATAAAAATCATTAAAAAAAATCATAAATTTACAATTGTATATACAACTTTAAAAAAAAAAAAAATCCAAAATAAGTGTTGTAGTATAACCATCAGGACATCAGTGATGTGTGAACTGAATTTGGCAACAATACAGTGAATTACAGTAAAGTTATTGAATATTTTTCATAAAAATCATAAAAATGATACATTTACAGTAATTGTATATACAATTTAAAATATATATTTTACCAAAATAAGTGTTGTTGTATAACCTTCAGGACAGCAGTGATGTGTGAACTGAATTTGGCAACAATACAGTAAATTACAGTGAAGTTATTGAATATTTTTCATAAAAATCATAAAACTTCTACATTTACAATAGTATATACAATTTAAAATCTATATTTTTCCCAAAATAAGCGTTGTTGTATAACCATCAGGACAGCAGTGATGTGTCAACTGAATTTGCCAACAATACAGTGAATTACAGTGAAGTTTTTGAATATTTTTCATAAATAATAATCGTAAAAAATACGCAAAACGATATTTATACAAAATAAGTCTTGTAGTATAACCATCAGGACAGCAGTGATGTGTGAACTGAATTTGCCAACAATACAATGATTTTTGAATATTTTTCATAAATAATAAACTCAACTGCACTAGTTCTCTTCCGCAGTCGGTGATGCAGGGAGTCTTGTGATTGGTTTTCAAGCCAGCCAATCAGAATTTAGCAGTCTCATCTCTGATTGGCTGGAATTATGGCATATTGTAACGTTGGGTTGTGTTGAGCAAGCGAGCTGTCTGCGCTTAGAGAGCGCTCACGGCTGGTATGAAAGGAGCAAGAAAGTGAAACTTTGCACACGCGAAAGAGAACGTCCGCGCACATCCAAATACTTATTTTAAATGCAAAATTGATTTTCGTTCGCTCGCAATATTTTCTTATCTGCGAGACGAACATTTCGCCGCAAAACTCAGTTCACGCGCGTGCGAAATGCCCTTTTGCACGCTCAAAATGTGATCTTGCGCGCGCAGAATTGTGACCGAAATCTCACCCCATATTTTCAGGGCCTGTTTTGTGCGTACACAACGGTTATAAACGAGGCCCCTGGTCTCTGCTTCGATGAAAGAAAACTTTACAACAGGCTCATCCCAAAAGCTCCTTACTGGTAGGCTATGCAACATTAGGGCAGAAGAGCTGGTTCGTGGTAGAAGAGATGAGGAGGCAGGAGGATCTCAATGGCCAAGCAGGGTCAATGGAATAACTGGGTGAATCTAGAAAAGAGAAAACTCAGCTGGCGTGACATTTGGGAAATGGAGGGACCTCGGGTAAGCTTTCTCATCAGGCACGTATGATCTCTTACCCACATCTCAGAACCTTAGCCAGTGGTTGGGCGAAGATCCCGCTTGCTCCCTGTGTCAAGCACCTTTATCACTGAGATGCATATTATCAGTGAGATGCATAATCTAGTTCTAAAGCAGTTGGCATCAATCTTAGAGCAGAGGTGAACCACCACATTCACACATTTCTTACCAGCAGGCCAAGGTGTCACCGTTGAGCTCTCTGGAGACGTTGTGGGTTCATCAATGAAATGTCCATGAAGGAAGGTGCTGATGACCTAATGATATTCCTACCCTCCCTTGAACCACTCAAATCTCACTGCTGAGATCAGGTATTCCAACGTTCCACAGGGATTGAAACATCAAGTCCAATTGACCGTTTGCAAAGACCCGCCCCCTTTAGTTACTGTTGCTATGTCCGACAAGCCACGCCGCTCTCACGCCCCACCATGTTCTCACGAAGTGAAAAATACATCGCGGAGCAGAGAGGACACTGACAACACGCTGACAGACAGGACAGACCAGGTTACTTTTGATATGAAACAAAGTTTCACCTTTCAAATCTGGTAATTTAAAAAAAAATTTTTTAACAATAAATACTGTTTTGTGGCTCTTTAATGTGTCTGACAGATCGCTAGATCCTCAGTTAAAGCTGCTCGTGAGCCGATCATCACTTCCTCCTAGTTAATTTATAGCATCACCGCGGAAAGACGTCAGTACACACCGTTTTTTCAAGTTCAAATCCTCCAACGTTAATCTGCTAACTCTCTTGACAAAAATGGCGGATGGCGGATTATGATTGGTCAGATCGCCTGTCAATCAAACTCCCTGCAAAGGGTCAATTAGCACCTCACTTTCTCTTGCCTTATTTGACCCATTTAGTGTTTGTTAATGTGACAGGCAGACAGTGTGTACCACTGTGTAGATGGCAGACTCAGACAGAGAAAGGCACTCTGTGGAGACAGATCAGTGGGAGGTCCTTCTGACTCATCAAAACACCACACACTTATAGTCCAAAAACTGCCAAGCTGCTTGTGTTTTCCTGCTTGCCCTGCGGAACAAAACAGACTTTCCTGTAATTTTATGGTTTTCACAGTCTGACATAATGTCATGTTTATCACAATAATTATGCTGACATCATTTTATTGTCAGGTGCATTTGCTCACATTTCTGCCACATGACTTGAAAAGTTGGACGCCACAAATTGGCGCCCACAGAACCTGGACTGTAATGGTAGCATATGGGCATTAGCTTATTCAAAAAAGTGTGACGTAAATGATAAACTAAAGTTAATTTATTGTAAATATTAGTTAGGACGAATTGGAATTATAATTGAAATAAATACTTTAAAATTGATTAAAAAATTGTAAGACAATACATTTTAAAGCACATCTGTGTATTTCTTAGTTAAAGAAAATGTTATAAAAACTTATCAAACTTGTCCTAACAGATCTTGTCATACTTGTGAAACGGAAGTTGCAATAGTCTTTTTTTCCCATTTGTGACAAACTGAGTGAAACAGCTTCTTAAACAAGAAAAAGATGTAGGGCGGGACTTAATTTTGCCCATCAGGAACTGTTCGTTATGGTTTGCTGTTGCTGTGATCTCATGTGAGTGACAGGTTGTCCCGCCCTCGCACCAGTAAACACGTCATTAGAGGAGAGATGAGATGTTGATGCAAGTGGGAGGGGAAGTTGTTTTATTAAAGATTACGAGGGCACACGAATTGAACAAAAAATAATGATGTGCATTGATAAATCATTTATAATAAATACTGCTATAGTATATTCCATAAAAGAAAATAATTCTCCATCTTGACTTTAATCTGGTGCCCCATGCAGCGATGGGCAGACTGCAGTCCCAGTGGTGCAGCTACCATGGCAACAAATGTCGTTGTCATGACAGACAATGACACAACATAATTGTTGCTGAAATAATTTATTCTCTTCCTTCGCTCTATTCTGATTTCATTCATTTATTGACTCAACTCAATGTCCTAATTCTGGTTAAAATTGTAATGCTCTCTCTCAAATACAGCTATACATATCGAAGTGCACGGTCACACACACTTTTAATACTAACATTTTTCTCTTCTTTTAACATATTCCATTCTGTCACTTTACATCATTTTACATCACAACACTTTAATATCACACTACATTTAACAAAAACACGTCTGTTTAGCTATGATCTTATAATATATTTATAACGGGCTTCCACTTTTACAGATGTACTGTACTGAATGTTTGATGTGCTGAATCATGCCCCACTTCCAACAGGCTCATGCCCAACACTGCAGTGACAAGCTGACTTGAAATATTTACACTTGCACATAGATAACAGGTTCATTTGAAACAGCTGCAGGAAGTGAAAAACAAAAAATCATTAAATAATAGAATTACTGACTTGACAAAACAAAGTCTTTATATCAAGAATGAAAATAACACAGAATAAACCCAAACTAAATATCAAGTACCTTTTGGAAATTCTGAAGTTTGTGTGTGTGTGTGTGTGTGTGTGTGTGTGTGTGTGTGTGTGTGTGTGTGTTTATTAATCATAACTATCAATGATGCGTATGAGTACTGAAAAATACACACGGAATCTGCCGCACAGCTCCAGGTGAACCCCAATGACACAGCTGTATAACAGTGTTTCCACCTTTAAAATGGGACAGTATCTGTGCCATGACTCTGCCTAAAATGACATCATCAAGATGGGACAAAGAGGAACACCCTCTTCTCCATCAGAATAAGGGCCTCTGCATTCAAAAGAGTAAAGCAAAATAGAAACAGAATTTATTTGCATTTCTTAAATGTCTTTCAGAAGCACATGAAAACACAAAACAGAGCAGGAAATATATTATTGAAACCAATCATTTTTGTCAATTATTCAAACCATAACTGGAAAGTTTTTCTTTCTTTTATATTTTTTCTTTTAAATATTATATATATATATATATAATATTTTGCATAAATAATATATTTTTTTAACATTGTAACATTATTTTCATGACTATTTATCACGGAACATTACATCATCATCACAACAAAATAGAACAAGTAACAAATAGGCTACTATGGTGTAGGCTATATATTACAATGTAAATAATATATAATTTTCCCAACATTGCATGAATGAGAATTATGGGGGATTATTTGTTGTGAAAAAAATGTCACAAGTCAAAAATCAAAATATAACTTCTCAAATGTTAACTGTTATGGGTTCTGTGAGATACAAACATAAACCAATACAAAGAAAATGTAAGCTGAGAATGGAAACTCATAAATGCAACAATACTTCTTGTTTATTTAAAATGTAGGCTAATAAATATTAATGAAATCATTGGGTTATGTTATTGAGACGCTTTAGTGACAGTAGACTCACTGATTTCTATTCTGGCTTGTTTTAAATGATTCAGTTTCCAATAATAATTTCATTGGTATGCAATTTCATTATATTTTGCAGAACGAAAAAGCAAAACTATTTCAGGAAGATTTTTATATGCAATCATTGGATTTTTATATCCGTTTTGTATATCCAATATTATCAACTGTAACATAAAAAAATAAATAAAGTTGTCAGCTACACCTTTTATTTAAAAAAGTACAGCAATCGTTCAAGAGTACAATTTTATTGATATTGATGCCCAATCCACATGTCAACAAGTTCATCCAAAGTTTAATCCTTTAATTATGTAAGGCTTTTCAAGGTTCCAATTGGTCTCGCGCTGTTTTATGATTTGCTGCATGACATCAGCTGGATGAGAGGAGAGGCAGCGGCGATTCCTCATCACTATGACACAGAGTCTGAGGATATAAAAGCCTGGGCCACTCCTTCTGCGCCCGCTGCACGGCTCCAGATAGCAGCTCACTTCAGGTTACCGGCCGGACAGACAGAGAGAGAGAGAGAGTGAATGAGTGAGTGAGTGTGTGAGTGTCTGACAGAATGGCGACGCTAGTTGAACCTGTAGATACTCCAGCACCCTTCGGAGGTGTCAGTAGCACGGCATCGCCCACGGCCTCGACACATCACTTCGACGAGGGCAAATATTACCTGCTGGTGGTCACTGGGGAGCTGGTCACTGACGAGCATCTGAAGTGTGCCATTGCGGACATTGAGAAAGGTAGCTCAGCTGACAAGAATAATGAACGAATAATGTGCAGTGCCTCTGCTATTTATGCCATGAATATATTTAGATGATGTTTGGACCCGTGTATCTTATGCAGTTGCCTTTTCAAGTGCTGTAGACTAACCTTGAACTCACTTTGGGGTTGAATGGGTGAATCTAGACATATATTTTTTGCTGACTGCACGAAACTTTCCATGCATTGTTATTGGATTTCTTTGTTGTGTGACTATGTAGATGGAAACTGTATCGCAGCCCCTCCCTGTTAGTAACTGGCGAGCGCACTGCATGTCTTATCAAAGCGATCGCATCGCATCGCGCCACCCAATTTCCCAAAGACATCATCAGCACCATGTCTGTTTTCGCAGGGTGTGCAGCTCTATCCGATGATCCAGATGTGTTGTTTTTGGCCATTTGATGAACTTCAGTGTCTGACTTCTGTTGTGGGCTAGGATGAGTTAGCTTGTATATTTATAGCGCGTCGATCAATAAGACTTGTCGTTTGTTTCGCCGAGGTGGAGGGTCTGCAGTCAGGAGGATGTGCACCATCACCGTGCATCTGCGTGGATGTGATCTGTGGCGCGTGCCAGTTCTTTGTTTCCTAATATCCGTTTTTTTCTTACTATATCCTTGTCCTGTTTGCGACTCATTTGGGATTCACGCTAAATAACCATGCACGAGAGAGATTTTAGTAAATGTTTTATTCAGTTTAACACTCAATTAAATGCATTAGAAAGAGAATCATATTAAATTGCTAGCTGTAGGCCCTGCTTCATAGCAAGTGTGTCAAAAGCATAACTTCTGCCCACTTGACCAGAGAGACATTGTTGCTGCGCATCCTGATTTATTTACATCCTCTTCCATTCCACTCGCTCCTTTCTAATCACCGGCTTGTAGGCGTGGCGCGGTCCGCACTGCAGTCCCTACGGAAAGTCAGAAGGGCCCCACGTTCATGCCAAAAGGGCGTTTCAGTTAGTGATGGGACCATAGACAGTATGGATGGGACACGCGTACGTACCTGTCCTTTTCATCTGTTCATTCAAATAACAAGATTCGGCTATTCATTGCGTCAAGACGTAACTACGTCGTCACGTGGTCCAGCATCCAAATGTTCCAATAAAGCAATATGTAGACACATAGGCTTGTTTGTTTTTTAATTGTTCTCGAGGACTCCCACTATATCTCGGGCGGTATTATGCAAATTAGCGTGTGACGAGCTACTGTGTATATTTCTTATGTTTTCGTATTTTATTCATTCTATTGTTATGTATTTATTATCTTTTTCGGAAATTTGTCATGTTTGAACTATACAGAGCTATCCTTTTTATGTATGTTGTAGGTCTGGGTAATTTATTAGATACTCACCGTCTTTGTGAACTGTATCATGATTAGTCAGGTCCATGCAATGCGTCGTGCACAAACTGCGGAAGTCAAGATGCTCGCACCCGAATTTTCAATAATATAATTAATTAACGTATTATAATATATAGTATTTGTGAGGTTCAGGGGCCCCCTCTGGCAAGGCGGGGCCCTAGGCGACCGCCTATGTCGCCTAATGGACGGGCCGGCTCTGGTTTTAATAATAGGTGTGTTTATTGTCATTTTATGTGTCCCTGTCCCAGCCATCAACTCATAGGCAACATAAATCATTAAGAATCTAAATGTAATTAATTATTTCCAAAATAGAGTTCTCATTTGAGTGAGTAGGCTAATGTTGTTGACTTTAGAACCCCTTTCTGCATGGTCGATTCAGTCCTGTTCAATGAATCATTCAGACCGAACATTTTTTTTATTTTTTCAAATCAACTTATATAATTCACGTGGTTTAGATAACATTATATTTTGAGTTTCTGTTGATTAAACCAATCTCCATTGTATTAACTCATTTTTATTTTATTTTAATGAACTCAAAATTTGATGGCAATCAGGTTACTTGCTTTTTTAAGTTAAACCAACACATTTTTTCAGTATGGTTTTAGTTGTGATCGGATAGTTAGGTCTTTAGATCCCTGTGAGTGACGGTGTGGAAGAAAAAAAGAAGAACAGATAATTATCACTCTTCATCTGCTCTATCAGGAGGCATTAGCATCACTTTGATGAAAATGTTTGATTTCTCAGGTTTAGTTGTTAGATTCCCTTTACTGGAAGATTCACTGCTATTTTTGTATTGTGATAAACAAAACACACTACTTTTGTATTGAATGAATCACAAAAAATTACATCTGGCTTGTTGTGCTCTTGTTTTGTGGAACTTGTGAGTAAATGAGGTTTGGCATCTGCTAAATTCTAACCATTCTTCTAACCATAAATTCTCCAGTAATAGCAGTATGTTAGGCTACTATACTTTCCTTGAAAGCATATGAGTTGCGGTTGTGCATGTGCAGTAGTAGAAATATAGGGGTAATATTCTTTTGTGATTCCATGAAGGGAACAAGTATACCATCATAAAAACAAATGTTTGTCATAAACAGTGTGAACAGCCTTCTTAACCTTTTACCATTTAGAGGCAGATCATTTTGAAGTATATCTGATCTAGAGATGTTGGATCTCCGAAGGTCCATGAAGGTTCACTTCATAGATATTTCCATACATTGATTGGCTTTTGCGTGTATTCCAACAGATCCAGGCATTTAGTTATGTGAATTTAAGAGATATTGTGCTTCAGTTCAATATGCAGGAAAGATCTGAAACCCAATCTGATTATTTGATTACTGATCCAATGTAAAGTTAAGTAATATTTCACCCAACTGAGTTTCAGATCTCTCCCTGGCATACTGCTACATACTTCATACTCATAAACAAACATTTTAAATGAGGTAGTTTTTGTTGCAAGAAGTAGCCTGTATTATCAATGCATAAAGAACTGTTCTCTTCATGATTGATAAAAAGTACAACACATTTCATATTTTTACCCTTTTTCCTCTGACTTGCAGGAATTCGTTCATGGGACACAAATCTGATAGATTGCAACTTGGACCAGGAGCTGAAGCTTTTTGTTTCTCGACACTCTGCCAGGTTTTCAGCTGATGTGAGAGGTAGGCTGAACATGATCTGCTCACTTCATATCCTTTAGCCAGCTCAAAACTCTTATGAAGCAATTTATGATAACTTAATATTAAATATTTAAAACGCTAGTGACCCCAAAAGCTCAGTAGTGCTAAAGAGCAAGTATTGTGTAGAGATTCATTTCTGTATTATAACTATCATTATAATGTCATTATTAATAATAACTATTTATTTTTCCCCTTTCACAATAAAAGAAAACATTAGCATTACCATGACTTGGCAAAATCTCCCATGTCACAAGGTCATTAAAACAGCTTCACACCGAGATGAATTTGTCACAGAGAATCTGCCTCAAAAAATCTGTCTATAAATATAGATAGGTAGTGTTCCAGTGACATAATTTCACTGCCAGTTAAATTAGTTGTATCAATGAGATCAATGAATGATGCAACAGTCACACAAAAGTGCTTTGCTATGTGACTCTTCTGAACTTCCCCATGACATCACAAGTGTTACATAACCTCATGTAAAATTGATTCTCATCAGTTTATCTTTATATTAGTGCTTAGCATACAAGCGTTGTAGATGACCACAATGTTCAGAACTTTATTTGCTTCCCTATTTCTTTTTGCTATATCTATAATGCTCTTCTATATTTAGAGTAATATTTTTTACACTGATTTTTTTTTGTGCAAGTTCTTGATGGATTCTTTTGATGGAGATAAAAGAGGTGGGTTTAGACGGTGTGCCTGGAGCTCTGTCTGGATCAAACCCTGTCCCTGGTGTCCCCTTGTCTGTCCTCCCTGACTGTCTGCCTCTGTATCTTTTGTTTTCTCTACTTTTTTTCCTCTCATGCTGAATTGCTGCAAGGGATGAAAGCTAAATGTGAGATAATTAGCTGAAAAATTAATGACAATGGTTTTGTCTGCTTTTGAACTAAAGCATGCACACAGTCATGCATAGGGGTTTCAAATGCAGTCAGACCCCAACAGTAATATAGATTTTTTTTTTCTCACAAAATAGCAGGAAATTATAGGAGCTTAACCATAATGGAAATATCTCTTCCATAGAGACAGTGAGTCTGCTAATGTAAGCAAATGATGAGCCAACACTGACCTTGAATGATTGAAATGTAATCTGTGTTCGCTTGAACACACACACACACACACACACACACACACACACACAAACCATAGCTTAATAGCAAAGCACATTACTTTGTTGAGATCATCAGAATTTATTCTGGAATTCTTATTTACACATCTGAATGACTGTCGGAAGAGGACAAAACAAGAATATATCATTGGCTACAAATCCCCCCCTTAAGGATAAACATGACATGTAGGTGTTGGTTCATTTCCATAATCAGATTTATTGCTCAATGGGTGGCTTTATATGAAGCTTAATAGAAAATGAACAGAGGAATTTGCATTATGCCGCTTTTGGCCATTAAGCCTTTTAAATGCAAAGCCATTACCTGTCCACCACAGACAAATACATAGTGGATACTTGCTTTATCCCACCACCCACTTTCAGAGCAATTCGAATTTTATAACACTTCTTGTTACTTTGAAAGCATTTTAAATTAATTTAGTCTTTAATACTTTTCAGCACAGAGTAAAAGAGAGTTGTAGGATAATTATCTGTAGAACTGTCCTACAGGGGTTTTGTAGGAGGGTAAGACAGATAAATGGGGGCAGGGGAGAAGGTGGGTTATTACTATTCAGCATGGAGGAGGGTGACATATAAATCATTAAATGTCTGAGACCTGTGGAGAGTACAGGGAGATTTGAGACTCAAATACACACATACAGTACATGCATTTATTTAGCAGATGCTTTAAATCTTAAGCAGTGCATAAATGAGAAACATAATAAAAAACACATGGTTGTTCACATTTATTCACATAAAAAAATAGAAAATGTATCTATATTAGATTAACTCCTTTGTACAAAATACCAACCAAATGCCTTTGAAATATGTGGAACCCCTGCCAGAATCACTAAGAGGAGATGAATCACAGTGTGAAACTCGGAAAAGAGATTACAGTACTTGAAAGAATGCTTGAGAAAGAATTATGAGACAGGCAATATTGTGTCTGTGAGGCTCAGAAGATAAAAGGAGTGTGGAGGATCCCTTTGCTTCTGAGACACTTCAGGACCTTGCCTTTGACTTTTTCACTGCTTTGAGTCGAGACGGAAGCATGGAAATGTGCCTGGAAGTTTAATATTAGATCAGTTATCATAGTCCAGCAGATTCGCTCAGCATCAGCCAGTGCAGTAATCAATAGTAATGAATCAGCTTCTGTAATGTAATCAATAAGCACTTAACAAATGATTGCACTTTACCGTGCATTTACATGCTGCCTGATCATTGTGATATTATTAATATTAAAAGTATGAGATGAACTGACAATATATGCATTATAATGCCATGTTAAAATATGATACTACTTCATTAAAATAGTTTTCCTTTAACAACTTGACAATTTAAAGGACTAGTCCATTCAATAATTACATGTCATTTACTCATCCTCATGTTGTTCCAGACCTGTACAGCTTTCTTTTTTTGTGGAAAACAAATGTAAAAATAAAATATATTAAATATCCAATTTCAATACAGATTTACAGACATGGTGGGTGATATTGCTGTCCGGGGCGTTCACAAATTATAGATTTTTATACAATTACATAATATGAAACTCTTTGTTTGATTAATAATTTGATAGTTTGATTTGATAATTTTGCTTCTCAATAGTTTGCTTCTATTTTACATATGAGGCCTTTGGCAAATGCTTTTATCCAGACTGATTTACAAAATAATTTCTGTTTTTGCATATGAGCCTGCCATTGTTAACAATTCTAAATGTGCTGCGAGTATAAAAACACTAGTTCTAAGTAGAGTACAATTAAGGACACATAGCATGTTTTATGTCATGATTAGAATACTTTTGTAATACACGAGTCTTTAAACTGAGCCTGAAATTATGTCTAATATGCTTTGCTTTGATGTAGGTGCTAAAGGTGATTAATATGTATCTCATGAAGCTTTTTGCGCAACGTGCCATTTTGCCATTTTAGGGATTTTTGTTCAGACTTTGAGACTGAATGTTATAAGAAGAACTGGAATAAATGTTACTTAAATATTTGTATGTGTGTTTGAATGACCTCCTCTGTGCCTTTTTTCAAACTCCCATTTTGGCATTGAAAGGACAGGGCAGAGTTGGAGAGAGTCAAAGTGAGGGAGAAAGTCAGGTTCATGTTCATGGCATTGCATTTGTATGGATGCTTGCTTTGTTTGTGCGTTGTGGTGAGTGTCATTAAATGAGGCTGCATGCCCAAAGGGTGTTCAGTCTGTATTAGTATCAGAGACAGTGTGAGGTGAGATCAGGACAAGAGGGGTGAGGATGGGGTTGGGTGAGTGTGGCAACACAAAGCTGGTGTAAGTCAAACAATACTGCAGCTGACACATCTGCACCCAGAATCAAACTGGAATGGAAATAGGCCAGCTTCTAGGTGACAATCAGATATGCCTGCTTTAGCTTACTAAGAGTTGCAAGTTTGTAGTTATGATATCTACAACATATGATTATTTAAAGGTGCTGTTTACAAGCAATTTCAGACGTTTTGCTGACTTCTGCCATTTTTCTAATTTCAACCTCACTCACTCTCTCTCTCTGTCTCAAAAAAAAATTATTTTTTTTGCTGTGGTAAAAAAGGGTGGTATGCCCCCAGTGTCACAGAGACATATTCGCTTATTCATGTCACTTTTCAGTGATATCTGTAAGGTGATGGAGACATTTTATATGTGATATTTCCCAAAAAATCGCTTACAACACCTTC
This sequence comes from Abramis brama, assembly GCF_963993115.1. NCBI lineage: Eukaryota > Metazoa > Chordata > Actinopteri > Cypriniformes > Leuciscidae > Abramis > Abramis brama. The sequence continues at coordinate 22,582,907 of NC_139967.1, read as the reverse complement.
ACCATCTATTTGACACCGAATGATATTTGACCCAAAAATTTAAATTCATTAATTTACACCCTTGCGGTTCTGAACCTGTGTATACTGTATGGATAGAACAAAAGAAGAAGATATTTTGAAGAATGTTTCAACTGTATTAGCCCACTGTAAAACAGAGGAAAACATTTCAATGTCACATTTGGAAAATTAAGCTATGATGTTTGTTGGTTAACACCATGATAGCTTCTGTGGCTATTTTCATGGTGAGAAAAACTCAGCACAATCTAATAAAACATTCTTTAATGATAAAGAGTTTTGACAGAAAGAACATGTTGGTGGATCTTCTCCTAGTATTAAAAACTTGTGTCAGGTATGGTGAGGAATTCATCATAAAAGCCCCATTTTACTCACCCATGTGGCTAATAGTCAGTGGCAGCGGTTTCATTTTCCAAGGGCAAAGGAAAACTCTGCTATCGACCGTAATATAATTTGTCCGAACTTTAGTTTGCACCACTGATTCTAATCACTTTTTTTTTCTCTTCATCCCTTTGGAGTTCCCGTCAGCAGCTGTTTTTCACATAAATGGTCTTCCCCCTGGTGTGAGGTTGGCCCTGTAATGATGCCGCTTTTCTGCTTGTGTGAGTCTGGGTGTGTGCTAGGCAGCAGGAATAGCATTCATGTCAGGTTACTGTCACATCAACTGTGTTAACGGACCTGCCCAGATTTAGAGGAACAAGGAGAAAAGAAATGGTTAGAAGAGAATCATTCATTACCAAAACTCAGATGTCTATGCTCTGAAGAATATCTTCAGCTAAACTAGAGCAGAGAGTACTGCAGTGAGATGACGGCAACACCTCAGAACACACATATAGAGAAGAAATGAAGTACATCAAGTACGCTCCCCTTGCTATGCAGGTGTCGATTTCAGCTAAATCAGATGCATTCCATTTAATTCATTCTTCCACCCCGTAGCTCCTCCCTCTCATCCTCCAACTGATCTTGATAAAGCATGTTCTCCCAAATGAACTCCCACTCCCATTCCTAATGATCAAAGAGAGGGTGGCCCATTTTGGTATCTGGAGTCTCAGACATGCTGTATACTTTCTTAAAAAATGTGTTTTCTATGGGGCAGATGCACTTACATTTAATAAGAAACATATTTAACACTAATTAATCACTACCCTTAGGTTGGTCTACTTTATTTATCTGAAATAGTATTAAACATATTGTCTATTGAGAGTTGAAGTCAGTCTATGTAATGCTAGTTATTTCTTAAATAGGTTACATAAATGTTTTGTGGAGAGCAGTAGAAAAAGCAAAAAATACAGGGTAAATAATAGAAGAAGACAGTGGCGTAGGTTTGATTTTGAATTTGGTGGGGACGGGGACATCAATATAAATATATTTTAAGTTTTGATCGAAATTATTGCTAAGGATATATCAGTGTCACTGGATATTGGTAGGGACACGTCCCTAGCGTCCCTACTAAATTCTACGCCCCTGGAAGAAGATATAGATGGGGTACACAGTGAATATGTTTAGATGAGGGGATATGGAACAAATTCAGAGTGTTAATAATAACTCAGCAGGTGGGAAACACACTGTAATTACCTACACTGCATGAGAGAGTAACCTGGATTTATGCTCACACACATACAGACAGACACAAACATACTACAGTACATACTGTATGTCTTAATCAATCTGGATATTTCTAAATGAAGGGAGCATGTGTTAGGGAGCAATTAGTATAATACAAGTCCAAATCCAGGACAGTGATTTTTGAATACGTGTTATTTGTGTTTTTTTTTATTTTAATTTAGGGCAAACTTATTTATGAAATATGATTTCTGTGTGAGAATGTTTGCACACAGATTTGTGTGTTTGCGCTTTAGTAAATGAGACCCAATATCTGCAATGTAAAATCTCTGCTGCACCAAAAGCATGTAATTTATCCACTGTGGTATGACCATGCTTGCAAGAGGTTGTGCACTGTTACGTGCAAATGGGAAAATTGTGTGTGCCCTCTTGTGTTTTAGATTTAGACCTTGAAATTTTGGGTAGCTAAGGCCTTATTCTTCAAGCAATTTTCAGCACTTATGGAGCGCATGGTCACTGACCCTATACAAACAACTTCAGAGGTGGGATTATGAGACTATGAACAACAATTGCTGCATGAGTGAATGTTACAAAAGGGGCTCATAGACCTCTAGCAAACACTCTACTGACAGTGACAGAGTTGACTGTTTCCTGCAATCTTACAGCTTCACCGCTTCTGGACGGCTTGATGGATTTATAATAGGATTGATTCACCCAGACAGAGACTGGAAAATTCTCACCTGAATTTATAATGAGCCATTTGGACAGGGGATGGGCAAAAATAAGATGTTGAACAATCAGAGGCATATTATATTGTCAGTTTAGTCACACTGTCAGAGGACATGTATGGACAGAAAGTACACAGAAAATGGCCAGTTAGCCAAAAAAAATAGGAACACGCTTACCACAGAGGAATACTAGAAGTTTTTTTTCGTGTTCCACCTATGTGGTGATTGAAAGAGAAAGGATGACAAGTTGCTGGAGGAGGGGCAGAGGTTAATTAGATATCTGTCAATAGAGCATATATAGAGAAACAAGGAAGAGAAGAGGAGATTATTTGCATGAGTACACACAAGGCAATTAAGTGAAACAGATGTCACATAAAAAAAATCCCAGACCATAACCATTTTGACTACAAATTAAACTCAATAAGGCATATATACATAAAAAAGAGGCTGAAGGAATGGTAGTGAAAAGAAAAGGAAATGATCTTCAGTAAAATTACAGACCAAATAAACTCACCAAAGCTAGTTTTTGGCTTGTCTTTGAGGTTCCTTAAGCAGCAGCAGCATTTGTGTTGTTCTGGAGTGCTGGTCTTGAGAAGCTATTTTCGACGAAGACAATCCTTAAAATTCGTATAATTTAATTCAGTTAATAATACAAACCAAAACATTTTCAAGATCCTCATGTGCATTGTGTGTACATCACAGTAATAACATGTCATTTTATTTTCAGGACAAAAGATTCTGCACCACAAAAGTAATGTGTTGGAGACAGTAGTGCTCATCAACCCTTCAGATGAAGCTGTTAGCACTGAGGTAAACCCACTCTCTCTGTTTCTCTATATTTCTATAAATATATCTATGTCTGCCACTAAAACATATTTTAAAACTGTTTTAGGTGTCTGGATCACATAGAAACAAATACCTTATTGGGGATAAGAATAAACACAGAGCTAGTATCCTATAGGACAAGAACATCATGGTTCCGTATGTAATGGGTGTGTCACAGTTGCAGGCAAACTCATAAATGCACAACACGGTCATACACACAAAGGCTTGCTTGCACACTGTGACTGCAGTTTGACTCTGCATTAATAATATGGTAAAGCACTGCAGGTCTGACCCTGGCAGACCGCCCAGAACAGTCAATGGCAGCAAACTGGAAAATGCTGGCCTGGACAGAGAACAAGAAAGAGAGAGGAAAAAACACAGAAAGCCAAAAGCCAAAGTAATACAATTTGTATTTGTTGAAATTAATGACATTTTTCAGTCAAGTCACACAAAATTGCAACAACAAAAAAAGTTTAGATGAGGTTACAGCAACAAGTTTACTTCTGTTAGGTGGGTTTTTTACAGCATGATATGACATTTTACAGTGCAAACTCAGTTGATTAAGGTAACAGTTTTTGGCAGATAAGGCATTTAAATAATTAAGGATAACCTTCACATGTTGTTTTTGTTGCATCAAATGCAAGCCATGATTAATCCAAACCAAGTCAATGTTAAATTAATATTATAATATTTATATATATAGTATAATATAATATATATATAACTTTGTTTGTACCTAGGTACGTCTTATGGTCTCAGACACAGCCCACCATAAGCTGCTTGTCTTAGCAGGACAGTGTTTTGAAAATACAGGCGAGCTGATTCTCCAATCAGGCTCCTTTTCTCTCTCCAATTTCATTGATATTTTTACAGATCAAGAGGTGAGTGATTGTTAGCTTTTTGCTTTGGTTTGCTATATTTACCAGTTTTGTGACTGCATTTGAGAAAATATTCTCAAACAGTCAACAGATGCTAAAATTTTGCATGCATATTACAGTTTAACATTAAATTCAAGGAAGCTGACTTATTTAGTGAAACGTTTCAATTCACTTTACTCACAGATTGGAGAACTTCTTAGCACCATACATCCAGCCAACAAAGCCAGTTTAACCCTTTTCTGTCCTGAGCATGGTGACTGGAAAAATTCAAACCTGGACAAACACAACTTGCAGGACTTCATCCATATGAAGTTAAACTCCCCAACCATCCTTCCAGAAATGGAAGGTCTTTCTGAATTCACAGAGTACCTGTCAGAATCTGTAGAAATCCCATCTCCGTTTGACATGCTGGAACCCCCGACTTCAGGAGGGTTCCTAAAATTATCCAAACCATGCTGCTATATTTTCCCTGGTGGACGAGGTGATTCAGCACTGTTTGCAGTTAACGGCTTTAACATGCTGATTAATGGTGGATCTGATAGAAAGTCATGTTTTTGGAAGCTGGTACGCCATCTGGACAGAGTAGATTCTATTCTCCTCACACACATTGGAGATGACAACCTCCCTGGTATTAATAGCATGCTGCAGCGAAAAATAGCTGAACTCGAGGAGGAGCAGTCACAGGGATCCACAGCTAACAGTGACTGGACAAAGAATATGATCTCACCTGATATTGGTGTTATGTTTGTCAACATGCCCCAGAACCTGGAAAACCTTGAGCCTAACTACAGGATTAGAAGAAATGCTGGGGAGGCATCTCTCACAATGCAGTACTTAAACAAGCTGTCTTTAAAACCAGAACCTCTGCATAGGAATATTGGGAACACAGTAGAACCAATTATACTTTTCCAGAAAATGGGTGTTGGAAAGCTTGAAATGTATGTTCTTAACCCTGCTAAGAACAGCAAGGAGTTGCAATGCTTCCTGAAAGAATGGACTGGTAGTGATAAAGACAAAGCCCCTGTCTTGTTGCCAAATGGAAAAGAATCAGAGCTCCCAATCTCATATTTGTCTTCCATCTCATCACTGATTGTGTGGCATCCTGCTAACCCATCAGAAAAAATCATCCGTGTTCTGTTTCCAGGCAATTCCACTCAGAATAATATTCTCGAAGGCCTAGAGAAACTTAAACACTTAGACTTCCTCAAACATCCTGTGATCACACAAAAAGAGCTTAATTCAAACTTAGCCCCTACACTGAAACAAGCAAAGATGAAACATAAGACAGACAGTAAAGAGAGCCTAAAGTCCACATCAAAACCATCCCCAAGCAAAAATGTCCACAAAGAGTCAAAAGAAGAAGCCCCTGAAAAACTAAAAATCCTTAGTAAAACTGATTCTGTGGAAACTCAGGAGCCAACACAAAAGACAGAGAAGAAAGAAAAAGCACTTGTGAAAAAAGTGAAAGCAGGAGACAAGGACATTAAAGGCAAGATTGAGCAAACACCCAAAATTGACACTCCAGAGAAAAAGAAAGCTGACATTAAACCAAAAATAATAAAGAAAGAAACAAAGAAATCAGTGGAAAAGAGTGAGGCTGATAAAAAGGCTGAAAAACCCACACCCAAGAAAGAAGAAAAGACCAAGAAAGAAGAAAAGACCAAAAAAGAAGAGAAAGTAAAGAAAGAAGAAGTGAAGAAGGAAATTAAAAGACGGGACATTAAGAAAGATTCCCTATTAAAGGAAAGCAGAAAGGATGAAAAGAAAGAAATGCAGAAAGATGAAAAAGAACCTAAGAAAGATTTTAGGAAAGCTGGTAGCTTGAAAAAGAATGCCCCTAGCATACCTGAGGTGAAAAAACCTGCACCTAAACCAAAGGTTGCAGCACGAGGAAAGGCTCCTGGTAGTCCTGCAAAATTCAAAGAGAAGGCTAAGGCTAAGCCCACAAAAAAAGATGCAGGAGAATTAGTGGCAGCAACTTCTGTTTCAGGTGCTACTGCTGATGAACCTGCCATTGAAGCCAGTGTAACAGATGTTCTTGAGGCAGAGAGATCATTGATGTCTTCTCCAGAGGACCTCACTAAAGACTTTGAGGCTCTGAAAGCAGAGGAGATTGTTGAAGATGACGAAATCCTATCTCAGACCAAAATAGATGATTCTGATCAAGGAGAGATGATCAAGCATGAAGAAATAACTCCTTGCAAAGAGTCTCCAGAAGCAGCAGAGTCACTGGATGAAGGAATAGCAACCACAGAAGCTGAGGAGGAATGTGGTGGTACTCCAGGGGAGCTAGAGCCCAATCAAAAAAGCAATGGCACCAGTGATAAATTTGAAGATGAGGGAACAGGGTTGGAAGAGTCATCTGAGATGGGGGACTATGAAGAAAAGGGAGATACAGAGGAAGTGGATGAGCAGGACAGAGCAATATCTACATTAAAAGATGATGGAGAGCAAGGAGAGCAGGAAACAAAGGAAGGGTCCGATTATGGTGCAGAAGAACCACAATGTTTTGATGTAACCACACCACCAAGGCTCTCTGCACCTTTATCTCCTGCTGTTTCCATTCATGATGAAACTCTACCAGCAGGTTCAGAATGTGAGGTCGCCTCTGATGATGAAAATCGAGATGAGCCTCCAGAAGAATACACAACATCTGGACACACTCAGTCTACAATTGAGATCTCAAGTGTTCCAACACCTATGGATGAAATGTCAACTCCAAGAGATGTATTGAGTGACGAGACAACTAATGATGAAAGTGATTCTCCCTCCCAAGATTTTGTCAGGTACAGTATGGCTACAGATTATGAACGAAATAAACTCTCACCTCTCAAAGATCTTCCTGAATTAGATCACTCTAAGAGCGATGCCACTGAAGGGCATGACTATCATGCATCAGCTTCCACCATTTCACCTCCATCTTCACTGGAGGAAGACAAATCTGCCAAGGAGTTTTTAACCAAAACCACATTCTCTTTTGATTCAAACAGCCTCACTGGTACCACTACAAATTTGCCTTTTGTCCGGTCACCTTCTGGTGACCAAAACATGAACATTGACCATATTCATACAGGTGCATCTTCACCGATTGAACTGGGAACCACACTATCAGGGATGTCAAAAGGAATGGAATCATACAGTCCAGATGAGAAAACTTTAGAGGGCCATTTATCTCCTCAGTCCTCAGGTCACACACCTTACTACCAATCCCCAGTGGAGGAGAAAGATGGCACTATACCGTCTGAGAAAACGTCTGAGCCCCAGGGTCCTATTATTGTTGACATCACAAGTGACAAGGAATACTCTCCCAGAGAGGCTAGTCCTATTGATGAAGCGGTGCCTGTGTCACAAATGGAAAAGAAGCAATCACCAAGTTATGAAGCACATTTATCAACCAATTTTGAGCTTGACCACAAGACCCAAAGCCAGACTGACAATAATGATAAAAAGTTAGCAACTGATGACAGTTCTTCAATTATATCTGCTGCATCATTGCTGCCGGCTAAAGCAGAGAGCCTGTCTGATACAAATCCTTTCACAACATTTAAAGAGGACAGCAAAATGTCCATATCTGAGGGGACCACATCGGATAAGTCTGGCACACCGGTTGATGAGGTTGTTGCAGAGGACACATTTTCTCACATTGCCTCTGCATCAACAGCATCACTCGCAACAAGTTCTTTACCAGAACCTACAACAGATGAGGTCTCCCCATCACTTCATGCCGAAGTGGGCTCCCCTCATTCCACAGAAGTGGATGACTCTCTCTCTGTCTCTGTTGTTCAGACTCCAACCACAATGCAAGAAGCAGAAGTCTCCCCATCTAAGGGCAGTCCCCGGCCTATGTCAATCTCCCCTGATGTTTCTCCAAAAACAGCCAAATTAAGAATGCCACAACAGGAAACAAAATCCTCTGAGCAGTCTTTGTCAGCTGAGTGTGGACAAGAATCCCCAGAACACTCATTTACATTGGATTTTAGCAAGCAGTCACCAGATCATCCATCTGTTGGAGGAATGCAGCATACAGCCACTGAAAATGGTCCGACAGAAGTTGATTACAGCCCCTCGGACGGAGCTGGTCTCATGAAAGAACAGCGCAGACCCGGGGAAGCTGGGGAGAAGGCAATGCTTTTCAAAGAGTCTGATAGTTCCCAGGTTGCTTCTGCTTCCCCATCAGATGCCTCTCAGTCCACCCCATCAGTTACAACACCTTGCCAAATTGGGGAGCCAAGAGAAGTTTCCCCAAATGCGGGTCGTTTCTCAGCGTCTGTTACTCCAAAACAGTCACCCCGCAATCAGTCCCCTTTATCTCCTGACTCTTCTCTTGTTCTAGGGAGACCAAGCACTTCACATGAAGGTACAGATAAAGATAAAGCTAGTCCCAGCTCATTGTACGAAGAGACTGGCATGGATAAAATAGAGGACACGCAAAATCTGGTGAAGACTCCTCCGAAGGCCCAATCTCCTACAGTGTCATCTTGTTTTTCTCAGAAGACAGAAGAGCATAAACTTGGCTTAGGGACGAATGCCTTCACAGACTTGAACCCCCCCTCTAGCCCCAAAATATTATCTCCAGCAAAAATTTCTCCTTCTTTCAATCAGACAGAAACTCAAGAGAAGTTTTCCAGCAGCTCCACATCATATTCCTACAGCTGTCAATATGGAGAATCTACTCAAATCTGTGATGGTGGGTCCATAGGGCCAGATACATCAAAAACAATCCTTTCTCAGTCACGAGCAGATGTGGACTTGTGTTTGGTGAGCTCCTGTGAATACAGACATCCAAAAACAGAGCTTTCTCCATCCTTTATAAACCCTAGTCCTCTTGAGTACTTCATGAATGAGGAACATCCTGTGGAGGAGGAAAAGCCACTTGCCAAGTCTGGAGGAGGACCACCACCACCTGAAGGGAAACAGCAGAACAAGCAGTGTGAAGAAACTCCACCAACCTCTGTAAGTGAATCAGCGCCCTCTCAAACAGACTCTGATGTTCCTCCTGGCACAGAGGAGTGCCCATCAATAACTGCAGATGCAAATATTGACTCTGAGGATGACTCAGAAACACTACCAACAGATAGGACTATCACTTATCGTCATGCAGACCCACCTCCAGCCACGCCCAGAGACCCTGCTCCTGCTCCTCCACATCCTGATGCCTGTATGGTGGATCCTGAGGTCCTTAAGGCTCAGGAGGCATCCCAAAAAGATGAAAGAGAGAAGCCAAAAAAGAACATCAGTAGCAAGACCAAGTCATCTGCAACAAAGAGCTTGTCAAAAACAAGTGCCATCAAAGAATTGAAAGTATCTTCTCCAAAAAAGGCTACAGAAGATAAAGATGCCAAAAATGCTACTAATACCTCTGCATCAAGGGGAGTGAAAAGCAGCACTTCAGGTAACTCTAGTTTCATACTAGAATTTTCATACTTTCAATTAAAAAATATGACACCTTACATAATACACGGTTATGTGTCTATATTCTATTGTTTTTTTTAAAGCATTTTTTAACTTTGCTTTTAATATAATATGTGATTTATATATTTTTATTGTTGTTAAGGAAGCACCAAGTACAGCAGTGGAACGTCAGTACCTAACTGTCCTCCAATGTATATGGACCTAGTTTACATACCAAATCACTGCAATGCCAAGAATGTGGATGCTGAGTTCTTTAAACGGATCCGATCCTCCTACTTTGTAGTCAGTGGCAATGATCCAACAGCACAGGAGCCCAGTAAGGCAGTTCTGGATGCTCTGTTGGAAGGAAAGAGCCAATGGGGAAATAATATGCAGGTACTATTATTCTTCCAATTATGGATACTTTCCTTGAAATTAATGTTGCATATGATATTGGTATAGTTATTCTTACCCCTCTAGGTCACACTGATTCCAACCCATGATACAGAAGTTATGAGGGAGTGGTACCAGGAAACCCATGAGAAGCAGCAAGACTTAAACATCATGGTTTTGGCAAGCAGCAGCACTGTGGTCATGCAAGATGAGTCTTTCCCTGCATGTAAGATTGAGCTGTGATTGTCATGATCAAGATGTGGTAGAGGTTGGATGTTGGAGAGCAAACAATAGGAAAACTTACTACACACATTCACAAAAGCAAATGTTTAGGATCTCTTTCCATATACTCAATAGAGGAACCAGCAAAAATGTTTCTCAGTAGAATTATCTAGTACTCTTTTAGGTCTCAGGTTGTGAAAATATTGGGTTAGACATTGTTGACCACATAAAGAGCAGTTTTTGCTGTGTATAAGACCTCCACAAACACCCAGCATAAGCGACATAGAGCAAACTAAACAACTGACTAAATACATACAGTAGTCGGTGGATGAACACTGTATTGAGCATCTCCAAGAAAACTGACAACAAACTACAAATTTACTAATTTAAAAACAGATTATAAACTGGTCAATGGATAGCTGAAAAATAACTCCATAAATGATAATGTTTACACCAAAGGTCGAGGGATTGTTTAAATGCCTTAGAAAGTTAAACTGAATGTACAACAAACATGATGCACTTAATATGAGGACAATTAAATGGTATGTATTATCCACAATTACAAATATATCATTGGATGCAAAAGCTACATTTAGCATCATATTCCAGCCGCATTGAGTTGCATAAAATATGAATGTGAAGCTTGCTACCTTTGTGATTAAATGCAAAATAGAATAAAGGTCTAACCAATTTAAAAGACTCCCTGAGAAAAAATGCCTGAGAAAACAGGAAATACCATAAGTCGTATGTAAAAACCTTAATGTTATAAATAACACATCTTATACCTCTTCCTCCTGGAATTAATTCATTAATTATATTGTCACCATTGTAATAGATATGAATTTTTACAGGTAGGAAATATTTCTTTAAAACTGGCCATCATTAGCTTGAAATCACATGAATTTCACACCACCCTTTTTTAATAGGGTAAAATATTAAATGTTCTCCAAAAATTGTTACTCATTAATTTGTACTGCTTATTATTTGCACACTTTATTTATGTTAATGTTTTTATCCTATGGACTGAGTAATTGATTTGCAATATTTATTCGCCTTATTTAATACTTTTTGTGGCATTCCTATGAAGTTAATCATAAAAAGAGATTTCTAACATGCGAAACTTGTCGTTTCAAAGTTGTGTCAGTTCAAAAAAATGTTTTGTTTGATAACTATCGTTTTATTTTCTAACTCCAAATGGAGTTGACTGTCCTTTTAACTGAACATTTCACTCAATATTGAGAGCTCTTCTGTATGCACTGTTCATCCAAATCTTATCCATCTACAATTTTTATTTTCTTAGCTTGTCAATGTTTCCAAGAAGAGCCATTAAGATTGTGGTACATTGAAAGTTGAGAAACTGAAAACTTTCCTTTGCTTAGGAATCTTTTATAAAATTGCACTGTACTATAATTATAAATAGCTTAGTGACAGAGTGAGTGGTCGGATGATATGTGCATGTGTAATGTATTATCCTTGACATTTCTCTGTGCTTTCTTTCACTAAGAGGGGAAACTCACTCTTTACTGCCAACAAATCACTGCAAGGATATGACTGAAATAATTCATGATTGGAAAATCATGAACTTGGATCAGGTTTGTTGTATCTAAATGTCACTTTTAATCAATAACCATACAGTCATGGAAATTTTACCATCTCATTGAAGACTGTCAATTGAATTCCAATCATCAATTACTATGACGCTTCCACTGTTTCCACGGATTTTACAGTTTCTTCTAGTAAATTGCATGATATCTACATGACAATACAGGATGATGCCACAGGTTGTTAAAATATTTCAAAGCCATAACTGCTTGAAACATTTTATCACAATATTTAGAGCTAACAACACATTAACAAAAAATGACCAGGGAACACGGTGCCGTTGTGGCCCAACCCTTTTCAACAGCTCAAGAAGACAATAGACTTGATATGACGATGATCTCAAACCTCACGGTTCAGAACTGGATACTTCTTAATTCCATACTAACAGCAGCAACGGTTAACAGACTCTTCTAGCCACATGCTTTAGCAAAATGCATTGTTGTTTATCCGCTAGACATCTACAAGAGTAAATACAACACACACACACACACACACACTCAGTCTATCACACCCCTCTTTCCTCTGACCCACAGTAACACTTCACTTTCTCTCAAAACTTCACAATCCCTCTGGTTTTCCTCGCTGACCTTCGGGTGCTAGTAAGAATATGTCTGCAGTTGTGTATGAACTATATATATTAATCTTGTGAACTTGCATCTTTCCCTTTTTTCATTCCTAATCCCATATCTAGAGGATAGTCTCAAGTGAAAGTATTACCTTGTGCTTTTTCCTGATGTTTGTGTGCGATATATCTTCTCAACTATGGGGTGTTTGATGTAAAGGGAACTACAATTAAAAAGAAGGTAAATCAGTCCACAATAAATAATTTTGTGGAAAATATTTTGTGTTTTTATTTGTAGAGTATGGTATTCCACAAAATGTGGTTATGTTGTTGGTAAGGGGAATTTTGTGATCTTGTGCTTGCTCAAAGGCATTTCTGAGAGTTTAATTGGCTACAAAACAGGCCTAAGCCCCTGGGCTCATGTGTCTGATTCTGGTTAGAGATCTGGCTCCGACCAAATTTACCCAAACTGAACAGGATTTAGGCAAGTGATTTGTGCATTCTAAGTTTTGACCTCAAAAAGACAACACTGAGCATAACTTTAAATTGAACTTTTCTTTTAAATAAAAGGAGAGCAATTTCCTACATGCTTTTATAAAACATTAGAATACATAGAAAAATGTACTCTTGAAAATAAGCTGTTATGGTGAATCGAGACTGGTTTGCATTAACATCTATTTGATTGAGGGAAGACAGACTGGTCACTACCCTGGTAGTCAACCATGCCATCACTGCCCTTATGCCACAGAGGACATTAACTAATGATGACTTGGGAACTGCAGGCATTTTTCAAACCCAGACAGAACCATAGCGTTAAATCAAAATGGAAATGTCTAGCGGCAAAAGTACCAGAGAAATAACATTGGCTGAAGTTCAATGTGAGAAGTCTGGGTCACAGCATGCTATTACTTTTATGTACTGAGCATGATGTCAGCAGATCAATGCAGGTCAGAGGAGTCATGCAACCTAAAGTGACTTTACTTTAACTCTGTTTGCTTTTATGTGAAAGGAGTAAAGGAAGTAGAATTATATTTATTTTGTTTTAAAATTTGATTATGTGCATTGTGTTCTCAAAACTGATGCACCTTTTCAACATGCAGCTTGACAGCAGTTATTATTTCTACCAAAGTTCACTAAAACCACATAAACACTTCATACATCATGTAGCAAACATCCTCACCAATAAAAACGGTCATTTAATAACAAAATTACTTTAAAATTTTCAAGTACTGTAGTATGCCAGTGTAAATCACAAATGATCCATTTTAATATCTTTGAATAAAAAAAACTGATAGCAGATAGAAGGAAGTAGAAAAATAGTGATGTTGAACATATTTTGTTTTGACATATAACATGTAAAAGTGAGCAAAAATGGTTTTTATAGAAGTTCTGATTGACTGTGAGTGAGAAACGATATCATGAGTTAAAATATATGGTCACTAAATTAATTTTGTAACAAGGCAAATAATAAATTATTCACCATTTATTTAATTAAAGGGTTCTCTGAGAAATTAACTTTACTATGCAAATTTGCTAAACAGCAAATTAGATACACAGGGTAATGCTAAAGAAAGTACTATAAACCTGCAATTTGACCATGCACACTGTGGTCTTGTTCAAAACAAAACATACAGAGTCATAAGGAGGAACAAGAAATACGCTGGTAAAGCTGCAAAGCTCTTTGTTTCGAATGTATTGTAATTTCTCAGATGTAAGTGAACACAAGTTCACAATCTATGGCATGAAAAAACACTGAATTTACTTTATTAGCCTTGTTATGCTGCTCACAGCATCATGTGAACACCTCCATCTTGGATCTCATCAATAATCCAGCACACTTGAGAGTCAACCTCCAATTGGGCAAATGAGAGTCTCAGCTGAATGGGGTGAGGTGCTGTTGCTAAGGAAACGAACAGCAGAGTCCCACCAGGACCACAGGAGGAGTCTAAGTATAATACAATTGCTTGTTCGGTTACTGTCTATCTTTAACATGTTACATATACCACACACACATTTTAAATATAAATGAGTACATAGTATAGGTTTCCATAATTTTATATAAAGCGAATTAAAAATACTACAAAATACTAAAAAATCCTCGATGGCAGATTTAGCTCTCTTCTGGGGAGAAAAGTATAGCTAGTTAGCTACACACTAGCTTGTGTACTTGCAGATCTTTCCCTTCATCTTGAAAGTCTTTTGAAACATCACCCAATAAAATAATTATCTCCACCTACTCTGCATTTATGGTCATGTCATCCTGCCAGCTTTATACACACACCAATGATTCTGTGGATCCTCAAAAGATATTCTTTATTCTACATTGCTTTGTTGCATGTTGTATTTAAACCAGCTAATAATCGTGTATTTCATCTCTCAACATGACATGCCATGTCACTCAAATAACTAGACATGCAGTAATTTATATCAAACCTGCCTTGACAAAATTTCCCAATCAAACATTTTGTCACAAATAATGTACTATTGTGGCATATGCACCAGAATGACACACACACACACACACAGTCTGGTGCACTATCTTTGTGAGGACTCTCCATAGACGTAATGGTTTTTATACTGTACAAACTGTATATTCTATCCCCTTACACTGCCCCTATCCCTAAACCTACCCATCACAGGAGACATTCTGCATTTTTACATTTTCAAAAAAACTAATTCTGTATGATTTATAAGCTTTTGTACCCATGGGGACCTCAATTTAGGTCCCCACGGTTACACGAGTCCCCATGAGTCTGTGTGCATTCAGGTTTAAGTCCCCACCGGTGTAGAAAAACATGTCCACACACACACACACACACACACACACACACACACACACACACACACACACACACACTCACTCACTCACTCACTCACTCTCTCTCTCTCTATTGATAATGACCTTTCAATGCAGAGAAAAGAAGCTGGGAAATGATCCAGCTGTTAATTGATTATCTACTGCTGGTGTGGTTAGAACAGATGAGCAAGGGAAGCAAAGGGACACATTTAGCTTTTTTTTCTCCACTAATAGCTCCTCTCTTTTTTAACAATACAAAACAGCATCACTACAGACAGAAAGACTCTACTAAGTGTATCTAGGGAAACCAATGGCTTATCACAACCTCCAACTAGCAATGATCATTTAAAGCAACCACTGAAACATAATCAATCAGGGATAGTCAAAATAGGCTACTTGTCAGTCATTTTAACTTGCAATTGAGTAATAAATCAGTCCTAGAAATGCTGAAAAATGTTTAAACCAGCCTACAATACCAGTTTTAGCCAGTCTCACAGCCTAGTGAAGCTGGTCTCTTCTCTATTGGTGAACTTTTCAGGGAGATCTGCTCAAATCTGACCTGCTATGCTGTTTTTAGCAGAGAAGAGACAAGACAGTATTTGTTAGTCAATTAATAATTTGTTTGTCTTCGCCAAACTTGCTATTGGCTTTGTTTATTTAATTCGAAAACAATAGTTCTGTATTCCTCCATTTAAATAGAATAATTATCCCAAAGAGTGTTTCGTCTGTGATCAACAGCGCCATCTGCTGATTCAAACTTTTGAATATAAGGGGTAAAATATGGCTTGCAGGTCTAGCTGTAATGTAGCGTGTTGTTTACCAGCACAGATAATCCAAAGTGTTTAAACCACTATTAAAATAAGTGCCTTCACAGTCACAATCTCAATATTTTCTGAATTAATATTTGAATTAATATTTTATGAAAAACAATAATACATAGTAAACATACCGGGTTAACAGGAGAACGCCACATTGGAATGTTCCATTTCGACCTTCAACGGGGGTGTTCTCAGGTTTAGTAAATGGTTTTTATTATTATTATTATTTGTATTGCAAATGATAGATAATGTTCTTAATGTACTTTAAATATTTTATTCTAATATGTGTTGTTCAACTAATACATCTAAATAATTTTACCTGCTGAAATAATTATTCGCATAGAAATTGCACTATGTGACTGACTGCGCGTGAGTTCAGGCAGACATGGCGTTGCGAGGACTGAACGCCTGTGCTCGTATTATACTGACCGAGGCGAGCAGAACAGCAGCAGGAGCCCTACAGTCAGACTGTTTAAAATGTCGGCATGGAGGTAATATGCGTATAACGCTGTATTTATTCTGTCTTTAGACAATGAGAACATACCATAGAAAGTGGCTCTAAAAGTCAAGGCCAATGTCATTGAGGCGTAAGTTAGTAGAGCTTACACACACACAAACACACCGCAGAGTAGCCTAACTTAGAGGAGAATATTGACGTGATTGGTAATACAGCACTGTTGTCTCCGCATTGAAGAATTGTCACTTTTTGTTTACTGGACTGTCGTTTTTTATTTACATTTTTCTGTCCGTGTTTTATTAATGTTGGAAAAACATCCAAGATGGTTTGTTTCCCAGTCAGACTAAGTTAGGTGAAAAGTGCCCAAAACCCTCTAATAACTAAACTATCTGGTTTAATTTTTTGATCTGGGTTTAAATGTGATGAAGGTGGTCAATAAATGTCAGTCCTACTGACACATTTTAATATTTGGGTTTTCAGACAGTAGATGAGAAACTGATTGTGTTTACAAACACTCTTTTCAGCCAAACGTCATCTCTTGTCTGAAGATGTGGTGAAGCTGCAGGATTTTCAGCAGAAGAAACTTGCTGTTGCCCACCGAGTCTCAGGATCAAAAGGCATGCGTCATTTGGCTTGATTTAAATAACTTGGTACCACTTTCTGGTGTTTCATTACTTCAGAGGTGCACTCAGTCATATTTGTCTCATTAAAAAGTTATACACATAAAGAAATTAATAGAACTTAAAAAAAATGTTTAAAAACATTTACACCCACATAAGATTGAATGTCAGACTGCAGTCATGTCATCAAAAGCTGTTTTATTTAACATGAAAGTGGGTGGCCTCATGGGGCCGACATGAGATTGCATGACCATCTTAGTACTACTATTTGTTTTAAAAAAAAAAAATTAATTAATGAGTTAATGAATCAGTAGTGAATTTCTACAATGGCATTGATCATTTAAACCTGAGTTTATGCTTAATGCTATTACAATATTCATGCATCACATGTCCTCAACTGTTGTATTGGCCAGCACAACATAAACACAAGTGACTGAGTGCACCTTTAACACTCAGAACTGAAACGTAATTTTCTCCCTTGTTCTGAATGTCACTTGTTTTTTTTTTTACAGGTTATTATTTTGATAAAGTACATCAGAAAATAGAGAAAAATGAGCTAATTTTAAAGGATGAATTGAAAATGCTTCTGCATTTATGCCAGTCTGCTGAAGATGTTATTATGGCAAGAAATGCCATTTACAGGTAAAATTGCATCAGTTATTCCTTATAGATATGGCTTACAGCGGGGAAAATAAGTATTGAACACGTCATCATTCTTGAACACTCTTCTGATTATTCTTTTCACTCCTCTATCAGAAATCTTGCGAGGAGCACTGGTCGAGGCAAATTTATGGTGAAATTATTGTCTTTCCACTACCGTATTATGGCCCCAAAAGTGCTCACTGGACCATTCAGAAGCTTAGAATGGCGCCTATAACCAATGCCATCATTATGTTTTGCAACAATTAGGTTGCGAAGGTCTTGAGACAGCTCTTTGCTTTTACCCATCATGAGATGTGTCTTGTGTGACACCTTGGCAATGAGACCTTTTTGTAGGCCATCATTTGGGACTGAACCAGCTGTTATTAATTTCCACTGACGGGGCTGGATTGCTTTTTAATTACTGTAAGTTTTCAGCAGTTGTCTTGGCTTTCCATGCCTTTTTGCGCCTCCCTTTCTTCATGTGTTCAATACTTTTTCCCTGTGTCATTTCACATTATTACACATAACTTAATTTCTGAACTTATTTTTGTTTGTTTCTTTGTATGTATGGCTTACTTGGGTTGTTACCAACATCTGGTGAAAATTTCATGTCAATAGCACCTTTGGAAATATATTTACTGAGAAAAATGATGACGTGTTCAATACTTATTTTCCCCGCTGTATATTACAAGGATGTTTACACTACTGTGTTTGGGTATGGTAAGATGCTGTTTTTCTCTAAAGTCTCTAATGGTCACCAAGGCTGCATATATTTGATCACAAATACAGTAAAACTGTGATTAGCTACAATACTGTTGTTATCATTAATTATTGTTTTCTATTAACTTTTATATTTTAATATAAATTAATATAAATATAATTTGAATTAAAATGTAATCTTATTTGCCTTTCCTGTCACTTTTGATCAATTTAATGTATCCTTGCTAAATAAAAGTCTTGATTTATTTGAAAAATAAAATAAAAAGCTTACTGACCCAAACATTTTAATGGTAGTGTATGTTTACCCAAGAAGCAAATTTATGGTGTTTTAGTTGCATTCAGCATAACATTCATCTTAATTTTTTTTCTAATATTTAATATTTTTCTGGGTTAGTTCACCCAAAAATGAAAATTCTGTCATCATTTACTCACCCTCATATTGTTCCAAACCTGTTCATCTTCCGAACACAATTGAAGATATTTTTGATGAAATATGAGAGTTTTCTGTCCCTCCATTGACAGCTGCGCAACTACCACTTTGACGCTTCAAAAAGTTCATAAAGAGACCGTAAAACGAATCCATATGAATTTAGCGGTTTAGTCCAAATTTTCTGAAGAGACTCGATTGCTTTATATAATGAACAGATTAAATTTAAGCTTTGTTCAGAAAATGTATCAGAAAATTTTAAATAAACCGCCAAAATCATATGGATTCGTTTTACAATCTCTTTATTAACTTTTTGAAATGTTAAAGTGTCAGTTAATGGGGGACAGAAAGTTTTGGGTGAACTAACCCTTTAACACTGTTCTCTTTTTATTTATGTCCATTCCAGGTACCATAAAGAGAATCGTAACGTGCCATTTGGGGAATTCAAGTTTGGGCCTCTTTTCATGAGGTTATGTTATGAGCTGGGTTTAGAGGAGCTGGCAGCCACAACTCTGACAGATCCAGTAGGTGAAAATGAGCACCTACACATTGTGCAAAAGCAATTCTGTTTACTGGATGACCATGTAGTAGTGGATGGATTGTAGTGAGATTTGACATTTTCTTTTTCTTGCTTAGGCTCTCAAAGGGTTCTTTCCAGACTCTACATCCTTTAATATTGCCATTGACATACTTTTCACTAAACAGTGCTTCGAAAGTAAGTTTCTTCATCTTATCTATCTATTCTCGTGAAGAATGAAACTTCACGATCAATCAGATAATTGTATTGTGCTCTGGTTGCCTTTCCTGATGGCTTAAAAATGTGTTAGATAAAATAAAGAACTGAAATGTCTCGTATTTGAAAAGCCAGTGAGACAAATGCTTATCTGAGATTTTTGAGGGAATTAATTAATCACCACAAACAAATCCTTCATCGGTACAGCTTCCTATCTGCAAAAATGCAAAGAAGTCTATCTGTTGTTGCCATGGTTTCAGTGGATGACTGATCGTGTTCTCACAGGTGGCCTGGAGCTGGTGGGAGAAATGAAAAAACAAGGAGTGCCGTTCAACAAGGAAACCTTCATGCTAGCCTTTGCTACTTGTTATAAACTGGTAAAGACAGTGTAGAAGCAAGTATTGTATGCTTTGTATTAAAAACATCTATCCCCGGTTTTCGCAGACCAGTCTAAAGCTAGACCCAGACTAAAATGCACGTTTGAGCTGTTTTAACTGAAAGCAACATGCACTGACATATCTTAAAATATGTCAGTGCCATTGTTTTGTCTCAAGATGCACACCTGTAATACTTAAATGCCCTAATTGAACTAAGGCCTAATCCTGGCTTAGTCTCAGCCCTGTTTTTGAAACCGGGCCTAAGGATCACCAATGAATTACTATAATCCCAGAAAAGACCAACGGTATTTTCAGCACATACAGAACAATAACGGGTACAATGAGTAACCGTCTTGTGGCTTGTTTTTTTTTAGCATTAATTTCTCACTGTAGTTTTAAGTTATGCAAGTACAACAGATTTTTATAGATGTCATTTATAAACCGTGTACACGTGTTTTTGTACCTTGGAATTGGCAGAACACCTCAAAGTCGTATCATATCTGTTTGTCCCTGTTGGAAGAAGGTCAGACAAAAGGCAATCTCATCCCTCGACATGCCTATTGCTTTGCAACTGCACTTGCTCTCAAACAGGTAAGATGATTAAAATGTCAATATCCAATTTAAAATGAAAGGATACATCTTTCTCGTATTTTATGTAATGCCATACAAATTAACTGGGTGGGTGTAATATCAAATTTTAGTAGTTAAATAGCATTCAGATGTTGTGAAATTGTAATTGAATCACAGACGATGTTGCATCTTTTGATATATTAACAGTGAATCCTAATTTGATCAACTTGTGAAGTGTTTATTTTTCATTGATGTATGTTGTAGAATGACATAGAGAGAGCCCAGACATTCTACTCGCAGATCATGAGCACGCACAGTCGGCCATGCCAGAACCTGAGAGTAAGTGTGTGTTTAAATCAGTCTTTGAAAGAGAGCTTGCATATGTGTAACTGCTCTGTTTCTAGGTTCTCATATTGGCTATGAAAGGGTCCATGAAAGAGGCAATCGCCGCCCTCGCAGAAGCCCAAGTGTCAAAGACTCCAGTGTTTGTGAAGAAAACGGAGTTCTCCCAGGAAGTGGTGAGATCAGCTACACACCTACAATACTTTTTCTTTATTATTGTTACTCATTCACCGTGACTATTTCATTTAAGAGTAAAAGTAAAATCATCAAAACTATGAAACAAATGGAATTATGCAGTGGAATTATAAATCAAAACTAACTGTGCTAACTCTGCACAGTCATGTCATTCTGTTCAGAGGTGCATTTTAAACATTACGAGATTCCCTTACTGCTAGGCACTTGTGGTATTTTTTTCTTTTTACATTCTGGTCCAATTCAAAATTCCTTAAAACAATAAATTTGATTATATTGTATTACTTCACAGTATGTGAGATTTTTCAAAAACCTAAAAGACTCTTACCGATCCCAAACTTTTGAACATTATTGTATATTTGCTACAAAGCTAAATTTAAGCATATAAGAAAAATGGTTTTAAGATCATGATAAACATTCAAATTCAGTCGAGAGTGTACAAAAAATGTATATAAAAACAAACATGGAACCTCTGGGCCCGGTTGCATGAAAAAGTAAGGGTATCCCTACGGAGGAAAAAATCCCTGAGGCAAGGGATTTCTTGAAGAGCGTTGCAACAATCGTCTTAAGTCATCCTTACCTAAGTGTTTACACTAATTGTTTTCCGATAGTTTCTGGCAAAACACGGCAATGGAGAAGCAACTTTATACTTACGACATCTCCCATGAACAAAACATTTACCTTTACTTCAGTTGTACAGCTGTATTACAGTATTTGAGTTAGGGAAATAACTGAAGGCACAGCCATTGGCACGTGTTTTGGTCCCTTCATTTTTTGAGGGTGAAATGGTCACTAAGCACTTTGTTGCAACCCATAACAGAACTTAAGGGAACACTTAAGCAATTAAGGGGAAATACTTATTAATGACCTTGAGGTACCTTAAGTGGACCCTTGTTTTTTTTTTGTTTTTTTTCTCACAACCAATGTTTCACTAAGGGTACACTTTGCTTTGTTGCAACTGAGCCCAGATCCTCAATTTATAAAAAAAAGCCAAACACCTCTTGTATTAAAAGCATTTAAATAAATTAAACCAGAACAGGTTATAAAACGTGTTTTGTGTGTTTCCTCTCCAATTTTCGTCTCTCTCTCTCTCCTCTCTGCTCTCTCAGGTTAATGAATTGAGGAAGAAGAGTGCTGATGGGCTGTGGCAGGGACACGTGGAGCGGGTGGTGAGACAGTTAGAGGAGGCCGGTCAGATCACCAAACAGACCCTTGATGAGATCTTGTGTCACAGTCCCTCTAGAAAGCCGAGGCCTCTGGGAATATTGGAGCAGGAAAGAAAGATCAGCCGAAGGACTTTTAAACCTTTGCAGTCTGCACTACTGTTAGAGTGAATCCAGTGAGTTCAAGACTCTCAGCTTTAGAATATTATATTACGAGAGTGAAGGGGTATCCTTGATCTGCACACACCGTAGACACAGCCCATTCAAGCTCAGTATTTGGCATCATCTACCTCCTGCTGTTTTAAGCCAGTTACTGTTGCCTTGAGTTGTTGAAATCAAGTAAGAAGTTTAATCACTTTAATGATGTTCCTCTAATTTGGTATCGTGTGCGTTTTTGTATTCCTTTTTGGGAAATGTGAATAGAGAAGCAATCAGGTGATAACTGTGAACCCTCTTTATTTTTCAACCCTCTTAGAAGGATGGTTCGGAGTAAAATCAACCTAGGGTCCTTTGCACCATGACAATGTGCAAACCAAGGGAAAAAAGGCTTCTGGGGGGTGTTTGGCTCGATGTCATGGTGCAAAGGACCCTAGGTTGATTTTACTCCGAACCATCCCTTTAACCTGCAACATACAACACTTTAAAGTGTTGATAAATGCTATTTAAAAAAAGTGTTGCTGTATGTCTTCTAAACAAAACAGAGAAGCAAGATGTTCTGCTGGAAGAGAAATGGCCGGTTGATGTTTCATATTTTATTTTTAATGTGATAGTATTGATTAAGGGTTTGAATACTTTGGCTGTCCAGATCCTGAGTTTATCAAAATGCTCATAAGATGTGACTGCCTTGAATGTGTTTCCCCAGTTGATATTTGAATAAAAACAGAAATGGGCAAATAATCAGGTTTTTTATTTTTATTTAAAATTCTATATTTAAGTCAATCAAATTCTGAAATTGTGGTTTGTGATGAAGTGAGATTTGCTCAACTCTCACGGACATGAAGTCAAGAGCTAAGGGTTTCACTTTATTTTGATGGTCCCTTTAACACATTCTAAGTAATGTTGCCCCTACATGGCTACTAACTCAGAGTGTTAGTAGAGTATTAGTAGACTGGTAGGTTTATGGTTAGAATAAGTTGACGTAGTTACAAAGTTACTTATAGTCAGTGGAATGCTGTCGGAGGAGCATCACAAAGAGTTAGCAGATATTAAGCAGACAGTTTACTGCTCTAATGAGAGTTTGTTGACATGAAGTAGCAAAGTTACTCATAGTCAACAGAATGTTAAGGGACCATCAAAATAAAGTGTTCCCGAGTTAAGTTTTGCATTTTATGAAATGGCACTTTTTAGATCTTCGTGGTCATTTTGTCCCATATTATGTGACATTGTTCACAATCACAACACTTCTTATATTACGGTCTCCCTTTGATGAATATATTGGTTTTGTTTTCATTTTTATACAACAGTTCTCTCTCTGGTTCTCGAAACTGATTGGCTGAGAGCCTTTTCCAGCCGTGCGATTTCCCTCCAGAATCAGCACTCTAACCGTTTCACCGATTGTATCGCTCCGCTTGCAATATTTCTCACAGAGAGCGTCGTGGCAAACCACCATCATTTTACAAATACTACTTTTATTGTGTAATGTAGTTTTAAGAAGTTTTTTTTTAGGTGAGAATGTAGTTATTTAGACATCAAATATGCAACTTATATATAAACATAGCGCATACTTGTTTAGACGATTTCTGTGAGCTCCAGACCGTCAACGGTTGTTCAGCGCTCATGTACCTGCGTGAAGTGAACAGCTTTATCTCGGCCAGTCCTTCAGGAATTTGCAGCTGGCCCTTATGTACATACCGGTAGTTTAAACATGAGGTGAGGTAATTAATTTTGGGTATATCAAGCGGGCAATCTTTGGTGTTATGAATCTATTACTTGTTCAAGAGCAAATCGATTTGGCCAAGGGCAAAGTTAAGTTTCATAGCTTCATATTTAACTGAAATTCTGTTCTATAACTAGCGGTGCTTTTATACTTTTTAACTGAACTGTTTGCTTGTTTTTTTTTGCTATTGTACAAACTTATACTTTTATAATGGCTAATATTGTTTATTTAAATATTATTTTTCAATAAATAATATTGTATAAATAACATGCCGTATTTAGTATTGAGACGCTCCATAGTGATTGTGATTTCGACTTCAGTGAAAGTTACATTATTACACCTTTAGATGGCAGCAAATATCTTTACGAGTCAGTCAGGGGTCAGACAGGAGCTATGGTCAGGAGCAAAGACTTTTATATTGAAAGGGGCTGAAACAAGGTTGTAAATCCCCTCAACTGTTAAAAGGACAAAGAAAAAGATATCGCTTTTCTCAGCGGACATTCAAACTGATTTTGTTATTATGACTGAATATAAGATGACCTGAAGAATATCAGCAAGATGCAGGTAATGTAATATTGCTCATCTAACGTTAAATCACTTTGGATAAAAACTTTCAAGTTTTTCAGTTAATTCAAGTCTCTTCAGTATATAACTTAGTGCAACAAAAAAGTAAATTCTGTCATCATTTACTCACCCTCATGCAAAGAGTTCTCATTTTTTAGCTATACTTATTTTTTTTATGTTTATATAGCATGTTTATTTTGTTTCGTCTAAGTTAGTTTAATTGTACACAGAACAATGATGCAACTGTAAATAAATAATTCGCCCAACGTGGGGCTCGAACCCACGACCCTGAGATTAAGAGTCTCATGCTCTACCGACTACCGCCAGCCGGGCCTGAAACGAAGTTATTTGGGGGTCAATTTTAGGGTTTCCCTGCCAAATCCTGTACAGCGACTCGACGAGCGCTAGGACCCAGGCAGTGCGCCGCACAGAGGCTTATCGCTGTCGATGTGCGGTGATCCGGACCAGACTGAGTCCATGTATGTAAGCTAGCCTAGCGTCACCACCCAACGCCCGCGAAACACGCTCATTTCACACGGGTCCATCCACTGTAAACTCTCGCGGAGACCTCATCTTCCGCTCGATAACAGCCGGTCTTGAAGCTGAAGGTCAAGGTGGAGGCCGTTATTTGATGTGAAAGGGTGTAGATCTGTGCGCCTACACACACATACACACACGCACAGAGAGAGAGAGAGAGAGAGAGAGACTCCAGACATACAAGATGGAGTGCCAGTGGAAACCCGACGAGCAGGGACTTCAGCAGATCCTACAGCTGCTCAAGGAATCACAGTCCCCGGACACATCAACGCAACGATCCGTCCAACAAGTATCCTTTACCTCACTGTAAAACAGAGTGCTGGAGGATGTCGGGCGAACGAGGGGATGGCGGAGGTCAGGAGGAGTTGGCCTGTGATTAGCTCACACGTTAGGTAGTGCTTGGGATTTGAAAGACACGCAGTTAGTCATTTGGTTTGTTTATATTTTATCTGTAGATTTGGATGGTGACTGGATGGTGTCAGCAGGTGTATAACGTTAGCTGTAAGTCGGGGAGTGTTTAAGTTAAAGGGGTAGCGTTAGTTCACCCAAAAACGAACATCTGCCATCAGCCTCACCCTCTCGTTATTCAAAAAATGTATGATTTTGTTGTATGGAACATAAATGAAGAAATTTTGAGAAACGCCTGTTTTTTTTCTTTTTCTTTCGTACAATGGAAGTCAGTGGTCACCAAAATCGGTATCAACATTCCTTAAAATATCTTCATTTAATGTTACGTCGGTCCCACTGAAGAAAAAAAAAAATGTCTCAATGGTTTAAAGACATTGGGGTACGTAAATGATGACTGAATTTTCATTTCTGCGTGAACTATCCCTTTATGCTTTAGAGCAGTGCCGTGTTTAGCTGAAACAAACTCATTTGAGATTCATTTCAAACAATCATCTTATCTAATAAACGCTAGGGTTGTGCGCAAAACATATGTTTTACAGCAATTTTGGGCATCATAGGAGCGTTTGCAACACTTCAAACTGAAATGTTGTCTAGGTAGGCAGCTCACTGTTATGAGACGCAGATTAGACGGACCTCCATCTGCAGTGGCGAGAGTATTATCACGATTTTCTGTCACATAATCGGATGCAGCTCAGACAAAGACATCTGACATTGGAGATGTTTCAGCCTTTATTTCACATGGGGAGAGAAGTGAGCAAGATGTGTCAGTGTGTGAACTGTGACACCCCTTCATCTAGCCAATTATGCATAGTCTTTTGTCCATCAGAACGCTATACAAATGCTATACTAAAAATCCTTTATGACATTTTAAGCTTTTAAATGTCAAAGACAATTTTCAAAATTTCAGGTAAAATGAATGTCACAACAAATATATCCAGTTATATAAATACGTGTCATATATTTTTGCTTAATTGCCAGTACGTAAAAACTAGATACATTATTTGGATACAAATTAGCTAGAAACAGAAAAAAATGGTAACCAAACAGTTTTGGTGACCATTGATTTCCATTATATGGAAGAAAAGAAAAAAAAGGCATTGCTCGAAATATTTTCATTTATGTTCCACAGAAGAAAGAAAGTCATACAGGTTTGGAAAAATGGATGATAAATAATTTTTGGGTGAACTATCCCTTTAAGCTTTTTCTTTAAATGGAAGCTGTGGCCATATATCTATGGCCCTGAGTTAGTTCTTCTATGCCACAGGTGTCCGAACCCGGTTCTGGAGGGCCACTGTCCTGTAGAGTTTAGCTCCAATTTGCTTCAACACACCTGTCTGGAAGTTTCTAGTATGCCTATAACATCTTGATTAGCTGGTGTAACGGACGTAGGCCTGTCTTTAGCGTCCTTTTTTGTGTGCCCGCCTCCCACACTAGAGACTCCAGTTCGAATTCCGGTTACACTGGTTCAGGTGTGATTAATTGGGGTTGGAGCTCAACTTTGCAGGACAGTTGCCCTCAAGGAGTAGGATTGGACTCCCCTTTACTATGCACTTTCTACACCAGCGATGGGCCACGAGTGTCCTGGAGTGCTGCAGAGTTTAGTTCCAACCCGAATCAAACACACCTGAACAAGCTAATGCCCGGTACACATTGTACCATTTTGGGGTGTCCCAGATTAAAGATGACCAATCATGCAAATTTCTGTGGTCGTGGCTCCTAAACGGTGGTCCTGCGCCGTACGGTGAGAGAGGTTAAAAGATGCCCGTTGTCACGGTCTTGCGACCAAAGATAGTCTCTAGCATGATCATCTCACAGTGTGTTTGCTGCTACAACCTACGTCTACTGACTAGCTAATAAAAATGTGACATGAAATGGTGTATTGATCAACGTGACATGGTACTAAAACTTAAAACTACTTACCTCAAGCTCCATTTGCAAAATTGGCATGCCAAGTTGGCTCCTTTTCCCTAGCCAGCCCAGCCCTGATCTACAGAATTATCTCAGATGATAGCAGACTTACTGAATTATTTTGTATTATTTTCATTTTGTAATGTTTGTAAAGGCTTCTCAATGATGTTTGTGTGTTTTTATTATTATTTTAAATTAGCTCATTTTTAATTGCCTTTTGTCCCAATTATATTTTATTTTATTTATACAAGTAATTTTTACTCAATGTTAAATTATATTCACACATCATTTGCGTATTAACCATTTGCTCATATATTCATAGGTTCATTCATTGATGCAATCATCCATCCACTGTAAACAGCATGTGGTTAGTCCATAAAGTACGTGCACTGATGCACATTTCCCCTGCTGTTTGCATTATCCTCTGTCTCTGTGGTCTGGATGTCTTTCCTTAATGTTCACCACAGAAACTTGAGCAGCTCAATCAATACCCGGACTTCAACAACTACCTAATATTTGTGCTCACAAAGCTAAAGACGGAAGGTAAGATGTGCATGTTAACATTAACTTATTGTATTATGCTTGATTTATAATTTTGATTTGGGATGTGAGAGTCAAGCATCTGGATAGATATGTGTCATGTTCATTTGAAAGCCTATAAGTTTTTGATTTTTACGTAGGCACATTGTGTGATGAGAGGCACTGCTAGTAGTTGCAGGAAATTATCTTTTGTCAGTCTGCAGTGTGGTTGTTGCTGTTTATGAGGTTTGCCATGACAGGTTGTGTAGCATATGACTTATATTGCTGTTTCTGGAAGGGAGTTGAGTCAGGCAGAATGCAGCTCATTTCTAGGTGGTGTTTAGTCTCTGTAGTGTCTTCTGAAGCCAGTGTCTTTATAGCTGGTGTGACTTCAGGTCAGTGGTAATCTGTCAAGTGCACTGGGAGCTTAGCTGCACTGACCTTTTGAATCTGTGTCCTCCGTCAAGCCCCAGGTCACAGAGCATGTTTTGAAACGACACAAGTTCATCTGCCAAGGTTTCTCCCTCTTTTTCCTGAATTAGCCCAAGGTCCATTTAAAAACAGAAGGTTCTTTATTAAGCATCTACCAAACCAGCTCAGAGCTGAACAATAAGGTTTTTTTTAGTGTGAGCTGTAGTTTTATTTTAAAGACAATTTATTAACTTTTTATTTTAAGCGACATATTTTTGTCAAAGTGTCAAAATAATTTGATATAATATAATATAAAACAGAAGGTCCTTAATTAAACATCCACCCAACCAGTTGGCTCAACAGTTTGGATTTTTCAGTGTGGGCTGTAGTTTTGTTTATTTTAAACAATTAAAAATAAAATATTTGTATATTTATTATATTATATGGTATTGTATTATTTCAAAACCGAAGGCACTTCTTTATTAAGTATCCGCGCAGTGCGTTTTAATTATTTGAATTTTTAAAGGGATCGTTCCCCCAAAAATGAAAATTAGCCCATGATTTACTCACCCTCTCAAGTCATCCTAGGTGTACATGACATTCTTCTTTCAGACGAATACAATCGGAGTTATATTAAAAAATGTCCTGGCTCTTCCAAGCTTTATAATGACAGTGAATGGCCGTTTCTGTTTTGAAGTCCATCAAAGAGCATCTATCCATCATAAAAGTGCTCCACACGACTGCGGGGGTTAATAAAGGCCTTCTGAAGTGAAGCGATGAGTTTTTGTAAGAAAAATATCCATATTTAAAACTTTATTAAATGTAAAATATCTAGCTTCCGGCCAAACGAACATACGGAAGCCTAAAACACAACTTATGCGAGTAATGCGACGTACTGCTGATATTTACGCTACGCCATGACGCGCACTACGCTACTTCTGACGTCACAAGTTACGCAAGTTGCGCTTTAGGTGTAAGTAGACTGCGTATGGCCGGAAGCTATAATTTTACTTTGTAACATGTTAAATATGGATATTTTTCTTACAAAAACTCATTGCTTCGCTTCAGAAGGCCTTTATTAACCCCTCAAAGCAGTGTGTAGCACTTTTATGATGGATAGATGCACTTTGATGGACCTCAAAACAGAAACGGTCATTCACTGCAATTATAAAGCTTGGAAGAGCCAGGATATTTTTTAATATAACTCCGATTGTATTCGTCTGAAAGAAGAATGTCATGTACACCTAGGATGACTTGAAGGTGAGTAAATCATGGGCTAATTTTCATTTTTGGGTAAACTATCCCTTTAAGCCACGTTTTTGTTTTATGTTTTAAATTTGTAATAATACATGCATTCTTATAATATGAAGATTTATTACAGTTTATCCCTGCAGTTGTTTGTGTCTTTCTTTCCTTTAATTCTAATCTTGGCCTTTACCGAGGGCTGTTTTTTCCACCCAATCTGAAAGTAATGCTTTTCATCCTTTCTTTCTCATAGATGAGCCTACTCGCTCTCTCAGTGGCCTAATTTTGAAGAACAATGTTAAGGCCCATTACCAGAACTTCCCAAACGGCGTGTCTGACTTCATCAAAAATGAGTGTCTGCAGAACATTGGAGACTCTTCACCGCTCATCAGAGCCACAGTGGGTGAGTATGGACCGACAGAACTTTTATTTATCTGGCTCTGAGCCAAAGCTTTTGCCGTCATAATGTGAACAATATTATGCCTTAGGGGTCTGTGTATAGCTTTGTGTTGTTTGTCTTGATATAAGATTTTTTTTATTGACTACGTGGTACAAATCCGATTTTTGTGCGTATCCGATTGGAATCCGAGTGTGAAGTGTGAATGGCAAAAAATCACATGAAATCCGCTTCAAGCTGCATTCATATATGGTTTGAAATCATATTCAATTACATTTCTGGAAATCCATTTCAGTCTGACATTTTGCATGGTTTATGTGACATTTTGACAGCACGTATAGGATGTATAACACGTATAGACGTTGTTATAGGAAACATGTTGAAAACATGTTGAAAGTCGCTGCTGAAACAAGGGTGTGTTGTTGCAAAGTGCCAGACGAGCAGAAAATGACAAAATAATGGAGACGTTTCGTTGGCGGAGACGTCAACATGGAGTAAAGCTGCTCATACCAGCCTCCTACGGTTCTGCCGCTGCCTCAGAAGACACAGTAGTCCAGCCAGCCGCTACACATTGTGGAAATAAAACAACATCTCTATTGCGTATACCTAGCAACGTCATTGCCATAGAATCCAATGCAGATATTCCGGAAAACGAAAGATTGGCATGGGCACACAAATCGGATCAGAACAGTTGCGATACACAGTGTGGACGGTCAATCATTTTTGATCAGATTCCAATTGGATACACAAATAATCGGATTTGGACTGACAGTGTGAACGTAGCCTGCCTGACACAATGTGTCTGAATTAGCTGCTTTTTGTGATTGTGATTAGACTGTGAAGAGGTATATGCAGTGCTGTGTTTCTATGGTTACCCAGCATCTTGCAAAGCAACATGAAATATATAATTCCTACTTTACTTGTTTATTTGGTTTGAAATTTGTCTTTTATGAATGTTTTCCCACACATTGATGAATACAGTAATGGCCAAAAGTGATATTTGCAGGAGATATTTGTTTTTAATGACCCTACAAGTTCGATTAAACAATCACGATATAAGGGTAAAGTATTTATTTTTGTAAAATATTTAAAAATGAGAAGTACAAAACACTAAACTTGGTTAAGGAATTTATCTGACAAAATTATTTACAGCTACAGGTTTTATTTTACTATGCAAAAAAGAAAATGCATAGAAAAACAAATAAGCTCACAGGAAAAAGCATGCATTGACAACATAATTAGTTATTAGTTATTAGTTATTTTGTTGGTTCTCTTTTTTTGCATGTGTTCGTATAACAGTCTGACCAAAAATTTGGCATATTTCATTGCGATCACAAATAATGATAAAAAAATATTCCAAGCACAACTACACAATATGCTTAAATCTTCAACACATTTGTAATAGCCTAATTTTGAATAAAGGGTGAAGATGTCAATCCGAGGCCAGACATGACTTTTGGCCACTACTGTATATTAATTATTTGAGTATAATTTGAACGCATATCTATCTATCTATCTATCTATCTATCTATCTATCTATCTATCTATCTATCTATCTATCTATCTATCTATCTATCTATCTATCTATCTATCTATCTATCTACGTTATTATTTAGATATTTAATTTTATTAGGCATTTAATTTAAATGATAATTAGTATCATAATTAGATGGGCTATCTTTGCAACAAACACAGAATAGACAAGCATTATTTCTATCATCTGTAGCCCCAAAATCATTGCATGTCCTTTGGTTTGTATAAAAAAATAACTTGTACAACTACATTTGGATTATTAGACAATGTCGAAATAAAGTGAACATGCAGAGTTTTGCGTTCAGATGCATGTAAAGAGAGCCACATGGAGAAGAAAGTTAAAACTCTTCACATGTGCTCGCGTTCATCACCGCTACTGAACATCAGAACACAAACAACAATCAAATGCGCATTGATGGATCTTCTTCCGTCTGTTCCTCAATGTAACGAAATGTATATTTCTGCAGGCGCGTGTAAACTGGTTAACTGTGTCTGTGTCTAAGCAAAGGCGTTCGTTTTCAAGACGAACAGGTGACCGCCACTGCGCAATACACACAAATTACTGCGGGTTGGCGGGTGTTCATTTCATGCTCTGTGAACAATGGTAGCTTATTTAATGTATAAATTAAGGTATGTCCAAAAAACTGGTAATACTTGGTCATACTTTCTAGTAGTGGTATCGTGGCATAATAATCTGTTTGGTTGTAAAATGTATTACCTGAATGGAATGAAATCTAATATAGCTCTACCTGTGGAATCGTTCACAGACAGCATATGCAGACTAATTTCCACTAATTAAGATCTTCATCACTTGCAAGCAATAGGATGCATTTGCAGATTTGCTTAAAGCTCTTAATCTCCTATTACGACTTCGAGTGAGAAACCAGTTCAGACGATTCAGTGCGTGCAGGAAACTGAATGCATCATTCAAACTGATTAGCGGACCAATTTAGACAGTTTTGCCAACTTGTTTGATCAAGTCATTGAACAGAATCGACTCAAATGAGTGATTCATTTGTGATTCATCGCTCATGCCCCAGAAAAAAAGAGACCGCACGCTTGGAATAAACTACGCGTTTCTTAACATGTATTGCATCAAATTAAAGTAGCGCCCAGCGTAACAAAGTAAAAGTACTTTTTTTTTTTTAATTAGGAATCAATGTACTCAAGTTAAAGTAAAAGTACCCACATTTAAATCTAATCTTAAAAGTACAAACTTTCCACAAAAAAAAAATACTCAAGTAAATGTACTTCGTTACTACCCACCTCTATATGTCTATCTGTCTGTCTGTCTGATCACAATTTAAGTCTTGTCCGGATCTTAGTGAGTCCATGGCCATCTCTCGTCATACATGAGAGACTGTCCATTCATTTTCTAAAATGCTATACAGTCTAGTCTACTGTAAATGGTGCATTATGTGGATATGTTTGTGTTCTTCAGGTATTCTGATCACAACTATAGCCTCTAAAGGGGAGTTACAGAATTGGCCGGAGCTTCTACCTAAACTGTGTTTACTGCTGGACTCAGAGGACTATAACACTTGTGAAGTAAGATACACACACTCTTTCTGAAGCTGTCTGCACTCCTTTCTCTCCTCCTCGTGTTTCTCTCATTATCATCTGTTTCTTTCTCTCTTTGTCCCTCTAAGTGGAGCTGTATGATGATGGATGTTGCTGACTTCTCATTTAAACCTGTAGTGTGGCTCATTGCTTCATGATCTAAGCTCTCAGCAGTATATCTGAGGTTTGCTGATACACATGTACTGCAGCATTTCTCCACAGGGAGGTTTCTCTGCTTGGCTTCATGATGTGAAAGGAATGTGATCATCAAACTGCCCTCTGTGGGATTTATACATCTGTCATTGATTTAGTTGGTTTGTTATTGGTCTCTGTGTTTGGTTCTAATGTTTTGTTGTAGATTGTTTCAAGCTTGTGTACAGATATTTATTTTTGTAGTAACTTATTCGGATGGTTGTGTTCTTGAGCAGCAAATCAGCATATTTGAATGATTTCCGAAGGATCATGTGACACTGAAGACTGGAGTAATGATGCTGAAAATTCAGCTTTACAATCACAGGAATAAATTACATTATAAAATACTATTAATAGAAAAGTTATTTCAAATTGTAATAATATTTCACAATATCTTCTATTTCTGAATAAATGCAGCCTTGGTGAACATAAGAGACTTCTTTTGAAAACATCAACACATCTTACTGGCCTCAAACTTTTGTATGGTCATGTACATAATTAATAATAATTCAAAAACATTATAATTTTATTTAGCAAAAATAACAATCCGCTATGGGTGCCGTGCAGTGATATGGTCAACAGATGTTTTACGTCTTATCTGCTACTATTGGTGTTAGTGCGTTCACGGCACGCTGTCATAATTACCGTAATCATGAGATTCTGACTTGTAATTACAAGTTCTACAAGGATATTAATTATTTTGACAAGTTAAAACCCTGATTTGGTTGGTATGTCCTCTCGCAATTATTAGGTAATAATATTGATATTCGACATGGTGTGAATGTGTATGCACCATATATTCTATATGCTATATTGACCATTTAGAAGCTAGAACTGGATCAATCTGTTTTTATAAATTTGTAATAGCAAATATATAAATAAAACTATTATTATATATACGTACATTTAGAGTTTCAGTCCCCACTGTCATTATCTATGCAATAACATTAGTATCCCTTTGGACGAATTTGTTTTGCTAATGCATACACGTAAAAGTCTTTGAGCCCTGAGCATCTGGACTCAAGGCTAAGAAGCTGAAGTTTTGGCATTAGGTCAGAACAGTGTACATGTACCCATGTGCACACAAACCTATCTCTGCTTTGATGTTGCATAGATTAAGTTTGCATATTGGAGGTTTGGCCTTTAATATAGGGAAATGCTTCGTAAACTTTGCTTGACCAGCTTCTGTGTTCTAAATACAGACATACAGGGCCATGACCCCTGGTGAACCCACACTTGTCCTCCCGAAATAGTACTTTTATGTGCCTGCGTGCAGTAATTGAGTAAATTGTATGTCACACACCCACACACATGAACAAAGAGACTCTGAACTCGCAGTACAATGCTCTGCCCTGTGCGACTGCGAGACACTTGCTGAGCAGGCTTGTTAGCACAGATTGAGGCCAGTTATTTTCTACTGGGGAGATCAGATGTGATCACAACTGATCATAGACACGTTTGGAGACTGTGCACACTTTCAGACTCTCCTGTCCTTCTCCTACATGACAGTGCTGTTCAATAGTCTGAGTCCACATTAAAAAATCAAATTGAATGTCTAATTTAAACCTGTAAATTAGCCTAAGTTTTATGGCTTTGAAGTGTTATAACATAAAAAGAGAAATAGACATTAACTGTAAATTGTACAAACTATTTTCTCATGAAGGGGGATGAATGAATAACCAAGAATATTCTGAAATTAATGTATTCAATTCAATTCAGATTTCACTTAAATTGTCATGATGGTAATATAATTTTTGAGAAAAAAACCAAAATAGGTGCATGTTTGAATGCCACATGTATTACTTTTTTTTTCTTTTTTTTTTAACGTTTAGGTCAGTAAGATTTCTTTTTAAGAATTACTACTTTTATTCAGCAATGATGCAAAAAAAAATATTTTAAATTGTATTTTAGATTAGATAAATGCAGCCTTGTTGAGCATAAAATACTTTTTTTCAAAAACATTAAATTATTTATACCGACCCCAAACTTGAACAGTAGTGTACATTTAATTTTTTTAGGGAAAAAAAACCCCTTTTAGTTAGTCTGTTTTACCTAGACTCATTGCTGTATTAAAAATATTTTTTCTTTTTTTTTATGTCAAATTACATGCACATTACATTGCTTGGGGTGTGTGTGGAATGTCACACCCTCTGCCTGTAGTGATTGGCAAATCCTGATGCAGCATGCGGTCTGACTATGTAGAACAGGGTTCACCAATCTCGGTCCTGGAGGGCCGCTGTCCTGCAGAGTTTAGCTCCAACCCCAATTAAACACACCTGAACCAGCTAATCAAGGTCTCACTAGGCATACTAGAAACTTTCAAACAGGTGTGTTGAAGCTGGTTGGAGCTAAACTCTGCAGGGACAGCGGCCCTCCAGGACCGAGATTGGTGAACCCTGATGTTGAATATGCTTCTGTAATTAGTGGTGTGCATGTGCCTGAAAGATGCAGTTACATCAAAGTTACCAAGTTGTGAGGAAACTCTCTCACATGCCCATGCTATCTTTCAATGAAATGCTGGGTAAGAGAACTATAAGCCAGTCCCCCACAGCCATGCATGTGCTCCTCTAGCTCAACTGCTTGGATTATGCTGAGCACCATGCCAGAGACATTATATGGGGGAGGAGGAGACGAACCACGTGTAGATAAATGAATGGGAGAAATATTAAGGCTCAATATAGTGGCAGGCAGCAGGAATGAAAGTGCCTTTTAATAGTTTATTTACTCCTGAATGTGCATTAACTGTATCCACCTGGAAATTACAGCATATAGCGTGATTTAAGCTCAAGAAACTAAATATATTATACTGCTGCTGTCAAAATGCATTTCTTGTTTTAAATATATTATTGACACACTCGAAATAAACACTTTTGGAGATTTCAATCTTTATCTCTTTACGTAGATGTGCTTGAATGCCTGCCTATTACTTGCATAGAAAATAGATGCCCAAGATGAACTGACTTTACTTATAGAAACTTTGAACTAGGTCATGGGTTTAATTCTGAGGAACCATAAGGAGTAAAATAAGCAGCTGGCAACCTAGCTGTGTGTGTGTAAAAAGGAGAATGCATCCATCCACCGCTGTGATCTTCTAGTTTGGTTGTGGCATGTGGGTACTCATATTGCTACATGAAGTCTGAAGCAGTTGAGAGACATTTCCAGAATGTCAGGGATGACTTTATTTAGCTTGGGCAGAGTGGTTTTGCTCTCTGTAATGGGTTTAACGTCCAGAGATGTCATGTTATCTAGTTGGCATGGTTAAGATGTTTCTGGCCTTTGAATCATAGTTTATTGACTTGGTTTAGTGCATTTCACACTAATTACTAATAGAGGTCGACCAATAGTGGATTTTACCAATAACGCTAACTAGGTTGGACCATGCTGACTGATAACAGATTAATCCACCGATAGTTTTTTAAATGGATGCTGAATGAAAACAAACATAACACAGAAAATAGTGCTGAAATTAACACGTTTACTCACAATTTATTTGCTTCTATTTTAGAACACTTGATGATTATCTAAGGAAAATAACAAAATATGTATTACAGTGACGATAAAAAAATAACTAAAATCGAATGTGTTTCTGATTCGTTTATACGTTTCTGTTGGCTGCATGACGATACAGTTTGCTTTCTCATGACTCTAGCTTTAAATATGCAACTTCACTGCATAGCGATTGCATAAAAGCGACCAGCTGGATATAAACTAATGCAAATAGATGGTAACAATTGTGAAATTTAATAATTGGGTCGGGCTTTCGTGTGTTTTTGTCACATTGTTTTAACCGCTTGAGGTACTAATGTTAGCATCCTCTCAGCCTTGACTGCAAACATGCTGCTGTTCTCCACTAATGCAGCATCTAGTGCTAGCCTGACTACGTCAGACTTCGTACTTCCGCTCAATTTCATTTCGCTTCTGTACTCAGTCTGAAATAGCGACCGTTTTCCCCGTTTTCCTCCGGCCTGAAAACAGCCGGCCAATCAACGAACAGAGGGCGGGCTGAGAGCCGTGACGTAGACGCTGATTGTACCGTGGATGCGTAGATTTACTTCACATAATCTGCAAAAGTCGTTCACAGCCATGTTCACTCCGGTATTTCGCTCTATGGTTTTGTTTTCGCATCATACATGTGTTTACATGGAAGTTAGATGCGGCTGAGCATGCGCATAACACGCACCATAACCAAACGTTATGTGATTGGCTTACGGGTAAACCCGTAAGCCAATCACATAAATTTGAATTTGATCCCGAGCCGGCAGCAATCACGTGGGCTTTCGCGCTAAACACAGAGACCGTAATGTTGCGAATGGAGAGAGAGAGAGAAAAGTGTGTGTGTGTGTGACGTGACAGTGACAGTGTATGCGCACGCTGTATGGTTGCTGCCACTGAGGTATAGCCCCATCGACGTGGTTGTGTATGATTTGGCAATAGGGGACAGCTGGTGAAAAAACATGTTTAAAAATTATCGGGAGGTTGGGAGGTGCTCGTAACGTGCTCGGCTCGGCTTGTAATTCCTCTCACACGCTGCGAGCCGCGACCATGCGAGCATCACCGATTCCACTCGATTTCTCCCGAGTGAAAAAAATCATCTGCAGCAAAACAAAAATAGTGTCTGACTGTGACTGTTTTGTTGCAACTGATAAGACACAAGTTGTTTTTGTTAGCCTATTGTGTTTCATCCAAAAAAATAAATGGAGATTCATTTTCCTAATTAAAAAAAAAAATCTTTTTATTTCTTAAAACATGATATATTGTGAGTTATTACTGATAATATATCGATTATCACAGTATCGCCATATTGTGATATTATCGGTATCGTGAACAATGTATCGCGTATCATATCGTATCGCGAAGTACCCAGTGATTCCCAGCCCTATAAGACATAACCAACTATGTTTACTAGGATACTTGCAAGATGGGCATTTTGACATAAATCTGTGTGAAATTGTCAGTTCAAGTGCAAGAAGACATGAAAGAGCTCAAAGTATTTGCGTCCTGTCAGACTTTGCTTTCTGTCAGACCCGCACAAGTTATCTTTCGTGTCTTCTTGCGCTTGAATGTTTAAATTGGCAAGGCTCAAAAATTATAAATATGCAAATGATAAGCTTTCATGACGATGCAGCACGGCCCCGATCGGGACAGTGACAGTTCTGTCAACTCTTGGCCATTGAGCATTCTTGTTGAGCCCTGCATTTAGATCTAGCTCGTCAATTCTCTTTACGTGGCATGTGTAAAAGCCTCTCTCTTTCTCTCACGTTGAGTGCGTGAGTGTGAAAGAAAGCGACAGAGGGCACTCTCAGCCAAGTGACGGTGCGTAAAGCTCAGCAGGCAATGAGATTATATCTGCGCTAAACTTATTTTTTGCTTCTAACTCAATCACAGACAACTGAAATCAAACAATTTTCTAGCCATTGGCTAATTAAAGACAAATTTTTAATCACCTAGCTTTTTTGGTCGCATATGTGAGTGATTTACTCGCATTGTAGAGGGTTGCCTAAGTTATTGGAACTGTGACTTTAATTGTCTTCCGCCTGCCCTGTATAGTGTTAGTCTTAAGGACTGTTGCACAGGCGCATGTACAATAATTGTGTATGATTCATTGAAAAACATTGTTTAAACCCTTTCTAATAAATATTTGTTAAGCTTATTTGGATTTTACATACAGTAATTACCTTTAAATTACAGTATTCTGAAAATCCAGTCTTTGGTTTTGACCTTGAGAGACTAGAGGATTGTGTTCTTCTCAGCTCAAAATGTGCCATCTCTGAAAAAGTGCAAGCTGACAGTGGAGACGGTTGCCATAGCGACAGCCGAGCCAGACAGCTCGTTGCCACGGCGCCGTTTGTGCTCGTGACCTGATTAGATTCCTTACAGGTGGAACGTCTGTGAGATCAGGAGGAAGCTTGATGTTTTGGGTGGGTCTGGCTTTGGCATTGTTCTCTATCAGATCCTTTTCTCTGAGGTTTTGAAATTTGTTCAAGACTGAATTTAGCTGGTTTAATTCAGTTAATCATTTAGCAAAGTTAGCTGGATGTCAAAATATATATTAAAGTATATTTTATTTTATTCATTCACTAAATGTGGATTTGTTTAAATTTCTGGAGTGACTTGAAAAATGGGTTAGAAATACAGGTTGACAATTGTAAACAAATCAGTAATGTTTTCTTTGAATGCCATTACTTATTAATTTTTTTAGCAAAAGCCAACATCAAGCTTTTTTTTTTTTTTATCAGGCTGTCTTGGAGATGTATTATAGCTGCAAAATGTACAGCTATCCAACTAGTAATAGCATATATAAATAATGTGTATAAACACCTTTTCATAAATAAAAACACTTATAAAATGTTGCTAATAATTATGCTAATGATATTATTAATATCAATATTAGTAATATCAAAAATAACAACAATAATAATGATTATGATGATAATAATAATTATTACTATTGAATGACCTTTATTACAGACCTTATTAGGATATATCGAGTTACTTCAGAGCATTGCATGACTGAAATGTCTATGGATTAAAACAGTAGCTATAAAAGCTTTTATCTGCCACGGAATAAAAAAAAAAAGTAAAAGATAACTTTTTATCTGCTGCAATTTTTATCTCACAATTCTGATTTTATAATATGAAATTGCGACTTCATATCACACAATTCTGAGAAAAAAGTCTCAATTACCTTTTTTTATAGTGGTCGACCTATATATATATATATGCAATATATATATATATATATATATATATATATATATATATATATATATTGCATTTTTAAAATATAAGATAAGTTGTATGTTATAAAAGATAAGTTTTTCTGATTGGCCGATGTGTTGGAAGTGGGACTTTTATTTTGACGGTGCTCCAGACTTTTATTTTGACGGGCGGCGCTGAGAACACAGCGCCTGAGAAGAGAACGGCAGCGCATGATCACACCATGGATCACACAGCGCTCACTCACATTCGTTCACTCTACGTCATTATTAGTTTACGAACTCTGTCAGTCATATCTAATACTTTGTTAGACAGAAC
This sequence comes from Abramis brama, assembly GCF_963993115.1. Taxonomy (NCBI): domain Eukaryota; kingdom Metazoa; phylum Chordata; class Actinopteri; order Cypriniformes; family Leuciscidae; genus Abramis; species Abramis brama. The sequence goes on along the minus strand of NC_139967.1, from coordinate 22,542,685 downwards.
TGGTAAACAAAGAAAGTAAATGGTATGTGAAAAAGTAAAGTGTTGCTTTTATATTATTTGTTACAGAAAAGGCAAACAATATGAATATTATATATATATATATTAATCAGAATATCTCTGAATATCTAATAAACATTTAATTTTACAAACCTTGCAGATTTAATCGAATCCAGCTGTGATAACTTGTGAAGTGTGCATTTGTAGCCTGGATAAACGTGTTACTGTGAGTGACGGTCGGTCCGTGCGAAGTGAGTGAATGCGAACAGAAGATCAGCTTCACAGGAGGAGACACAATCGAAAAACTTTAAATCCTTAATTTTAAAATATCCAGTTGCCCACTGTGTCATATTCTTATCGTTTTCAATGTGTGCTGTATGTAAAATTAGCGTTACCTTGTCTTTATTTGAAAAAATATGATTACCAGTGCGCACAAAATTACCAGATTACTGAGTGCCCTGTTACAGTGTTTACTTCCTTTTTATTCACATATTCATACATTTTTAAACAATTACTTTATTTGTGAAAAATACTGTAATAGGATTGCAGATTCAAGAAGTTGCCATCTAAAGTATAAGCATGTTTATTTTAAGGATTTGTTTTATAATTTATTAAATATTGATTAAAATAAATATAAAGTGTATATATAAATATCGTGCCACCCTGCTCTCTAAGATATCGGCATCGGCCATCAAAAAAACAATATCGGTCAACCACTACTTTTTTTTTTTTTTTTTTACTTTTTTTTTTAAAATGACAGAAACAAGCTTCCATGACCTCAAAAGTCAACAGCCTCACCAGCTGTAAATCTATCAATATTTGTTGCGCTACAAGCAGGGCTAGCTTAATCCATGCACGGGCCTATGTACAACAGTTAATATATTGACAATAATTGTCAATACAATAAGTACTATAATTATTATTTTTTTATATTATATTATTATTAATATTTATTATTTTCTCTCACTCACATATACTGTGTACAGGCCATGAAAATGTCAATTTGCTTTTAAACAAATCTATAAATTTGTCCAGGGTCATAGCCAGGTCCGTAGTGCCTACTGAACAGATCACTGTCCAAGACCCACGTTACTCCTATGAAGATTTCAGTTATTACCCTGAGAGTTATTACCCTATATTTCCTTTCTGTATGGGTGATTATATGTTGAGTTGTATCCTTGTGCATTGGTGTCAGAGTTGATTACTTTTTTTTATGCTTTACTGTCCAGTTGCTTAAATATGGTTAAAAATGATTACGCCCACTCTGTCTCTCTGCCACTACAGTATTTCCCAGGTTCTACTATAAACTCTCCCTTAAAAGAATGATTTTGGCTGTATGCTTTGCATGTCACCTTCAGTGTAGACAGTCCATGAGCCAGCAGTGAGCTTGAGGCAACAGCAAAAGTATTTTATTTTATTTTCAGCAGCACTGGCTGCACATCATGCCAAAAATAGAAATGGAGTGTCTGTTAGCTGAAGGCCTCTGTGTCACCGTCTGCCATTCATTGCTGGTTTGGGCAGTTTGATTGATTGTAATGGAAGCATTTTAGATAAAAAATTTGAGGTTGTTCAGTGTAAAGGGGAAATATCTGATTTGTCCCTGTACCATTCCTGTTGTGTTTGTCCTTCAGGGGGCTTTTGGAGCTCTGCAAAAGATCTGTGAGGACTCTGCTGAGATCCTGGACAGTGACATGCTGGACCGCCCACTCAATGTGATGATCCCGAAGTTCCTGCAGTTTTTCAAGCACAATAGCCCCAAGATCAGGTAAGACAAACATGTGTTCCCTGATGGAGCACAGCTGTATGAAACCACATTAACACAATAACATAATAACAATATTATTGTGATATCTATAGAAAAAAGAAAAATCTAAAGAAAAAAAATAATTTTACGCAATTAAAAAACTCCCACACTCTGTCTTGCTTTTTTCTGTCATCTCCTCCAACAGGAGTGTCTAACGCCGCCCCGTCTTTTTTCGCAATCCAAAAAAACTCCCACATTGTGTCTTGCTTTTGTCTGTCATCTCCTCCAACATGATTTTGTGCATATTAGCTAAACATTGGACGCTTCTCAATTGGAAGTGTGCATCCTAGTGAGGCTGTGTCCTTCCTAGTCCAGTCCTTCTGAGGCTTGTAGACTACAGTAGGGCTGGGCGATATATCGTGATATCATTTTCCTAGATGAAATTATAACAAAAGTTGAATAAGTGTGCGATATAATGTTTGTGCACTAAGCAAATAATGCTGCGCATGCATGTTGCAGACCGTCGCATTGATAAGTGCTGCCATTCCTGTTGCGTATGAGAAACATTAAATGGCAAAAGCCAAACGAAACAGAGCTGCTTGTTTGAACCGCGCGCCTTACGGAAATTTTAACAGTTCGGCTCAAAACACACCGCAGCGTGAGCTCAGAGCGAACGCAATTACTCATTGACCGTCTCAATAATGCGACCACTAAACGCGCTCTGAGATCCTGTGAGAAGTGCTCGAGTTCGGTGCAAAGTTCTCTCATACAAACCACAAATCAAAGGCCTCGTGATTTAAACCAGATGAAACAGAGCTGACATAGAGAAGAAACATAAAGCCACGATATAATGTAGTTACTGTGCATTTCTAAGAGACAAAACATGTCATTTTAATTTGTGAAATGTTCACCTGTTTGGTGAGTGTTTGCCATGTTCTGATGATAAAACCTGGTCTGGTTTCTACAACTTTCACTCAGGAGCAAAAATCAGCCTTTAAACATGAAAGAAATACAAATATGACATTTTATCGTGATAATTACTGATATGGAAAAAAATATTGTGGTAATTTTTTTGGCCACATCTCTCAGCCCTAGACTAGAGTCCTTCTCAGCATTAAGCACTAAAATGATGAGATGGTCTAGTAAGTGCGCATGGCTACGTCATAAATGTAACAAATTAGTTGTGGAAATTCTTTATATAAACAGACTTTCTATTAATGCAATACAGAGAATGACAATCGCCTGTGGTCTCCCAGTGGTTTTCATTAGACATAGCATAATGTGATTGATTTACAAAAAATAAAGCCTTCATCTCCGAAATCATGTTTTTGTCTTGCATTGCATAATGAAATTGGACGAGCTCAGTTCCGATTCATTTTTTGCTAATTCTCTTTTGAATTATGAAATGTGAATTGGAATGTGTGCAAAGGATTGTGGGTGACTGAAGGACGGAAAGATGATGAAAGATACAGATGATGCGTCCTTGAAAATAAGCAGAATGAAGGACGCGAAACAAAGACTGCCTTCCTTTGATCAATCAAATTGAGACAGCTTTTTAAGGAGCCTGAAGACTTGGCAGCCTAGATATGCAGCCTTACTAGGACGCAGCCTTCCAGTTGAGAAGCACTCACTGCGTCGTCTTTTTACGTTTTATGACGGCTGACAACCAGCGTCATGGTGCAGTACCGCCACTTACTGTGTTGGAGTGTCAACCACATACATACTGGCCCTGAAATGTTTGTGATATATCTACACGTATGTATATATATATATACATTACAATTTGCTGAGCAATTGTTCAGACTTGTTTGATATATGTACTCTGCTTGTTGTCTGTTGTAGGTCTCACGCCATTGCCTGTGTCAACCAGTTCATCATCAGCAGAACACAGGCCCTAATGCTGCACATAGATCCTTTCATTGAGGTACCACCTCCAAACCTGACATGTCAAAATTTAGAATTCTGTCATGTGCTTAACCTAGCTATTCCATATTATAGAATATTATTATCACAATTATCCTATTGTGATTGTTTTTTATATTTATGCATGTGTCTTTGTACCTCAGAACCTGTTTGCACTGGCAGGTGATGAGGAGCCAGAAGTGAGGAAGAACGTGTGCAGAGCTTTAGTCATGCTTTTGGAAGTCCGACTAGACCGTCTCCTTCCTCAAATGCACAACATCATCGAGGTTAGATCACACCTCCTGTAGCTCCTAATAAAAACCTTATATATAACTCTATTACATGAGTGCTGAAAGAGAACTTTGACTTCTGCAGGAATTAGCTACGGTCTTAGATGATCATCAATAATGGTTGTAAATTTTAATGATAAATTTGCCCAGCAAATCCCAGAGAGGCAAAATGAAGCAACAGCAGCCTCTTGTGGACTTTCTTTAGCTAGACTTTTGTGGACTAGTTTGTTAAAAATGGAATCGATGAGCCTTACTTATGAAACGTGAGCAAAATGAATTTCTGTGTAGTTTGTACGTAAAACTATTCTTACATTGCATTCAGTGGGATAGTTTTTTTTTTTTTTGTAAAAATTATTTTGGAGATTTTTTTTTTAACACACAATTATGCTCTGTGCTCGTGTTTCACGAAAGGCTCAATGTTTTTGTTTCTATTTCTCAGTACATGTTGCAGAGGACACAGGATCAAGATGAAAATGTTGCTTTGGAGGCTTGTGAGTTTTGGCTCACTCTTGCTGAGCAACCTGTGTGTAAGGAGGTTCTGTGTGGACACCTGCACAAGTGAGCACACACACACACACACACACACACACACACACACACACACACACACACACGTGTCTTTTTGATTAAAAAAACATCATCTTTATCAGGATCAGTCATGTTTTTCCATGTTTTGTGACAGATTGACACCAGTTCTTGTGAATGGAATGAAATACTCTGAAATTGACATAATCCTGTTGAAGGTCAGTTTCTCTCTCTCTGGTTTTAAAGCTTCTTTTTGAGTATCAGCTGATTGTGACATTTTTATATGCCGCCCCAAACAGAAGTGAAACATAAAACACACATCTGTGGATCAGACTGGGGCAAATAGACTAAATAAAACACCTGTGATTTGTCATTGAGTTCATGCGCACAACCAACATGTGATTTGGTTACGATGCTGAACCACATTAAAATAACCCCACATTGTCCTTTGATTTACATTTGGCTGTCATATACAAATTAGTAGCACTTTATTTTCCATATCTCTGTCTTTCATGTTAAGACACCTGAGTTCTAAAGCATCTGGTTAGCTTAATAAATGAAATGAACGATCAGAGTAAAAAAAAAAAAAAAAAATCAGAAAAAAGCAATGTTGTGCATTCCTACACATGCCCTCTCAGTCTTGTATAATGTGGACACAACACTGTGTCAGACAAAAAGTTTGTCAAAAAAACAACTAGAAAACTTAATCTCTTAATAAGTAAATGATTTTCAGGGTGATGTTGAGGAGGATGACGCAGTCCCAGACAATGAGCAGGACATTCGCCCAAGGTTCCATCGCTCACGCACCGTTGCCCAACAACACGAGGGAGGAGACTCCATTGAGGACGAGGAGGATGATGAAGATGATTTGGATGACGATGAAACTATTTCAGACTGGAACTTGAGTAAGAAACGGTGAAGTTTAGAAATGACAGACTCAGCCAAGTACTCAACATTTGCTTGTGTCTTTATTGTTTTTTCTGATGTGTGTAGGGAAATGTTCTGCAGCTGCACTGGATGTCTTGGCGAATGTTTTCAGAGATGATTTGCTGTTGCATATTCTTCCTCTACTGAAAGAACTACTGTTCCATCCAGAGTGGCTTATTAAAGAGTCGGGCATACTTGTACTGGGAGCCATTGCTGAAGGTATTCAAAAATTACACACAAACGCATAATATGATTCACACAAAGCAAAGGATTAGCATTTAAAAAGAGAAACTGAAGTCTTGAAAAGACTTGCCTACACTACCAAAAAAGTTGTAAATGTTTTTGAAAGAAATCTCTTATGTTCACCAAGGTTGCATTTATTTATTTTTATCATAAATACAGTAAAAACAGTAATATTATGAAATATTATTACAATTCAAAATAACTATTTTCTATTTTAATATATTTTAAAATAAATGTTATTTATTCCTGTGATGGCATCATTATTCCAGTCTTCAGTGTCACATGATCTTTCTGAAATCATTCTGCTCAATAAACATTTCTTATGAATGTTGAAAACGGCTGTGTTGCCCAATTCTTTTATGGGAACCGTATTTTTCCCGGATTCTTTGATTAATGGAAAGATAATTTGATTTTTTTCCCAAAATCTTTGTAAAGATATCTTTACTGTCACTTTTGAGCAATTTTTGAGGTTCCTTGCAGAAAAAAGTATTTATTTCTTGAAATAAATCTTATTGGCCCCAACTTTTGGACTATAATATATATGTATACTTTTTGTTTGACAAATAAATACAACTTTATATCTTAACTGGCTAATCCTTTATTTTAATGTGTTTGTGTTACACAAATTACGCGTCACTTTAGTTAATTACTGTACTAATGAAAAAATGTGTAATTACTAGCAACTTCAAAAAAAGAATTGCACACCAAGTACATGTAGTTAATTAGAATTAATATTTTAATAAAGTGTGACCTCCATCTCTCTTTTTTGACAAGTATTTTCTTTCTTTTCTTTAGGCTGTATGCAGGGGATGATCGCCTACTTGCCAGAGTTGATTCCACATCTGGTACAGTGTCTCTCTGATAAGAAGGCGCTGGTTCGATCCATCACTTGCTGGACTCTGAGCCGCTATGCACACTGGGTTGTTAGCCAGCCCCCCGATACCTACCTCAAACCGCTCATGACTGAACTGCTCAAACGGATACTTGACAGTAACAAACGCGTCCAAGAGGCCGCCTGCAGGTGAGCATGTGTCACAATATTGTATGTCTTGTTTAAAGTGCCCCTATTATGCTATTTAAAGTTTCCTAATGTTGTTTTGGAGTCTCCTACAACAGGTTTACATGCATCAAAGGTCAAAAAACTGTTTAATTTTCTCATAATATACATTTCCACATCACCACATTTTCAATGATTCTCAAACGACTCGTCAGATGAATCAATCTCTCTAAATCCCTCCTTTCCGCGAGCTACTCTGCTCTGATTGGCCAGACCAGACTCAGTCTGTTGTGATTGGTCTACATGCCAATTGCCATATGAACGTCAGATCTGCTTGTCCTGAGGCTTCCTACACCGTGAACTAAACACAGTAACGAACAATGACGTTGATTTTACCATATCAATGCGAGAACGAGTCCGATGATGAAACATCGGAAGAACTATTCATTCAACCCGAACCTCCATCGCAAGGACAACTTTAGCAGGATGTTTCAGTGATACACTACTCAGTTTGAGGTACATTATGGGATGTTGCAACTGTAATTCCTCACCATCAGCATTAACAAGTGCATGTCCATCAACAAACCGATTCTTTTACTTATACTTATTTATTTACCGAGTATTTTTCTAATTTATTGCGGTGAACACGTGGAAACTGTATTAATAACAGTGCATACATTAGCCGAGCTCTAGCGTGAATGACTGTAACATAAAGTCATTGTCAAACAAACAAATCTTGCTCCATGCTTAATCTTTACTCAAAGTTGTGAGAACGACAGACGATCTGCATTAATAGACACAGTTTTAGGTGATAGTGGCCCACAACTGATCAGCAGAAGTATTTCAGTAAGACAGAAATAATGTGAGTTAACCAGTTACCAGGAGACCTACACAATATAAAACTCAAAACTAAGTATTTTGAACATTGAACATTGAACTCCGAGATTTGAGAAGCAGTCGTCAGTGAAATAAAGGGAACACAGCAAAAGTTTAGGATTATACTGCTGTGATATCGTGGTAAAGATTAATTTTAACCACTGATTCTTCACATGCTCGTCCTTGGGCAGTGAAAAAATCTGGCTTTACCTTCACATTGCAGAGCACAGCGTCTTCTCGACATGATGCTATCCAGACCAGCATCCACAGTAATCAGCTGCTGGTTTGAGGTTCAAGTTTCCCCTGGTGTCTGTGCGCGCAGTACACTAATGTTTCGTCTCGACGTCACAACAAAACGTCTCACTCGCTTGAAGAGTCGACTCTTAATTTTGAAAGACAATAACTTTATATAAGGTGCACTTTCAGATTTAAAATTTTGCAGGATATTTTCATTCACTTAGAGCTATGTCACACACTACATGAAAGGTCATTTTCAAAAATCCATAATAGGGGCCCTTTAAAGATCACCTGAGTACAGCTTAGATCAGGCCCAAAAAATGAAGCCCGACCCAACCCGATCCCAGTCCGGCCCGACACATTAACTGTAATTATGAGCCCGAGCCTGATTTAAACCCGACCATTTTTTAATACGTGGGCCGTTATAACCAGGGGTGATGCCAGATAATTTTTTAACGCAGGTGCTGAGGGGGTACTAAATATATATAAATACTATTAATAAATGAGCAAACATTGGTCACTTAATATTTAATATTCAATTATTTTAATTATCACAATTAAAGTATTTTATTAAATTGAAGCACAACATTCAGCATTCAATCAAATATTCTTAAAGATTTATTATTATTAATAATGTTATTACATTAATATCTCGTTATTTCGACGTGTGCGTGCAACAAGCAAGATGTGCATTCGTAAATCCGGTGACACGCGTGCATTGATTTTTATTAATATGATGAGATGCGCTCCAGTTCACGTGCAATGCAAGTGACCGCTGTCCGCCGGCACTTCCATGTCATGATTATATTAATATTTTTATTTATATTTATATTTATATTCACTTTAAATAAAGGTTTTCTACAAAACAAAACTTAATGAAATGGTCAAAATCATGTCTGACTCCATGTCTCCCGATATATTGCGCATCCTATCTTACTCGTGCTGTTCACTTTTCACAATCAACATAGATGGGAAAAAATAACATTTATAATATTTTAACAAATATGATACTAAATGCGCTTATTTAATGGCTACAACATGTATAGTAGGCCTACAGACTCTCTATTTGTACAGATAATGTATACTTATGTTGCACACAAGTTGAAAGGCATTTGTTTTGCATAGTAAAACATATCTGCAACATTTATCAAGTTCACGGATAATTGTGTGTGCATTTATTAATTATTATCTTAATGAATAATGCAACAAGGACGAAGCATGTAAACTGCGTTGCTTGTTTATTCAGAATGGAATGGATCGCAAATGGATCTGAATGAAGAAACGTAAAAAAAAAACGTGAACAATGATGAATACAGAAAATGAACAAGAATGAACTTTGAATGGCCTAGGAGGAGTAGGCCTACTACTCTAATATAATAAAACAAGGTTTTAGAATATTTTTTAAACAAAATAAATATTTTTAAAGCCTATTATCCCGGGCCCGGTGTGGTGCGTGCGAATGGAGGAGACGCTGCGCATGACACGTGACGTGTAGCATTTTGTAACACAAATGCTTGATCAAGAGCCCGCCCCGAGGGTAGTGGTGGGAAATATCGGCCCGCGGGTCGGGTCAAGTTCGGGCTCGGGTTCGGGCAGAGAATCTAAGCTCTACACCTGAGATCTCTTCATCCTCTTTTAATCTCTGACTCTTACTTTTCCTCCCACAGTGCCTTTGCTACTCTTGAAGAGGAGGCTTGCACTGAGCTGGTGCCATACCTTGCTTATATTTTGGACACGTTGGTCTTTGCTTTCAGTAAATACCAGCACAAGAACCTACTCATTCTCTATGATGCCATTGGGACTCTGGCTGACTCTGTGGGCCACCATCTTAACAAACCAGTAATTGCACGATCAAATAAACACAAACTCTTTTGTAACAGGCACATATCTTTATTTTTTCAAACATATACAGTAGAGGTAGAACATTTGAATTAAAATAAACTATTTGTAATTGAAGTATTTAATATAATTATAATCAACATTTCTCTTGCTTTGTCTGCCAGTAACTTTTCGTGTTGTTGTTCACATGCACTGTGCTCTGTTTGCAGGAATATATTCAGATGCTGATGCCTCCATTGATACAAAAATGGAACCAGCTAAAAGATGAAGATAAAGACCTCTTTCCCTTACTGGAGGTAGTGATCTAACATTTCATTTATGTAAACTACCGTTCAGAGGTTTGGGGTTGGTAAGATTTGTTTTTTTAAAGGTTGTATCAGCGATTTCAGGCCCAAACATAAATGATCACATTCATCTAATCTTTCCTAACGATCCGCTAGCTGCCCGCCCCATAAGCATGCCGTCAAAAAAACGAAATCTGAAATCTGCACACAAAAACAGTTGGTTTCACCACCACTCAAAACCAAAATAAAGTGTTCCAACCAATCACCGACAGGGGTGGTGATTTATTTTGGTTTTGAGTGGTGGTGAAACCAACTGTTTTTGTGTGCAGATTTCAGAGCCTAGGCTGCCTACAGAGACGCGTTTTTTTGACAGCATGCTTATGGGGCGGGCAGCTAGCAGATCGTTAGGAAAGATTAGATGAATGTGATCATTTATGTTTGGGCCTGAAATCGCTGATACAACCTTTAAAGTCTCTTATGCTCAGCAAGTCTGCATTTATTTGATAAAAAATACAGTAATATTGTGAAATATTATTACATTAAAAAAAAGTGTCTATTTCTAGTATTATCAAATGTGATTTATTCCTGTGGTGGCAAAGCTGACTTTTCAGCATCATTTCTTCACTGTCACATGATCCTTCAGAAATCATTCTGATAATCCTAAGTTTCCTTGATGAATGGATAGTTAAAAATTAACATTTTTAAACATTTTGAAATAAAAATCTTTTGTAACATTATAAATGTTTTACTGTCACTTTTGGTCAATTTAATGCATCCTTTCTAAAACATGCAGAGAAAAAAAAGATTAATTCAGCAGAATTCAATATTTTTATTGTTTAGAATTTTGCATGTCAGTGTATGTCCTTGATGGTTGTGATTCAGAACAAGATTCTTATCATTCTATGTTTGTTTCTCTTTTAGTGTCTCTCGTCTGTGGCCACTGCCCTTCAGAGTGGCTTCCTGCCATACTGTGAGCCTGTCTACCAACGCTGTGTCAACCTGGTCCAGAAAACACTCGCCCATGCCGTGGTGAGAGACCACTCATACATCAAGCATTCCGTAAATTTCTGTTAGCTTAAAGAAAATACTGGAGAGTGAAAAGTGTTGCAAAATGAGAAACGGGCATAATTTAAAAACATAGTGGATATCACATGATCTCTCTCTATCTGTCACACAGCTTCACCAGACGCAGCCTGAGTTTTATGAAGCTCCTGATAAAGATTTCATGATTGTGGCTCTGGATCTGCTCAGCGGATTAGCAGAGGGTCTCGGCGGGAACATTGAACAGCTTGTTGCACGTAGCAACATTCTCACTCTCATGTACCAGTGCATGCAGGTAACTATATAGCATAACAAGGCTTTGTGGTATGTGTTTAGCCTAATATAACTAACACTAACAGAACTTCAACAATACCATTTGGTTGTTTCACACTTCATTTGGTTGCTTTGTCCAAACCCAAGTTCAATTCCTCTCTCATCAGTTCCCTTTCTACCGGGAACTCGCACAGCTTTCCCAGTGTCTTGTTCCCCTTCTCAGTGAACCATGGTTATATTTGTAACCCGAGACGGTCTCTGTTCATTTACGCTAATGTTCAAAAGTTGGGGTCTGTAAGATTTTTTTCATGTTTTTGAAAGAAGTCTCTTATGCTCACCAAGGCTGCAGTAATACTGTGTAATATAATTCAATTTATTTCTATTTTAAAATGCGATTTATTTCTTTAATGCCAATTTTTTTCTTCAGTGTCACATGATCCTTCAGAAATGATTCTAATATGATGATTTAGTGCTCAAATAACATTTATTATTATTATCAATGTCGAAAACATTTTTATATTTTACAGTTAATATTTTAGTGGAAACCATGATTTAAAAAAAATATATATTATTTGATGAATTTAGAGCATTTATTTTAAATAGAAATCTGTGGTAATATTATAAATGTCTTTACTGTCACTTTCGATCAGTTTAGTGTGACGTAACGTATTCATTTCTTTCAAAAACAAAAATCTTGCTGACCCAAAACTTGAACCATGGTGTGTTTGTGCCACAGTGAGTTCAACCATGCTAACTTTATGAAATTAGGACGGCTCACTTTTCATACCAATTGCGAACCAGACCCCAGTCCACCTGTTTAAATTGAGTTTAAAAAAAAGGCTTGCAAGAACTGTTTTAGCCTTGTAAAAATTAAGTCTTTTGATTTTTGTATTTTCAAAGGATAAAATGCCAGAGGTTCGACAGAGTTCTTTTGCCCTGTTGGGAGATTTGACCAAAGCCTGTTTCCAACATGTCAAACCTTGCATTGGTATGTGGTTGCACATATTCCCTGACACTTTCTCAATTTCATCCATCTCGGTTTACCTTCAGGAACTTACTTTATTTTAATTTTTTTTTTTATTGTTTGTTTGTGTTAATCTCTCCTTTCTAGCTAACTTCATGCCTATCTTAGGCACAAACCTGAACCCAGAATTGATCTCAGTCTGCAATAATGCAACATGGGCCATTGGAGAGATATCTATTCAAATGGGTGAGAGTTTCATCATCATCTTCAGTTATTGATTTCACTGATTTCATTATACCTTCAAGGTTAACATGCTATTTGTCTCTCTGCTCAGGTTCTGAGATGCAGCCTTATGTCCCGATGGTTTTACAGCAGCTTGTGGAGATCATAAACAGACCCAACACACCCAAGACTCTGCTGGAGAATACAGGTACCATATGAGGGGTGCTAGACCAGGCTGACCCCTCACAAGAGGTTTCCGCCCTCTTTCTTTCCCAAACTCTCCCAGTCCCCGTTCCGCAGTGCTTATTAATCTCCATACAAACTCCAGGAAGTGGACCTTACAAGGTTTGATAAAGGTTTTAAGATAACTTGATGTGAATATTAACTAACTAACTGTGTAATGAATAAGAATAAGAGCAATTTTAATGCTCATTTATTCTATATACAAAGTTAGTTCCCTCAGCATATCCTGTCTTCAGAAATGAACATAACAGACCTTGTAACAGTCCAGCCATGGTATTTACTGAAGTGGATTAATAAATTGAATGAATTCCATGTTAGCAAGTTAATATCACTGTAATTAAGTCACAAGCATCAGTCAGTGAGATATTACAAACCACGATAAATGTAAAACAGCCATGAAAGGAATATTAAGACCTGCTGTCTTTGATTTGAATGTTTTTTTACTTGAAAAATTGAACTTTAAATAGTCTTTTTTACCCTTTTAATTCAAAGAAAACGTCTAAACTCAAACTAAATCTGTTTTGTAGTGTTTAGATGAATGTATAGCACCTGTACCTCACAAAATATATCCCAGTTACACTCCACTCTAATTGGACTGCTCAAATTCAAGCTCTAGTCTGAGCCGTAATGGCCGCCGACATTGATGCCTTTTTTTAAATGAGGGTGAAGTGTAATGCTCCTAACATACTCCCAAAGAAACAAGGGTACTTGTAGATGTGTTCCTGTTTGTCGATTTATTTCTGTTGTTTTAGTTACTTTTCTTTTTCAATGTGAATGCATATCTGCCAATAGATGTTGAATGTTGTTTAGTCAAGGACGGCTAATGTTTGATGCAGGATTGCTGATGTCTTGATTATTAATGTCACAAAGACTAAGACCTTTAAAAAAAATGAAAAGTAAGCATGTGGCATAGGCAAATCCCCACTGACCATTTTTATGAGTCAGTTTCAAGTGAGTCTATTAACCCACTACTGTTCAAAAGTTTGGGGTCAGTAAGATAAATAAATGAATACTTTTATTCAGCAAGGATGCATTAAATTGATCAAAAGTGACAGCAAGGACTTTTACGTTATTACAAAAAAAAATCTATTTAAAATAAATTCTGTTCTTCTGAACGTTCTATACAAAGAATCCTGAAAAAACAAATCTGCAAAAATTCTAAACTGCACAACCGTTTTCAGCATTGATAATAATAATAAATAATGATTTCTGAAGGATCATGTGACCCTGAGGACTGGAGCAATGGCTTCTGAAAAATTTCAGCTTTGCCATCACAAGAATAAAATACATTTTGAAATGTATAAAAATAATATTTGTATTTATACATTTTATTTATAAAAATAAAAATGTAATATTTCACAATATTATTGTTTTGTTTTTTTTTTACTGTATTTTCGATCAAATAAAGGCATCCTTGGTAAGCGTAAGAGACTTTGAAAAAAACATTGAAAAGATCTTCCCAACCCCAAACATTTGAACAGTAGTCGATCTCTTCTTTATGGTGCAGGTTTGATATCATTAATGTTATGATATTGAGTTTATCTACTAATTAATATGATAATGGTGAATCAGCCCATCCTGCACTGAACTGCGTTCTCTAATGAGCCAATCATCTGCTTTCTGCATGTCTCATTGGACTGTTCATAAATGCCTGTCTTTAATGAGAATGTTGCATAGTTTTGTGTCTCTTAAACTTAGGTCTCCCTCCTCTGTGCCTCTTAAGATCCTGGTGGAATCTAGTCCTCTCCATGTAGTTCGCTTGGCGTAATATGCATTACTTAAAGAAACAAAAGAGACAGAAAGAAAGACAAGACTTTTCTGTTCTACTGAAGAAATTTTTGTGAGTTTAAGGGAGAAAATCTTACAAAACAAGATTGTTTTCTGTAGTCTTCATCTCTAAAACAGGGATTTGGGGGGGGGGAAAGAACATGCAATCATGATGGTGATGTAGAGACGTTACATAAGTTTGGCGGACACTGAAAGTTTCTCTGAGCTGTAAAGAAGCTGTGTTTTCTAAGACTCCTCCCTTAAACGAGATCTATGTTTTTTAGTGTCATATTTTTACATTTGACCCTGTAGTCTGGGGCTGTGAAGAGCACTAGTGAAATCTTGTGTTTATTCTCATACACAGATTCTGTTGAGTTCTGTTTCTGAGTTGTCTGTTTGTTTGTTTGTTTGTTTGTTTCTTTTTGTTTTCTCCTCCCCCCTCATTCGCTCATGTCTTGGTTGGCGTTTGGTGCTGTATAACCGTGATTGCGTTACCTTAGCAATAACAATTGGTCGTCTTGGTTACGTTTGTCCTCAAGAGGTGGCACCCATGCTACAGCAGTTTATAAGACCCTGGTGTGTATTATTCAATCTTTTATTTCATTCATTTCCTCTTTATGTCTATCTTCTGGCTTTTCTCCCTATGTCTCTCTCTCTCTCTCTCTCTCTCTCTCTCTCGCTCTCTCTCTCTCTCTCTCTCTCTCTCTCTCTCTCGCTCGCGCTCAGTTTCTCTCCAAACCTTGTTCCCAGTGTTCTTGAAAAGGCTCCTGCTTTTCTTCATGCCTTGCGCTGGTACAGAAACATCCAGAGTTGTATATACAAAGCATACAATTTCGCTAGGATAATATTTATATCTTCTTGCCATGCAAGAAGACACAGTAGGAGGCTTATTCAAGACATTTGAGAGAAGGCATCCCTCACTTTCGCTCTACCTTTCTCTCTGTTCTGTATGATTCAGTCTAAATCATTGCCAACCATGTGACTAACCCTGTCCCTCTAGGTCTTGTTGTTTAATTTGCCTCAGGAGCACCTTCATGTATTCTCAATTGATTTATTTCAGTTTTCACTTCTGTTTTCGTCTTTTATTGTCGCTATCTAACTACTAATTGAGTGCATGGGGTAATATCAAATGCTTGCTGGTTTCAGGAAACAAAAGCGCTAGTTATAAATGGATAAAAAGAAGAT
Source organism: Abramis brama (assembly GCF_963993115.1). Taxonomy (NCBI): domain Eukaryota; kingdom Metazoa; phylum Chordata; class Actinopteri; order Cypriniformes; family Leuciscidae; genus Abramis; species Abramis brama. Next base: position 22,527,129 of record NC_139967.1, on the reverse strand, counting down.
AAATGGAAAAGCTTCTTTAAAAAGTATTTTTCCTCCCCATTAGATGTGGAGTCTTTTAGCTGCATGATTCTATCCCAGAATGCCTGCCCCAAAATGTGCACTAGTTTAACTCTATAAACTAGCAGCTGACAGAATACATGGTGCTATATAGACATTGTATTTGTTGTAAGCGTTGTACTTGTTCTTATAAAGAAGTAGGTTGTTTTACCACAAAAGCAGCTGAAGTTCTTTATAAACAATAACATAATTTCTAAAGAAGGTAGATGTATATGATTAAGAACCAATGATATTGATGCTAGAAAAAATAAGATTTTAATTTTCTGTAAAAATATTGTGGGATTGTCAGGAAATATTGCAACAAGCTGAACTCTTCAGGTAAACCCGAAAGCTACATTTCGGTTTCAACAAGAGAATGTTTTCATTACAAAGAAGATAAAAATGTTGGTTTCTCGATTGACCAATCTCTGTGATTTAAAACGTTTGCTCGTCCCAAGGTGCTCTGAGGTGATAGTCATGATATTGTGTTGATTATGTGTTAGTCCACAAGCAAACTAACCGCACAGGCTTGTTATTTGAAAACTGGTTCTTCCCTTCACTAGGTGCACCTCTCTTCGCAATATAAGAGACAATGAAGAAAAAGACTCTGCGTTCAGAGGAATCTGCACCATGATCACAGTCAACCCTGGTGGTGTGGTGCAGGTACGACACGATATTCTCAGTGATGTCTCTCTGAGTGCTCTGACAATCGAAAATGATCCTCTTTGTTTTCTTTACCATCCCTCTTCAGGACTTTATATTTTTCTGTGATGCTGTAGCATCCTGGATGAACCCAAAAGATGATCTTCGAGAAATGTTCTATAAGGTAGAGCGCTGTGTAAATATTTCATATGAGTCTGTGAGTTGGGAAAAACCTTCAAGGTGATTGTGGACGCATGCTTCATACTTAAGTGCGTGTTCCCTGTTAGATCTTGCATGGGTTTAAGAACCAGGTTGGAGACGAGAATTGGAGACGCTTTTCTGACCAGTTTCCCCTTCCACTCAAAGAGAGACTTGCAGCCTTCTATGGGGTGTAGATGTTACCTGATTGAAGAGGTAATTTTCCATGAGATTTCCTAAGCTAGACTCTCTATTAGAGGAGTGTGTCAAAGCTTCTTTATAAGGCTGTACAGCACTCAAATTTAGCAAGCGTTCTTCATCGCAGTTGTTTTTAAATGTTTACTATATAAAAGCAAATGTCGTTTAAATAGGCCTGCATGCACAGTTAAATATATATCCTTCAGATATATCCTATATATCCTTCAGAAATCATTCTAATATGCTGATTTGCTGATTTCTTATTATTATCAATGTAGAAATAATTTTGTAATATTGTGTGTCTTTACTGTGACTTTTGATCAATTTAATGCATCCTTGCTGAATAAAAATATTAATTTCTTTAAAAAAAGAAATCTTACTGACCCCAAAAAATTTTAACGGTAGAGTATATATTGTGCAGATTTTTTGCAGAATTTAAAGTCAGTTTAATTATTACTAATTATTTATTATGTTAATTATTATATTCTGCACACTCTATCCCATGCATGTCCATTATTAAATATTTTGTGAAACTTTATTAATCTTTCAAATTAGGGCTGTGAAACGATTAATCGCATCCAGAATAAAACTTTGTGTTTACATAATACATGTGTGTACCGTGTATAATCATTTTGTATATATAAATACACACACATGCATGTATATATTTAAGAAATATTTGCATGTATATATAGTTTATCTATAGTTTATGTATACGTATGTATAAATGTATACATGCATGTGTGTGTATTTATATATACAAAATAATTATACACAGTACTTTTTAAATATTTTATTTGGGATGCGATTAATCATTTCACAGCCCTACTTTCAATAAGGTAGCTCAAATTTAAGTCCAAATTTACCATTGCCAAACAACCTTAAATGCTCGTTATTTTAAAGTGTTGCTGATATCCATTTAATAATGATACTGTACGTGTAACATTAATCTAATTTGATCTCTTTCTCTCTTGTTCTTCAGCTTATTCACTATGCGAGAGGATGGGAACCTCTGATACCCAGGGCATATGTTGCCCTTTACCTGGGGGGAAGGGTGGTCTAGCAGGGGAGGGAGTCACACGGCCCACTGGACCCCTGTAGATGGGGTGGGAGGGAAGTGTTAGCTAAGGCACTAGTCGACGACACCTCGCCAAGCCAAACCTAAATAGGGAGGAAAGCTTTTTCATCATGTCATAACAATCAACCATGAGGGTGAAAACAAAATACATTGTTAGCGTTCATTCACCAGGGCACTTAATGTAACGGGACATCCAGGGGTGAAAAAAAAAAAAACAATGACATGAAGATATGTGTAAACTCTGTATTGTTGCACTCCTGACATAGGAAAGTGCCTGGAGACGAGCTCTGAAAGCTTAAAAAACAGGTTTTGTTTATTTTCTGGACTGTATCATTTAGAGGGGTGGGTGTGATGTAAATCTCAACTGGACGCTAAGCATAAGTTCCTTTGCATGGGGTGATGTAGGGTATAGCTCGACTGCATGAAAGTGTGCAGACCGTATTTTGTGGGCCAGCTATGCACAGCAGTAGACAGTAAACATTCTAAAAACGTACCATATTTCAGACGCTTCGTCGGAAAGGTAACAACGTAACTAGAAATGTAAGTCCTCTCATATCATTGATAGTGAAAAGGTTTTCATCTTTAAACATTATTAAACTGGCAGTGATGCGAATAAAATAGGAATGACTGCATAACTTTATTATTTTCAAACTTTTTCTTGGTAAATTACGTTGGCATGCGCAAAGCAAGAGAGAAGACTCCATATTAACACAGTGAAGATGTTTGAACAGTTCAAACATCTGATTTCTTGCTCTGTACGAGGCTTTAATGTCCCAGTCTCACTTTCCAGTGTGGCTCGACACAGATCCAAACTAGTGAACCCTAAACACACATTTTGTTCATTTGAGACATCCGCAATTTCTTTTTGCTTAGTTTGCTCAGAGCATGATTTTGAAGATGCTTGTAATATCTGTTTTGACTGATCAGGTTAATCTGGATGTTTAGTTGTTTGATTTGTGCATGTTGGTGGCCCAATGAGCAATCTGTTTTTCCTAGCCCTCCCCCACAAACTAGGTTTAATAATGTGTTTTTTCCACACATACGCAACAGGTGACGTGTTTTCCATCCACGTATTGCTTTTGTGACTTTTATTTAGTTCCGTTACCTCGTGCATGAAGTTTAAAAAACGTCCCACGTTGTGTTGTGTGTAATCCTGGACAGTACAGTGCTTGTGGAGGCAGTGTTTGTGTCCCTCATGTGAATAGTAGCAAGCCTTAAAATGTCTGAATGTATCCCAGAGTGTGAGGATTTCGGTATTAAGAACTTTGTGCTTAAAAGTTGCTGCCACTTTAGTATCAGACAGACAAGACTGATGTTCATACTCATCTGGAGGCCCGTGAAATGGTTCTTTCAGGTACAAGTTAAGATCTGGATTCAAACTGAACCAGCTGAGAGGTCAGACTTTTAAGGATGATGTACGCAGAGAAATGTTTTATAATTTTAGATCTGAACACCATGGGATACTGTCAGGTGTTTCTGAGTCTGTGTTGTGCTGGTGTATTTATGCAAAGTGTTTTTATTTTCTTCAGTTTGTCTGTCACATTCCAGCTGTTTTACATTTGTAACCGATTAGAGAGGTCGGAGATTCTTCTGACAAAAAAAAATATGAAAAGAGCAAACAAAGAAACAAGATGTAGGCAGATATTATGAATGTTAAGTGTGTCGTCTTACACTTATGATTGCTGCTATGTGTTGTAATTTTCTACTTGAATATTTTATGTTGTAGAGACCTCAGGAGGTATGTTTACTTTTATTTTATTTTTTAATGTATGCCTTTCTCTGCTGTTCAGTCTCCCATGTTTCATAATAATAGAGCAATTCACTCTAATCCATTCTGCTGCTGGTGATTATCCTTTCTAACTGGCATATTCTGTCACTCTGTCTTCTCGTAAAGGAATGTAAACTTTTTTTTTTTAATAGAGGAGATAAAATATCAGTTAGTAGACACTCGTATAGCTTCATGTGGGGATAAATTTGAAGTAACTGGCCCTTATGTATCTGAACACTTGTTATTTATGAAATATAAATGCAGTATATACTGTAACGCCTTGAAGTTAGTTGAGTTTTCTGGGGGGGGGGGGGGGTATAAATACGGCCATGAGACTTGGAGATTGCACAGTAATGAATCTAATTGTTTTACATTTTTTTTCTCTCTCTTGTTTTCTTTTTGTGTACAAAAAGTACAAAAATGTAAAAATCTAAATGTTGTGTCCCCACCCTAGACTGCACCAACTGCTGTATAGTTATATGTGTGGAAATTAAGAAAATGTAATAATGAAGGAAACCTTTGCTCAAACGCTCCCTCTTTCTGGTCCGAGAGCAATTTTATTTATAGTGATTTTTGACTTTTATTTTATAATCTGATTTTGCAGAAAGATTAAAATATAGAAAGTAATCATTTTTAGGGGCCACCAAATATTTTGGATCATGCAAAGAATATATATTGTACTGTAAAAATTTTGTAATGATATTTGTATGACATTGTTATGGACGTGAGTTTGTTCCACTGCTTGGATCTGTACATTGATAAGAATAAACTCTTTTCAAAAATCACTGAGTATGTTATTTTTCCAATGAATTTCAAAGGTATTAAATATAAAGTTATATTGACTGGTTTGGAAATGCTGATTCAAATACCTTTTTGTGTATGTTCTGCCCTTTTTTGGGGGGATTATCTGTAATACCAAGAGATATACCTGCTACACTATTCATTTATAAATATCCTAAATTAAGGGCATTTGATTGATACACCAGTAACTCATTGCACTGTGACCTTTCAGTGACATCTCTAATATAATATTACCACAATTCGTAGTATAATCCCATATGATTATTATTATACCTGTAAAAGAGTGTATACACTCAGAATTTTGAGTTTTGCAGTGGGACGTTTAACAAAAATTACACTATTGCATCATGGGAATGCAATTCTTGAAACTGCCACCAGCGTCGCTGTTTCTTCATAACAATTATCTCAATGAAATACTGAACAAGTGGAGGGGTGAAACGCAAGTGAGGAGGTGGAGTCGTGTTCAGTTCAGGGAGGAAAACCCAGCAGAAGAGCAGGAAAAAAAGAAGAAAAAAGACCAGACACAACAACATCGGGGGGAGGTTGGTGGATTAACTGAGCCAGCTGAGGCAATTCAAATTAAGAAAAGCGCCGCTGTGAAGAAGGACAGCAAGATGATTACGCCCTATTTCCTGGAAAATTTCTGGGTAGGTTGTTTATGTTGTGCTCTTATTTGGCTTTGCGGGTTAAAGACAACTCTTCAGCTCTATTCGTCTGTCATTCTTTACATTGGTATGATATGCTTGATTTCTGGGGTTGTTCTTCGTGTTTTGTTTCACACCGGCCATTGTTGGGATAATACCGGTAAACCATGTTCGAGGCAAGCACGAGAGCATACTGGCCTGTTGCCCCCTCACTTTTCTCGGAGAATCCCGTCCAGCTAGACCGGGGATTGGGCCTCATTACATCCATCTGACAGACAGCCCACTAAGTTCCACCTCCGTTTAATCTGATTGGCTGTCGGCAACATCTTGGAATGATAATGATCCTGTTCTGCAACACCATTGAATGTTACGGCTGTCAATCACAATGCTGTCCTGCTCTAGTTCTTCCGTAATGAAGTTAGACCGGAGGCCAGAATGGTTAATAAAGTTTTGTGTAGAGTTATGTAATTCATGCATATGTGAAACGTGTAATGATTAGCCCCCGTCTCTATTCGTGTTTATCGCTTTACTATCAAGTTTTACCTCATCAAAATATGCCTCCTTATCAGACTTATTTGCTTCTTAAAGGCAGGGTAGGTAGGACTATATAAAAATAAAAGATCCACATTTGTTAAAACTTTCTATATATATCAATACATAATTAAAATGTAAGTACTCTGAAAAAAAGAGTACAAAAATCAAGTGACTCTAGACCGTTTAATCTGTATTAAACACAGCTCATTATTTCGATTCGGGACGAATCAAAGGATTGGCTTAGGCGACTGTCACTCTCTCTCGCAACCATGGCAACCACCCTTTTGCCACGGGATCTGCCCACTTGCGCGCGCACGTTTGATTTGAGGAATTCGAGAGGCAGGGAACCTAGGAATAGCAAAACAATGGCAGAGAAAGAGCAATCAAAATTCACATTACCGGCATGCAGTTAGTGAAGGCAAACAAGGCAAAAAAAGAAGACAGTACAAGAAAAGGTAATGAACAAAAAGTCTTTGGATAAACAAAGAAATAAAACGCGTGTCAATATCGGCGTAGCTTTCCAGCGACCACCCCGTCCTCAGCCTCTACTTCCTCGGACCCTAGTTGCACGCCACGGCCTCTTGCACGACCTCCTCTGCTTCGCCCTAAAATTATTTTTATTTTACAAACCTACATTTTGCGCATGTGCTCCTGCACGCACTTTTCCAGTCACAACACAGCAATCAAAGGAGGACGCGCTGAAAACTGTAATGCTGTTCTCTTCCTTCATAACTCGTACTGAGAATGTTTGCGTTGCAGAGGAATTTGTGACTGTTTCAGCTGTTCAACCACATCAAAGTTTCGTAATTAGTAAGTCCGTGCTTTTTCTCTTTTTGTTCTTATGTGCTGAAGGGCTGCTGTGCCTTGGTGAAACGGTGTTTGTACGTGAAGAGCTCTTTTCCAAAACGCCATAAACCTAAAAAGCTGCCTCAAAGAACCAGCAAAAGTAATGATTATGAATGTGTAAAATATTGCAATAAGACATTTTAATTGTTTATTAATTTCTGTGTCGGCTGCAAAGATGAAGTTGACGATATTTGACTCGCGATCTTCGCAGTAGGCTAGTGAACGCATGCACCGGAGAAATGCACATTTAGGCTACATAGTTTTATTTTGTTTTGGATGGTTTTGTTTAGAACCAGATTTCTGTAAATATATTCCACATTTTTTAGGCCTGTGAGGCGAGGCTACGGTTCGGTTCACGATGATATAATCTCCAGTTCAAGCACCTTATGTTGTGATTGATAGCCTATATTTACTTTATGTATTTAATCCAGGAATGAAAATATTAATGAATTAATGAAAAAAAATAATATTAAAATTAAGATACAATTAATACAAAACGAAATTCGTTTTAAAGAAAGGCTTTGTGCTTTCTGTTTTGAGGTCTCTGTTAAAGTTTGAAAGTCTTAGTGCAGCTTTCAGAGCGCTCGCGTCCATAATGGAGAACTGTCAAGTAATATTGTTTTTTCCTCATAAATGCAAACACGAAAAATAAAAGACAAAAACTTTTTTAAAAAGACAAACCATAAATTTAGAAAAAAAAAAAGAAAAAAAAAAGGATTTATAGCGTTTTGGGGGAAAAATGAATGGATTTATACCGTTTTGAAAATGTTGATTGATCATCAACAATATTGTTGTTTGATTTAATAATCACTGTTGCAAGAAGTGCCTAGTTAAGTTTTTTTTTTTTTTTTTTTTTTGTAAGTGGAAAAAGTAGGGGCTGCCACAGATTCTGTTTAGTTAGCTCCTTTATTGTTTTTTTCTATAGCCTAGAATAATACAGGTCAAATGCAGCAAGTCAAAAGACCAACTGGACCTTCTTTGCCAGTTTGCTCACATTTCTTTGAAGGATGGCAAAAATATCGCCTGAATATCGATATCTAGATATTGGAAAAAAATATCGAGATATTCATTTTTGTCAATATCTCCCACCCCTACATGCAGAACACCATATATGTTATGAATCTTACACGAAATTCATCTTCATCACAATATAACTGATGGTAATGTAAAAAAGTGTATCAATGCAACCTGTTTTTAGCTTATATAACTAGCTCGTTAGCGAATCAAAAAATATATATTTTAAATTTACCAATATCAATATGCTAGCTTGATAGTGAGTACTAAAATACATCTTATTTGTTTATTTTCATAAGCAATTAGCGTTAGATTTTTTTATTACATGTGATTCTGACATGATGTCACTACATGCACTGTGCTCCTTCCTCTCTGCTTGTCTCAGGTAAATAATGCGTCTTCAGCTCAGCGGTTGGAGTCGCGCGTTCATGTGTTTTGGGGGCGTGGCTTTGGAAGGAGCCCAGAAGGGAGGGGGTGGAGTGAATGGAAATAATGAACTGTCTTTAAAACAGTCCTGAGAGGTCTACAGACACTCGATTTTTATACTTTCTTTTTCAGAGTACTTACATTTTAATTATGTATTGATATGTACATAAAGTTTAAACAAATTTGAAAAAGAAGTTTTTTAGACCATTCCTACCTACCCTGCCTTTAAAGGGACAAATTAGATACAAATTATGTCATAATTCACTCAACCCAAACATGTATGAGTTAAATACAACGCAGAATGAGATGTGTTAGGCAGAGGGTTAAAGTAATAGTACAACCAAAAATGAACATGTTGTCATATTTTACCCACTCTCATGTCATTCCAAACCTATGTGGCTTTCTTTCTGCTGTGGAACTTAAAATAACTTATTTTGTATAATGTTTTTGGCCATACAGTGGATGCAAATTTTCACCTAAATGGTTTGGTTGCCAATATTCTTTAAAATATCTACTTTTGTGTTCTGCAGAAGGTTTGGAATGACATAAGAGTGAGTAAATGACACAATGTACATTTTTGGTTGAACTGTAGCTTTAACAATCTGCCTAACATCTAAGTTAGTCATACAGCTTTTGAAACAACATGAGGGTGAGTGAAAGGACGGAATTTTCATTTTTGGGTCGACTTTCCGTTTTTATGACTGACAGCCTTAGTCTATTTTCACTTTCATTGCATCTTTTTCTATTAATAAAAGTTGAATATTTTCTTTAGCATGCCACAGAAGAAATGTTTGAGTTCATTATCACTTTCAGTAGAATGAAGGTGTGTGTGATCATGCACATCCTATCTTTATCATCTCTTACATTCCACAGACATCAAGAATCTAATCACTATATCCCCATTGTACAATAAAATTTATTGAGGGTTTTTGTTCTGATTAAAGTTAATTCATTACCTAAGTGACAGAATGGATAGAGCCTAATGCAGTATGTGAGCATGCCAGAAGAATCATCTGTTGTCATGTGCCGTATATGATCATGGTTTAACCATTAAACAGCATCTGACTGCCACAAGTGTTGAGCCGAGTAGGGTGAGAAAGTGTGCAGTTGGAAGCCGTGACTGTCAAATTGGGAGATGGGGGGAGATGAAGAGAGATGAGGGATTGCAGATCTGTGGAGTCTTCTCAATCAGGCCTTTGTGTCGAGGCCTCAGTGAAACAGGGACGCCTATGATCAGCTGTGTGCTTGTAATGCAGGGCACAGACATACACACATATACCCCACACACAGAGAGACACACTCCTTCACTGAAGCTGTCAAGCTCAAAACATTAATGCAGTGAAGGGGAAGACTTTCAAAATAGTCTTGATATTTATCTGCCATGACATAATCATCTTTTGAAATGAATCTTCTTTGCCCTCCAGCGTCTGCCGCCCACAGTTGTGACAACTTACCCTAAACCACCCACAACAAAGAGGTGTGTGAAGGAAACCTCTTAGTCTCGTTTCCTACAGATAAATACATGTAACCACAGATTTCCTCTCATGCTGAAGAGCACCGTGGGATTTGTCTAGTGAGCTTTTGACCTTTGCTGATACACATTCTCCTCTGTTGGTTTTGTTGGTGGTTGTTCAGACTTGTTACAGTCAGAAGACACCTGCTTACGGAAATGTATCCGGTTGAGTCATACCTCAGATATTACCTTTTAGTTTCTAGGTCTCTCTCTAGGTCTTCATGAGAACTCGTTATTTTCTTTTTTTTAATTCATGGTTATGTTAGTCATTTGTAGAGTCTAAAATGTCAGAACAGTTATTGATAACATTTACATGCACGTCATTTTCCGATTACATTTACAGTCATTCATTTAGCTTTTATCCAAAGCTAATTACAAATGTGGAATGTCAAAAGCAATTTGTCATATAGTCAACAGTATTCATTGTATACAATGCCATGTTTAGTAAAAACTAGATGGTGAAATGCAGAAAAGAACTGAAAGAGATTTTTAAAAAATAAATAGGAGTTATTAAGGTCTATATTTTGTTTGCCTTTATTCTGGAAAGAACATACATGCTCTTTGGATATTGTTACAGCCCGCTCATTTAAGGCCGCAACATTAAAGAGGGATCAGACACGATATATAATGAATGCACGTTGTTTTATTTAATTTAACAAATACTACAATAACCATGAATAATAATAAACATAAGTCTATGGATAATCAGGGAAACAAAAAAATAACAAATATAATAACCACAGCAAAATTTTTAAGCTACATGATATACGAAATGCATAAGAAACAAATGAGACAGAAGTCAGTAAGATGTTACATCCTGGTCAAGAGACACTCCTGGGAGAAACTATCGCTTAGGGACTGCCTATTCCAAATGCAAACCAGAGCACTTATATACTCCAATTAGCTAATTATCAATTAACATGGGGGAGCGAATCAGAAATTCCCATGCTCGGCCCCAAGTAAGGGGAAATCTCAGGGTCGGAACAATATTCCTATTCCTGTATTCATGTGATCAGCATAATCAGAATAAAGAAAGGCATGCATTTTTCTTGCTATTCTTACAAGGCAATTTTTGAGATGCTTGCTCGTGCCATATTTAATGATGCAATTCATGATCATGTCCTTCAACAATAACAGAGGAGCATGATGAATTGCAAATGTAAGTTGTGACGTTTATTTTTATATTTGTGAAATATGCTCCAACTGATCAGCTACCGATCACCAAATAACTACCAAATAATTGCTTCTAGGGACTCGATCGGCGATCTCTCAATTTGCCGATCTCAGAAACCGATTTCATGCTTAAGAAGCAAGTTCGCGCCTGCCGAGGTATGGCGCTGTCTCAATCTCTGTCCGGTGCGGGTAAAAAAGATATTATAATGTGGGTGAGGTACACTTTATACATCTTTATGAAATAATTTTACAAATCAGTCATTTGAAAACTTTATGTGGGAAGTGATTTCACAAACAGCGTGAGTGAATCAGCGCATGCTAGCTCTCTCAAAAACCACATCACATCTGCACTATAAGCGCGCTGCACAGTTGATGGAATTGTCAGAATTATAGTTTATAATTTGCACATCTTTTTTAAGTCTTGCCAGTTTAAACATTCAGCTCGTGAGTACCAAATTGAGTTAGTGGTTGTTACAAATGTATTTAAAAAAACGGCAATAGCACTTATTATGTTTATTATTAAGAGAAAAGTAAACAAAAAAAAATCAGAAAATTTCGTTCTTCCTGGTTAAAAAGGAAAGTTGAACCAACATCACGAAAAGTGAGCTAGGCCTACATGCGTTATTCCGGAGTGGTGATTGGCTGCAAGTACACGTCTACGTCATTAGTTTCTGAGCTTTTCTCCACATTTATTCATGAGAATTAGGCTAACTCTTTAATTAGGGGTGTAACGGTACACAGAAGTCACAGTTCGGTACATACCTCGGTTTGGGGTCACGGTTAGATACACGTTAGGTACATATGTCCGACCTATATCAAAACAGGATTTTGTCTCATTATGACAGCGGAAACAACTTAACACACTCTGTCATTAATGGTCATACAGAGAAGAGTAAGGCATCATCAAAACTGTAAATGTTCTATTTTTGTTTGTGTACACTCACAATAAAAACAAAACATTGTGCTTTTGTAAAATAAAGAAAACAAACAGGATGGCGCTTTCTGCCGTTCCGGTTTCCTTTCCATGAAGTTTGTGGAACGCGTCACAAAAATAAATCAAAAGCATCTGAACTCTTGTTTTGGGTTGGTGCATAGATTGTCTCAAATTCTTCTTCACCCCTACTTTTTCCTGTTGTGGCGGTCAGCAAACAGCGTTGCATTACCGTTTACACCCCCTTCTAGATTGGAGTGTGTATCGTCTGTGACTAACTGTATTCGTCGTCTGACTGTATGCACCAAACCGTGGCGTCCGTACCGTGAAGGTTCTGGATGAATACATGTACTGTTACACCCCTACTTTTTTTAATCCAATCACTGTGCTGTATTATGCATGAGACATTACAGTGTCATCATGACAATTTAATGTTAATCAAACAACAAATGAAAAAAGAAAATCACTCGCTGCTCTTGACTGAATAACTTTTGTAACTTTAAATGTAAGGATTAATCTGTATTGTTGTAATTTGTTTATTTGTTCTTATTTTATTACTGACTGTTTACTTGTCTTTTTTGTAAATTCCATTCAAAGCTTGAACTCAGGCATGTGCTTTGTGTAAGAAGATACTGTGCAACAAAATTGCCCCTTTGTAAAAACAAATGCATTGCTTGATCAAACATCTAGGTGAGATAACTATAATATATTTTTTGAAAAATGTCTAAATTAACAATAACCATCCCACACCTGCAGGTAATAGATAGGTGTGTAAGAGAGAAGACCAAAAAACAAAAACAAAAAACAAAAGGAAATCCGGCACACTATCAATACTTTTAAAAAGTATCAAAAAATATTTATTAGCAACGTTTCGGTCTCATGACCTTCATCAGGCATATACAACATACTGTTCAACTCAATCACTTTAGGGCCCTATCTTACACCCGGCGCAATGCAGCGCCAAGCGCAACGTTTTTTTTGCTAGTTTCAGTCCGACGCAGTTATCATTTTCACGTCCTGCGTTGAGTTATTTAAATAGCAAATGCATTTGCGCCCATGGGCGTGCTGGTCTGAAAACGAGGTGTGTTCTGGCGCATTGTTGGCGCGTTGTATTTTGAGGCAACAGAAATAGACTAGGCGCAATATTTTTTTGTTATTTAATGAGCGCATTAGTAATGTGCGCCTATAGGCGGGTCCACACAACGCGCGTACACTCTGCTTATTAAACACACAGGGATGTACAGCAGCACACAAACATGCCAAATAAAATAAAAGGATTACAATGTGAACAATTATTATTGTGTACATAAAGATATGGTGGAATCCAGCTTGTCCCGTAGATGATCTGTTGCGCTTGCGCACTTTTACCTCGCGCACGAGCAGTTCCGTTTGTGCTCTGTAGACGCGTTCGGTCTTTCCACTATCGAATTCCGTCATGTAAATATCGAATCTGCCATGGCGCGAGCGCAACTGGCATTTAAAGGGAATGGGAGATGAGACTCTGATTGGTTTAACGCATGTAAATCCCAAAACACACCCATTACTCATTATGAGAATAGGGACAATCCTTTGAGACCATGCACCTGGCGAGCCGACCATTTTTCCCGTCGTTTAACTAGCAAAAGTGGATTTGGATTAAGTGAACTTGCGCCCTACACTTTAGACCATGAGCTTAGATTGTTAAAATAGGGCCCTTAAAATGATATCATGATGACCAATCACTGCGAAGATCCATCATGAAAAATGTCTAAAAATATAGAAAAGACATTTTAATATATTCTTTTTAAGGTCTCTAAATGTGCCATTTGACATCTTTGTTTTTTAATGCATTTGAGTGCGTTACATTGATCCAGAATGCTGTACGTCTGTAGGACAGATGTCCCGACTAACAGAGGCAGATCACTTAAACAGGGAGAATTCAGAAGGCCATGTAAAGGACTCAAAGCTGTGATAAAGGGATTTAGCTGAACTTTGACACTCTCTATGTCTAGATGTTTTGCTCTGCTCGTTGTTGATTTACCATACAGTATTTGCTCTCAGATTGGCAGTGTGATTTTCAGTAACTGAGCTACTGTAATGGATCATTCAGACTCAAATTTTTAATTTTGTTAATATTTTTTCTGTAGAAAGACAAACATAAATAGTGATGAAAGCCAAAATATTAAATGTCATGGATGTATATTTACTTAGTAATCCACTACTGTAAAACCCAACAAGTTAACTCAACTCAAACCGATTGAGGAAACTGATTGCGGCAAACCATTTAAGTTTAAAAATAAATACATATGAGTATTGTGAACTTATATATATATATATATAAGTTCACAATACTCATATGTATTTATATAATTGTTGCACAATTATTTACAAAATGGTTTGCCGCAATCAGTTTCCTCAATCGGTTTGAGTTGAGTTAACTTGTTGGGTTTTACAGTGTAGAGGGGGGTCAAAATGACAGTTTTCACCTGAGATTTGGAGCCAAATTACAGGTGGGTAAAAATGACTTTTGAAAGACGGCAGCATCATTATTTTATTTTTACTTAGAGATTGGAAGGTCTTTTAGTAAAATCTGTTTACTTTAGCAAACTGTGTTGCATTATGCCAACGGTGACCGTTCGAAAATGGAAAAAATCACTTCTTGTGTTTTTTTGCCTCAGGTTTGCATGCCTGTAACTCCAGAAGTATTAAAGATATCTTAATATCCTTTTAGAATCTGGTTCTTAACAAACTTTTCTTTTGTTATCTTCATTTTAAAGGTCCTGGATGGTTCAATGCCAGAGATATGGAGATCTTAATGCGGAGTATATTGGTCTATTGTACACATTTACAGTGGTCAAAAACCAAATGTGGGTCACTTTGCGTACAGCTGATATTTTTTTCTTTTAAAGAAGAATATCTGAAGAACAAATAATGTTGAATAACATAAATAGTATGTACTTGAATGTTTTCATGTAGGCCTACTTCAAGTACATGTTTGTACTTGAATGTCGGAGTGCCAGAAATATTATTTTTCTAAAGTCTGCATGCCTGTAACTTAAGAAGTATTCAAGATACCTTAATATTGTTCTAGATTCTCACTCTTGATAAACTTTCCTTTTGAAATCTTCATTTTCAAGGCCCTATAGTTCAGTCCCATCTATAAATCTGGCGGTCTCAAAGCAGCTCCATGTTCAAATTTACCCAAATTTTACCCATTTTCAGTAATCGAAAACCAAATATGATTCACTTTGCATTTAAAGACGAATGTCTGAAGAATAAATAATGTTTAAACTAGAAATGTATCTTGTTTTCCTCTGTCAAAAGAGCTGCATACAATATAACTCTGAGAACCAAAAATCCACTGAAAATGGAGCAGCTCTAAATATTCACTGTGTTAGTAAATTTAAGATAAAATATGATAGAGCAATACTATGAACAATGAAAGTAAGAGTAGCTCTTAAAATAAATTCAAACAAACATATTTAGGCATGAAAATAACTGCAGGAAATGTCTATTTTCTAAGCCAACCAATTTGATTCATATTCTTTTGGTTTCTCTGCACAATATTTAAAAAAATTAAAAATGCAATGAAATACAGGTAAAAAATGCAAGAGTGTGTGTGCTTGCAGTCAAGGTCTTTGCATACAATCACGGTACTGGGAACCTCAACCAGTTTGTGAAACCAGTTGTCCCATTCAATCCAAGCACACATATTTGTACCTTCATGTCTTGTGTGTTTTGGCTTTAAAATATGAGTTCTGTTTGGTTTGTCCCAAGCCAGATTGTCGTTTAAAGTTAACACCCTCACAGAAACACAAACATACACAAAGGCACAACACACCACATTAGAGTCAGCAAGCATTTTCCAATGCTCAATTTAGCAACTTCCACCTACATGTGTTGTTCCTCATCCACTGTATGTCTGGTCGTTATCGAACTTCTCTGAACATCAAGGATTTATAGCAGGTCAGGCATAGTTTTGACAATGGCATTGTGAGTTACTGTGAGATTTGGTTTTCAGAAAATAAATGTGATAGTTATGTGGTCTTATGTTTGTACTTGAATAATAGATACTAAACACAGCATTTCATTTTCTGTGACTTTGAAGCAGTTTATGATTGGTTGTCTATTGCTAAACATTTTGCTGTAACATTCGGCACATCGTTTTACTGTTTACATTTCACATCACAAGTGTAAAACGTTGCTTAACGCAAGGTTAAAACTAGCCTTTACGCGTGGTTTAAAAAGAGTTTAACCCAAGTTAAGTGTAGTGTCATCATGTTAAATATAAAAAATCAATTGAAAAGGATTGAACTGAACAAAACAAAATGACAGCAAAATTTTGTGTGACGACAATTTATGACTGGACTTATGTTTAAAGATTAGGCACAAAAAAAGTCATATAAGCTGCCTGGACCAATCACAGAACAAACTGGCATGCAAGGAGCAGACGCCCAAAGCATTTTCCTGAGTTTGTTGTTTTTTCCTATATTGTATTTTTCAATATCACTGCATTCCTCGCCTCGGTCACTTCTGTAGCGCTTGGCTTTCCCGTCGCTGTTCTTTCAACACACAATCGAACAATCACACAGGAAACACACACTGCATGATATTTGCTTTGTCCACAAAAGCTGATGTGGAAGTTACAGTATAAACCTGAGACGAGAGCTGCTCATTCTGTTTATTAATCATGTTGATGTGTTTTTGCATAGTTGGTGATCATATCAATCTAACATGCTTTTCTAGATTCTTCTCTGAAATACTCCACCAAGCTGCTTTTAAAATGAAAACTGGGGTGAATATATTCTGTGGAGGTACACCACTGTTCCACCACTGATATTTTTTTTAGAAATTGCTACTTTTTTTTTTAGTCGGTGAGATGCAGTAAAATGATCAAAAGTGACAGGAATCGAATGTTCTTAAATACTGTTCTTTTGAACTTTCTATTCATCAAAGAATCCTGAAAAATTACTGTTTCCACAAAAAAATATTAAGCGGCACAACTACATTCAACATTGATCATGTATGAGAAATGTTTCTTGAACAGCAATTCAGCAAATGATTTCTGAAGGATCATGTGACATTGAAGACTGGGGTAATGATGCTGAAAATTCAGCTTTGCCATCACAGGAATAAATGACAAAAATATAAAAGTAGAAAACGTTGTATTTATTAACATTATTATATTTTAACATTTATATATTATTTTAAATTATGATAATGTGTCACAATATAACTGTTTTACTATATATTTTTTTAATGCTGCCTTGGTGAGCATAAAAAAACTTATTTCAAAAATATTTTAATAAATAAATGACCCCAAAGTTTTAAATTGTAATGTATAACTACAATGGTTATGAATAGATGGCATTTTTCTTCTTCTTGTGCTTTTCTTTGAATCACTGGTTGAATTCTCGTGGTGTGCCAGATATCTGTGTTTTCACAGTTGGCTTTTGAGAAATGCTAATAGCTTGCAATTTAGCTTGTTTTGGGTTGGTTCATTAATCTGATGTATTAGATGTATTAGAGCATATGATTGATTATGTCTGTTGATAGACAACAGATACGTTTATTGTCACTCAGAACAGATATTCTGAGTGCGTGTGTGTATGCGTGTGTGAGTGTGTGTGTGTGTGTGTGTTTCTGTCATTACAAAATTAGAGGAGGGATCAGACCTCACTTCAGATCTGAATAATGCATTAGTTTAGCGCTTGCATTTTTAAAACTCCGATATTTGACACTTGTAGCGGCAACCATGTAACCATGGTTGCTATGAAACCCTTTGCACAGTTCAGATCAACCTTACAGCACTTCTCTCGAACGGGCAAAAATACGGAAAGTATGTTGCGGATGAACATGGTGGACCAGTCTGCTTTAAGAAGCCAGCTAGATGCCATTCAGACCATGGCAGCAATGATTGTTGAGAAACCTAAAGTGGTAAACAAATGCCAGCATCAGTGATGACATGAAGTCTGGCTCTCTTTCTTAACATTGCCTCTTGTTTTGTTTTGTTTTGTTTTATTAGAGAAAAAATCTAGTTATGTTGATCAAATGCAGTTGATTTTTAATGAATTTATGTTCTTTTTGGCAGGGCGATAAAAACAATGGATTTGATGTACTGTACCACAACATGAAACATGGCCAGATATCCAGCAAGGAGCTGTCAGACTTCATCAGAGAAAGGTAAAACTGTGTTTTTTGTTTGTTTTTGAGGGGATGAGGGGAGTCACCTCAAAGTCTAATGTTACATTGTTCATTACAGCCTGTCATAACTCAGACATTCATCTTTTCTAAAAAAAATGCTCGATGTTAGCAGTTGTTATTAAAAATCGTTTTTGTTCATTGATATAAAGTTTAAATCAAATAAAGTATTAGATGAAAAGCCTAAATGTTGAAATTAGAGATGTTGCCTTGACAACTAACTAAAATAAAATAGTCATTAAAATGACTAAAAATAAAACCAACAAAAATAAATTATAGCTAAATAGAAATATTACAAAACCAAAAGGTACAAATAAATGAAAACTGAAAATATAAAATTAATTCAAAATATTAAATACTATAACACTATATAAATAATACTAAAATTAACACTGTAAAGCCTAAATGTTGAAATTAGAGATGTTGCCTTGACAACTAACTAAAATAAAATAGTCATTAAAATGACTAAAAATAAAACCAACAAAAATAAATTATAGCTAAATAGAAATATTACAAAACCAAAAGGTACAAATAAATGAAAACTGCAAAAATCTATTTTTGTTATTCGTTTTTTTGTCCGACTCATTCTTTTTTTTTTTTTTTACTGCAGAAACTACATTTATCCTGATCCAAATCACATGTCTGCGGTTCAAAATCTGATAAAAATGTGATATTTAGAAATGCTCATCAGTCTTAACAGTGAGACCTGAGGCCTATACCATGAAGTCGGTTTAGGTGGATAGCCAGGTATGCTTAGTTTGCACCAACCCTGGGTTTTAGGCACCATGAAAGTGGCTCTGCTTTCTCTCGGTGTTCATTGCCGAAGTAACTTGCGCTCCACGGCTAACCTGCCACACACGCAGGTAATGTTCCTGGGTAAGAGATCTCAAACTGAAATTCAACCAATCAGCTGTGAGCAAAGTGACACATTAAGGCCACTATGTAGTAACAGTTTTTTAAAGACAAAATTATCTGGCTATAGCAATGATTTTTTTTTTTTTATTAATTATTTTATATGATTTATATAGGCTATTGTTTATATAATTATTATACCCCTAATCCATTACACATGTGCAATTTTAGTTTAACAATTATTATTAAGCATTTAGTTTAAATGAATATAAATATATACAGATAATATATAATATAAATAAGATTTGGAATCAGTAGATAAAGCTTTAAAAATGACTACATGTGAGCTTACATGTTCAAGTCTCTGTATACCTTCTATAGTCTCTGTATCTACTATAAACTATCTTCACAACGTTCACTTGCACTGATAATGTGTAAATGCTTTTATGTACTTCATATTCTTGAGTCTCTTAATGTTCGGCAGAAGAGAGAAATGAATCTTGTTGATTTTCTCGTGAGAAGTGAATTGCAGTTTTGCATCTTTCAAGGCATGTGATTGTCTTTTCGCTGCTGATGTCATATTTTCATGTGTACATGCTCTATAAACTCAGGATTAAAGCCTGAGTTAACAGAGAAAGCTGATGATCAGCGTCATAGTACCAACAAAGCCTGATTGAATTGGTTAAGTTTGGTTTTGTCAAATCAAAACTTATTCTGTAACCCTGAGTTTGATTGAACTTCATGGTACGGGCCCCAGAAGTCAGTTGTTTTTTTTGGTAGCAATTAGGGATCTGACATATTATTTATCGTCATACTGAATGTGCAGTAGTGTCTATAGCTGTGTCATGCACTTATTTTTGGTTACTCTTACTCCAATGCCTCTGTCATTCGAATGCTGATTAGTGTATTTTATACCGGAATTTTGATGACACTGTCTGAACAAATTGTGTACAGTCATAATTTAATATATTGAATTTATATCTTTTAGATCTTCTTGTTCTAAAACATGCACAGTTTTGTCAGATTGTTCACCTGTGAAAGGGCTGAAGCTCTGTTAGAAATCTTGCTTGTCTTACACAAGCATTACATGTGTCAAGGGAGTAAAGCTATTCAAGAGGAAACTATTTTAAAACTTTTCTCACAAAACCATCCAAATGGATTTCAGGAATGCTGCAAGTTCTCCAAAAGCCTCGGCATCCATCACACGTCTCACCTGCTTTGACGGTCAAAGCTGCGTTAAACTAACGGAAAGAATTCACACTCTGATAAATTCACCGTCTCATGAGCTCTATACCTGACAGAGGAATTTTGCGGATTCATAATACCAGTGCACTTTGAGGCCATTGAAAGTTTTGTGCTGATAGATATTGGGAGAGGTTTCTCCACAAATGGATTGAGTCTGTCTCCCCCTTCTGGACACAGTGTGACATTGTCTTTGTCTGAGTTAAACAGTACCCAGACTAATTTGCTTCTTCAACAAAAGAAGACCATAGCCATAGATTTCCAAAAATATCTGGGCAAGTGTCTGTAGGGATATACTACCAATCAAAGTTTTGGACAAAGTTACACTTTAATTATTTATTTATTTATTTACTGTTTTTCAGATTTTGGAATAATAGTTAAAACATTCAAACTATGACATGAAATGACACAAATTAATGTATGGGAATTATGTAGTGACCAAAACACTCTGGGCTTCTCTCAAACATCATCCTGAGATTTTTTTATATTTTTTGCCGAAAAGTGCTGAATGAGTTTGCTGAGCACATGCTCTTCTGCTTTTTAAAAACTAAAAATCTTTTTAGTTTTGTAAAATTAATTTGCATTCACAATTTATGTTTGTCTACAAGACTAATTTCAAACAAGCTTTGGATCAAAAGGTTAAGATCATGATGACATTCATTTAAATGTGTAAACCTTTGACTGTTATTGTAAGCATCACACACGCATGTATGTATGTTAACAATTGTGTTTTTAATACCGACAGATTATGTCTTTCTGTTTGATTTAGTTCAAGTCTTCTTTTCTTCATGTGTCCTTGACGTATTGCACAATCTTTAAAGGGATACTCCACTTTAAAATGAAAATTCTGTCATAATTTACTCACCCTCATGTTGTTTCAAACCTGTATGAATTTCTTTCTTCTGCTGAACACAAAGGAAGATATTTAGAAGAATGTCAGTAACCAGACAGTTTCTGGTCTCATTGACTTCCATAGTAGGAAAAAAATATACTATGGAAGTCAATGAGACCAGAAACTGTCTGGTTACTGACATTCTTCTAAATATCTTTTTTTCTTTTTTTTTACAAAGCACAATTAATTATGGTACCTATTGAATGCAAGTATATGTAAATGTTTGTGCGAGTGAAAACTGAGAAGTATTGTTAAAGGATATCTTTCTAAATAATAATGGTAACACTTTACAATAGGGTCTCATTTGTTTACATAATAATCAGTGACAGCCTGTCATTATTTGGATTTGATTGATTATTCACACATGGTTTTCTCCATTCTTGTCTCAGAGCCACCATAGAGGAGACGTATTCAAGATCAATGACCAAACTGGCCAAGACTGCCAGCAACTGCTCTCAGCTAGGGTAAGTGTGTGTGTGTGTGTGTGTGTGTGTGTGTGTGTGTGTGTGTGTGTGTGTGTGTGTGTGTGTGTGTGTGTGTGTGTGTGTGTGTGTGTGTGTCTGAGGGTTTACAGGACCAGTGGGTTCATTATGAACACCATTTTAATAATGTATTTATAATGAGCTGGAAAACCCGCATCATTTCAATGTCTCTCAGGCTTTATTCATGAAAGCCAAAGTTCATTACCTGCAAGGAAAGCAAATGAATACCCACAGCTGCTCACTTACCTGCCTGGAACATTTGTGAATCTTTATTCTATATAAACTTTATTCTGGCAAGCTTGCTGTACTTTCCCTGCTAATGGGAGACATATTGCCAGTCAAGCGAAACTTCATAAGCTACTTCAAAAAGATCTGCAGGAGGAAAGCAATTAACTCATTGTTATTGCTATTATGGTCCTGAAATAGCCAAAGTTTGTATAATAACTATTTGCAAAATATGCTAGATGCAGTTGTGTGAAATGAAAGCTGGCTTTTCACTGGCCCGCGGTGCTTTATTTCAGCCGAACATGATTTTCACCCCCCCACCCCCACATATCATATTGTCAGTACCGACATTATAGTGTCATTAAACCTTGCACAGAGCTGTTTCCATTAAAAACAACCAGGACCAGAGGATAAATCTGATATCGAGACAATAAACAGACCTTGGTGTAAAATCACAAATCATGTTTAACACATTTTAATGTTTTATTTGAACAAAGTGTGTTGAGTATTATGCACTGAGAAGAAAATGAAATGGCCATTTGTTCCACAGGACGTTTGCGCCGGTGTGGGATGTGTTTAAACAGTCCACTGAGAAACTGGCTGCGTGTCACATGGAGCTGGTCCGCAAACTGCAAGAGCTCATCAAGGAAGTCCAGAAATATGTGGAGGAACAAGCCAAAAATCATAAGAAGGTATGGGAGCTGCCGTCATCTTTGGTGTTTGATTAATATCCATGTAGGTTTTTGCTCATAACATGCTACATAGCAAAGTATGAACCCAATTTCTCAGCTAAATGAGTCTGTGGTACACATGTCATTCTTAAAAAGGTCAGAGGTCTGGTATGTAATCGCTGTAAGATAAAACTTTAAAGGGTTTTTCTGGTGAATATCACTCTCACATCCACATTTCAAAAACAGACTGAGGAGTATCATATGAAATGGGGATATAATTACATAATAATAATAATAATAAATAAAAATGGTCTCCTGTATATTCCACTATTAACTTCATATCTCTGAAATGTTTGTGGATGTCTTCCTCGTTCTCCCATGGAAATAATTTGTTAACTATTACTATTATTATTATTATTATTGTTATCTCAACAAAACAAAAACAAAAAAATAGTAATGGATGGTCTCTAGATAATATTAATTTATATATACAGTATCTCACAAAAGTGAGTACACCCCTCACATTTCAGCAAACATTTTAGTATATCTTCTTAAGGGACAATACTATAGAAATGAAACTTTTAGAGTAGTCAATGTGCTGCTTGTATAGCAGAATATATATATTACTGTCCTCTGAAAATAACTCAACATACAGTACACCCTAAGTGAACATGTCAAACCTGTGACCAAAGTTCAATATTTTGTGTGAGCACCAGTGTTATCAAGCACTGCCTTAATCCTCCTGGGCATGGAGTTCACCAGAGCTGCACGGGTTGTTGCTGGGACCCTCTTCCACTCCACCATAATGACATCACGGAGCTGCTGGATGTTAGACACATGGTGCTTCTCCACCTTCCGCTTGAGGATCACCACAGGTGTTAAATAGGGTTCAGGTCTGGAGAAATACTTGGCCACTCCATCACCTTCACACCTTCAGCTTCCTCAGCAAGGCAGTTGTCATCTTGGCGGTGTGTCTGGGGTCGTTATCATGCGACCTTCTGCCGCTGACGCACAGCACGAGGACTCGGCTTCTTTGATTGACCCTTGCGAGGCCTGTTCCGACTGGAACCTGTCTTGGAAAACCTCTGTATGACCTTGGCCTGTTACTGTAACTCAGTTTCAGGGTGTTACCAATCTTCTTATAGCATAGGTCAACTTTGTGGAGAGCAACCATTCTAATTCTCAAATCCTTAGAGTTCTTTGCCATGAGGTGCCATGTTGAACATCCAGAGGTCAGTATGAGAGAATTGTTCTCAAAGCACAAATTCTAACTGCTCTAATACAAGATACACAAATTTGTATGGTCCTGTCAAGCAGACAAAAACATGAACATGATGAATAGGACATGTGGCTTTGCATGGTTAAACGACGTACAGCTATTATCACTTAGGGTGTACTCACTTTTGTTGCCAGCTATTTTGACAATAATGGCTGTATGTTATTTTCAGAGGACAGTAATATATATACTGATATACAAGCAGCACATTGACTACTCTAAAAGTTTCATTTCTATAGTATTGTCCCTTGAGAAGATATACTAAAATGTCTGCTGAAATGTGAGGGGTGTACTCACTTTCGTGAGTATTATATTTATCAAATAATAAATAAGTAATAATAATTCATAAACTAATAATTTATTTATATTTATATATAAATATATTATATAAATATAAATAAAATGATTAGTTTATGAATTATTATTACTTATTTATTTATGTATTATTTGTATGACTGTGATAAGTCTTTTTTATGAAAGGAAAACAGGTTTCTGTTTTTTTTGTGCATGTGCAGAGGAACAGTGTTTGATAGCGTACACAGTTCCAGAAAAAAACAACATGACGACTGGGCTAATCCTCTTACTATTTACTTTTTTCCTCATGTTTTTTGTTTGGCTCTTTAAACTTAATGCATTTGTGTTAGCACCTTCAAAACTATGTCCATTTCATAGCTAAAATGACCATTGTATTACATTCTAAAAGCAAGACATTTAGGGCTGTGAAAAAAACATAATTTTTTTTTAAAGATGAGAATAATACTCAAGTTCTTTCTGGTTTCTCTGGCTTTCTAGTCAAAGGAGGAGGTGGCGTCCACTCTGGAGGCTGTGCAGAACATCCAGAGTGTGTCACAGGCCTTACAGAAGAGCAAAGAGAACTACGTCAACAAAATGCTAGAGCAAGAACGTATGCGCAAAGAGGGGGCCACACAGAGAGACCTGGACAAGGTACACACACAGACTTGTACATGCATGAATGGCAGCCCAATAGTTTGGAATCTGGAAGGTGTTTGGAAGATGTCTGAATGCGTACATTTCTCTCTGTCTGGTTTGTGTTATTTGTTTGTAGGCTGGATTGAAGGTCAAGAAAGCCACTGAGTCCTACAAGTCATATGTGGAGAAGTATGCCACTGCAAAAACAGAATTTGAGCAAAGAATGACAGAAACCGCACAAGTAAGATGTTTGTTGGGGTTTTTATGCAGCTTGATCTGAATTAACACACACATACTATTATACTAGCAGCCTAGTGTATCGTAAAAGGTGTAAAGATTGAAGACACATCAATTTAAAAAAATAATGTTCATGGATAAATCATTTATAATAAATATGGCAATATTCTATGAAAAATAAGAATTATCAATTTTCATTTCATGGTTTCACTTTAAATTAGTAACATTTATATTTAAGGTTATTAATAATTTTAATTGAATGTTTTATTTAAAAAAATGTTTCTCTCAAAATTATATTAATATTGTATTTAATTTTTTAAGTTTATTTTATACATTTAATTAATAAATAATAGTTTTAATTTTTATTAAAATTATTATATTTTAATTGTTGTCTTTGTATTATTTTGTGGTACACTATCTTTTTTTTTTTTACCTCATCATACTGAAGACTTCAAGCTCACATCTTGGGTACAATGTAATGTCTTTTGCTTTAAATTCAGTAGCGCGGTCAGGAAACACTGTAGCCCCTCACCCATCCCGCACATACACACTTAATTTCCCAAATCAGAGCCACAGAGTCCTCAAACATACAAACCTTAAGCTCTTTATTGATGTTTCCTTACATGATCCACACACACATGCACAAACACATTTTTTCCCTGTGGTCACACATGCTCTGACTTATGCTGTCATTATCTTGTTTCCGCTCATTTCCTCGTCTTTTTCTCCTCTTCCCCTTAAATCTTCTAAAACCCTACTGTCAGTCTGAGAGGAGCATAAACAGCAAATCAGGCATGCAGCCATCCTTGACACACACACATCCCACATGCACGCATACATATTCATTTTCAGTGTGTTTGTGCGTGTTACACGCTTAGCTTCTCAGACCACCCAAATAGGCAATTCATAGAAAATTTTCTGGTCTGATTAAGTATCATTTCTAACATCTGCTTTCAGCTTCACATTTTGAGACTGCTAGTATCCAGTATTATCCATTTTTAAACTGCTTTTGCACTGTTTTAGAAAGAAGTTATTTAAAGATTGTGTGTGTCTACAGAAATTCCAGGGCATTGAAGAGGAACATGTCATGCGTATGCAGGAGATTATCCATTCATACTCTCAGTCTGTTGAAGAGACGCACATACAGATTGGAGAGGTGAGCAGACAAACATGCACACATTATTACTGCTGGCAAAATGTTATTTCAAGATGTTACCTGAACTCATTTGCATCGTTACCAGACACTTTCTTAATCTAGGAAATTATCCTTTAATTTATTTTATTACAAAAATGCACACACACACACATGTATATATTTTATCTATCTATCTATCTATCTATCTATCTATCTATCTATCTATCTATCTATCTATCTATCTATCTATCTATCTATCTATCTATCTATCTATCTATCTATCTATATTTATATTTATATATATATTTTTTTTTTGTAAAAGATGCTAACAACCTGCTAATATCCTGGGAGTTTTTTTATTTATTATTATTTAATAATTTTCTAGTTGTCTAGAAAAATAGATTTCATCTGTTAGCATTTTTATTATGAGTCACTTAAATTGTTTTTTATAAATTCTTAACCAGTAGTCATGAAGCAACTGGAAAAAATGATGAAAATTCAATGGTGAAAAGGTGTGGGAACACTGGATTAAGCCTATGAGATCTAGCTGTTGCATCATCTTTTAGCTGTAGAGGGCGCCAGAGACCCGTAGACGTGCAGAAGTCAAACAAGCATGAATGAACTTCGTAATATAAGGCTGTCTGATCAGTCTTTCCTTATCTATCCTCAATCCTATTGCCACTGATTCAGAGAGATTTATAACATTTGTATTCCCCTTTATTCATTGAAATGCACTTCCATGCTGAATGCACACAATCTCATTCCTACACACCCCACAGCAAACGGTCTCTGTTAGGCATTTACTGGTTATTGACCACAGAACTATTGCATGCTCTGGTTTGGGCTTCATCCTAACCACACACTCTCTTGTATTCAGCTTGAGCCTGAAAATAAATAAGATTTGAGGGGGTTTTTTTGCTGTTGTTTTTTACTGTGGTTATTATGGTTATATTGTTTCTGTGTGCATAAAAATTAATTAAATCCTCTTTCAAGTGCACAATTTACTAATGCAAAAGTTGGTGTCACTGTTCATTTGTACATGAGTTTTAAGAACTCAATATAACAAAGGGTTCTAGATGTGAAATGAAAGAGCAAAAGATGGAACAATGGCATGTGTCTTTGAAAGAAGAGATAAGGCAAAAAAATGTATTGAAATTGTGCATAAACCTTGACAGACTGAACACTTCACAAGCTATGAGATAGTTAATAGTCAGTGATTCTAGCATGTTAGTTCACAGTACATTAACTAATGTTAACAAAAACAATTTTTGTTTTTAAATATGTAGTAGTAAATATTGAAATTAACATTAACTAAGATTAATAAATGCTGTAGACGTACTGTTCATTCTTAGTTCATGTTAATTAACGTTGTTAACTAATTAAACCTTATTATAAAATATTTAAAATATTTTTTTTATTTTTCCGTTTTCATTTTGACCTTAAAATAATTTTGTTTGTAATTTTTGTTAGTTCTCTTTTAAATATCTATATCTATAAAGTTTTAATAAATTTTTATACATTGTTATTTTAGTACATCAAATTAAATTAAATGAAAATGGGAAATATTGCCTTGGCAATTAGCTGAAATAAAATAAGTTTTATTTCAAGTAACACTTTTTTGAACACTTTTTTCAAGTAACAAAACATTTTTTTTATGGTTTTAGTTTTAGTTATATATTAACCATTTTTCAGAGCTGGTTGGTTTGGTTAATGGTTTAGAAGTCTTTATTGGAGGTTTTTTTTTTTTAAATTGCTTTGAAAAAAAAAAATACTTGAACCTAGACCACTTACAAAGTCTGTGATGTGATTCTGCTTCACAGCGAGCATCATGAATCACTTTCCTTCCACCCCTCCTTAAACTAAAGGATTCGATATACGCACAACTACACATGCTGTCAGTCAGATCCTCTCGTCCACAAACAGGCAAGGAGATGGATGCTAAATCAAATTGACAAACATTTTTATGAATTTCTGTATGTTTATGACATGAACTAGAAAATCTAATGAACTAGGAATACATCAACTGTAAAAGGAAAGCATTGAGTCAGTGGTGGAGACATTGCATTTGTCACCATCCCTCGAGGGCTATAAAAACAAAGACAGTCAAAGTGGTCACCTGAGGAAATAATGTCACATCCTTATTGCGTGCACTAGCTCTCAACCTTCTCCTCCTCCAGATCCTTGATCTTGCTCGCATGGGATACGGCTCAAGCGCTGGTAATGTGATGAAGCACTGCCTGAGAGTGAAAACAATTAGAGTCCAGGTTTATGATCATAACACATTATGTAGTTTATGATCATAAGGCCTTGGTTTCTAGGCCCCCTTTGTTCAGTGTTTCAGAGATGTGCTCTTCTGTTGCCATTGTTATTAAAATAATTAACAATGTGGTGTTTTTGTTCAATTGTAAGACAAGGTGCCCAATAATTGATTGAGCCTAGAGAACAGGATTTTGCAGTTTAATACACTGCTGTTTAAATAATTATATATTATGGCAATAATATGTTCAGAGATGTTCGCGTTTGAAATTTTCATACTAGCTTGTATGTATGATTTGCAACATAAATACCTTGTTATTTAGCGTTCACTTCATGCTATGATTATGCTATCAAATGACATAGAGTCCGCTCTGAAGAATAAGCAATCCATGACCTATTTTGACCGGTCAAGTGGCTTCAGACGCAAATGCTGCCATTGCTGAACAAAGTCTTGGTAGAGTCGCTCTCCATTAACAGTCTGATGCACTTTTGGTCTTTCTTGGCTTTTTAAATGTATCCTTTGTATCCTTGTATAAATGGCAAGGAATAATCTGCCAAATGTAGTCTGTAGGAGAAACCCTTTCATTCTTCATTATTGGGATCATGTCAATCTTTGTTTTGTTCAGACACAAATGTGAGGTCACAATAAGGTTCATTAAAAAAACAAATTTACTCCAAATTCTAACAGTATTTTGACAGACGGTTAATGTTAATTTCACATGCATTAGTACTTTTATACCTACTATGTCAACTACTAAACATTTATTTAGCATTGTATGGTTATGAAATTCTCTGTTAAGCAGTGCAAGTAGTGAAGAAGGGCATGTAATCTTATGCATCTGTTTTTTTTTTTTTTATTGTAAAGGTGCAACAAGAGTTTGTTAACAACATGGAGAACACTTCCGTCGAGAGCCTCATACAAAAACTGGCAGAAAGCAAAGGAACAGGCAAAGAGAGACCAGGTAACACAGCTAAATCACACACACAGCATTAACCTCTGGCACCAAACTACTTTGCTCTTGATATTTTTAACAAGACTGGTCATAAGTTCATTACCAACTGACCAATTTTTTTTTCTTTTTGGGTGAGGGATTATAAATGAGTGTTAGGCTGCACTGTAAACACACTAAGAGTATGTTTGACTTGATTGCTGTAGAATAGTGGAGTCAACACTGAAGGATTTGTGGAGCTCTGACCCTTACAGGGGTTTTCAGCCCAGGTCTCAGCCAGCGCTGGCTGTCACATGCTAACGCTAGCGTCACATGCTAAGTGGAATGTCAAACTCGCCCACCTTTACACGAGATTAAGCCACTTGAGATTGATAGGGCTTGACACGGCTACACTTCCCCCTGTGCGCTTGCTATTTTTCCTCACTTATCCCTCCGTGACCTTTCATTTGACCTCCTGCTTCTCCCTCTTTTCACAGGGTGGAAGTTTTTTCACATTTCACATAGAGAATATAATCTTGCTTAAAGCTAAAGGGGCGTGGTGGAGTATAATTACACTGGTTTAGCCAGCAATTACGTTAACAATATAAATGTTGTACTGGATTTTGATGCTGGATTTTGCCTTTAACATGGCTTGACAACTTTTTTCCCACCCAGCGATGTTTCAAAACATTACTGTGTTGTTTGGGGCGGGACTATACGTTTTATTCATCCAGTTGCAGAGTGTTTGGGAAACCATTTTGAAAACAATCATTTTTCTTGATTGGTGATGCCATTGGCACAGAAATTATACACTTTAGCTGTAATAACCTGTTTTCTTACCACTTTTATATTTACTATATTTTATTATATTATCAGTGACCAAAATGATTATATAAATTATATAAATAATTGTAAATAATACATATATTAACACATACGCTGCCATTTAAAAGTTTAGCGTTGGCCGTTATTTTAAATTGTAATAATACTTTACAATATATATATAAAAAAAAAAAACTTGTTTTCTATTTTAATATATTTTAAAGTGTAATTTATTTCTGAAATATATCATTCTGATATACTGATTAGATGCTCAAGAATCATTTCTTATCGTTATCAGTGTTGATAGTTGTGTTTTTTTGGAAACGTGATACCTTTATATATAATAGCAATCTTTTGTACCATTATACATGTCTTTATTGTCAACTTTTAATCAGTTTAATGAATCCTAAAGTATATTAAAAAAAAACATACTGTCCCCAAACTTCTGAATGATACTGTATGTGTGTGTATGAATATGCCATACACAGATAGACCAACTAAACCATGTATGAATGTATAGTGACCCCCAGGGGTCTAGACTAAACCTTCAGGCTTTTGGTTGCCCTCCATTTGTTTTGACAGCAGAATTAATTGAGACTAAAAGCTGTTTTGGTCAACAAAACATTCCTTCCCCCGTATCAAGCTGTTCATTAGGGATTGCGCCGCTGTCAGAGCAATAACCTGTGTGGCACGCTGATGAAATCAGAGCAGCCCTAACCGGTATATAGAGAGAGAGAGGTTGAACAAACTTTGTACCACGGAAACAATCCCGAAGTGACACGCTGGGCTGTGGGGAGGTTACAAGAGCAGTTCAGCAATATCCAGCTGGGCTGTGAACTGGTCGCCAGCCAGACACGCAAACTCTCCTCTCTGCATGCTCAACATATGCAATTTTATAAATACATCCTCCGTTAACGCATGACTGCATGCGCCTCTCATATACAAACACGCAAGTGAATGAGCACTCACAAAAGCACACATTTACCTAGCAATCCAAATAAGGACATACCTTAAACTTCTGTTGTTGTTTTTTTAAATAAACCTATATGTAATTACTAAACGAAAACCGCTTGACAAAATTTTAGTAAACCTTTTTTTTTTTGGACATTCCCAAAGGACCGTTTCTGTTGGATTTAGCTAAATTCTGTCAACATTTTTCAGCAATGTTTTCCGCAAAGTATTGCTAGAAACCCACACACGCATAAATACAAACACATGCGTTCATGTAAACGAAGCAGTCTGTCTGTTTACATGAATTTAAACAAAACCTAATACCCTTTTTCCAGATTTAGATGGTATTATTGTGTCTAATGTTTGGAATTGTGTGCATAAATATTGTTAGATGGAGCCTGGAAGTGTTGTCATTTGCACCGTTCCTCGCCATGCCATCACTTAATTAGATGAAACTTTTTCCTCAGGCCTGCAGCTGCATGGAAATCTTAGAAATCAATCTTCATTGTTCGGTTTTCTAAACCTGTTTTGACAAACTTGCCGAATGTTGTAATGAATAAAAAAAGAATACAGTTTTGTGCGTCTTCCTAATTTGGCTATTATTTGGAGACTGTTTTTGCTTTGCTTTGCTTTTTTGTTCGTTTTGCTTTTTTCGCTTTTGCTTGGGTTTCATTTTATTTTGAAGTTGTTTTGCAGTTAAAGTTTTTGTTTGTTTGTTTCTTTCTTAATTCTATAAATGATATAAATGTTTTTTTCTGAAAGTTTATTTATTATATAGAATTATTATATTTAACTAAAATATAATCTTTGCTATGTCCCTAATAAGACGGTTAGGTTAGTGTGTGTCTTTGTGCATGTGTGGTTCATGACATCTCTCATCAAATAAATTTTGTTCTAAGATTTTAGTGTGATTTTAATTCAAGTGGGTCTTTCATTATTCATGTGTGTGTGTGTTTGTGTTCGTGTGTGTGAACTGAGAGTGTGTGACCTTTAGTTTTGATTGTGTGATCAGAGATGATCTTAAACAAACAGGAAGAGAGTGACAAGAGAGTGAAGTGATCTGGTGCAGTAGAGTAGATCAGTCATGCTGTATCTGCGTCAGTATGATGTGTGTGATGTGTGCCTGTCGTGACCGCTCTGAACGGTGCGCATGAGGTCCTCTCACGGACGCTGTTCTCCAGGGAAACTCTATTGAGCCGCTTGAGTTAAATATCACACGCTTTTGTTTTTTCAGGTCAAGGCATTTTCTGTGCAATGAAAATAGCACCCCGGGCTCTCTTGCTGAGGTCTGGTTGTAGTAAAATGTTGTCTTTCGTTTTCTTGGACAAGCATTAGCTTTTACGCGCATTAACACAAAAGAAAACCCGCTCCAAAGGGCTCTTAGAGCACTGAGGGGCATCTCTCCTCTCTTTACGGCTAGTCACGAAAGCACAGAATGAATATTTATATGCTGTTCGGGGTATTTATTGAGAATCTATAGCCAAACTAACTGGGGTTAGTAACGGTGATATCAGATTAAAATTAGATTTCATTTTATTCCATATTTTGACTTCACTCTGAAATAGAAACGTTGCAGACACATTGTTAGGTCATGGAATGACAGTGAAAGCAGCCAAATACAGTGAAAATGGTAAAGCAGAGTTTGTTTGCTTAAATCCTTTCATCCCTATGTGTCAGTGTGGAAATGGGTCACGTTAAAAGTGTAAAAGCTTGGAGGTAAATATGCAAAATTGATGAGCAAGAAATGAAGCGTGCAGTTTGTTGTTTTTTGCAGCCGTCTGTGTGTCATTTCACTGCTATGTTAATTCATATTTTCAGTGGAGACTAAACAGCATTTGACTAAGTTCTATATCAGTGCTGCACATCATTGCATTGGACTTGTGTATTTGTTTGATTTCTGAGGTTCTAAGTGCTTCCAGACATTTGTTTGGGTGTGCATCTGTTAGTGTGTGTTGCATGCTGGCTGTGAACTACGCGCTCTGGCTTAATAGGGAAGTCAGATTGTGCTGATTGCCACAAGACCCAATGATGACTGTACATTTGTTTACCAGAGAATCTGACCAATGTGTGTCTGTGTGCCTTTTTTTCTTTTTCTTTTTTCTTTTTTGAGGACTTAAGTACGAGATCTGGCAACACCTTATTTTACAGTCCTGTAGTAACAACAGTAAATTATGCATAATTACATGCAACTAAACCTATACCAAACAAACACTATTCCTTCTATAGTAAGTGCATGTTAATTAATTACTCGGTACTTAAATGTATAATTACACTGTAATTGCATGGACACCTTAAAATAAAGTGTAACCGAAGTTTTTATGTAACACTGTAAAAAGTTTAATTATTACATTTAATTATATTAAAAAAACACTTAATTACAACATATCATAATTCTTGAATTCAAGATACTGTAACACAACATCCCTTCAATTATTTGTATTTGTTTATCTGTTTTCATTACAGGGCCCATCGAATTTGAGGAATGTAATGTCTCGATCGCCACAGAAGGTCTGTGTGAATTAATTTTTATTTCTTTTTTTGTCTCTGTTCCCATTTTTTCTTTGTTATATATATATATATATATGTATGTATGTATATGTGTGTATATATATATAATAAATAACTTTTCTTCAATATCTGTAATTAAATCTCTTTATAATAATTCACTCTGAATTTTAGTTTTGCAGCCTTTGCTTTTTATTTTCAGATGGAACCATATTTGTCTAGATTTGTTACAATCATTGCTGTGTCTGTTTAGGTGCCAAACCCAGAAAAAGAAAAACCTTTGCCATACCAGGCCGACGAAGAGATAAAGACACAGATTCCACGTAAGTTTTGAATATTATTTCACTGTGTTCTCACTTCTTTTTAACACATTTCTTTCTGAATTTTTAAACAATTAAACTTTTTTTGAACTACATTCTGAAACTTCATATTATTTTGTGAGATACTTATTTGAATTTGATGTGACAGAGGAAGATAAAAATGTATTTCATCACCAGACAGAGGTTAAGATAAGAGTATTTTGGTATTGATCATTTTGTAATTTGGAACAGTAGGTATTATGTTTGACTAATTGTAATGTTACAATTTTGCATAGTAATTTTGCATTTCATTCAACCTCATTCAACTTTTTTCCTCTGTTTTGAATAGTGAATCAGCTGAAGTAGAAGCGGTTGTGAGTATATTTATGCTTATTTATATATAATTATTAATTTTATTTATTTGCTTATTAATTTTATTCTTATTATTGGAGAAAATAATCAGTATTTTTAATGTTTGAATTTAATACAAAACTAAAGGTGTTTTTCTGAAATTTCATAATACGAAACTAATTTTCTCATCAAAGTATGCTCTTTCTGGTTATTTTGGAGTAATTCCATGCGAGTCGCACCCACAAAGCCTCTTTTGTTCATCCTTCTTTCAGAACGCTTCCAACGGAGCTCCCCCGGGTTTCTACGGTGCTATAGATCTTCATAACGCCGTGAGTGGTGACCTAATGTTGTTGAAGGATTGTCTATAATTGTTACAATGTTAAGTAAAGACAACACAGTGTAAATACTTCTTGTGATATTGCTAACAATGGTGTGTTTTACCTCAGTCGGACTCTGCTTGTGCTTTGATGTATTGAAGAGTGTGAATAATAGGATTTTGTCTGTGGTGTGTTCTGTGTTTTTTCTGCAGAATGTGCCTCAGCTGGACGAGGAGGGCTTCTGTATCCGACCAGAAGTCAACGAGAATGATATCCTTACTCCAGATCCATCTCTTCCATCACCCCCCCATCCCATCCCTCACACACGCTTTCATCTCAGCCACAGAAACATTTTCCTTTATCTCTTTCATCGCCTCTACTCAATGTAAACTCTGAACACTTTTTTTTGGCTTGAGAACATACTGTGATATTTTTCTTTGTTGCACTTTTTTTTTTCTGAATCGCTGCCAAGTCATTCCTTCCCATCAGATTTTCTTCATTCTTCTGTTTTCTTTACCGAAGCTGCGTCATCACTGTGTGGACTAGAATACATGTTAAAAAAATAACACAAAATCTGATATTTTTAACCATCTAGCTCAAGATACTAAGATGATTTTTCATGCCCCCACACTTTTTTGTGTGCGAACCATTTTCCTTAACAGTTCTGATCACATGCCAAAGAGAACTCCTTTTATTCATCCAGTGACTCAGAAGATGAGGATGAGCCAAGAAAATTCCACGTCCAGATCAAACCCGTGCAGACCAACAACGGCACACACCAACAAAAAGCCACCATCGATGAGCTGAAGGCCTCTATTGGAAACATCACCCTCTCTCCCACCCCTGCCGTAAGAGATGCATCACACAAGAACACACACCTTGTGTAAAGATCCCATGACCATATACTCCTCATATACAGACCTTTCACTCACATTCATTCATACACAGAATAATGCAGCTGGTCTCCCTCTATAAAGGGTGATTGTACAGCGTCAGCAAAGAGAGTTGTGATTGGTTGATGTATTCAGTCTTCATCTCTTCCCATGAAACCTCAATTTTCCCAGACACTAGAGGGCACTGTTTGATTATGATATTTACAGGCAGACCTCAGAGATTAAGCAAATGCTTTCACACATTTTTTTAAACAATCCTGATTTGTGCTTGAGTGCAATTTTATTTTGTGTGTGTTTGTTTGTGTGTGTGTGTGTGTGTGTGTGTGTGTGTGTTATGCACCTGTGGTCAATATAAGGATTTAACTGGCTCATTGAAAACAATATTGTTTAGGCCCAACGGACGTTAAACGTTTCCAGTGAGGGAATGAGCATTTAATAAATCTCAAGTAGTTTGAGTCTGGGTTGGTCATCATGACATAATGGGTGACATCACACATGCACTGGTTCGTGCAAAGGTGACCTACTTTTCTGTCATTTTGTGCATGTAGAGTTGTGTGGTCAAGCAGTTCCTCCTGCATAGACTGTGAGCTGTGTGTGTGTGTGTGTGTGTGTGTGTGTTAGGCCTGTGGACCATCTGTGTGTGTGTGTGTGTGTGTGTGTGTGTGTGCTGTTGGTAAACAAACCCATGCAACTTCCTGCCTGAAATCTCACCACAGGAAGCATGGTGGGACTGTTTCTAATGAGTAAGATCACGTAGGTAAACGCGTGCACACACGGACACATGGAAGCAAGAGTTGTGACTGTAACAAAAGGATGTTTAGTTAATAAAGGTGGCCAATATCTTGACATGCTCAGAGCCAGTTGGTTAAAATAATGACGTCCCTGATTCTTATTAAATGTTTGCAGCTTTCTTCCTTTTCTTTTGAAAGATATTAATATTTTTATTCAGCAAGGATGCATTAATAGATCAAAAGTGACAATTTTAATGTTACAAAAGATTTCTATTTCAAATAAATGCTTTTGAACTTTAAATTCAGCAAAGCACAACTGTTTTCAACTGTGATAATAAGACTTTTTCAAAATTTCTTGAGCAGTAAATCAGCATATTAGAATGATTTCTGAAGGATCACGTGACACTGACGACTGGAATAATGATGCTGAAAATTCAGCTTTGCCTGACAGGAATAATTTACATTTTAAAAATATATATTTATATATAAATAAAAAGTTATTTTAA
This sequence comes from Abramis brama, assembly GCF_963993115.1. Lineage (NCBI taxonomy): Eukaryota > Metazoa > Chordata > Actinopteri > Cypriniformes > Leuciscidae > Abramis > Abramis brama. The sequence goes on along the minus strand of NC_139967.1, from coordinate 22,490,645 downwards.
ATAGTAGTAATGTTTAACAATATTACTGTTTTTACAATATTTTTGAACAAATACATGCATCCTTGTTGAGCATAATAGATAAAATAAATGTATCTAATCTTGCTGGTTTAAAAGGTAGTGCATATTTGTGTTGTTTATGATTTGATAAATATTAGATATATAATGGACAGAATAAAAACAAGTTGGTTAGGTTAGTTATCAGTTACATCATTTGTAACTATGATTTTCTCTTTGTTCTGCTTCTCAGTCTCGCCTTTTGTGTTTGTTTTACATTCTCTCTCCCATCCCTCGCTCTTCATCCCTTTGTGACGCTTTGAAATGACAGAGTGATGTATTTCTGCAATAACACATCCTCACAAGTGCCAGCTTGTGTTTTCAGTGAGCACAGTTTACTTTAGACACCTTCACTGCCACCTCTGTTTGCTCTGTTTGAGATGGATTAACACACATCTTTTAGGGAGGCTCTTCATCATTCATTTCACCCAGCTTGAGCTTTCTGTCTTCTTCCAAATGTGCTCAGTAATCACTCAGATTAACCTCTGAAATATTTACACATCTCAAAAACTACACTCACAATGTTCATATTGAACATTTGTCTTTGTGTCTCATATCATACTTGTGTTTCCTTTCTCAGTCTCTCTTCTTTTCGTGGGTCTGTTTAATTTTTAGGCGGATATGTTTTATGGCAGTTTTGGTCAAGTAAGGAAATCTAGGTGATGACGAATGCCATGTCATCTGTTGTAGATTATTGGTATTATTGAGCTTTCCATTTCCTCTAGTCTTCTGTTGTCTCTCTTTTCCCTTCATGTGCTCTCTCTCTCGCTCTCTCTCTGTTTCATTGGCGGGTGTGTGGCCTGGGTGCTGTAATTGAACCCATTTGCCAGTCTCTGCCTATGGGACTGAACCATGCCTTCACTTTTCTTTATGCATGCATGTGTATTTGCATGCTTGTGTATTTGTTTGTGTGTTTCCACAAGTTTTTCCCTTCACAATTTATCATTTAGTTTCGTTTACGGTCTTTATGTTGCTTTTCTGATGTGTTTCTTTTCATCGAACACCAAGTGAAATTATTTTCCATCCACTTTGACAGAGTCTCGTTCAGAGATGCTTCATATGAGTCACTTTGAATACACAATAAACCAAGCCCATCTTTGTGCATTTATTGCCGTTTTGCTAGCTGACTCTTGTTGACATTTCTCAGCCTCAAAACAATCCCGGTAGTGAATTTGGTTGAATTATCTGCCACTCATTTCCTCATGTTTAAACTGCCTGCAGAATATTGTTTCTGAACTGATGGTTTGAATATGCAATCCCACTAGTGCGGTTCTCTGCTCGTTCTTGTGTGTGTGCTTTTCGTCCTGTGAGGCCAATATCCATTGAATGAATGTGGGGATGAAGCACTTCATGTCTTCAGCTGTTTTCATAACTCCTCTCACTCTCATTAATAAAAGCCTGTTTTCATTTCCAGGTTCATATGAAGAAGAACCAGTCCAGTGAGTATTCCTTTTTTTTCATCCTCCCTCCATCCCTATGTCACTCTGAAGGTTTGGCTCTGGAGAGCGCCTGCCATTTTGACTTCTCTTTTTCGTTTTTCTTGGCCATGACGTTTCTCGCCAAGCCTCCTTCATGTTGCTCTGGTGACCCCTCCAAAGCCAACTCATCCCATGAGAAAATAAACATCTTCTCCCATTTTTTCCTCATCTGAGTAGCACAGCGTTGCCTCCTTAAGCCATGAGCAAGATTAACTGCTTAATTGTGTGTTTATGTTTTTCTATCCATCATAATTTTACATTTTTCCAGTAAATTGTGTCTTAAACGAACACAGATGCATGCCAGAATGTAGTGTTTACACTGCGGCATGTTCTCACATCAAGAGCGACGATTTTAACCTCCTAGGAAAGTTTTGCATACTTTAAATCCGTAAGACATAGTAATTGAGATCACAGTAGAAACGTTTTGTTATTCTTGCACTCAAACGGTAAACATTTCTTCAAAGAGCGCATTTACCACAACCTCCTGCACGCGCTGAAATTGATAAGATCTGGCAGATAATTTTATCCGATAAGTCCTTTAATCCAATTCATGTTGTTTTATCTTAAATCTCACTAAGATGCTATTGTAAGTATTCTTTCTCTATATGTTAAAGGAAACTTATTTAAATACAATTTACAATTTGATTTTGTGGTCAACACGAATTATGCTTAATGTTGTTGGACAGAATTTAAAAATGTTTTATTAACTAAAGCGCTACAAGTGCTGCAGTGCTACAAGTGAATTTAGGTATTACGACATTATAATTTACAGTATAAAAAATTTATATTCATTTTGAGATTATCTAAAGATTATATTTAAAGGGGTCCATTATGTTTTTCCAATTTTTCAACTTTAGTTAGTGTGTAATGTTGCTGTTTGAGCATGATCAAAAAGATCTGAAGTTTCAAAGCTCAAAGTCCACTCCAAAGGGAGATATTTTATTTGACAGAATCCACTTTTCAAGAACTACAGCGAACGGCTCGTTTGGACTACAATAAAAAAAATTCGGGATGAGGATCACAATGTTCCTCATTTAAATAATCTCCACCCACAGAATACACAAAAAAGGGGACGAGGCCTGGTTGAGCTGCATTAGAGAAGACTGTGTTGTCGCTATGTTAAAGAGGCGCTGTTTTTTCCCCACAATGTTTCCAAAACTCATTTGTTTGACCTTCCTAAGGCTGACAAACTTTTATTTTAAACACTGTTTCTGGACATTAAAACCCCAAATTGTATATGTGCGCTGCATATTTTATGAAGAACAGCTTGTTTTCTGTTGTTTTTGTAATCTCGCTTTTGTAAGGACAGTTCACCGCTCCTTAGGAAAATGAACCATGGTTTAGTGATTGATTACTGTTTGTATTATCTTAGTTTTCCGACAAATATCACGATTAAATGGTGGATAACACCGTATCTATAATGTATAAGAAAATGACAAAAAACATACCACTCTGAAACATCCTGTGAAATCCATGCTTGCAAAGTCTGTGCATGAAATCCGTTCTGCAAAATCCTCTTGTTCGTTAACATTGTCAGGGTCTGAATTGGGTTCGAAGTGGAAGTTTGAAACAACCTTAATATTTACACTAGAGAATAACTCGCAGTAATGGAGGGGCGGGAATTTAACCGAACAAGCGGTGCCAATCACAACACACTGGGCCAGCTTACCAATCACAGCACATTTTATATTATGGAAGGAGGGGCTTCATCGAAATCGGTATGTTCGAGCCAGACTGGGGAGAGAGGTACTGTAATAATGTAAAATATGTGAAAAATAATGCTGTTAATGTTTTTTGAACAATCAAGCATGAAAACATTCTAGTACACCACGAACACAAAATCAAGACTTTGTAAAAGGGCATAATAGGACCCCTTTAACGTTATTATTAAATTATTAGGAGTTTTTAAAGATTAACTTTAGTGACCATTGGTTGACGGCAAAGGTAAAGTAAATGTGCACAGTTAAACATCCAATATCATCTGATACTGTTAAAATAAAAAAGGGTACTATCGGCCAATATACAATAGGGTAATATCAAATATATCGATTATAGATCAGATCAGTGTTACTGTCAGTCCAGAACCTGACGGGTGTCTCATATTCTTTACTGTTTAAAACTTACCGGTAATATGTGGCACGTGGGCAAATAGGAATATAACAGACATACAAATGGGCATATAGAATAAACTGATGAATATTCATAACTGAATGTTATTGTAAATGTGGATCTCAAACATACTCACTGTAGGAATGACACGACAACACACATTCCCTTCTGTAAATCCAAAGACAGGTGAGTTTTCCTCCGGAATCTTAGTCCGCGTACTCGCTCTCTTTTGGTCCGCAGCTGCATTTATGTTGGTGGGAATGAGGGATTCCTGTGGAGCAAGTAAAAATGAAAAACAAAATGTGCAAATTACAAAATTACTTATTTGTACAAAAATTAACTTTACTAATTTAAGCTGTTGTCTTTTAACACTGTCATTTGTCCTTTGTGTATAATATACTGTATGTCGTTGGGATTTGGTCTCAAATACATACCATTTCAAATGTACTATGCCGATCATTTATAGCTTGTGATTTAAAATGTATGTATTTGGTATGACAAATGGGGTTGCATGGACATGTGTCTCATGTAGCAATGTCCTCTACTGACATGGCACTCAGAAATGGTCAGAAACATTAGTGACTATTGTAGTTTTCTGGCTTCCATGTTGGTTTTTATTTTTTACATGCGACAATCTAGTATTTCATTTGATAACATCATATTTACTTCATGAAACACATGTGCTGCATTTTTACTCGGGACTTAATGAGCAGTGCCCAGTTACAAGAACCCCTTAAGTTAAGAAATTGTAATTGCATATGGATTTATAGACTGCATTTAAGGGGTGTCTTGCAACAGGCTGCAGCTGCCAGTTGCATAAACTCAGCCACTATGTTAAGACTGTTATAAGAACTAGTTTGACCAAATAGCAGTAAGACAAGAGGTGATCAGTCTTACTTTTCCGATTCAAATTAGACCATTCTACCTTGATTTTTAGAAGTTAAAACCAGTCTTGAAGAAAAAAATTAGATGACTAACTTTTAAGACTAGTCAAAGCAGTTTATGCAACCGGCCACCAGCAGATCACAAATAAAGCCTGAAGAGTTGCTCCATTACTCAATTGCATATTTTCTCATTGATCTACAGGTGATGAACTGACACGACACAAGATACCACAGCCATCCTTTAATGAGTAAGAGAAATTTTGCTGTTAACCTTTATTTGGTCACCCTTTTTTTTAATCAAACTTGTAACCATTTATGCACTATGTTGTACAACTTTCATAAGTTTTTTTTTTTTAACCTTCAAACAGTAGATTAGCCTGTAATGACCTGCTGTCTTTGGATCCGTTTGGCCCGACCAGCACCGGCTCCAGCTCGTCTCTACCCCACTCGTCAGGTAATACTCATCTGTTGTAATACAGCAAATGCACACTCTTCTGGGTACAGCTCTGTATTAATGTCATTACCACATCAGGGAACTATTGTTGTTAGACATAGTTTATAAATCCAAATCCCTTTTTCCTTATATCTCAGAGTTTCACAAAACGGCCATTAACATATATATTAAAGTACAATCACATTTCAGTAAAGTATTGGTTAACATCTACAATAATCTCAATGACAGAGTTCAGCTTGGCAGTGTTGGAGTCAAAACGTTCTTCATCGACCACACACACACACACACACACACACACACACACACACACACACACACACACACACACTGTACAAGCAGACAGTCGTAAGTCATTCACCCTTCCACCTCCTCCATCCCCCAGTCTCTGGGAGGCTTGTCTTAGGTCTGACCTCCTTTATTATTGATGATGCTTACAGGCTGGGGAAAGTGTCTGGGCTTTTCCAGTCCACAACAGTCGCCTCTAGAGAGCTTGCTCAGGCTACTGTTGTCACGGAAACCCTCATATCCCACAGCGACTTCATATCCCACTCAATCTATCCTGTGCTTTAGCATGACATCTTTTGTGAATGCCATGGGAAAAACGTATTTTTTGTTGTTTGTTTGCTTGTTTAGTCTATTTTTGTTCACTTTTGTTTTGTGCATTTTGATATTATAGAACAGGGATTTAAAAAATAACTAAATTATTTGCTGATAATTGAGTTTCTTGACTTATTATTGGAGGAATGCTGTTGGCGTAGTTTTCTGCAGAATTTTACACACCTTAGGCTTTATTTGTGAAACACAAAACAAATTTAATTCTTTGTAAATCGTCCATGCTGTTAATCCATTCACACATAAAATTTCCCATTGAATTAAATGTCAGTTTTACATTAAAAATGGGTTTTATGTACGATTTACACATGCGTTGGATCTTGAGCCATGAATAAGATTCCTGTGTGTATTCCGTGAGTACGGTCAGTGTTTCCTCACGCTCTATTCTCATCTCTGTCTCTCTCTCTGAAAGCTCTTGACCTTGATTGTTGAAATGAAATGTTATTTTGACATCTGGGAATTAGGAGCTTCTATATCTTGGGCAATAGTGCAGTTGACAGTATGTGGTTTTGACCAAATTTAAATATTATCTTTTAGATGTACGTTAACAAAAATGAGGTGCAAAGTAGTTTTAACAGAATTTATGTACATAATATATGCAAATTATTATTATTATTTTTTTTTGATTTGAATTATTTTGTTGGAAATATTTCAGACTTGAGTTTTTATTTACTAGTTATATTATTGTAATACTTTATTTTGGAATAAATATTGTGGGTACATTTTAGTTTGACATTAAAGTGTTTTTTGCAAACAAGTGAATGCTTTTCTCTCTGATAAGCCGCTCAATGCAGTCACTATAAAAATCCAACCCGTCATTCAAGCTCTGACCTTATCCACGAGGGCCAATCATAATCCAAAGTTAATTGGCACCTTCAGAGGTCAGAGGGCGGAGTTTAGAGTCCCCGTGTCACAGACGTTGTCAAACATGATCTTGTTATAGTTCTGACCTGGCAAATGAACAAAAAGAGATGTGAAGAGGATATTAGTAATGTTGCAAGGTATTGCACTTGCATTTTATTATAAATTTGGTGTGCTATTTAGGTGTTTTTGCATAGCTTTTGAGTATTTTATTTCTTCCATGCCTTAATATGTTTTAAATGAGCCTCATTTACATTGACTTCTTTCTTTTTTTCTCATCCTTGCTTTGTATTTGTTCAATGCTCTTTTTCTTAGACCTGGCTTCTCTCTTCTTAACATCTTTCCCTACATCTCCCCCACTGCAGTTAAATGATGAGGTTTTTGAAGACCCAGGTAATGCTTATAACCCATGCCTGCAGTTTGATCATCAGAATAGAACTTTTCCCATAACAGACACTGACCCTGATGGCAAAGAAATATGCAAAAATGTGAATGATGAGAGGAATGTTTTGCTTGAACTCACCCGCAGCTAAAGATCCTAATATTTCTTAGAGATGTATCTGTGAAAATAAGTGGGGTTTTTTTACATTTTCTGCTCACAGAAGATAAGCACAGAGACACACTTTATTGTACTTAAAGGATAGTTTACAAAAAAAAAAGTATAATCATTTACTTACTCTCGTGTGAAACAAAGTCATACAGGTTTGGAATGATATAAGAGTGAGTAAAATGATGACAGAATTTACACACTGACACCTTTTAACAATTTTGTATTATTTTGCCCCTCGTCTATGTCAGTATTTTATTTATTAATGTATTTTTTGTATTTGTATTAGTAAAAACTAACAGGAGTGCATGAAGGTTAGCTGATCATATGCTTAGGAATACCACATTACAGTATGTTTTAAGGGATATTTAAAAATACATATTTCAGTAGGATTCCTCAATATTTTGAACATTATTTTTATAATCATTTTTCCGTTGTATTTTTTTTTAAATGTACACTTATAATATTTTGTTTTACTTTAAATTGTTTTTTAAAATGATATTTATATTTTCATTATTTTTATATGTATTCATTTTATTGTTTTATAATTGTATTCTTATAATATTTTACTCTATTTAAATTGTATTATTTATATATATATATCATTTTCACTGATCATTTAAAAAAAGGCTTTCCCCCCGATTGCTTTTTATTATTACTGGTTTTCTGTTTATGTGACATTTTCTTAATGTAATTATGTGAAATATAGAGCTGTATTACACATTCAGATTAGGAGAACAAATTGAGAAGAGATGCACCTCCTTTGTATATACACAAATCCAGGTCATCTGTGTTTCTTTCATATTTTTTCATTTTTTCCATGTAGTCTTTTCAGCATGCCTGTCAGTATGTGGTACATTATTACAAGCATCATTACTCTTTTCTCTCTGATGACCCCTGTAACAGAAGTGGATTTACAGTCGGAGCCCACCTCTCCTTCAGCAATCAGTCTTGATGTTACCGAGCCTCCTGCTTTGCCCGTTCCCTCCAAACTCCCTTCTCCTGCCGGTCTCACCAAGCCGTGCACCCCGTCATTCCCTGTTCTCCCCTTTCCTCCCTCCACCTCTCTCCCAGACGAGGCTGTTGCCCCCCTCCGCCCTGGCCCAACTCGAGCTCTGAGCGTACCTCCAGCCCTACAAGCTCTTCCTAAGGACTACGCTACCCACAAGCCCCCTCTCATTGCTCCCGTCGCTGGTCCAGACACACTTTCGTCCTGGGCCCAGAGCCAATGGATTGCCTTCAATGATGCCTTTGTGCCATGTCGTGGACCATCCCATCAACCAGCGAGACCTCGGTCAGTGCCTGTGTCTCAACAGCCTAAGCTTTTCTTCAGAGAGACTGGTGACCCATTTGGCAGCATTGGAAAAGAGGAGAGCACTCCCTCTCTAAAGGAAGCACCAGCCCGATCCATGCAGGATGGTAATATTGAGGAATGAGTTTTCATAAGCATGTTCCAACACTGTCCCATGGCTACATGACAGTGAGATAAATATACTGAGATTTTAACAAACCTGATGTTTTTTTTTACAACTTATTTTATTTCATTGTAATTGTTTGGATTTCTTTTTTCTTCAGTTAGAGTTAGATTTATTTGACTTATGTTGTTTGATTGGTGAATTATTATTTTTTTACTTTTGTGTTTTCTGTGTTGTTTATTTATTTGAATAATACAAATGTAACCAAATAATCACATGTAAGCCATCATAGTCTTTATTACTGTTTAGCTAGATACAGTAAAAAAAAAAAAAGAAAAAAAGAAAAGTGGGACCCAAGTTTGGTTTTATTTTGTTTTATACTGTATATTTTATTCATTACATTTTGTTTTCAATGTATTTTTCTATTTCTTTCTTCTATTTTTTATTTTTCCAAATAATTTTGGTTCAGCTACACAAAGTAACGTGTCTACAAACTTGGTCAGAAATATCATATCCAATGTTTTCTAAAATCAGAACATAATGACTAAGATGGTTTAAAGTGTGCATGTTTCCTTACCTGGTCTTATAATTTCTTATTCTTATTTTTTTATATGTTTATATTGTGACATTGGCCATTGCATGTGACTGAACATCAGGTGTAATCTTTGGATTTGACTGTTAGCTTGTTTTCTGTGTGATGCCAAATCCAGTATAGCAACATTTTGAATGTTTTTCGGCATTGGTGATTTTTAAATCACGCTCAGAGGGTGCTGCCTCCGTATTTCCCCCTTTTTTTTCGTACTTCTTGTGGTTCTAAAATTTGTCATCTTATTTTTTTTCATGCACAGTACCACCTCCAAACAGGCCGACTACTCCCCTGGGCACGGCAGCCATAGTCCCTCCACCAAGACCATTATCACGGCCCAAACTGCCAGCAGCCAAGCTGACGGGCATCAATGAGGCTGTGAGTAAAGAAGATATTTCCTGATTCCCCCTGAATGCAGTGAATTATTAATCAGTTGGTTGTTTTCTGCAGGGCCGGCCGTTCAGCCCTCCTAAGGTGTCCAACTCTAGCCCTCCTCCCGCTGCTCCTCTGGCTCGTGCCGAGAGCTCCTCCTCTCTCAGCTCCAACACCTCCCTGAGCACCAGCAACACACCTACTGTCGGTGAGTCTTCAGTCTCACACACTCCTGTGAACACAAGCTGCACACACTAAATCTTTTTTCACATCTTCCACATTCACATCAGACTTACAAAATGTATGAATACTTCATATAATTTATCATTTAATACATTTATTACTTCATTATTATAACAATAATGTCATCATTCATATACTGTATGGTTATTAGGATACAGGATATCTTTCAAAATGTTTTTTTTGTTATATTTTATATTCATGTCCATGTGTAAGGAAAGCTAATATGCACAAATAATATTCTACACATTGCATTTCATCGTATGGTCAACACATCACTCACCAGATCATTCCATCCTCATTCTTCACTGGTGAACTGTGTTCTCGCCCTGTTTTTTTTTTTCTTTCCCTTTTTTGGTTTCCTCCTCTTCATTTTGAATTAAGAGGACGATCTTTTTGTGGGGAAACTGCCCACATTTGAGAAGAGATGTGAAACTCCGGCAGGTAGAGTGGAAAGAACTCAGAAGAACATTTGTTCTAACTTACTAACTGACTCAAGAATGATCATCTCTCCTTGATCAACCAATTGCATTGCCCCATCTGCTAAACCATAACTACTCTCATTCTGTGACTCACCATGTGAATGATCTCTAATTGTGAAACTGACTATTGTGCGTCTGATGCATTGTAGCTGATGAGGATGCATGGCAGAAATAGTGCGGATGATGTCTTTTCCTTGGCTTTTACCTGTTGACCTGTCATTGTTTGTCACTGCAGAGATTTCAATTATCTTAACTGAAACACATTCCTCAGAATGCCTCTATTATTTTTTATTCATACTTGGATGTCTGTTTTTTTATTGTCTGTCTTCCTCCTGATTCTTTTCCTCATAGGGATATCTCGTGGGCCCAGTCCAGTGACACTGGCTTCCCAGGATGCATTGCCCATTGCTGTAGCATTCACAGAGTCTGTTAATGCGTATTTCAAAGGAGCAGATCCCAGCAAGTGAGTTTAATGTCTTCTGCCCTGCTAAGACAACACAGACTTTACATACTATACACATGACGACAAAACCTTGAAATATCATAGAATTAAAAAGTAATGGAAAAATTGTATTTTTCTAAAATAATTAATTATTTCATTAGTCTAGCTATTCTAAGCTCTGACATATTTCAGTGGCTCTTTGTGAGTGTGATCTCTGTAAAATGATTTTTAAAAATGTGATTTTAGGTGCATTGTGAAGATCACAGGAGACATGACCCTGTCCTTCCCTAGCGGCATCATCAAGATTTTCACCTCTACTCCGTCTCCTGCTGTACTCAGCTTCAAACTCTCAAACACCAGCAGATTAGAGCAAATTATGCCTAACCAGCAACTACTGCACAGGTGAGTGTGTGCCTTTACACTAACTTGTTTCTTCTAATGTTACGCTACTGTTAAGAGTTTTTGGGGAATTTTTACAAATAAAGTAATTTAACTTTAATTCAGCAAGAATGCATTAAATAATATTTATATTTCAAATAAATGCTGTTCATTAGAACTTTCTATTCATCAAAGAATGCTGATAAAACATGCATACAGTTCCCACAAAAATATTTAGCAGCACAACTATTTTCAACATTGATAATGAGAAAATCAGCATATTAGAAAAATCTCTGAATGATCATGTGACACTGAAGACTGGAGTAATGATGCAGAAAAATCATCTTTGCCATCACAGGAATGAATTACATTTTAAAATGTATGTTCAAACAGAAAACAGTTATTTTAAATTGTAATAATATTGATATTCATTTCTAACATTTCTAAATATGTTATTAAAATCAAAGGTTGTATTTTTTTAAACATTTTTTAACATGCACTGTGAACCTACATGAACAAACAATGAACAGCTGTATTTTTATTGACTAACAGTAACAAAGATGAATAAATACTGTAACAAATGTTTTGCTCATTGTTGGTTCATGTTAGTTAATACATTAACTAATGTTATCTAATGAACCTTACTGTAAAGTGTTACCAAAATAATAATAAAAAAAAAAATCATGTGTATATGAGAAAGTGATAAAACATTTTGTATATTTGTAACAGCCTTCTTACTTTATTCATGATTCCATATAGTAGCATCATGATCGCTAAAGTGCTCAGGCTAAACTCACCCTGCTCTCACTCACCCACATCCTTTTTCATGTTGTGTGAGTTCGTGCCAGCAGTTCTCAGGCATGGCTATTCAAATCAGGAGGGATTTGTGATTTAATAGTTGAGCTGCTGGACTAGGGTTAGTTATTCCATGCTGCTCCAATGACACACAGCATTGAATTATTGAGCTCCTAATACTGTTTTCTTTGTGTGTGTGTGTGACTCCAGTGACTCCTCCCAGAGTGACACAAGCACTAAGGACTTTTGGCTGAACATGTCTGCATTGACGGCGTACCTCAGGAAGAGCTCTGAGCAGAATCCTACTGCATCCTATTACAACGTGGACATCCTAAAGTACCAGGTTCATAGCTTTCCATTCTGTTACCTTTGGGATAATACTGTTAGTCAATGAATTCTTCAAGAAACACGTGAGTAAAGCTTGTTAGTACTAGCTTTTCTAGTATGCTTGCATATTAGAGCTGCACGATTGAGAATCACAATTATTATTATTTTTTTAATAGAAATCACGATTCTCCCACGATTCTGAATATACAACTAAACAAAATAAAATGTAATTCACTAGAGGTTCTGACAAAATGTTAATTGCTGCAGTCTAATTAAAAACAATTTAATTGATTTGTGTTATTTAAAAAAGCGGTTTGAATAAATGATTCAACGACTCACACACTCTTAGTGCTGCATTTGATACTATTGACCACAACATTCTTTTAAATAGATTCAAAAATTATGTTGGCATTAGTGTAATTGCATTAGCATGGTTTAAATCATACTTATCTGACCGTTATCAGTTTGTAGCAGTAAATGAAGAGATGTCTCATCGATCACAAGTTCAGTATGGCGTACCACAAGGCTCAGTACTAGGACCGTTGCTTTTCACTCGGTACATGCTACCCTTTGGAAATATCATTAGGAAGCATGGCATTAGTTTTCACTGTTATGCTGATGATACTCAGCTCTATATTTCTTCACGCCCTGACGAAACTTAGCTGATATAAAAAACCTAGCTGATATAAAAAACTGGATGACTAGTAATTTCCTACTACTAAATTCTGAAAAAACAGAGATTCTAATTATTGGACAAAAAACGTCCTCATGTAATAACCTAGAATATGAGTCTCTCTGTTTATCCCGAGTTTTACCGCAGTCCGCCAGATCCAGGCCGCATCCAGATATAATGAAGGACCTGCGCCTGGACACGTCGACAATGCAGTCCTGAAGTGTCAACTAGTCTCTCCCCTGTGAAGGCCCCCTTCTCCTTCCCTTTACCTCTGTACAGATAAAACGCTGTCAAAATAGTTCCAGTTCACATGGCTATGCAGAAGCGATAAATAATTCTGTATTATACATTTTTAAGGCCAGACATGTAATTTGTTGAGGTCAAGTTGTAAAAAAAGACTACACGCCTGCGCACATATATATTCAAACGCACATAAGTTAATAACTAATGATCTTTGCAACGGAAGTGAATCTATCAAAACTCATTTTAGCTGGACAATAACTTTATTCTAGAGCTGCTGTAAAGCCAAAACAATCTCTGTTACATTAATTTCCTATTATCAATGTAAAGCTGCTTTGAAACAATCTATATTAATATATTAGCTATATAAATGAAGGTGACTTGACTTGACTCATAAAGACTCCACTTGGTTCATTACAGGATGAATCAGCATTTTTAAACAAATCTCTTGAATGAATGATTCAGTGATATATACTGTATATTTCTTAACTGTCACTTCAGTTAAGAAGTGACTGTACAAACTATTGGTGTAAGCGTTAAAAAAAGGAGATTTACTCTCTTTTGATCGCTACCATGGACATCAGTGTTTATATCCGAACTATACATTTTAATGCCAGTACTTCTGTGATAATTTGAATTATTGTAACACAGAATTAGAAAAGAAAAGACTGTTTGTGAAGCTGTTTTGTATACCAATACATGAACAACTGCTCCCTCTGGGTCAGCGGCAGCGTGAACACAGATTTGAATGTTTGCTGTGATCCTACTTGTGAAAGGTTTAATAGACAGACCCGAATCGTCATTAAGAAACAAGATCACGTGGGTGTTTGAATCGAGATCACAATCCTTATACGATTAATCGTGCAGCTATTTTGTATATGTACTGTTGATATTTAGTTCGCCTGATTATTGTTGTGTAAATCAGGTTGATGATAAGCCATTGTGCTCAGGTGGTGAGCAAAAATCTTTTGGCCTTCCTTTCTCAGGCATGTTCAAATGGTATTCAGTCGACGCCTCTGAACCTCGTGGTATACTGGAAATGTGCCCCTACTACAACAGACCTGCGAGTGGACTACCGATACAACCCAGAGGCCATGCAGCCCCCTGCTGCGCTCACCAACCTACAGGTGTTAGTGCCTGTCAATGGCGGGGTCACCAACATGCAGTCACTCCCCAACGCCATCTGGTGAGTTGGAGGGTGTAGGCACATAAACATACAAACAAACACGCAATATTTTGTGATACAAATAAACACTGAAGTATGGACCCAATCACTGTGATATTAAATTTGTGATTTTACAAAATTTACACTACCTTTCAAAAGTTGGTTTGTTTCTCTTGGTCACCGTGACTGCATTTATTTGATCAAAAATACAGTAAAAACATCAATATTGTGAAATATTATTATTATTATTTTCTATAATTGTTTAAAATTTAATTTATTCCTGTTACATTTTACAGTTGTGCTGCTTAATATTTTTGTGGAAACTGATATATTTTTATTTTCAGGATTGTTTTATGAATAATACAAAGTTCAAAATAACAGCATTTATTTGAAATAAAAGTAAAAGTCACTGTCACTTCTGATCAGTTTAATGCATCCTTGCTGAACAAATGTAGTAATTTCTTAAAAAAAAAAAAAATTTACTGACCGCAAATTGTTGAATGATATTGTATGCATAATCTTAGCCATAATCTTATCTTATTTGATTGTTACTGTGTTTTAATTAGGAATGCGGAACAGAGTAAGACATTATGGAAACTGAGTGACCTCTCTGTCAAGTCTGAAAATGAAGGTAAGATAAATACACCATTGTCAACCAAGATTTTGATTCATATTATTGTTAAAGTAGCATCTTTGTGCATCTCATATCATTTAAAATAACATTTTCAATGATCATTTGAAATAAAAATATAAACATAAACATAATGTAATTTTTAAAACTCAAAACTTCCTTTAAAAAACATACCAAAAAAAAGATTTACGAAACTAAGGTACAAAACAACCTTGTTCTATACTTGTGGGGCAGTTAAATAAAACATCACATGAACAAACAGGAAAATGGGTCTCATTGCATCCTCTTGTCGGAGAAAGTGTTAACGGCAGTGCGAACTGACGGCGATATCTATGGACTTTTAAGGTAATCAGCTACCTTAGCTAGTCCTTTTAATTGCTGGTGTTTTATTCTATTTAAATGTTAGTGAGAAGAAAACTAAAAAAAAATTAGATATCAACCTGCATATGCGATGGACATCGGTAATGCTCATCTTTGCTCGCTCCTTTGAAGGTTTCTTGAGTAAAAAAAAAAGGCTCTATATTTAACGAATCGCATACAAAAGACCTGAACCGGAAGCGATGCGACCTGTTTTACAGAATGAGGAAATTCGTTGCACACAACCTGCATTGGACTCAAAAGTAAACACTCAGCTTGTAATAAAGTGCATTACAGGGCTGTTTCTCATTTCCCACAATGTAATTTTGTGTTGTTATGTAAAGATTAAAAAGTCTTCTGACACAAAGTACTTCAGTGTTGACTGTGTGTATGTATGTGTCAGGCTCTGGTTCTTTGAGGGCAAAGTTTGAGCTGTCTGATGGTCCATCCATCCCTGCCACCCTGGCTGTTCAGTTCTTCAGCGAGGGCAGCACTCTGTCTGGTGTAGATATGGAACTAGTTGGCTCCGGTTACCGGCTCTCCCTCAATAAGAAGAGATTCGCCAGTGGTAAGAATGATTTTGGACTTCACCAAAGCACCAGATACACTATCACCAGAAGATTTTATGATTTGACATCATAATGTTATTATAGAGTTTTCAGTCAAGAGTCTTTTCAAAGTAGTTTTGTCTTTGAAATGGCAGAGCTGTCAGGAGATAAAATGTCAATATGTGTTTGTTTACATTCACAGGCCGCTATATGGCTGACTGCTGAGATCTGAGATCCGCTCTCAAATGCAGGGAATCTGGAGGTTCATTTCTGTTCATTCATTAATTCTGTCACTGGTTCTCAATGATATTTATGGAGGATTGTAAGAGAGGATGGAAAAAGGGGGCTGTCTGGGTGAAAGCCTCTCATGCTTCTGTTTCCTCTCTGCGTTCTGAACGATCCAGTTCCAGTGAAGCACCTTTCTGGAGATTCGAGATTTTTATACTACACGCTAACGTAGCACTGAGTATCAAACACTGTGTACAAAGAAAAATAAAAAAAAAAGAAAAGAAAGGAGGAGGAATGTCAGGATACTGGCGAATGAAATCATTAATCTTTAATCTTTGATACTTTTTGATCTATTCAGACTTTTATAAAGTCAGAACGGTAGGGTATGTTATTTTGATATGTATAGTTAACAATTTGTAATATGAATTATATGTGTATAAACATAAAGCATATCTAAACAAAAAAGGACAAAAAAAACACTGCACTAACAATCTTTCCGGATATTTGTTGAGCATTCATTTCTCCATTTGTATTCACAATGTCTGTCAGTCAATCACAATGACAATGAGGAGAACAAAAGGAGGGAAAAAAACAATGAAAAAGGAGAGACGGGAGAAAATGCCTCAGCAATAGATCACTTCATGCTCACAAGAACGCCTTACTTGTCTAGACTGCCATGGTCTTTTTCATAGCTGAGCATTGCACATTCGTCTGCTAAATTCAGATTGTTTTTTATTTTTATTGTTTTATTATGAATGTGCAATGAATTTAGAAGCTTTCAAAATTACATTTTTGGATTGTTTTTACAGTTTAGTGCCATTTTCACTTTAACATTGTTAAGAGAACCTACTGGTTAGTTGTGTGTCTTGCTTAACAGCAAAAGGAAACGTATATACACTGACCTCAGTGCCTCTTTACTTCAAATAATTGCATGTTTAAGTCTAAAAGAACACAATGTTTTCCCCATTTGTTTTCCTCTTCCTTAATTTTTTAAGTGCCAGTTCAGTTCTTTATGCTTCCTAATGGGATATTGAAGGGAAAACACTGCCTAAACTTTAGCCTTTGTCCTTCAAACAGTTCACTGCAAAGCATGCGCTGTTCCCGTTATAGACATCATCCAAAAGTTTTCTGTAAACTCAGGACTTATAGATGGAATATTTTGAAATCTGAGCAGAAATAATACCAAAATACCCAGCGAAAGAATTCACTGTGAGATTATTCTAATTACAAACACTGACCTGATTATTTGGAGGGATCCTTGTTGATAAGCAGACCAAATTGTTTTGAATATTAGCATATTAAGATGAATTATGAACGTGCACACTTTTCAGTGTAGTTTATTAACAACATACTACCAAATTTTTAGGTAAATGTAATTTGAAGGGACACGGTATATATGTTTTCACCAAATGTGCCATCACGTCTGTTTTTGAGTGTTTCATGTTAATAATCACCTGAACACGTTAGTTTCTTAAAATTGCTTTGAGCAAGTTTGCCAAATACAGATCAAAGCACAATGAGCCAATGGAAGTTACGGGGAAGATTAAATGCGGGCAGTGTCCCAGTTTCCCCACTGCCACGCATTGATTTTAACTCTTTTATTTCTTAAATATTTCATTAGTTTTGTCCCACAGCAGTTCACCATCATCTTAGTAACGTCAAGAGTTTTCTCCATTTAGTCTTTCTTTCTCAATTTGAGCTGGAAGCCAGTGGTGAGCATTCACAGTGCTTTAAGGGGGTCTGTCTCCCATACAAGGGCTATTTGCCTTGTCCTCTGTGGAGGACCACGTCTCCAAGGGCTACCCCAATCCCAGCCATAGCAGACACCATTTGTACCTTAAAATGAAAAACACTAAACACTAAATGCCAACAATGAAGGATCTTCATGAATCTGAAAACAATGGCGTTCTTTAGACTGACGTCTTGTTTTCACCAGGAACTTTTTACTCTTTGATAGCAGCCTAAGAGTTTTGTGAAGTAACAACTTAAAAATTTTATATTAAAAATTCTCACTGTCTTTGTGTACATTTTTTAAAAATATTTGTGATTTTAATTCAGTTGTTTTCAGTATGGAATGTGGTGTTGGTGTCAGTACAGAGGCAGAAATCAACTGGTGAACATCCGGGTCAATGTAGCATCCAAATACAATATTGGTTTCTTCAAGTGAATATGAACTAATTGTGTAGTTAGCAAGCTGGTTCTTGCAGCCTCTACAGCCATCACGTCAATATTCAGTCATTTTTGAACATTTAAAAAAAGTCTCTTTTATTTAGCTTTTTATCTCCACATTCAATGGCATGTTAAACCATTTGTGTGAATTTCTTTTTTTTTTCTCACCTAATGTAAATTTTGACAAATATTTCCGCCATGTTTCTCTGCTTTATGACGCTCTGTGTCAGTAATAAATGTGTAATATATAAAGCTATACAAATATAAGAAATACTACAGAAATCTAACTTGTCTGTCTTGTTTTTTTTCGTTTGAATATCTATTCAGAAATTATGAAATTATTTCAGTTCAATTTTCAACCAATAATACCTCCTTTTGTCATGAGTCAAGATGACCTTCATCTTCAAGAAAATTTGTAGCTTACCTTTCATCCGAGTCATTTTAGACAAATGCTGGTCTGTGATGATTGAACTTTTTTTTCCTATGTGCACCCTAATTTCTCCAGCTAAAACGGCTGGTTTAAACGGTTTCGCCATTTAACTGAACTTAAGCCTGAAGTTGAAATCCGAAGTGCACTGTGACAATTTGTACATTCCCCCAATAAGTTTACACACTGACCTCTTGAAAACCTTGTGTATATCTGATTACTTTTAGTACTAAATGAATTTTCAGAGCACATACCTATTCTGATAACTGAGTGCTACAGACACAGATTATAGTACTGATTTATTTCCATGTATTTGTGCATTTTCCATGCACTTGATGGTTGATTTCTAGTTTGGAAAGAGTATGGATAGATTTAACGATAAAGCAATTCAACATTCAGATGTTTACACAGTCATGCTTCTGAACACATCTGCTACACTTCCAGTGCTCCTTGCAAAGTGAAATAAAACTTGCCCACATGTGCTAGCCATTCGGCTTTCTTACACACCTCGTGTGTGTCTTTTATGTGTTTACGTAGCCTATGTGTCAGGGTTGGAGACCCCTTCATGAACCCTTTCGGAAAAGTCCTCTGCACGCTTCACAGTTCCATCTACATCAGACCTGCTTAATCCTGATTACACCACTTGATCTGGATTTAATGCTGTTTAGACACCTGTATAACAATAATTCTCAGTCCTGTGTGTGTGTGCGCGCGATTGTACACTCCATTTGTCTATAGCTATTTTTGTGCGTAACAGACAGATTCTTTTCAGAATCTGCACTTGAACACACCGAGAGAACTACAGGCGACTGTCAGCGTCAGCTAGAATGCGCGTTCTGCGCCTGCGTGTAAATGAGACAACTGTCTGCAGATATTTTCATCTATGTTAGTCATTCAAAAAGGGAAACCTACGGTGGCCCAGTAGTGCACAACACAACGAAATTTAA
This sequence comes from Abramis brama, assembly GCF_963993115.1. Lineage (NCBI taxonomy): Eukaryota > Metazoa > Chordata > Actinopteri > Cypriniformes > Leuciscidae > Abramis > Abramis brama. The sequence goes on along the minus strand of NC_139967.1, from coordinate 22,471,224 downwards.
AAAGCAAACATAAGTTCGCAACACAACGGAAATGCTCTCGGACAATTTGTTTTCCGTACTGTTCTACCGTGAAAGTTATTCCAACCATAGACAGTAAAAGAAATGGACACAGCGACCCCATTGGAACTCAATTGAGACAAGTGAAGCCCATTTTCAGCGATTTCTTAGCACTTCCTTTCCTGACGCGCAGACTCAAACCGAGCAAAGCGTTACACGGACCACGTGAGCAACCCGTCTGTCTTCTAGTAGCTGTGCCAAGAGAAATCTGAATCATTCCCTTCCGAATCTTGCAGAGACGGAGAGTGTGAGTAGGAGCTGTCCATAAGCTTGGAGCAGGAGAAACTTTTGCTAGGTATTCTGATTAATTATATTGTCATTTTGCCTCCACGTCCCCCCGATTGCCCGCGAGCTTCTCCTCCCGTCTATACGGTAATCTCTCTACTGTGCGACAGAGAGTCGCGTGGTTATGACGCAATCGTTAGCCTACTTTTACAAAAACTGCTTCTACGGGTCCATAACATAAGCTACAAGGTAATGGAGCATTTTATACATTGTCGTGTATCTTTAGAAATAAATAATGGACAAATGGAGTCTTTAAACGCCTCAGATGTAAAGTTATTCGCTGTCAAAGTGACGCCAAAATGAATGGGAGTCAATGGGATGCTAACGCAAGTGAAGTACTGCTACAAGATGTCGGCACCCGGCCGACTTCAACTTCCGGTCGACTTCCTTCCCGCCTGATTCCAACGGTAACGATATTTCCTCTGTGTTGTTATCGTTATTGATACTTTGCAGTCACGTGATATCTGGCGGGCAACAAACGCGGTTAGTGCATCCAATCGCACAACAACTATCTGGCATGTCGTGTACACCTCAAAACACCAACTTTTGTATATTAAAACTGGCAACGTCCTGGCAAGATCCTTGATTAGTTTACTGGTTTTCGTTGCTAGAGAATGACGTTCTTGCCCGCCAGCAAGTACAACTGACGTCACGTGCAAAGTATCAATAGCTGCGGTGTCATCGACCATAATCTTATAGAATTAGAACGTCCTTGGTGTGAAATGGTCTTAAATCAGGAGACTCGTGATGGTTAACGTAATTCAGCGATGGCTTCAAGCCAACTGAACTGGCATCTAAAATGTAAGTTCAAGTTGCTTAATACCATTTTTTGTTTTTGTTTATTTAACTCTTTTATAAAAACAATATCAGGTTAGCAGTCGTGTTGTTGGTCTAAATATCCGGGACAACATCGAAATTAATTTAGTAGGCTACTTAATCTGATGTGGTGGTTAGTTACTGTATAATCTGTGAGAGACTTATTCTACTATGATGCAAAATAGGCTCCCTCCACTCTAGATCAACACCAGTCGATCAGTCACTCAAAGTGATACATATTAAAGATATTAAACTCTACCTAGAAGGTTAAAGAGGAGAGGGTCTTTCGGCTCTTTACCTAACTGATTTCAAATGTTCTTTGGATGTTGTCACAGGCTGTGTTTTTGCAGAGACTCTGTGGGGTAATAGAGTTGAGTTATTAAAGAAGGAGAGAGCAGGAGCAGCATCACTTACGTTTATGCTCCATTACAGAATGACATGGCCTTTTGATCCAACGCCCCCCTCTTCAGTATGAGCAAAACCATCTGAGCAAACACACTAGCTGGACCTTCATAACTTAAAAATGTGTTTGCTTTTCTCCTCCATCTCACACTGTTCCCCTCATTTACTCCTCTTTAATCCTTTGGCTTTTCTTTCTCTCTCTCTCTCTCTCTCCATCTTTCCATGTTTCCACCCGCACCCATCTACTGACTGTATTCTGTTTATTTTCTTCTCTTCTCCATTCTAAGAACATCTATCCTCCTGTATCATCTCTTTTCTCTCTTCCTCCTCTTCTAACCACACCTAATATCATTCTTGATCTCCATCCACATCTGCCGGCTCCTCCCTCTCTTCAGCCTTTGGTAGGTCTCCCAAAACAACAGTGCAACAGAGGAGCTCGCTTATACCATTTGAAATCCTTCAAATTCTCCAGACACTCATATTTCACCGTCTAGAATCCATATGATGAAAGATGTTTTAATAGAAACCTTGTTTCAGTACCATGTCATCTGTCCAGTGACATCTCTGCAACTCGTAATGCTTTCACTACTAATTCTAGGCTCTGTTGACTCATTGAGGTGATTACTGAAGCCATGGAGCCTCACCGGTGCTGCGATGGCTAATAGACCTTATTCAGAGCAGCGCCATGAGTCATGACAGGTATGAAAGCAAGGCTGTGAGGGATAGACTCACTGTGTTTTCGGTGACGTCCGCTGTAAAAAGCTGTATCACTTATAATTTTCCACAGCTCATGTTATCCAGAGTCTTTTGTCTGCAGAAATTTCTTGGAAAGATATTTTTGCAGTGTTTCGTAAATCGTCAGCAGAACAATCCAAAAACACATTAAATAACAGTATAATCTACTGAAGAGATGTATGTCTATCCCTCACAGCCTTGCTTTCTTTCCAAGATGGCGCTGCTGTGAATAAGTTATATTGAGTCCTCAAGTAAATGAGATGAATCTGGACATGGGAAGAACTGTTGAATTTGATGAGGTTTGCGTGTGTTTATTTGGGGCCCAATATTGTTCCCAAAAGTGAGATAAAGCAATCACAGTAGACTTTCAGTATGTGAAATTACTTTAGGCTTCTCTGCAACATATAGATCCTCTGTTGCTCACTAGATATCTATGATTTGTTCCAATTTAAATAGCTGTAAATGTGAGTATTGTATGTGTGAACCTACTTAACTATGTTTTGGGGACAAATATGCACCCAGAAGTGAGTTAAAGTGCACCTATAATACTTTTTTGAATATTTCCTTTAATGCAGTGTGAAATATAGCTGTTTGTGAATGTAAAAGGTCTGCAAAGTTTTAAAGATAAAAGTGCACAACAAATAAAATTATTGTATCCTAAAAGAACGAATCCATTCTGCCGAAATGAGTCGTCAGCTACTGATCTTCATTGGTTGCCCACACACAACCTCTACTTTGACCTGCCTTCAATCACTGACTTTAGCTGAGGCATGGAAGATTTTGGTTCGTGTTGTCGACATGTCAAGAAGATGCTGTTTTCTGAGCTGCCAAAGCAAATCCTCTTTGCATGCACTTCCAAAGGACGAGGACTCGGGCTCAAACTGATACAGTAAAACCTATGTTACTGTACATATCACTGTGTATCAAGTGCTGATGAAGCCTCCGGAGCTGAAATTCAGATATATGGTAATGGCCGTACTGACCAATCAGAGGAGAGTAGGCTCCGGAAAGGAGGGGTTCAGAGAGACTGAATCCTTTATCGAGCCGTTTCAGACACTGTGAGAAAAGAGTTGATACCACAATGTATATTATGAGAAAATTAAAGGTTTTTTTTTTTTACCTTGGATGCATGTAAACCAAAACAAAGTTAGGGACCTTTAAAATAGCATAATAGTGGCACTTTAAATCATCTTAATTTGTGAAAACAGGATAAAAAATAAAGTAAATATTTTTTTTTTATTAATTGTAAAAATGCAGAAAGTTTTCTGTTAGAGTTATGGTGTGGGTTAGGGTTAGTCTATGGAATGACCCCATTTAGATTTAACGTACGTAAAGGGATGTGTGTGTGTGTGTGTGAGAGAGAGAGAGAATAGGTAGAATAGCTTTCAATCTGTTCAAGATTTATTATGATTGATTATTGTTTTCTTCCAGGATTATAAAGTTCATTTGGAACCAAAGTACCAGGTTCATACAATGAGTGCTGAAATAATCAATGAATTTGACACTGCAAATTTTGTTGAATTAAATCTTTAAAATATATTCAGTTTGTTTGAGACTGATGCAGTTAGATATATTGTCCTGTATTATGCCTGAATGTTTTAACTCTACACTAAATATAGTGAAATGTGTATACAACAGACCCATAAAGACATTTGTAGTGGTGCTCTCACTATTTGAAAGGCTCACAACACAACCATAATGCCGAGAGTGAATGTTTGTTTGACCTGTGCAAGTTTGGATATTAAATTTCACTCTCTTTTTTTTTTTTTTACAGGCTGACAGATACAATTGTCCATCTACTGCCTGGCTTTTTACTGTGATCATTGTGATTGGTTCCCTTCAGTTGCTCAGCAGCAGCATTTGTTTCTCTCCTTGTGTCTATCCCCCCCCTCCTATCCTGTTTTTGCCTCTATGCAATGCATGTTGGTTCAAAATCAGATTGGTGAACGGAAAACTGTTCCTCCATACTGAGAAAAAGAGAAATGGTACATGAAAGCTCAGAGCAGTGGAAGGATGGAACAATGGGCGGACAGGAGAAAGGCAGGTTGGAGGGAATGAGAGATGTGAGAGAGAATAGGCTTTCGTGCCTGGCGAGCAGAACCACGTCATGGGCAATTTGTCACAAGGTCGGGGGCCATGATGGAGGATGGCGACATCTTAACTCCCATGGAGCAGCCCCCACAGTGTCTACTATACTATCTGCCAGCCAAAGATGAGGTAATATTGCTTGCACCAGATCACACCAAAGATATCTAGGCTTTGTGTCCTGTATTGCAGAGAATCATATCTAATCACATAGCATGGCGCTATGGAATAATTGATTCCAAGTGAGCAACTGCAGCATTCAGTAATATTTTCTAATATTTACTGTCATCCATGGCAACTTTGTATATCAGACTGTAACTGAAACTGCTGCCACTTTCACGTCTCATGTGTTACACAATGGACTCCCTCTCGTTTAATTTCAAACACAACTGGCAGTATTTTGCGTCTTCGTTCTTGATTAGTGGAAATCACTTCAGAGTACTTCAGTGTTAATATTACTGTAATATTGTTGCAGTGTTCATCTTGGCTGATTGTTTTGCACAGTTTTTTTTAGTCTTAGAATGTTCTGTCAGATAAAATAATACATTTAAAAATATTTATATTGAAATATTTAATTCAATTCAAATTTCAATTCAAATTTATTTGTATAGCGCTTTTCACAATACATATTGTTTCAAAGCAGCTTTACAGGAAGTGCATTTCAGAAATGTACATAGAAAAATACAGTTAGTTAATCATGTATTAATTTAGGGCATAACATATCGCCAGCGTCGAGTCGTCTCTTCACAGGCGTCGAGTCGTCTCTGCACGGGTGTTGGGGCATCTGTAGTTTCCATGGGAGGCTGGATACAAACTGGAGCTGATGAACTCTATTTACCTAATTTAATGCCAGGCCCGGCGTCACGAGGGGCATTGCCCCCGCCCTTAGTGTCAATTTGTTCCCCCTCTACCCCCGAAACATGATCGATTGTATCCCTTTGATGCGTACAATCACACCAGTATGATTAGAACGTTCAATGCGTCATGTGATCAACTGCTAAATTCAAATGGGCTTTCGTTCTTTGGCTGACACTGAACCAGAAACAGACTTTTGAGTGTTTTCAACCACATAATGTTTATTTTTAGGTTTCAGACATTTAAATAAAAAATAAATAAAAAACACACAGAGTCTATGGAAGCGTGTTGTGATGTTATTTCCATCAAGAGGTGCATCCATTTTTGGTCAAGATCTTGTATTGACAATGCAAGAGTCGCGCACTCTGTAAAGTCTCCTCCTGCACATTTCAAAGACTTTCAATAAATTTAAGGTCTGGACTCAGAGGTGCCAATTCATGTGTGAAAATTATTTTTCATGCTCCCTCCCAACCATCAAAATTTGAATGAATCTTGGCTTTCTCATCCTGGAATATGGCCATGATGCGTTTTCCTACATGGATGTTTAAGAAATTAAAAGCTACACACTCCATCAATTAGGGTTAGAAGAACTGTTGCCAAACATATAAAATGCTAGAAACATAATAATCACTGCAATAATGATCCAATTATTGGTTGTGGGGGATTTACGTGACAATGGCATGAAGCAACATTCTGCCTCACTTCACACAGATTCCGGAAAATACACGGATAAAGTGACCCGGGATTTGACTCGGGTTCGTTTGATTTTGGTTCATTCACACTGCCAGTGATTTTCCGGAATCAGAGAGTGCGTTCACACACAACCCGTAAAAATCCCGTAAAGACACGTGACATGGATGTGACTTGTAATGTCTCAGCAGCGTCTTAATAAGTTTGCTTATGAGCTGCGATTTCTCTCTCGAGAAACCACGCTTGTGCATTTTTTTTCTCTGATTCGATCATAAACTTGCGCATTATGCACCGTTTCACAGCTGGGGAACGATCCTGGCTTCAGCGTCATCACTACGACACGGCATTATTACGGCTTTTGTTCACACAGCGCGAGTTCCGGGACTGAACACGGCAATGTTACTAGGTCCCCAACCCGGCATCGATCCCGGCATAAATCCCGGGTCGTGTTTGCATTCACACAGAAGGCGCTCTGGCAATTTGCCGGCAATTTCCCGGGTTCAAAGCGCTGTGTGAAAGGGGCTTTACTAGGTCCCCAACCCGGCATCAATCCCGGGTCGAGTTTGCGTTCACACAGAAGGCGTTCTGGCAATTTCCCGGCAATTTCCCAGGATCATCGCGCTGTGTGAAAGGGGTTGAGATGAAGGGGTGGTCAGAGCGAGAGAGAGAGAGGGAGGAATAGAGAGAGTGTGTGTGCAATGGAATCCTATTAAGGCCCCTCTTGTGATTGCAGATGCGCTTTTCCCATTGGAGGACGTGGATGCTCATGCAACCTAGCGTGCGATCAGGATATTGTGCTGCATATGAACCACTGGAAGGAAGAGGGGAGACTAGGTAAATTAGGATGAGAGGAATCTAAAGTAAGCCACAATTGCAAATATTAAAAGATTTAATTTGGTGGCTAATCATTTAAAGCTGAATGAAGAAATGCGTTACCAAGGTTTGTTAATGTTTGTACAATACTGAGACAATGTAGTCTCTATACTAATAATTAATTCAGTGCAGGGTCATATGAAGACGTTCTCTATTTTTGTTTTGTCACTGCATCCAATGCAAATAACTAGCAGCTAGTGAGAATCAAAATGGGACGAATCAAACAAAGACTTACCGGGAGGTTGTCCAAAGCATTCACACTGACAGTATTTGAGCTTTGCGAATGCCAAGATATAATTTAAGCAGACCTATCCTACACACACACACACCAGCACACACATTTGTTATTACCATGCATACTACACACTCCATGATCACAAAGAGAGCGACAGAGAGAAAGAGGAAATGTTCTCCTCATAAATATTTGGACTCGGCTTAATTGAAAGAGTGTGTCCGGCCCAAAATCTGGGCTGATTTTAAACATTCTTGTGCTGGAATCTATTCTCTTCCTAAATGTGTCTCAGGTGTCTCCTCAAGCTTTGGAAAAATAATTAAAACAAAGTCTTCAGCTTGGGACAGTTCTGACATACTGCTTGATCTTCATGAAGAGCTAGAAGAATTTAGCTCAATACTCACAATTCTTATTTTTAAAAAACATGATTGAGGTGTAAATTATTGCATTTAAAGCTCCAGCTGAATTGTAGTGCGTCTCTAGTTCAGTTCAGTGAGTTGCAATATGCACAATATCACATTTTCTTTCACCATCAGGAGATTCAAACCATACTGGTGTCTTGAGCCAGTATGGGCCAATTTTCACTTGCAAATTTGATTCATATTCCACTCCACGACAACAGGTAAACAATGGTCTGTGTACAAGTCTGTAATAAAACATGCCATATGCATATGAGTTCAGTAGTGAGAAATAAATATATATTTTTATACATATACTGTAATTCTTATGTAATTTTCCAATAGTTAAAATATGACAAATGTTTTTGTGAGGTAAATGCGTCATCAAAGTTTAGTGACAGTTTGTGTTTTTAGTGAACTGTATTTTAGTTGAAATTTGCAAGGTCATGCACTGCTCTGAGTAAAACATTGTTTTGATAAATAAATCCATTAGGACTCCAGATGCGGCTTTGAAAAAGTAAAAGTGATGCAGAATTATTTTGATATTGTTTAAAACAAAGCTTTTTTTTTTATCTCTCTCTATGTTCTGGCCCATTTAAGGAAGCTCCTATTGCAGTGTAATTGCATGATTCCCTTGTGTTTGAAACTTTTATAGTTCATTGATTTAAAAAAAAGTATAGACTATAGACTTGCCATAGACTTTGCTCTTTTGATTTTGGTCATACATTAATGGAATGTTTCACCCAAAAGTGAACATTCTGTGGTCTGTGATCATTTACTTTCTTTCTTTTGTGGATCACAATAGAAGATATTTTCAAACATGTCTTTGTGGGTTTTAAGTCAGGGGGTCCAGTGTTGTTTTGGACAGCTTTACAGTACATAATCAAGTTTGACTGATCTATTTATTCTATAGAAAGGGCAGTTAATTTGGTAGTATTTTTTTTATATTTGGTAAAAAGCCATTTTAGATTTAGTCTTTGGACCTGCGAATTTCCTTCATGTCTCCTGTCATGCAACACAGAGATTACACATTTCATTGCTCACGCACCAATATGATGACTGAGTGTTGAAATTTCCAGCATAGCAGTAATGATCTGTTACCTGTTAACTAAGCTTCTGAGCCAATGTCCAAAATAGCTTAACAAAGTTCTTAAAAGATCCTCCAGGCACAGATGAGTGAATATTCCTCAGACAAGTGTCTCAATCCTTCAGCCACCATACAAAATCAGTGCAGTTCTGGCCAGATGAGACATTACAGCGTTCTAGATCTTTGGAAGAACATAACGGAAAGTAGGAATCAGGGGACAAACCCTCTTGCCGAGCCAAGTGATGCAGTACCTGCTGGTGTTTGTAATTCCATCTCAAACAGCACCCAGAGTCCAAGTGATGCCCCTGTGAATGTTGTCTCTTTGATGCCCAGCCAGCCACCGACCTCTTCAGACAGTCAAGTGTCAGATGGAGACAAAGCTGGTGTCACACTACTGTTCTCTGGAGTCTTCTTGGGCCTGGTTGGCATGACATTCACGGCTATGGGGTGGACAAATTACAATGCCAGTCACAACTACGAGTGGACACAGCTTCTGGGGCCCGTTCTGCTGTCGGTAGGAGGTGCGTTCGTGCTCATAAGCATCTGCAAGTTCCGAATGCTTTACTGCCTGAACTGCAAACAGAATGATGGGGAGAGAACACCTGAAATGGACCCTCTGCCGCCCCTTTCAGGACCATCGTTTGTCTTTACTAGATTCAATCAGCCCATTACCTTCCACAGGGCCACTGTGGTCCAGTACATCCCACCACCGTACACCTCTGTAGTACCTGACCAAAGTCTTGGCCCTGTTAATGGTTTGCATTCCAGTCACCAACCATTAGCAGTCACAGTGAGCACACCGCCACAGTATTACAACGTGTATCCCATGGAAAACCCCGGCTTTATTTCCGGTGAATACGACAACGCCACAGCAGAGCAAAGGGAAAACAGGTATGATGATGAATAGTGGATGGTGGTGTACATTAGATTCATTTAGATTTATACATCTAGAAACTGTCTTAATATCAGCTCAAGATGATTTTTTTAATGACTAGTCACTTTTTGGTAGTAAGTATCTAAAGAGATGGGTTTATTAAGCCATATTTTAAAGAACACTAAACATTGAAGACTAAAGAAAATCACTAACCAATAATGTACATCAGTTTTGGAATGTAATATCTAGGCTACATTTTAAGAAATTGTATGTGTGAACTCTTTAGTCTTATGTGCATGGTACAAACTAATCGGTGAAGTTTTAATAAATCATTCGGCTGTAAGAATTCAGATGTAACAGTTAAATTTGCAATTACATTTAAAAGCTCAGGGGAGAACTGGAGTAACTTTAGTTAACTTAATTACGAAGTTTAACTAAAAGAGCTGAAATCCCTATCGTACATGAGCGTGTAAAAATATAAAGGATTAAGATAAAAAACTTATTGAACTTAGGCTATAACTTTACATCTGGTTTAATTCGATTTACGATCATGTTAATTGATGTGAAATGGCAGGGAGTAGCCTATAAGAATGGAAGTGGGTTAGTTGGGGATGACCTAATTATTTTAAACGAGTAAATTTATTAACCACAAAAAAAAAAAAAAATGTTTGCACAAAATTTAAAATGTCTGTTTTCTATTGGTGTTACGATTCTTAAGAAGAAGAAAAAAAGGTAGCTATAAAAGCCGTCACTGGGGCGGTAACATTTCAGATAAGTAGCCTACCATTAAGGTAGCTGTACAATTTTGGTACAAATGTGAACCTTTATATTCATATGTAAAAGTACTAATTCTCATAATTGTCTGATAGAAATAAGCATTATAGTAAAGTTTTTGGTGTACCCTTTGAACGGGTACTGCTGCTCCAATGACGGCTTATTTAAAACCTTTTTTTTTAACTATAGCCTACACACGAAACTGAGTTAGACGTAAACAAAACGTGTCACAACAACACTAACCGGTCTGCTCTAAAATATAATGCAACGCATATAGGCTAAAATAACAGCTAAGCACCTTTGCGTTATTTATTTTTTTTGCACAAAATACTAGGGGCTGGCTGCTGGCATAAGTGGATTATTTGACATTTGCTGGTTTCGTTGCAGGAATCACGGCGTCCCAAAGGAAGAGGAAGAGAGGAAAGCGAGTACAGCAGGGAGCGCTTCTTCTCCACCTGCTTACGAGGAGCTTTTTGACAATTAGTTGTTACATTATGTTGTAAAAAAAAAAAAAAAACTTAAAAAAACTCTGAGTCTGAATATTAATAATTGTTCATATTTTAAAAATGTAAGACATTTAATATAGTGACTGAGGTTTCCATGTTTGAAAAATATAGCTTTCCTTTTACTGTAGTTTAAATGTATACAAATTATTTTATACACATATTGTGTGCTGTCTCATGATACTGAGCTCACTAGTGTCCTCTTGGGTTCCTGAGAACTTCATGGCACACGTGAGCGTCCGGTGAGGGCCACATGGGGGCAGAAAGAGTAAGACAAAGTTCCTATTTCAGCAACAATGTGGAAGGTGGTGTATTTCCTTTTTTTGTGTGTGCATTCGTTTTAATAACTGAAAGTTTGACAAATAACTTTAATCGCGTAATCCCCGTCCAACTGTCATAACCGCAAAACATTGTCTAAAGGATAGTTTAACCTTTTGCGAACGAGGATGTCTGTGAACCTGCTAGCCTTTAACTGGAAGGGCATGTATGTCATTTTAGGAAATATGAAGCTATATATTTGTTTAAATTCTATTGTTATGGGTCGATAAGAAGAGAAGAAAACTCAATCGATTTTAAGTAGGCCTATAAAACCTAATAATTTGCTATTGGCCTACTTAAAAAGTACCCTGCAAGAAAATTCTAAATTAACAAAACTTTTGAGCTATTAAAATAATGTTCGAGCAATGTGATACAAAAGAAGAAGAAAAAATTATCTTCTTTTACAGCTCATTATATGTTCATTGTTTGCCTATACTTTTTGAGTCAAATTCGTTAACCTTGTTGAATTCCGCCTGCATGCTTTATCAAACTTAAATAATTTTGATTTAATTATATTAGATTTGATTGGATTTGGATTTAATATAAAAAAAATTCTACTAAAAATAAGTTTATTTAAAAATCTACAACTTATCCCTAAACGGTCCAACAAACAGTGCTGTACATTCGAAATAGTGGGCATACATCTAAATTATTTAAGTTATTTTATATTGGTGCATGAATTTATTGTAGTTTAAAATACTTATATGCCATCACCACCTTCTGCCTTCGTTTCATTTAAAACTTTTTCATTCAGAATGGCAAACAGGGAGGGAAATTTTATAGGCAGAAACATAGCTGTGTGTGTGTGTGTGTGTGTGTGTGTGTGTGTGTGTGTGTGTGTGTGTGTGCGCGCGCGCGCGCTCTTCACAAGGTCTCATTTTGTGTGATCTTTGGTATAGTAGAAGTAGCTACACAAAAAGTACAACCTCCCCTTCTGTTCAGACGAAATATTAATTTTTTTGTTTGTTTGTTTGTTTTTATAAAATTATTAAACATAAAACCCTGCTTATTCAGATGATCTATCATTTACCTTTTGTATATAAAACAGAAATTTTAGTTTCTTCAATTTTGTTCTATAAATCCTTATATTTTTTATTTGGTTTCTTTTGTTTATATAGACTTTACCCAAGATATTGGCGTTTAAATTTAGAATTGCAAATGTAAGCATCTTGGGTCATAGCGTTTCATAACGTGTGTCAACTGACATTTAAACTCATGAAAACCGGATTTTACATTGAACAAATAGCTAAATGAGTTCCACAACATTTTTTTTCATGAACTTACAAATACAAACAATACAAAAACTTACAATACAAATAAACTTTCTAAACAAGAATAACTGAGGAGTTGCAACCGGTACTTTCCGCGTAGGTGCTTTTAACATTTGCCATCTCTGCCTCAGAGTGTAACAGCATCTGCTCAGACAACCTTCCTTCGTTAAATGGGATTGAATGGCCAATTCGGGTACTGCTCAAGGAGGTCTATTAAACAGGCCATGGGAAATGCCTCAAACTAAGACTCAAGCGTCTATGCTTGTCTGTTGCGAACGTGGTTTATATTTATATAAATTCAGGTAGGACACGTTTTTGCCATTGCATTGCCCCAATTAACATTTGCTACCAAAATGATGTGCTTAATTATTTTTCTGTTCTTTTTTCTTTTTTTAATACAATATGAGCTTACTTGGGTAAATATGAGGTTGCATTTTATTTTTATTAGAAAGAAAAGTGACGAATACAATTTCCGGTCCACTGCTGAGTTTACTTTTAAGGTAGCCTACTCCCAAGCCCCTTTGTGCTGAGACGTCTGAAATCAGTGTCCAACATTTTAATATCGAAATATTAATTTTATGAGTGGAGCGCCTGATAGACAAGAATGAATGAATAAACAAATAATTAGCAGCACGAAAAATTCTATTCATTTTTTTTCTTTTCTTGTTGTAAATGTTGACATTTATACAATCACTGTCTCCACTGTTTTCAAAGTTATAACTAAGGCTATAGGCTACATCTAACGCACTCTGCATTTATCTTTTTACGATTGGTTATAATCTATAAATTGGCTGACTTTAAACTTGTTCCCAAAAAGCAAAAGTTCTTTATATCAAATACATTTTTAAACAGTGTCCCAGAATTTGTATTGTGCCTTTTTATCGAGACCGCAGTGCAATGTGAATTTCATTAATTTCACTGCGCAGTAAATCGCGGGTGGCCGACAGCGCTCATTATTGGAGAGCACCGCTTTATTTATTACAGAACACGTCTAACATCTTAACTTGTCCAGATTAACGAGGAGGAAAGTGAATGCACAACCATACGGGTTGCTCCACTGGCTGTCTGAATTAACATGACACAGCTTTCAATATCTCACGCCACATTTACACTGTGACTGCAAAGGTGTCACGGATGCGCTTCTGAAGTGGCATTTAGGTGTCTTTACACAGGCTCAGAGGTGGCATAAATGCATTTACTTAGCAATTTCAACTGTATACTTTTATTCTAGGGGCTGAGGTGGGTCAGAGCAGGCATATTTTTGTCTGGCTTTTATGCAACATTATGTCTACACAAAATTATCAGCAGGTACAGAGCAGCTTTAACTCTGCTGTAAAGAAGCCTTAACACAAGCGTCTCTGAAACAAGAAGGTCTATTACCTTGAGGAAGCCATCTGTTAACTTTGCCATGCACCTCTAGTAGCTTAGCACTTGTTTGTTTGGCAGGGCCCCGGATGCAATTATGCTAACTTATGCTTTAATGTAACTGGTGGTTCATTGTTTAGCCTACAATTCATAATAATAATTATTTTTAAAACAACTGTTTAAAATAAAATAGCTATAAAATCGGTGCTCATTTCTGTTGCCAGGTATGTTTGAGCCAATCACCTGTAACTATAGCTAAATGCCAGGATATCAGGTCTCTGGTTATCACTCCATTAGCCTAGCCTGGAAATCCAGACCTAAATCTAAAAGATTAATGGTCTGGCATCGACTAATGAAAATCGGCCAGCTCAAGGGGCGGCACCAAGCATGCATTTGAAAATCTCACTGCACGCAATTGGATAACACTACAACCAATCACAACATCGCTTAGCAACCAGCAGAGCTAACTGGTAGATTAGACTCTTACCGTATCCGGTCGGCAAAACAGCAAAAACGCCCTTCTTGCAAAGGAACGATTCGAGCGCCATCTTCTGTTCCTCTTTTAGAGAAAAAGGCAAGTCTAAATCTTTCATTGTAGCGGCCAAAGCTGTTTCAAACAAGTGGTGTTAATCCATAGCCATCTTGCAATGTTTACTAATGACTTCGAAGTTGCAGCGCTGTCTCTTCTCGCCTCTGGCCCGCCTATCAGATAACCCGATGTGATTGGTGCAGCTCAGATAGAGGGGCATATTTAATGAGCATCATTACTCAACACCAGAGTAACTCGCTGAGCAAATTCAACTTGTGCTCTCGCGAGAACTCTGGGTTACCAGGGTACCATTAGCCCCTGCTTGATGCCTAAATCGACTATCATCATTGTGGAAAAATGTGTCTCCGTTGGTCTTTTAATTTTTTTCCCCCAAGCAACAGATAAATCGCAAGTACCCTATTTATGCCGCGTTCCAGGCAACCTGTAACCCGTGTTTTTCCAACCTTATGCCCGTGAAAGTGCACTGGAACGGCAGTCAAACCCGTGACTTCCCACCCGTGAACTCGTACTAGATCGATGTACTCCCAGTTACGAGTTGGAAAAACACGGGTTACAGGTTGCCTGGAACGCGGCATTAACCTTTATTAGGCTATTGTATTGATATTGTACCAGTGATTTTTATAGAGCTCTTAAAAGCAATAAATAACTAAAATTCGCAAAACACATTCTTGTGGCAATTCGTAGCCTAACTGTTTTACGTTTTGGCGAATTGGTGGCTAATTCGTATGAATTCGTACGAAAGGCTACGTTTTTGGTTCGGGGTGGGCCTTTATAGCCTACTTTTAGGCCTATAGCCTATAGTACATTCCGTACGAATCATTTCATAAAAATTGCCACTAAAATAGTACCAAACTCTTCACTAGCGACCATCTTGAGCAGTGATGTCATCATCATCAATGTAAGTCCCTTCGATAGATATGTTTCACGCTATTAAGGAGGCTTTTGCAATTAATCTGTTCATTTTATTAGTCAAATTTCACATCCATAAGTGTAAGTTTTCTAACAAAAAGCCCATTTTCTCAGTATTCCTAAAATAATTTGAAAATTACTTTTCTACTATTCAATCTAGTACTAATGGAAAAGCTATCAAGACTGTTCATTTGTGTACTGTCTTCAAAATCTTTGATTGATACAAAGGTCTTGTATTTTTATTATTATTATTATTTTATATATATATATGTGTGTGTGTGTGTGTGTGTGTGTTTTATTTGCTCCCCTGGCTCTAAAATGTATGTTGTATTGTTTTGTTGTTTAAAGCAAAAAAAAGAAAAGAAAATTAAAAGATAGGCTATGTTTCACGCTGTATAATCCCTGTTTCTTTTTTATTTATTTATTGTGTGTTTTTTCTGTTTATATTATTTTTTTGCTTCACTCTGTCATCTATTCAATTAATATTTCAAACAAAAGAGTCTTATTTCGTATGTTAAATAATTTGTCAGGAATTATAAGAAAAAGAAGAATTGCCTAAAGTTTAATAATATTATTATTATTATAAAATAAGTCAATGTCACGCTTTTGAAAGCCCTTAGAATTGTGCACTGGTAAACTAAATAATATCAATATGTATACTGCATGTCACTTGGAATTTTTTTTTTTTTTTTTGAATGGGGTAAAATGAGCTGCAGTTGGATGGTGCAGTTCCTGCATGTACCAGCAGGGTCAAATGGTAGTATGCCAATCTGCCAGACATTGTAAATTATGTATTTAGATAAAGCAATTCCTTAGCATTCCCATTCATCTCAAAGGTATTGGCTGGCAGTTTCGAACACAGCTGTTGACTTAAATCAAACCGAGCACCTTTGGATGAGGTGAATGAGAAGGCATTTGACTAGATACAGCCTATGTTATTATTCAGGGACATTAGCTCAAAGAAAGAAGGCCTCCCTATAACAACACCAGGTGTGAACACCTTTTATCAGACATTTTTATTACAGAGTTGGTGCATCTTTAACCTGACTTGTGAATGTCATTTATTATGCATAGAGAGAGCAGAACATGTGTACACTCTAAAAACTGCTGGGTTGTGTTAACCCAATTTTGGGTCAAATATGGTCTCACCCAACGTTGGGTTAAAAAATGCAATTTAAAAATGGACAAATTGCATTTTGGACAAAATCAAAAATGGACAAAAATGCAATTTAAAAATGGACAAATTGCATTGGTTACACTAAAAATGTAAACCAACGGCTGGGTTTGTCCATTTTTAAATTAAATTTTTAACCCAACGTTGGGTGAGACCATATTTGACCCAAAATTGGGTTAACACAACCCAGCAGTTTTTAGAGTGTATAATCCACTGCATATATCTGAGTCTGTGGGGAGTGTGTTTTGCAAAATGCCAGTTTACTAGTGTTACAGTCTGTCACCATAACTGAGATGCCCGTCGTGCTGGTGGTCTGTTCAACACGTGACACGCTACTCACTAATGCTAAATAGCAAAGAGGGGAGAAGGGGACAAATGGATTCCATGTTTTCAGCCAAACACAGCGGAGCAAAACGAAGGGAGAGAGCTTTGTTGTTTATGAAAAACATGTGAAACCAATCAAATCCAAATTATCCCCCCGCTGTTCGAGTTGCTAGCAGAGCCAGACGCCCCTCTAGAGGTACTGCCACCCAGATAGAGAGAGCATCACTCACACACTCTTTATTACTCCATACAGGTTTAAGCACTCATACGCTATATTCTGCATGTGTACGCTTGAACTAATGACGTGCACGCTTACAGTTATACACACACGTAGTGCATGAATGGCTAGGGTATGCACAAGCGATCAAATGCATTAACTGAACTTTAACACACACACACACAACACAGTTTGTTTGGGGTGCATCTGACAGTAAAACCCCAGGATGATTAGATCAATATGGCAAACAGGAAATGATTCACAGACACTGCAGCTCATTTACATACAGTCTCAAACACACACTGTACGTGTATATATAAACACATGCACACAAACGGATCTGCTGAACACATTGTACCACTGCTCATACATTACTTTTCTGAAACAGGAAGGCTGTTATTCAGACAAGTGTCCCCCAACACACACATTATTGCATTTTTTTCCACTCCATTTTCCCTATGCAACGATCAAATGAGGGAAGAATGCTTCCTTTTGAGAATCTGAGCTATGATATAGCAAGTGCCAAAATGAATGTTTACCGTGTGCAGCCTGTTTGATGTGTGTGAGGGCCTTAAGTAGCTCTAATGGCAAATCTATCAGCAGTCCCCAGGCCCCCATTCAAGTCTTATTCACCCTGGCCGCCAGTTGCTCTCCACAGCCTGAGAAAGCCATTGACTCGTGTGTTACTGTGTCTTCTGGAGCCAATATGGGTCCTCCTCTCCACACAGTTTTAATCCTGCTCACGTCTGGACTTTTATACTCTGGCCTCTGTTACCTAGCAGGTGTTCCACCGATTCAAATAAAGAACATGAGACAGTATAATGGCTAGAAATATGAATTATAAAAATGAATTATTAACAGCTGGACTGTGGGAAACGTGGTTAAGAGTGGAAAAATGTAGCTGTTTAAAACTGATGAAAATGTCTTTCTTAAATCAATATCTTCTTTTCAGAAAACAATTAGTAATGAAAAGTCATTTGTGGTTGGGAATCATAAAACTTGAACTACGTTTAAAAGTTATGCCAAGGTTTCAAGATCCATTTCACTTATGGTCCTGGACAAAAGTCAGGATTGTCTTCAGATACTTCTTCATTGCAAAGCGGGTTTCATTTTGTCAGAAAAACTGCCCTCCAGAGTTCAATTCATTACCCCTCAATAAATGTCATAATGTAACGCACAATGCAGTGAACCTCATGAGCCATACATGATCACATATATGTTCTGAATGGGTTATTGATTGCCATTTTTAGGCTGCGGTCCAGTGGTAATACTGTATCTGATGGAGAAATCATGTCCCTGTCTTTAATAAAACCGAGAGAAACCTAATAAGGCTCAGATGATCTTTGCAGATGTTTGATTGCTGTCTGGAAAAAGAAACGCAGCCTAGTACAGAAAGCATCAGTGAGATGTCTCTTTTTCTCTCACTTTTTCTTGGTGTGCAAACTATACACAAACAAACACTCCTCACAAGCCTTGGAGGACACTTATGTTCCTCACAGAATCTTTGTTGGTCCAGAGGATTTCACTGCAGGTTGTTTGAGGAACGTTAAAGTGCCAGTAAAGGTGTTGTACTGAATTAGTACTTAGTACCAGATTTATGGGACTGGTGTTTAATGAATGGCATGTGTGAGACAGGGAGAAAGTGAATCGGAGTTGTTCTGTAACGGGGGACTGTACGTCTGGGATGTCGTGCATGTTAACCTGATCGAAGTTCCACGACATTTTCATGAAATATTTCCCTATTTAAACGAAATGGCCAGAGGTGGCATCTTGGTCTTGGCCTCATCCCACCTCTTCTTCCTAACATAATTCTGTCTCGTGCTCAAACTGGAATAGTTTTGGTGAAGAAATATAAACAGAAGCAGCATTGGGAGTGCGGATATTTTGAAACCGTATTCCATTGTTTACATTAGTATTTTCCTTCAGGGAAAACTTCTGTCACTGTCAATTTTGCAGGGCGGTCAGCCAATGTTCCGTCAATGCCTCTCTAGCATCAATGTAGCACTTCTATTTATGACTTAATTCAATTTGGATGCAGTATGTCTGCGGTGGGTCTGTCTGCGTGTGCCTACATAAGGGTTAGAGGGGATGGAAAATAAGGGGTTATTTTGGTTTCAAATGTGTATCTATTCACATATGGTCCTTGTTTTGGCCCATATACCCCAAGATCTCACCGGTGACCTTTGACATTGCTCCCTCAGACTGACATGATTTTGGCTGCCTCATTCTGGGTTCAGTTTGACCCCCTTAGACCTCAAAGTTCAGAGGTCACAGTTGCAAAGCAGCAAATTAACCCAATGCGTCAAACTTTCCGTGACACCATGTTCAAGTGAGATTTTCGGGTGAAACTATTTTGCACTCTGACTGATTTAGCTTTTGATTTTTCAAAATGTTTCAAATCATTAAAATTTTCATTCTCTCTCATTCTGTTTCTCTCTTTTGTTTCCACTAGTGCTGGAAAAAAATTAATTGCGATTAATCGCATCCAAAATAAAAGTTTGTGTTTGCATAATATATATGTGTGTACTGTGTATAATTATTGTGTATATATAAATACACACATATTATGCATGTATATATTTAAGATTTTTATTTATTTATATATAAATTATTTATATTTATATATAATATAAATTATGTATAAATGTATATACAGTATATACATGCAAATATTTCTTAAATAAATACATGCATATGTGTGCATTTATATATACAAAATAATTATACACAGTACACACACATATATTATGCAAACACAAACTTTTATTTTGGATGCGATTAATCGCGATTAATTTTTTCCCAGCACTAGTTTCCACATATTTTAGTTTGGTCTACTTTCTCAACTTTTGGATGCATATGAAGCCCTGCATGAAGAACAATTTTTTTGTCCTCTCTCTTTTGTTTCAATAATTCATTCTCTTTCCACATTCCTCCATCCTCTTCCCTCTTCTGCCCCGCAGTCTCTCACTCAAACCCCCCTTTTCTTCTTTTCCGTCTTGTTTAAAGACGTTTCAGTTCAGCTGTCACAAATTATGTTCGCCTGCCCAGCTGTCAAAACAGGGGTGTGTTTTTCTCTTTGCACCCGATATACTACCAAAAGAGAGAGAATGGGAGATGGGGGGAGATGGGGGGGGGGGGGGGGGGGGTGTAGGTAGTGATGGGGGGGGGGGGGGGATGGGGGGGTTGGGGGTCAAAGAAAGAGAGAGAGAGAGAGATAGAGAGAGATAGAGAGAGAGGGAGGGAGGGAGGGGGCTTTAATGTTCATGTTTGGACACAAGCAATTATCTCTAATTATTGTTTTTCTTTTCAGTTTCCCTGTCCTGATGGAGGTCCCAGCCAGACCAACATGCAGTAATCCGGCCTCGTTGAAGAGGCCCAGCGGGCCCCATGGTGCAGCTCGTCCGTGGGACTCTCGGGCTTTCATCTCAATGTGAGTCTGGAGTTGATTCAAACACAGAGCGATGGGTGAATTAACCCCAAAGCCCTGGCTTTCAATGGGCTCAGCTAAGAGATTATATGTGTTGATGGCAGGCGTTTTATATAAGAAATTATATGTGTTGATGGCAGACCTTTTATATGTTCTGGACTTTAAAAGAAACTTCTGCTAGATACTCAGTGTGGTTTTAGTGGGCATCCTCAACCCTTAAATTCTGCTCATCTCTTTTTCCCTTTTCTCTTGTCCGTCCCCATTAATATTTAAATGTGATCGCTGTGTTTAGATGCATATTGTGGTTACAACAAATATTCAAAAATGATATTTATGACAGATTTCCATTCTCTGAATTCCTCGACACATTATGCACAGTAGAAATCGGGACATGTATTTAACTAGAAGAGACCTGCCTGTACTAATTCCTAATAAAAAGTATGTCAGCTGATCAAAAATACATTACCGTTCAAAAGTTTGGGGTCAGTAAGATTTTTTTCATGTCTCTAATGCTCACAAATCCTTCAGAAATCATTTTAAAGGGTTAGTTCACCCAAAAATGACATTAATTTCATAATTTACTCACCCTCATGTCGTTTCAAACTCGTAAGACTTTTGTTCATCTTCGGAGCACAAATGAAGATCTTTTTGGTAAACATTGAACAGCAAACATAAACAGAAGCTCAACTGAACCTGCTTGATGCACAAGAATGAACCTCATTTGCTCTCAGAAAGCTCTCAGATTTCATCAAAAAGATCTTCATTTGTGTTCCGAAGATGAATGAAAGTCTTACAGGTTTGGAACGACGTGGGTAAGTAATTAATGACAGAATTAAAATTTTGGGGTGAAATAACCCTTTAATATGTTGATTTGGTACTTAATATAAATGTTGTGCTGCTTAATATTTTTGTGGAAATCATTAAACATTTTATTTTAGAATTCACAAAAATCTCCCCCACTCCAACCAAATAAAAATGCAAAAGTTTTTACTACCTGCTAAATGAAAGTTGTAATTTCTGATGGGTCAAAGGTGACACATTTGCTCAGCTAATAGGCATTGCATCATGACACAAAATTTGCAAACATGTTTGTCATGTATTATTTTGTTTTTAAGGAACTGAATGAATTTTGAAAAGACACACAGACACACACACACACACACACACACACACATAGTAGTGGCAAAAAGTGATGTTTGGGGGGGATATTTGCACAGTATTTCCTTTTAATGACACTTCAGGTTCTATTAAACAAATATGATTGGTTGGTTCGGAGTGTGTATCTAACTTCCATAGTCACGTGATTTCAGTAAACAAGGCTTCATTATGTAATTTTTTTGAACGTTTCGAAACACTTCAAAAAATGTCAATATTCACCGCTGGGGGTGATGATCTCTCTCAACCCATGAATCATGAGGAGTCACTGAGAACCAATGAACAAGTGTCTGTGGGTTTTACCTGATATCTGATCAGTTTTATACATTTGTAGACAATTTAATTAGACATTAGTATAATTCAAATGAATAATGGTAGTTAATAGTCTCTTATTGGCCCGTTTAGCTGAGCCATTCATAGAACAAACAAAACAAACCCTTACAATTGATCAAATAACATATAGACACAAAATCTTATTAGATGATTAGATTTGTAAAGATTTTACTTTCAATAAAAAATTTGCAATAGATTTGTAAAAGATGTTTTTATGCATGTTTGGTTTTGTTGCATTTACACTGTTCTGACCACTAGGTTCACCGTGGACACGGGTGTCGGATTTCAAAGCCTGGACACAACATGGCACATTTGCTTCAACTGTTTCAGTGATCTACGAAGCCTCGATCTGCCCACCACTACCACGGTGCATCTACCAACCCAGAAAATGTGAAAAGTGACAACCCAGTAACTTTGTTTTGGTAAGCCTTTCTCTGCAAGCATGTCAAAAATAAGCCGATCAGATTTCGCTCCCCTTCTGACGGAGGAAGGGGGTCTTATTACCGCCCCTTAATCTGCACGTTTCCACCCACGGCGCTGCCATTTGGTTTTCGCAAGCGACAACAGAGTAACCAGTTCTAACGCAATGGCAAAGGTCAAGCAAAGCATTGCGAACTGTTCTGTCGTTGGCGAGCACAGTACACTATTTAGAGTCCCAGCCTCAGGTGAGACAAGAGAGCAGTGGATTCATTTTATTTTCAATGGAAATCCTCCAGAAACAGATGAATCAATGTAACTCCACAACAACTACATAAATGTATCCACTAACCATTCAGAAACGTCGAGGTGAAGTCTAAAAGTTGCAACCTCTTCCTGAGTATCTATGTAAGGCTGCACTTCGCTACTACCCTGGTAATCCAGAGTTCTCACGAGAGCACAAGTTGAATTTGCTCAGCGAGTTACTCTGGTGTCGAGTAATGATGCTCATTAAATATGCCCCTCGATCTGAGCTGCACCAATCACATCGGGTTATCTGATATAGGCGGGCCAGAGGCGCCAAACAGATGACGTCTCTGTGATGTCAAAGTCATTAGTAAACATTGCAAGATGGCTATGGATGAATACCAGTTGTTTGAAACGGCTTTGGCCGCTACAATGAACGAGTTAGACTTGCCTTTTTATCTAAAACAGGAACAGAAGACAGCGCTCGAATCGTTCCTTTCCAAGAAGGACGTTTTTGCTGTTTTGTCGACCAGTATAATCTACCAGTTAGCTCCACTGGTAGCTAAGCGTATGGGGTTTATTGTTGTGATTGGTCGTAGTGTTAGCCAGTTGCGTGCAGTGAGATTTTCAAATGCGTGCTTGGTGCCGCCCCTCGAGCTGGCCGATTTTCATTAGTCGAGGCCAGACCATTAATCTTTTAGATTTAGGTCTGGATTTCCAGGCTACTTCGCTACTGGTTATTTCTGAGATTTTGGATGAGTGAATTTTTTCGCGTGTTTTGTTATTGTATCTTTTTGCTCACATCCAAAAAGGAGCAACTTTGACAAGTGCTAATAAATGAACTGGGGGTATTTTGAGTTGAAATTTCACAGATGCATTCTGGGTACACCCAGAGCCGGATTAACACAAAGGCAAACTAGGCACATAGCCTACCTAGGGCCCGATTGGCGGGATGGGGCCCAGAAAAGAAAAATGTTCAAATGTCCTATCTACAATTTATTTCAATATTTATTAATTAACTAAAAATAGTGACGATGTTTATCTTAACCATAGACTGTTACATTACTGCAGTAATGTATTGTAAACCAATTAATGTGTCCGTTACAAAGCGGGTGCCGGTTTCTGAAAGTATGTGTAACGAACGCATCCATCAGGTGCTGCGAGGCAAAAGCCTAATAAGCACACAAAGAAGCACAGCTCATAATGCAGGTGTGTGAGTTGTCGTCATCTATTTTGGAGTGATTGCAATGTATTCTAAATATAAACTTGTACTGTAGATCAGCGTCATTTCTGGAAAAATCATTCACCGCTTTATTACGAGTTTAAAAGAGCGCGAGCGTCATTAACGTGCCCAGACGCGACGCTTTGAATTTGCGCGTACAGTGAATAACATCGCGTCGGGAGCTGACTAGTAAAAAAGCTACACAATTAAATGACAAGACGTCTGTATTCTAAGTTAAAAAGCCAACACACTACAACATTTTTAAATGTTTCAAATAAAGGATCTCATATCTATGGGTCTATCTTCTAAATTCTGCTGATGATTAGATTATACCCTGACATTACGCCAATAATATCAGTTTATATATATTTTTCTGCTCAGTAGCGATCGTGTCTTTCTCTTCCACTTGATTTGTGTATAGCATATTTAAGGTAGCAATGCAATATAAAAGCACTTATCTACTGAAGTGGGAATCTGGAACTGTGAATAAATTGAATAAAACAGCAAAATAACAACAACAACAATAACATCTTCATTAAACAAAAAAGAGATTACCTTAGATAAAGTTTGATTAATATGTACATACAGTACCAGTAAAAGTCTGGACCCATTACTATTTTTAATGTTTTTGAAAGAAGTTTATTATTATGCTCTACAAGCCTGCATTTATTTGATCAAAAATACAGAAAAAACATGAATATTCAGCAAGGATGTGTTAAATATATAAAAGGTGATAGTGAAGACTTTTTTAAAATAACTTTTTAATAATCAAAAATCCTGAAAAAAAAGTATCACAGGTTATAAAATAAATATTAAGCACCATTTCTAACATTTGATAAAAAAATCAGAATATTATAAAGTTTTCTGAAGGATCACGTGACACTAAATTCAGCTTTGCATCACAGAAATATAAAGTATAGTAAAATAGAAAACCATTATTTTAAATTTTAATTATATTTCACTATATTATTTTTCTGTATTTTTGATCAAATAAATCCAGGCTTGATGAACATAAGAGACTTCTTTCAAAAACATTAAAAATAGTAATGTGTCCAAACTTATGTACTGTGTAAGTAAAAATATACTGCTTTTAAAATTAAATGTTGTATAAATAAAAAGGTTAGGAATCATATTTGTTTCAAGTGTTTTTTTTATTGGGGGTGGGGGGCCTCCAACATGAATTTTGCCTAGGGCCTCCTAATGTCTAGAACCGGCCCTGGGTACACCATAGATTTATATTACATCTTGTGGAAAGGGGCATAATATGTCACCTTTAATGTAGTAAATATACATTTAATAGTTGTCTCACTATGCTTTGAAATAATTCTGTGGACATTGTGACCATTCAGATCCTGCACATGAGCAATATCTAAAACCGACTGACCAGATTTATCCATTTTAACATTGTCCTCCTTGGTTGCAGAGGACACCTCTCTCCATCTGGCCATTTTCACCCCACAAAATAACTTCTAACAATATAGCTAATACCTGCTACAAAGTGATTTATTGAATTATAGGCTGGGAATAATGAGTGCATATGTCCACTTGGCCAAAAATTACATCCACACAATTCACTCATGTCAAATTATACACTTGGAAAACTTTACAACATGCATACAAAATATTTAATAAATATTTAATACAAAAGTTTTAATAAAGTGCGAAGAAGTCAGACATTACTTTTGGCCACTACTGTATATAGGCAAATTTCAAACGCAGTTCAAGATTTATGAATTGAACACCAACAAAGAGATTACATGCAATTATTTTATTCTGGTGACAGCCCTTCTTTCTTCTTTCTTATTCTACACAAACTTGAATGCAACCTTTCTGGGGACTTTTCATTAATCACAGAGAAACAGTCTCCTTGGTGGTCCCAAATTGTAGCTAGCACTGTTCTTTTCTCTGTTTTTACTGAAGAAAACTGTGGAAAGGAAGTGGAAATATGACAAAAAGATAGAGAAAAAATAACAGTGAAAAGTATGCTGTCATTTATTCCTTCCACCTGCAACTAATGATCCGCTGAAAGTTGTTAAAACACACTGACCCTAGCTTTTAGTCTCGCCTCAAGCTGACACTCAGATTTGATGTCTTTCTCTCTCTCTGTCATACTCTCCTCCTGTATATGTGTGGGTGTACAGTAACTTCATCCACACCCTGAACATTTCACTAAGCAGTTTAATGCAGTGTTTTTGGCACAGATGTGTTTTAATCGTCATCATGTAGCCTTATTAAAAGAGTCTCTGTTGAAATGTGCTATCTGAGCCTGTCGCTCTCTCTATAATGAAGAATGGCAGACATGCTGGGTGTGAGAGTGTGTCTTGTTAGGAGCAGATTTGAAAGTCTAGTATTAATGTTGAGGGGGACAAAAGCGAGGGAGAGTGTGTGTCAGTAAGGCTCCAATAAAGCAGCTGACCTGCGACCTAGCTGGAGCTCATGGCCCAGAGCACAGTGACACGGCCACCTGCGAGCTGGGCTGAAGATGCCACCCTCATTCTACATGCACATCCACACACAAACACAAACACAGGACTGTGTGCTTATTGTTGAGTTTAAATGTGTTGCAATAAATGAATTTTTCTCTATCAGACTTACTTGATCAGGAGATTAGCTCTCTTAAATTACAAGAGATGATCTGTGCATGTCTTCAGCCTCTCCAATCACTCCCAGCCATAAGTAGTACGACCTCTCACCCATGACCCCTCACCCTTTTTCTGTCTGCATGAGCACACAGTTTAGAGATTACAGCAGCTCAGTCCTGTGCTCTTTTGTTGTGTGTATGAGTCTGTGTACTTATGCAGATAGAATGAGGCTTAGGCTTCTCTTGTGATGCTGTCACTGGCTCTTTAAGTCAACAAGACCCTGTAATGGCCTCATCTTATTATTTACAGGAATCTCTAAGGAATCCTCTGGTCTTCTAAAAAGTCTATATCTAGCCATGGTCTGTTAACTAGATGAGTAAAGTTTGATGACAAACTTTAATGCTGGCTTGACAAAGCATTGTCTGAACATTTGAAATATCTCAAGATTTTACTCAAAGAAGTCAATAAAATGAAAACATGCATTGTTGATACAGTATGTTTTAGCATGTTGCTGTCACACCACATTGACTCTGTTTGTGTTTTCACCGTTCTGCCTTAGTTAATTTGTTGTCATGGCTGTTAATTTGATTTGATCAAGTGTGTGTGTGTCATTATCTCCCCTACTTAAGCTCAGCTCTCTTTGTGTCTCATTGTCGGGTCTTGTCTATGTTTGCGCTTCATTGGACTGCTACCTCTGTTGGAATGTACCGTGTGGATTATTAAAAGACTGACAGTTGCTAACATTTTTTTAAGAAGTTGTTAGCATGTTTTAGCACATTGCTAGCATGAATTAGCATATTGCTAGCATTCTTTAGCATGTTGTCCTAGGATAGTCGTAAGCTTTGATAGACAGCTTAAATACTCTATATGTGTAACTGTACAAAAGTTTTGACACACTCAATAAAAGTATATGGGACTTTTTGTAGATTTATCGAAAATTCTAAGTTCAATCATTTAGAAAAGATGTATAGCATACAGAGTCAGAACAGTCTGAAGGTCTGACCTGAGTTTGGTGGTTGTAGCTTGAAAACTCCATAGGAGGAGACACTGTTTAAAATTTAGTCTCAGAAGAAGCAGCTTAAATAGCTGATTAGTACGTTGGCTTTGTCAAGCCAACATAATAACTGTTATAAAATAACTCTATTTGATGTTAAATGTAATTTATTCATGTGATGGCAAATATGAATTTTCAGCAGATTTGCTGATTTGCTGCTCAAGAAACGTTTCTTATTATTATAAATGTTGAAAAAAGTTGTGCTGCTTAATATTATTGTGGAAACCCATATAAAAAATGTAGGGTTCTTTGATGAATAGAAATAACACAGCATTAATTTGAAATGGAAATCTTTATATAATCGTACTGACTCCAAACCTTTGATCGATAGTGTACACACAAACATGAAAAAACATATAGTTTTTATTTATTTATTATTGTTAGGTTTTTATTTTATTTTATTTTATTTTAGATCCAAACATTTCTTTGGATTTAATTTCCATTTATTCCCTTTTGTTTTTTATTCCTTCACAATTTTTTAACCTACCAACACTTGGGGGGTGGGATCACATGCAAAGCTCTAATACCTGATAGTTTAAAGATGTCCTTGTCTAGCACCACTTCATAACTGTGTCTCTGTGCTTGCTCTTGCACCCCGCTGACCGGGAGCAAACTGTCAAACATCTTTCATGGTTTAATTTTTTGGAGACCTTATAGATCTTCATACTTGTTCAATCCAACCAACACGTCATTTGAAAAATTAATTTTTGTATCTTTTAATATTTTAAATACTATATTACTTGATTGACTACCAGATATTTTTTTTTACAGAATCTCTCTCTCTGAAAGAGACAAACATAATTATATAAAGTGTAACAAGTTCTTGAATAAACCTTTCTTGTACACCTTAATTTTTTCAATAGATAATTTTGTGCATTATAAATACTTTTCGTAATCTGTAAATGGGACATAAAAATGAGCATTGGGGATTTGTTTATGAGAAATGCACCCTTGGGAAGTATCTATCTACTAAATCTTTTTAGTTTATTTTTTTTACGAAATTTGTACAGATTTAATGAAAGCATTTCCAGATTAGAAATGGGAGTCCCTTCCTCTCGCTGTCTCTCTCTCGCACACACACACTCACTTACATGCACAGACAGTTTGATATTCCTGATGAGGTTTACGTCAGCATCGAGTGATGAGTGTGTGTCTGCCATCCACTCTAGCCCTTGCAGCAAAGTCCTGCATGTTTTTGAAAGCAGTGAAGGAAAAACAGAGAGGTCTGGGTAATTTGGTGACACGGGAGGCCCCTGGCGTTCTGTTATCTGAAGACCACCCATCCGAGTCTTGCCTGGACAAACAGAAGAGCTGACGAGTGTAATACGTAGCAGATGGAGAAATCGAGAGAGAAGGAGAGAGAGTGAGCTGGAGTCCCTGGGAGTGAGAGAGAGAGGGAGAGACATCAGAATAGATCCACTATGGTGGTGGTCATTTGGTCATCCTGGTCTCCCATTAGCCACCTGGGCTCAGAGTGTTTAGTCAGCCTACACTGCGGCTTGGGTTACATTTACATTGCTTTGAAAGAACGCGCCTGTTCTCTCTCACACATGCACACTTTCTTCTTCTCTTCCCTTCTATCTTTACGCATATATTTGACTTGTATACAGATTGTCAAGTGTGAATTGTGGTGCATCTGAGGTTGGATAGGAAAAATGAAGGAGGAAAAAAGCATGTAGATGTCCCAGTTACACGGATCTCTAAAAGAAAGGTATTTGCTATCTTGTGGACACATCCTATATTGACAGGAAGGAAAGATCAGATACTGTCCTTGTAAAGACTTGAGTCATTATGTACAGCAGTTCAAGTAGGCTTAGGCAAATAAATCAAACAAGTTTAGTAGATTCATCTCTTTGTTCTGCACAGCAGATGTCCCATGATGACAGATTCACTATATACAAACTATGTGTTTGTGTGTGTGTGTGTGTGTGAATTTTAAATCTGACATATAGATGATATCCACTGATTCTTGACTAGTGTTCGAGCCATAAAGTTAAGGCAATTGTAAGGGAGAAACTGAGCTTTAAAATTAGTCAATATACAATAAAACTGGTGAGATTGTTAAGAACATGCAGATCAGCCATGGCTGGCCAGGTGGCCCAGTTCAGTTACTGTCTGTGAGATTAGACGTGCCACTTTGACGCGTGTATGGAGTGAGAGTGGCATGGGTTAGTTGTCACAATGAGCAAGAAAGGTTGACATGGAGTATGCTAATGTGCCTATGGGGAATCACCCGTTTAAAAAAAAATAAACTTCATGCATATTGAAAAAAAATATTTATGTGAACTTGACAATTCCACATAACTTTTTAAGTTAACTCAACTGATCATTTTTTACAGTGTTAAGACCTGAACAGTTAGTGGATTTATGAAATGTTGGGTGACATCAACAAGCATAATCCAAAGTATTATTGTCTCTTGCAGATTATTCAACTGAGTAGAGAGATGCTTATTTGAACTCGTCAGTCAGCCGGAACCGACTGGAAGTACCTCTGTAACAGTGATGTCACAAACTGAGGCTGTAACAAACCAGAGTGAAACATGCATGGAAAAACTATTTCGGTAGGTGATCTGACCACAGTCAATTTGTTCAACCAAGCTTATGACAAATACATAATGCTGCAAAAAACTGGCAGTTGTTGAATGTTGAAGTTTTGATCATTACCATTGTGCAGAAGAGTAGAGCTTATATGGTTAGGTTGTGAATAACTGCAAGTATTGATATTCTGAAGCATGTTGCTTTGTTCATTGAGCAATAACTTTGCTATAATGCTAGTGCAGTTACAAGTTTGATTCTGTGCTGATTTACAGTCTTATAATTATACAATATAACTCAAAGTCAAATATAAACAGGTTATTTCCATTCACTCGAATTCACACACTTTTGAGCGTCAACTTAAAATTAAAAAGCATATTTCACTAAAAATATTGAATTCAGTGTGCCATAGACTAAATAATTTAGGGGACTTTACATGATTTATTCAGGTAGATTCCATGAAAGAAATCAAGCGTTAACTACTCAAAAATACAATGTGCAATATTGTTACCATAATACAATTTTTTTTTTTTTTTACAGTGAAATTTTCAAAGATTAAACTCTTAAGTACTTCTTGCAAACCAATCTTATTATTTGCAATTGACTCTGCTCCCCTCCCCATCTCTGAGCTCTGTCTTTTTACTTCTCTGGGGATTTCCAGTTCTTCATAAAGGAACCCTGCTGGTTTCCGTAATGGGAGAAGCTTTGATGGTCTTGGCTTCACTCTAAACACTGGAGCTGTGGTTGCTCAAAGGATTTCCTCAGGTAAAATGCAGTTCAGTGCCCATCATAAAATTGTTTTAAAATAACAAGTCTAACCTGTAAACTCTTAGACTAAACAACAATTGCTTCACAAACACACATTAGAACAAAAGAGCAGTCAGAAAGTAAGCAAAATCTTAGAGGTTTCAATGAAGAGCGGAGTGCAGGTTGTTCGGCTGGTCAGCACATACTTGTAAATGAAACAAATTTACTGGATGGCATGAAGATTGTTTAAAAAAAATAATAGTGATTTAAAGACCAGAATAATGCATGTTTTTGGATATACAATTTCTGTGACATAATGGGATCTGATATCCTGATTCCTGCATGGGAAATCAGCCGTGATGACATCATTATGTCAGCACAGCTTTAGTGCTAGGTTCTTTGGAAAATTATTTATGAAAGAAACAAATTATAGGCAGCAAAAATTTAGTTAACGATCTGACTAGTGCCGACTGAAGATAAATAATTGATCTTAATTGTTTATTTTAAACTAATAATGTATGACAGTGAGAATGCTTTGGTGTTTCACTCTATAAATCACAGCTTGGCTAAGCAGTGTTTGAGTTGCGGAGGCCGAATGACCAGCAGCACTGAACCGATGCTCAGCACCTCGTAAAATGATGAAAGACTCACCTTCACTGAAACGCAGGAGCAAATTAGCATGCGTCCCACACATTTTCCTATCCCTAACCAGATGTCTGTTAGCCTGTCAACAACACTTATAGTTTTTGCTTTTAATTAAAAGTGTAAAGTGATTTTACCTATGAAGAGCTCCTGAACATATTCCTCAAGATAAGCATGTTTGAGTTGCATTATAAAAAGTCATTTACGCAGTAAGTAAATGTATTTTTTAGTTGAGTAATGCTGCTACCTTCTTATTTGTCGATTAATGTTTTGACTGATTTTAATTATTACTCACTATTTCTGTAATCACCAAGATACAAGCTCCCCAAAACAATCTATATATATATATATATATATATATATATATATATATATATTATAAATGTTCATTTATTCTAATAGGGAACCCTAAGAGAAGAGAATTAACCTTTTCTTCTGACTGACTGAAGGCTAAATTTTCCCTGACACCTGTGATGACCACGGCTTTTGTGCTTCAGGGTCCAAGGCAAATGGGGGTAATTTCTGCTACAGCTCATTATGAATGTGTGTTGGGAATGAGAGAATCCCCCCACCCCCGCCCCCTCCCACCTCCACTTTTTTATTCAAGGTCTTACAGATGTTGGACCACACCCAATGACCATATACTCTGACATTAAATGGTTTCTCTCTCATCAAGGTAAACCTCCAAATAGCATTATGATAAAGCAATGGACCATACTTGTATTAGTGAAAATGACTAAATATATTTGAGAGAGAAGAAATGTGCTAATTAGTGTTAAGATAGTCATTACTAAGGTCACTGAGAGAAATGTTTGTAAGACACACGTAATGTATTTGTTATACGATTATTTTTTAAGTTGTCAAATTCATTAAATATTCTTAGCTGCTATTCAATAGGCTCAACAAAAAAATATTCTACGACATAATTTTGAGAGATTTTCCAATTCATTAGGAAATAAATGATCTATTTCAAGCTGTTCGAATCAGTGGCGGAATAAGACTCTTTGGTGCCCCTGGGCACTGATACCTGACCTAGAGATACCTGTCCGACGTCGGATGTTGACGTCAGTCTGACGTTAGGTTCATATAGAAGTTTAGCTTCACGCTCAGGCGCGAGCTTAAAGCTCAACTTCCATTGGAATTCATTGAAAACACTCGCTCTGCTCCGTGCCAGTGAACACGCTAGTGTAATGGGCGTTGAAATGAAACGTGCATGCTCACGCAGAAGTATGAATCTGATGGTAGATTGTGCGTCCACAAAAAATAAAAATAATAATAATAATGAAAATAATAAACTTTCAACAAAACATTCAGGGAATTTATAACGTTCTTATGAAAGGCCTAGTCTAGAAATACGTTTGAGAATGAATCGCTTGTTTTAAAAGAGAAAGAAGAATAGAATACAATAGGTGTCATTTAAAATATTTTACGACAATAAACATTAAACACAGAGTTCAAAAATAACTATCCTGCTTGGTCGATATAGACAACATTTAATATAAACAAACACTCGAGTTCTAACAGAGCTAAAATCTGTGTTTTATTGAATCAACCCTTTTCCTAAACATCTGGGCTTCATTATAGCTGGATCAGACTCAGGATTTTACATATAAAATTATGATAGTTCACGGATGCCCATCACCATTATCGCCTCTTCTCTAATATGACCTGATTAAATTTGCATTGCTCTGAGGCATCATAGTAAGCTTGAAATCGCAAACAGCTGAATTTAACTTTCAAAGCTAAACCCTGACTAAAAAAAGACAGACACATATATCCATCTATTTGATCAATATTTTATGAAGAATATGGAAACAAATACAGTGCTGATAAAATAATAATAGCCTATTGGCTATTAGCATGCATTTGGCTCAGTAAGAGATCAAAATCAAAAGATTATGGATCATGTAGCCTAATAAAGACCTATATTGCACATCTGCTGGGTATTTTTTATATGCCACATTTCAGAATTTAGATTTAGGCTTAGTGTTATGTTATGGGGTTGTGTAGCTATTCAACAACGTACCTGTTAGGGCCAAAACACCACCAAAAATACAATAATTTGAAAATGATTTTGCAGGGCAGCCGTCACGTAATTGACACAGTGAAAAAACATCATGGAACAAAGACTACAATGCATGCAGCTCACAGACAAGCCAGAGAAGTATATATATATATATATATATATATATATATATATATATATATATATATATATATATATATATTGATATATTTTGATATAAAACAATCTCAGCTTTCAGAATGTTGATTACAAAATTAAAAAAATATATAGGCCTAGGCTACTGTATCGCCTGTTTAGGGTCCTACTCTTTCTCTTTTCTACTAGTTGCAGCACAAAATAAATATGAATAAACATCAGAGGGTATGTTGAAAGAACCAGTATAGGCTATACAACTTACTGAGATGTAGGATGTCTCGTGTAATCGCTCAATCAGCTTCAACCTTGGATAAAACAGCTTGTAAACAATTGCCTGTCACGTAACATTAGGCTATCAGAAAAGCCACTCAAGCACTTTATTACATAGTCATTATATTTTTTACTCTAATACCATTAAAAATTATTATTATTATAGCATTATTAGGCTACAAACTGCCTTATAATTGTACAAATCACTTGTTAATTAACCTTTAATAAAAATGCTCTATGCTGACATGGTTCCCTGTATAGTTTACAACATTTGAAAGTTGAAAGATCGAAAGATTTTTTTCCTTTAGAAAAAGTAACATTAGGCTGTAGGTTAGCCTACATATCCAAATAAATCAATATTCATTCAAGATTAATTGAATTGTGTCAATTACACATAGGCTGTATAGCCTATAAAATATGTTAATTAGTTATTGTTCTACATTTTCTATTTCACAGCCATGACGCTTAAATGCATACCATAAACCCTGACACTCCTTTCGGCAACATTCAAGGAGCCGATCCATGAAACTTAAAGCCAAAGTATTCAGGTCTGAATGTTTTGGCAAGGTAACCTCTATAAGCCAATAAATCAAACAGAAGTAAAACGTGCAAAACGGCTGCATCCAGGCTAAGTAAACAAATTAGAGTTTACAATAATTATTTATGAGAGTATAGGAGAAAAATGTAAGAGGAACAAATGCGTAAAACTTTAATGAACAGCAGGTGATTAGCCTACTTTAAGTATGGAGTAAAATGCAAGTTTGCTGTAGGCTATTTGAAAATGTAACGTTTTGATACCTACTTACAATAAATACTAATAGCTTTGAATGCTATTTAAATATTTAGAGTAGGCCTATGCCCCATGTGTTTGACTTGTCTACTGTGTCTTTAAAATTCTTGTTCTAGCCATTAAAAAAATCAGCAGACTGATTACAAAATTTGGCCCTTTTAACCATTTTAACAAACAAGTCTCTATGTGTTGTAGGCCTACGGTTTTGCATACTATTATCAGTTATCCCAAGAGAGGCGATTTTTCCTTTCAAAAAGCCGTGGCTTTTCCCTTGCTTGGAACAAAGCCTTCAACGTGAAGAGCGAACACACCGCTCGTGGACACACTCCAGAGAAAACACCCAGCCTAAAAACAACAACTGGGCTCTTTTTAACTTCTTCAGACCACATCTCAATAAAAGCTGAACAAACACAACCTGCCACCGGCGACCGCGCGGTGTCCAGCGCGCGGCACCATAGCAGATCGCGCGGGGATGGTGGAGATCTCACTGAAAAGAAAAAGAAAAACACCACAGAACAGCAAATATAAAAAATGCACCTCACGGGAACAGCGTCATCCTTTTTCGGTGATGGTAATTTAACAAGCTCCTTGCTCATCCGTACTATATAAGCCTACTGAGAGAATAGAAAAACAGCCAAAGTGATTTTTATCAGTGCTGGCTGCACCCATCTCACGCTTTTAAACGCGTTTAAAGATAGGCTAAAAGCAGCATCAAAACATTTCAATCGCTAGAAAGTATAAAATATAGGCCTACTCAGGAGGAATTATAAAGAGCATCTAGGCCTAACTTTTATTGTAGTTTCCCCTCAAATGAAAAGACAACGTGACCTGAACGTCGGCATGATGGAACGGGTCTGTGAATGGTTACTATTCAATTTGTATTTCGTTCCCCGCTGGTCACGGAGGCAAGATCAGAGGAGAAAGTGAAAACACATGGCTAAGGTCAGTCGGATCGCAGGACCACCAAACTTGTACTGCAGAGACAGAGAGAGAGAGAGTGAAGTTGAAGAGAAGACGACAAAGAAGAGAAGCTAGGAATAATTGGTGTGAAGAAATCGTCCTAATAAACATAGGCAATCATCGTCTCCTGGACTCGTTACATAGCTATAATTTACACTTTCTGACCATCAGGACAGCGTAGGCTACATCTGAACCGTTTCGCTGAGCAGCCGCTTCGTGGCGTCAGTTACTCACGCCAATCAAGGCGCTCGTGCCTTATACTCTGAGACAAGTTTTGAATTCCTGGAGCCTAATGTGTTTATTTTAAATATCCCAGGGAAATTATTGCATCAGCGGCAAACTATGTCCACGGAAACGGCCTCTCCTTTGAAGTTTTCAGCAGAGAAACATGATTTTAATTTCATAATAACTTTTAAATTGTATTTGCACAATAAACGATGTGGATTAAGCTAGGAAGTAGCCTATGTGAGGTAGGGCCGGGAAAGTCGACCATACCTCCCAAATCTTCTGAAGCAAAGCAGTTAGAAAGAGAGAGGAGTATGGGGGTTATGCAGATGCAACACATGCCTCAAAATGAATAATTAATCTGACGTTATTTCTCTTTCTCTTTTTTTGGCAGAGCTCGTTAGTGTTGGCCGCTGAATGGTCGCATGATAAATGACGGTGTGGCTCTCCCGGCTCTCTTTCACTAATTAGCGCTCTGTGAACTCCGTCGCCTCCGCGCGAACACAAACCAAATCCTATGAGCTCAACGAGAGTGAAAACATTTCTCTTGGTCTGCCCTTAGAAGTCTGTTGGCAGATCCATATATTTCCAGTGAACCCAGTCTGCCTGTTTCCACGTCAACTCATTTTACTCCAAATGTTACTGTGAGATAGGTCATTTATTTGATTCTGGACATGCGGCCAAGTACTGTATTGCACACCAAAAGACAAACTTAGATCTAAGTCATTATGTAATGTTAAGTGAATGGCACAAATGCACAGTGAAAAAAAAAA
Organism: Abramis brama; assembly: GCF_963993115.1. Lineage (NCBI taxonomy): Eukaryota > Metazoa > Chordata > Actinopteri > Cypriniformes > Leuciscidae > Abramis > Abramis brama. The sequence continues at coordinate 22,434,891 of NC_139967.1, read as the reverse complement.
ATCTGTTAAATTTACGGTAAAAAAACAAAACAAAAAAACACTGGCAGCTGTGGTTGTCAGTAATTTAGAATACGGTAGCAACATTTTAGGTTTTGCAGACTTAACTTAAATTTACAGTAAAAAAAAAAAGTATTTTATTATCTGATATAATGTTAATTGTCCGATCTATCTAAGTACTAATATCTGTTTTGTACCATTGTAATACACTGACAACCACCAATCACAGTGATGATGAGAGTCACATGATGAATCAAAGGTCATCACAGGCATCTTTTCCACAAGAAAGTTAGTAGTAATATATAGAAGCATGACATTTTAAAAATACAATAAACATTAATTTAACAACATTAAATGTAACATAAAACCCTAATGTACATTAGAAAAAAACTATGAAGAAACATAATTTCAACAAAAATAGGCTACATCAAATGTGAAGTGTCACGCAGGGAAATGTGGGAATGTCAATTTACAGGTTTCCACTGTAAATTATACAATGACTTGTTCTTTTTCACTTCCAAAAACTGTACATTTATTTAAATTTGCCCCTGTTGGAAAATGCCAAAAAAAAGCCTGTTTCTGTTGACTATTCATGGTAAGTAGTAGGCTACCCAAAGGCTGTGTTCATGCCATGTTGTACTTACCGTAATTTCGAGATGACAACACGTGATGTTCTATTTGGAGATATTCATATTCTTACCCTGGGAATTAGGCCTATATGTTTCTATGGCAAAACTATCAACACCTAAATGAAAGTGGTCAGGTTGTACAAGTAGGAGCTCTCAGAAAATTGTCAGCTTACAAATTGTAATTACGAGCTCTACGACGATGTGAATGCGTTTTACAAGTTAAAATCTCCTAATTACGACATGATGTGAACACACATTTATATCAAGTATTTTATTCATTTGTTTTTGCAAGCAATAGACAGGAAAAAAAGTTAATTTCACACTTTCAAAAGCCTTGGATCATCTGATTGCGATATATTCCCTTCGATTTATATATTATGGTGTAGCAAAATCATGGCATCTACCAGCAGGATAACTGGGCCATGCTAAACATTCTTGTGCTAACCAGCCAAACCACTTTCACATGCTATCGGAAAGTTCCTACTTCCCACTTCTGAAGTTGTTATAATGAGCTCGTTGTTCAAGTGCTTTGTTTTCGGAAAGAATAGGAATCATTGAGTTTTTTTCTTCTTTTTTTTCTTGCCTGTTTCTTGGGGAAATCTTGTGTATTAAAGATATTCAATTCTGAATAAGATGTAGCGACAACCATAACATTGAAAACCATATAAACATTCACTATCTAGAATAGTCAGCTTGCTAATGATTCTGGAATTTTGGTCAAATACATGCAATGTACATGCTAAATAGATGGTTATTAATTTATGTAAATATGCACTATTTTAACAACAAGGCTGATGACAAGATGTTAAATAAGAATACCATGCAGTCACACAATCAATTATTCTCCCCTCTGCTATATTTAAAGTTTATGACACGTCCAACTCGGAAACTCGAATATCAAAATAATCTCAGAGTTACCCAGTAGTATATACAACTTGAGAGAGTGTTTATGTCCAATTTCCGACTACAAAACTCTTATTTACAATATTCCGATTGCACATGAAGGCAGCATTAATCTCGTGGAACAACAGCAATCAACATTAATGGGAATGCTAATGGACAGCTTACTGCAGGTAATACAAATCTTCTTGATGTATTATACCTCTGACTTTCTGTTTCATGCACCGCTTTTCAGCAATCTGTTGAATCTGTAGCGTTACGTACAGCAAAAGAATTCATATTATACCTGAGTTGTGAATATTTTCTATATATATGTTGAACATTATAGGCTACTATGAAAAGACTGTGGCATATCCTGTATATCATGCAATAATGGCAAAAGAAACAACTTTAAATTGAGTTTCAATCAAAACTTCTCCGGTTACGACTGTAACCATGGTTCCCTGACTACGTCTGAAGCATGTGTGCAACTAATCCAATCCTGATTGGCCAACGTCACCCTGTAACGCATGATAGCGTTCTGCAGAAGATATAGGATACCCAGAACAATGCAGTGTTAGCTTCTGATTGGCTGAAGCAAGTCGCTCACAGGCATGCAGGAAGTGTGGCAGGGCGATGCAGTTTCTCGTTCCCTTCTCAGAGAACCATAGTTACAGTCGTAACCTGAGACTTTCCCTTTTGAGGGAACTCCATGATGCATCTGACTTCGACGCTATGGGGAAATAAATTCTCACTGTGTCATACTGACAAATGCCTGTCCTGGTGGGAGGCTCTCCAGGCACAACTTAGGATGAGAGCACTTGCAACCCTGGGGTATAGTCTAGGTCCAGGCTATAAAACCTTATAACTAGCCTATGTGTAAGGAAGACCAGCCTGCAGCATCACTCCTGACAATAAAACTTTAGAAGCTGCCATACTCCTGGTAGAATGGGCCCTCACAAGCAGAGGCAAGGGCAAGTCGCGTGCCTCGTAAGCTACAGAGATAGCCTCGACAATCTATTTTCTGATAGTCTGCTTGGAGGCTGGGGAACCCTGTCTGGGTGAACCAAAACAAACCAGCAGCTGTTCAGTCTTACGCCTCTAGGCAGTCCTGTGAATGTAAATCTGAAGGACCCTAACTGGGCAAAGCAGACTTAGCTTCTTTTGGTCTCCCGACATGAAAGGAGGAGGATGAAAGCCTGCAGAACATGCTATATTCATGGGTACATTAGGCATGTAGCCCGGTCTAGCTGTAAGATGGCTTTGAACCTACCCAGGGCAAATTCCAGGCAGAAGCCTGCAAATCTCCTACCCTCGTAAGGGACATAATAGCCAACAGAAATGCCATTTTTAGTGTTAGGAATTTCTCTAAAATTCAGACCAGGGGCTCGAAGGGTGCCAGGGAAAACCCTTCCAGAGCCACAGCCAAATCCCAGGCCGGAACTCTCACATGAACTGCAGGACTTAACCTCAAAGTGCCACAAACAGGTTATTAAATGGTGTCTCCCCAAAGAGGGAGATAGACCAGCAGAAAAGCAACCCTGAATGAACTCCATCACTGAAGCCACTGGGCAGTTAACTGGGTCCAACTGGTGTTCTCTGCACCATAAAGTGAAGGCTCTCTACTTTAGTTTGTAAAGTTTCCACGTGAAGGGAGCTTTAGGATGGTCTCAACAACCTCGGCTGAGAGACCCTAGTTCACGAGTTTGTCTCCCTCAGGGGCCAAACCCAAAGCTTCCACATCTCCAGCCAGGGGTGGTAGATGGTGCCACTGGCCTGCGAACGAAGATCCCTCCTGATGGTAATCTCCCAAGGAGAGCTGTCCTGGTGAATCATCAAGTCCGAAAACCACACTCTGATCGGCCAGAACGATCACAATCTAACATGATCTAAACTAATTTGCCATCTAAATTCTTCATTTGACCTATGGGACAAGCAAACAATGAATATGGTGGGCTGAAACACAGAGCTCTTGCTGAAGACACAAAAGCTAACGCTGCATTGCTCCGGGTATCCTTTATAGCTTCTGCGGTACGTCATCCCACGTCACAGGGTGAAGTTGCGCCAATTAGGATTGGAATAGTTCCACACATGCTTCAGACTCAGTCAAGCTGAGGCATTCCCTCATAGCGCTGATGTCAAACGCAGCGTGGAATTCCTTCAAAAGGGAAACAACACATAGTGCAACTAGTCTGATTATGACTGTCCAAATGACAATGTGTCGATAAAGATACACATTTGAGTTTTTTAAATAGTGAGACCCATAGTAAAGTAGACATTCTTTTGTTCATCTGTGATTTACATTAACCAGTGTGAATAACTCCTCTTCCACACCTTTGGTCTGACTTTTGGTCACTCTGCCCCCCTTTAGGTTGAGCATTTTCCCCTTTTCAGATAATATAGTTATTGTCATTATGGCCTGGTTTCACAGACAGGGCTTAGATTAAGCCAGGATTGGACCTTAGTTCATTTAGGGCATTTAAGTAGCTTTTATAAACATGCAACTTGTGTGCATCTTTATACAAAACAACAACATATTTTAAGATATGTCAGTGCAAGTTACTGTTAGTTAAAACAGCTCAATGCATTTTGCCTTAATACATTTTAGTCTGGGACTATACTTAAGCCTTGTCTGTGAAACTGAGGGTATATGTTTTAATGTTATTTTTTGTTTTTGAACGTTATTAAAAAATAAATCTTCAAGATATCAGGTTATTTATTTATTTTATTAGTTTGTTCATTTTTGGCTTAGAGTATCTGATAAAGCAGTTATTTTTCTACTTTTATAAAACATTTTATATGTTGTAGATCTATAAAAACAGACAATTTGTGTGTGAGAAAAAGCTGTTTTTGTTTGTGTGTGTCCTGAACATGAGTCTGCCTCTCTCTTTCTCTCTTTCTGTGGCATTAGTGAAAGTGAGGGTGTGTTGAAGAATCTTTCTCATAAATCACACTATGTGCTGTATGATTATAGGACTCCAAGAGTGGTCAGTATGGCAGTTTGTCATCTCTGTGGTGACTGTGTGTGTGTGGTCCCCACAGTCTAGTTCAATAGAGATCCATTTAGCCAACAGCACTACAAATACAGTTTCCAGTTCTTGGTTTATGATTAAAAGAGCAGTTTACCATACACAAATATATGCAGACAAATATGGCAAACTCTTTATATATCTTTATTACATCTCCTGCATCTTTAATTTATCTGCATTCCATAGACACACTCATTCAGGGAGATAGTGGACTTTTATTTAGAGAGGGTGCATGTCTATGTTCTACTTAAATAATCTGTTCTGTAGATGTCCTCAGCTAATTCATCTGATAGATGCATTTGGTATGTATGTGCCTGTGTAAGATATAAGATAAAAAGATCCAGTGTGTGTGTGTGTGTGTGTGTGTGTGTGCGCACGCGCGCGCACTTGGCTGGGTTACACTTAACTGAAAATTGCCACAAATGATTTGAGCTGTCATATTTTTTCTCACATTGACCAGACCACATGTGTTTTCCATAGACATCACATGATGCTGGCTATAAAGGATGTGTAACAAGGGCCCCCCGTCAGTGGTAGCCACTCCACCCCAACATGCACTCTTCCAGCTATTATTATGTCACCAAAGGACCACCAACGCTCACTGTTTCATAACTATATGTGTTTGTGTACATGCTTGGTGATTATAGTTGCAGGATGCATTTCATCCACCACATCATTAATCATAACACCCCATCAGTTACTGGAGTTGTGATAAATATATGCACATGGCCATGCGCACACATACAATACACCCTTCTCATTTAAAAGATATGGATCTTTCCTTCCCACACACACATAGAGTGTCACACCAGTCTTTTGAGCAATTTGGGAGGTTCCACTTTACCACCAACACAGAGGGTTGGAAACACCCAGACCCGCCCACCTGTCATTTTCTCCTGGTAGTCTTACATTACAGCATCTGTGAAGTTGCCTATACTATATCACCATTTTAACAGGATAGTACGGTTATTACTGGTCTGTTTACTACAACTGTCTCATTAATCAGATTAAAAACTATTTAATTATGAATTGTGCATTATCAGTTAGGTTAAATTAAGTGCGTAGTCAAATTTTAATTGTGGAAAAATCTAGGGAGTGGGGGGATAGAATAGAGAAAATATAAGGTTCCTGTACAAACTTGCATTTAATGTGATGAATTGGTTGCATTTGTTTTGTGATTTGATTACGGGACTGTTTTGCATGATTGTGAGGACTGGCAGACTTCCTCCAAACTGAGCGCTCTGTCCTCACGTCTCCTTCCTAAACTAGGCATACCCTGTTTTTGTGAGTGTGTGTTTTAAGTCTGGAGCCGATTAACTTGATCGTTTTTATGGCATTTTGCTACATGTGTGGCAGCTATGAGAATTTTTTGGATAGGAACTGAACCCAGTTCTATTCCCCCAGGCCAAATCTCTGTGTGGCATTCATACGTATCAAAGCCAATAATAAGGACCCTAACACACATTTGTACCAGAACATTCTCCCTGATAATATGCTTTGGATACATAAATGCTTTCTTCTATTCTATTCTATTCTATTCTATTCTATTCTATTCTATTCTATTATACTCTACTCTGAAAACTCCACTTTTGCTTGCCAAAAAGTGTTGTGTAGTGCTTGGTGAGATGATTGGTTTGAATGATCATCGTTTGAAACATTGCCCCACAGGCTATATGATTTATTGCCTTCACAAAAACACTCTTCTGTTTGCACAACCATCCAATTCCTTAAATGCACAATACCTAGTTTTCTGAACATCCCTATGGTAACTAGCTTAAAGGGATATTTCTTGATATTTCACTTTTTAAGAGTACTATTTCTTGAAGAGTGCTTTATAGGGACTTTTTATTTACACAAATTAGCTGAAATGTACAGATTTAAGAAGCAATTAGCTGAAATGTACAGATTTTAGAAGCTATTGTGGCAACCTACATTCACAGAAACAGGGCAACCTGACTGATCTACCTATGGCATTCTACCAAAACCAGAGAGGCTGAGGGCAACCCAAGGCTTTAGTGTTCCCAGAGACAATAGAAATGTGACAGTGTGAGCATGAGTGAGTGAGAGGGTGAAAGCAGTGTAGTCTCCCTCTCACTAAATGCAGCCTTGTGAAATTAGCTGCATAGTGCAGGTGCTGACCCTAGCAGAATGCATGACATCTCTCTCATTATACACATTCATATGGAGTGAATATGTTTATAACAGACTATACCCCAGTTTAGTACTATTTGGAGCTCAATAAGTTTTATGTTATGACTTGTGGCCCACTTTACACTCAACAATTAATTTATTAACAAGTTTAACGTATAAATGTTTATAATGGCTTATTTAATGTTATTAATATTTCATTTATCATACATTAAGTAATCTTTTTACAAATACGCTACCGTTCAAGGGTTTGGGGTTGTTAAGTTTTTTATGTTTTTGAAAGAAATCTCTTAGGCTGCTTTCAAAAATCAAACCAGTAATAGTGTGAAATGTGATTACAATTTAAAATGAATGTTTTCTTTTTTAAGATATTTAAAAAAATATTTTTTTCCTGTGATGGTAAAGCTGTATTTTCAGCATCATTACTCCAGCCTTCAGTGCCACTTTATTTATCGGAAATCATTCTAATATGCTGATTTGGTGCTCAAGAAACATTTATTTTTATAATCAGTAAACGGTTTAATATGGTTTATACCTCCAATATTTTCAATGAATAGAAAGAACAGCATTCATGTGAAATATAAATCTTTTGTAAAATTTTAAATGTCTTTTCTTAACATTTGATCAACTTAACATGTCTTTGCTGAATAAAAGTATTTATTTAAAATCTTACAAACCCCAAACTTTTTAATGGTTGTGTAAATGATATTTAATAATATCTTGTAATATGTAATATATGGGTATATTTAACCTGAACTTTGCAACTCATTAGTGATAGATGTACCCATGTGGGGTTTAAATCTACAGTCCTACCTGCCCAAATCTTTAAAACAAATCTGCATATGTATGTTCATACGAGGGAAAATCACAGCCCAAACCCTACTATTAGTGGTGCATCATTTTTCCTTAATTGTTCTTTACATAATGAGCGTGGCTTGTGTAAATGCAACCATAGGCACACATTCAGGGTTTCACAGGGCAGATTCCCATGTGATTACGAGGGTTGTAATGATTGTCTCTAAAACCCAGTCATTCAGCTGCATTTGCATGCAGGCTCTCAGATTTGTTAAAAGATATACTGTATTTTCAGTCCCCTGCAAATGCTGTATTTAACATACAGACACCCACCATTTATCCCTGTCTATCTGTATATCTCTCTCTGCGGTAAGGGTTCACTGAGCGTCTGAGAAGACACAATCCGGTTCAGTGGTTCCAGACTAACAGTGAGTTGGTGGTCTGTTCTGTCTGATCACTGTGCTACACACTGATCTCAGGGTGCTGGTCTCTTGTTAGATGTTTTAGATTAAGCCTTATACCACAGATCTCAGGGCAGTGAAAACGCATTGTTTATCAGAAACTGATTACGACAGATTCAGGGTCACTGATCCCAGAACAGAGTTAAGCACTCCTTTGTGAATGCAGATAATGGTGTCAGTGAGCAAGGCCTGATCTCTGTACAGATTCAGCATGGTCACTGCACCTGCCACAAAGACTGACCAGCTTCTGTCTCTGTGAGCGCAAGTGTTAATGAGGAAATCTGTCCGTGTAGTGAGCGAGAAAGCGAGTGAGCCAGAGAGAGCGAGAGGGAATGTGTGTGGGTTTGTGTGTGGGGGGTAAACACTGAAAGGCGCTGACTGTCTGTGAATAGAAGGATTATCTCATTGCTCTTTAAAGTGGTTGACAAAGGGTTTGTGGTAAAACATTCACATCTCTTGTCAACACTTATTCATCCATCAGGTTATACTCTTCGATTAAAGGATTAACCTTGCTCCGAGGGTTCATATTCAGAAGATAAAGCACTTTATACAGCCACTGAGAGATTACAGTTAGAGTCAGTCACACACATAATTGAGGCATTTATCCAATTTTTAGTAATCAGATATTTTTTCCGATTTATTAGGGGGACGAAAAACGTGGTTGAAGTTTGAAATCATTGCCAAGAAAGGCTCACACAAGCTGCTCGACGTTTCCCTCAACTTTCCCACGCGGAGACGTCAGTGCACATTTGGGTGGCAGCCGTTCTCCTGTTCCTGTGTGTTCTCATCTTCTGACATGAATCGTGGCATCTTGTCGCACACATGTTGGCGTTGCTAAGTGAGCACCACCCAAACACAGCTTGTGCTGCACACAGTTGGAGAGCCTATTGTTTGCAGCCCAGCTTCAGAGGGCATTCAACTGCCAAGGCATGGAGTGTGTCTGTGTGTTCTGGGGTGTATATGCCACAAAACGTGCACACAAGTGTAAAACTCATTTTTTATGAATTCGTAAAATCTCTGAAAAGGCTAATTAGCTCAAGCCGTTGTAATTGGTTATCAGTGCTAGTAAACACAATGGGTGGTCAATGATTGACAACTACAGTGCACATAGTCATTTATTGGCTATTATTTATGTTTTACACAGTCAGTCAGTTTGAAAAAAGATGAAATGTAGATATATAGGTATTGATATATATTTATATCTATATCTCGTTTTTATTGATTCAAAAATACATACAATTAATTGTAGTTTTCATTTTATATATTTATATAAAGCAATTTATAAAGCACATACACCTCAGGGACACCTCTGTTAGCCCTAACTTTTAAAATTCCATAACTGCCGCTGTTGTAACAGGTTGCTGGGGGCACACGACACAGAAGATCACGAGAAACACAACCACGTTAAAACATAAACAAGACCGAACAAAGAACTGAGATGAACTAAGGGCTTAAATACCAGGGAGAGCTAATGAACTGAACAGAAACAGGTGTGGTATTAATTAGAAACTATGGAAACTAATGAAAAGGAACACAGGCAAAACAGGATTAGGGAAAACAGAACCAAAACACACTAAGTGGCCATTTACCCGACACCGGTTTCAACTAAAAACGGAAAACTTTTTATTAGTTTTGGCTGTTCATTTACATGACAACAGCGTTTCATCGTTTTTGAGAACGATGCCGTTATCGTCTCCGTGTAAACAACAAAAACGCAAATTTGTGAAAACGGTGATGCCATGCGCATGCGTATTACGTGTTCAGTCCATAGGCGCATAGTGTTTCAGTACAAAGTGACTTTGCCAACTACTGGCCTGGCAGCATAACACAGCGTTTTTAATCATTTTTCGAGGATCCAATTACGGGGATCGTTTTGACAACGTTGTCGTCTGTACGCGAAAAACACAAAGGAAAAACGTTTCCGTTTTAGTGCATCGTTGTCATATAAACGTAACCTAAAGATAAAAAGACATATACATAACCCTGACAGGGTTATCAGGTATGTAGCGCATAGCTATCTGGTGTTCTGGACCAGCTCTCTGTGCCCTCCTCTGTGGGGATTCGTTGGGTCTTTGTGTTCTTGTTTTCCCACAAAGGGGCTTCGGCACAAATCCCTCTGGCACGGAGGGGCCATAGCAAAGTAAACAGAGATTTATGTCTTTAACCTTTAGACTCACCAAGTGTTTTTGAGTGGTAATCACACACGTTTATGAGTTATGGGTCGAAAGGTTAAAAAATGCACAGCATTGTTGCTGTAGGACTAACTGGGAGCCTGTGATTGGATGATTGGTCTCCAATTACTCAGTGTGCCCTCGTGCTGTAGGAATACTGTCTGCAGGTTAATCCTCGCTTCCTACTTAACGGAAAGAGTGCGTTAGGAATATTTTCTCCATAAGCAATAGCAAGAGTAGCTAAAGTATGGTCTCTGTTTGATTGTAGCAGTTACGTTATGTTTTGTTTGTATGGTGAGCAATGATGACTCTCTGTTTGACGTTATCCAGAGAATCCTTTAACTCATTTGAAAAGAGGCAGAAGTGGAAAAAGTGGGGTAAAAAAAAGAAAACACAACAATTTCGAGACTACATCACTTCGGTCACAGAAGCCAGAGTCTCTTTGAAGTTCTCATGGTGTGTGTGTCCCATTCAACAAACCCCCTCCTCACTTCCCTTTCCACCCTCCTTGTGTCAGGAAGGTTACAGCGCATACGCTTGTTTTGTGAGACGAATGCATTTGTTCTCTATTGTAATATGAAACACTCCAGGCCCATCCCCTCCCTTGCTCCCTCTCTCCCTTTCCTTCTTCTCCTCTGAATGGAGAGACACAATTAAAAGCACATTAGATCTTTTCAAGTGCTTGTAATTTCATAAGTGAGGGTCCCCAGCTCTGCGCAGGGCTTAGACGAGGGAAAGCCGCGATATTTAGAGGGGCCCGGGGGAAAGATGGGAAAGAGATATTAACCTCGCCAGGGACAGCTCTCAAAGAGGCCACTGCTAGCCACACAGCAGCCCACCCACACCGACACCTGCAGCTTTAAAAACGCTCACACACATAAAGACGCTCTCGCACATGTACACGTTCACACACACACATCTTGATTATCCACTGTGTCAATGGAAGCCGGTTTCCTCACAATGAATCAGTGAGATTTATAGTTATGTTGATGTTTAATGAAGGTTGATGAGTATTTGATTGATAGACCTCAACAGTAATAAACCAGAGAAACAGCACCACACAGACCTGTTGCATCGGCTTAGTGCCTGACATTGAGCAGACAGCTTTCTGGAAACACATGAGGTTGAAAATAAATGGCAGTAGGTGATGATATATAGCTTTTATACAACATAAGTATTCTGAATGTCAGATTATTGTCTGGAATTAAGTGTGATGCATGTATAATTATGTTTTTAAGAGTCTGCGCCAGTATTCACCACACTTTTCCATTCACAACACAAGCAGATAATGTTATACTGAAAGGAGTTTCTTTGCTGAATAGGCACTGTTAAGTGATGCATATGCGTCTTGCAATATTAGACATTTAATTGTGAATTAATTACAATTTAATTTAGATTAACTTCTATTGCTCATTTAAAGTTAATCTGCACATCACTGTATATATAACAAAAACAGGAAAACGAGAGAGAACCAATGGAGTATGCTTCTTCCTGTAAGCTTTTTGTTTATGCATTTTTTTATGCAACCTATAGCTGTAGTTTGTCTTTTTTTTTTTTTTGCCAACAATTTTTGTCAGATAAATGCCTTATAACCAAGTTTAGTGTTTTGTTCTTCCCTCATATTTGAAATATTTAAAAGTATAAAATATTTTCCTCATATTTTGATGGTTTAATCAAAATTGTATAGGGTCATTATACTGGATTGTATAAGTTGTACTTTATAAATATATATTTTACAAAATAGTAAAAAGCAATAAATAATAATTATTGGCTTATCAATATCATACAGATTTTTAATACCGGTTCATCCCTACTGCTCAGCATATATGTGTGTGTGTGTGTGTGTTGAGCAGGAGCAAAAAGAGCTTCCTCTCTTGATGTATTTAATTTCAGAAATTCCAACCATAACCCATCTGTGGGTGTGTGTCTCTGTAACGGGATGATATATTGGCTTAATCAAATAGGAAAATATGAGTAATCCAGGTCCTGACTCAACGGCAGCTTGCTTTATTATTGTAGCTTAAGGTGCAGCGTGGTCCTGCCGTCTTTGATCCTGACTGTTTGAGTGTGTGAATATGTGTGTATGTGTATGTGTGTGTTTATTGTTTTAAGTGAGGGTGGTACTCAGTGCTATTGGCTTTGATTACAAAAGGTTTAACCTTCTGAGGAACAGAGGAAAGATATTTAGACTGTTTTCATTGAGAACATTAACCCTTTATGTGTTTCTCCAAAAAGGAGCGCTTAAGTCTGTGTGCGTGAAATCAGAGACAAGGGAGCCCATTACCAAGATCATTATAAACCCAGTGTTTCTCGGGACACAGAGTTCAATAAGACATAGTCCTAGTCATCAATCCTGTGTGTGAGAGAAAGTGTTCGAGCGAAGGAGAGCGTACCTTGAGTGCAGCCCCAGGCACAAGCTATGTCATGGCTGCCATTTGCTGCTGATGAAAAATGTAAAACATTTTAACCGGCCATTACCGAGATGCTTTGATGTACTTTCAGTTTGACAAGACCCAGCTGTCATGATTGTTTTGTTTGTTAATAAACATGTAGCATACACTTTGAGGTCAAAAAGAGGGTTTTAAGTAAGGGTTAAAAAAATATGTTTCAGAAATAACACATATCTATTTTTCCTTTACTGTGCAATTCTTCAGTCGTCTTTGTCATGTCAAACAATAGTTATGATAATTATTTGAATATATATTAAAGTTTATGTACCCCCATTGACTTCCGTAGGAAAACAAATACTAGTTTGGATTGCGCAAATGAGCCAGATTTTCCATTGATTTATTTGATGCTCTGTTCTCTCTTTGTATCTCTTTTTTAGTATGCATATTTCTCTAAACATAGTCTTTAATGTACTTAATGATCATAAAAAAGCACTGGAAGAATTGTTGAGAAGGAAGGTAAAAAGATGCTTATGTTGTCATTCCTTTCAACTGGAAGAGAGAGAATATGAGATGACTTGTTGTACAAGTTTGTCTAAGCATTTACATATTCAGTGAGAGTGAATGCTCTACAGAACTTTGATCCCAGTGTAATTTCATTTTCAAAAGCAAGGTACAACTGTGATTTACATTAGCCTGCGTATGTGGGGCTTGTGATGGTGTTAAAACTCTTTTTTTCTTTTTTTTTTGGTCTTGAAGAACCTTTTACCCCCAAATTTGCTACACATTCACCCCTCTGTAAAAACATGATTATCACTGCAGCGTGAAGCTGCCCACCATCATTCACCCGGCTTAGGTTTTCTGAAGTTAGCAAATCACCAAGAAAATTGGAGAGGCCTGCAAAGCGTTCAGCACTTATGATTCCATCCCAGATCTCTTAAGTGTGTGTGTGGTTGGGGGAACCCCACACCAGAGAGCTGCGTTAGTTCTCCGACCGTAACATAAACCAATTTCCAAAAGCAGTTTTCTCCTTCATGGTGTAACTAGGAACAATAATGCATGTTTAAGAAACAAGACATTTATCAAGTTTTCTCAAAAAAGACACTTATCAAACAGATAAAAACACATTTAACACATGAGAGAGAGAGACCACAGTGTGAGGAAATGTTTGAATGCGTGTGGCGAACCATTTTTCTAAATTATATATTAAATATAATCACATGCACTGAAGGGGATGCAGACTTTTGAAGAGCTTAAAAGATGATCTCTAAATGACAAATAGCCAGGGTATAATGTGCCTGTCTGTCTTTGCATTGTAAACAGCATATAGCACAATATATGCTGTTTAACACTGAATTTACCTGGATAACAGTCATTATATTATTGATTTATTTAATTAAAATGAATGTAGAAATGAAGAATCTTGTCATGACAATGATTCAGTTAAAGGCTGCTCTGATGCTTCATTTCATTTACACAGAAGCAAAGCAGCATCAGAAGCACCTTTGATAAGGGACTGAGATGGGTCAGATTTTATGTGGCATTGCATCTTTAATTTGGAGCAGCACATAAAGAACCCTTAAAACCGCTATTTAAAAAGCTATAATGAAGTGCAGGTCTATTGTTTTTCAAAGTCCAGACTTTGAAATGTATTTGCATTGTGTGTATTAGTATGTGTGTTTTGTAGTGTTGTTATGAATGTGTTCGGTTTATTGAAACATTTTCTCACTCAAAGCTATCCATGCAACTATTGACATTGTGAAGCCAAAGAGGCTTATTTAGTCTAAAATAAGTGGATATGCTGCTGTGTGGTTAAAACCAATGCCAATTGCCGGCAACAAACCACTAATCTGAACTTTTGTGTTTGAAGAAACTGATAGGTTTGTTACGTCTTAAAATATGTTTAAAGGAGGATTTTTTAATCCCTATACTGTTATTTTCCCTGAGTTTGCTAGAAAATAAGATAAGACCAACAATTCTGTTAGGCCGAGTAACCCCTCCCTTCCCAATTGGCCAATATTTGTCTTCTGTTCTTATGTATGTTATGCATTGCGTGTTAGCAAAATAATTGTGTATGCCTTCTCTGCATCCTTATGTCGTGGGTTTTTAGGTCTTTTGATGTGCTTGTGAGTGTTAGTCACTGTGCAAGTCTTCTCTTGTTGACTCACATCCTCATGAACACTGACGGTTTAGGGGTGTTTCATCTCTTTCCAAGTGTGTGTGTTTGACATGGACACAAGTAAAGATACATTGAAAGGAATTGAGTGTATGTATCCTGTTTTGTCTCGTGTGTTGGGATTCCTCTGTCACTGTTAGTGTAAGTGGTGGAATTTTCTCATGATTTGTGAAGTGTTTGCACGACTCCAGTCTTCTGCAGAAACCCATAAGCACATCATCAGTATCTCCCCTCAATTACTGGGCAGATTATTCACAGATTGGCATAAGTCCTGAATCACTCGAGGTCTCGCGTGAGAAGGGAACAGCCTGATGTTGTTGTTTATCTGCACTTTGTGCTGTATATGTGTTTGCTGTGATGTAAGCACACGCACACAAACACACATTAGACCACTGTATCCAGGATTCTTTCCAGTTTCTGTATAATAATTTTAATCACTGTGGTTTTCCAGTAACACACAACATAGGCAATGAAAATGATTTACTTCAAACGCAGAGATTTTTACAAAATTGTATCACGACTTTAGAAATCTTCACTGAAAACAAGAAACATATTATTTACCGCTCTCCCTCTTTTTCTGTTGTGGTACCAGCTGTCTTAGTGTGTGTTCGTGTGCATGATTATCATATCTGCTTTAGTTTTATGGTAACTGAGCACATTCTGTTCTCAAAACAACAGGTTAAATTCGGTTAATACATCTGAAATGAAACTATGCCATTTAAGGCCTTTGTATATGCTTACCAATGCTCAGAGAGATGCTGGTGTGCATGCACTGGTAATTTGTTTTGTTCAAAATTGGTTCAGAAGAATAGTGTATTTTTTAATGTATTATTTAATGTATTTATTATTTTTGGTGTTTTCTGTTGTTACATTTACAGTGCAAAAGTCTAGGTGCCATTGTTGAGAATCCAAGAAATGTAAAAACATATGCAGTTATTTAAAGCACAGGTGTGGTCTATTAGTCTGCAGGGAAATCAAGACTGTAATGTAAAACATATGCAGCCATGACCGTTTACATATAGCTCATGCACCTTTCACACTACAGCTGCCTGATCACAGACTAAAATCCAGTTGACCACATTGTCATTTTCAAAAAACAAATGAATGAATGAATAAATAATTATTTAAGTATTTCCACCGTTGGATCCCACTGTACCTCTAAAATAAAATATAAAACCACGTACAGTTGGCTTAAAATATTGTGTAAGTAACTCCAAAGTCCAGCGTGGCCTACTGGCTAAAGTTTAGTTCAGCACCTTTGGGCCTGACAGCTCCCGTGAAGATGCACTGTAGGTTCTAGTAACGTACGATTTATGTGCTGATGTTGGAAACAGGCACTAATCCATCGTAAAATACAGCACACGACGTTTGTTAAGATGATTTAAGAAAACCCAGTCAGGACTCGCCTCTGAAGCTGTAGTCTGTCTGTGTATGTGGGCTGTAGATGCAGGGTTGAAATGAAGCCTCAAATCGGCTCTCCTTTTACCTCTCAAGCATCCTCAGGGTCTTGGTTGAAGTGTTTTGGTTGAAGCCGCGTCAATAGAACCCATACGGCAAAGAACGCTGGTTTGAGGGCGGCCTCTTGAATGTCCGGACGCCTGAAAAGTTTTGGAGTGGAAGGTTCCTCTGTCTCATTAACGGTGGCCTAGGTGTTAATTGGCCATGGGTTGGCATGAAAGAATGAGTATGTGGACATAAGTGCTTTATTCGACAAGGAGAAAGCGAAGGAGGTGGAGGTGATATGATGACGGTTAGCTAATCAAAGCCCGGAGCTCGCCTTTTGAGAGCGCGAGAGGTTAATTACGCATGTGGAGAAAGTCTGACATCACCTTTCTGAAAGCTTATTCGCTGACTAGAAGTTCAAGTGGCTGCATTTCCTTTGCTCCAGTTAGCCTCTTGAGGGGATATAGTCTATATAATATTAGCAGATTTCTGTTTCTTGTACAGTTTGCGCCACCATATATATGTCCAATTATTCCATCTACAATAATGAATGCAGTTGCTTTCGTACGCATACACGTAAAGACGTAGCATATATAGCTTATTTGGAATAGATTATTGTGAGTGATTTTAATTGGGATTTGTAGGACAACATTTCCGACTTTCTGTACAGCATTCGCGTTCTAAAAACACACATCATTCAAATCACCACTCTGGGATTTCGCCACGCAAATAGTTTCGATCTGTGTGCTACGAAAGCGCCTGGAAATCTGCAAGAAAAATATTATCATAACTCCATTGTGAGAAATATCGTTAAGAGGGGACCTGCTTTTGGTGGACGTTTGAAGAATTTTTCCGCTGGCAGGGTCGACTGGCCCTTCGGGTCAAACTCCTGCGCTTTATCCTTCAACTTAATCCTCAATAGTACATAAATAATACAGAGACCTTGTTTGCTCAGAAAACATGCCCCCGTCGGAAAGACTTCTATGGTATTTTAAGGGGACTGGCGGTATGCAATGTCATCCAAATTATCCTGAAAACCAGAGAAACAAAGATTTTCAAAGTTTATTGAGGAAGCAGAAAAAAAAAGTCATTTCAATCAGCCACATGCCTAGGTCTGTATATAGAAATATTACCGTAGTTGTTATAATTCTAATAATTAATATTGTTATATTAAATAATACATATTACCGTAGTTGTTATAAGTCTTAATAATTATATTATATTATATTATATTATATTATATTATATTATATTATATTATATTATATTATAGACTTGCAGGTTTGCACTGTAAAAAAATATATCAAACAATTATTTATTCATGGCATTGCCATTTCTCTTCCTCTTTTTAAAACTCTGCTCAAATTTGAATCAGGACAGTTACAGCCAGAATAGAACTTTGGACCACACGCAGTTTAAAAAGAACATTTCCAGTTTCATTTCCCCAGTTTCATTTCGGTTGCACGGCGGTCTCCCAACCAATGTATTCGTGGCCTATCATTTGGATCATTGTTCGGGTTTCCACGACAAAAGTTTCAGTGAATACGCGCTGTGAAATATAGTTAATATATACTATGTTGGCATCTGCTATTGACATTATCTAGTTACAGTTTACAACTACAATTAGACGACCTGAGATTTTATGGGAGTTATTTATGTCGTCGGATATAATTGGTTTCAGGAACTTATTTGCCATGTGCAGATCACATTTGCACCGAAACATCTGCTGCAAAAAGTGAAAAATGAAAAGGAAGGGTTAATCAAACTTTTAAGGCTTGCAATTTCACTTGGATGATAGAGTGAGGTAACTATAACGGGGGGGGGGGGGGGGGGGAGCTTTGTGGAATTGAAAACGGGAGTTATTTAAGCTTTAGCCTAATGTTAATGAGAAGTGCTGGAAGTGATGTAAGGTTTTGGGCCTGGTTCCGATGTTATATGCATCCGCAGTTTTTATGGCGTTCTGGTGGGCCTCTGAGGCGTAAGTGGCTGGCATAGCTAAATCACTCGCGCCTTTCATGTTGTTGGGAATATTTGCCAACCTCTTAGTAGGCTATATTTAGACAGTGCATAATACCACACAAGTTTTTTCATCCAAACTTTAGAGAGATTATAGCGACAGGTGGATTCCCTTAATAACGAGAGGATCACTCACTAACCTTGGAGTTTCATTTAAATTCTAATACACCGATTTTAATAAACTCTCCCCAAACACAGACACTCGTATACGTGCATAGGCACACCTCATCTGAAACACTGAAGTTTTGAATGGCATGGCTGCATTAATTCTGTTCTGTTTTGCATTGACTGCTATGATAAGAAACCGACTGACTTTAATCTTACACAAAATCCTTTTTGTTATATTTTGGTGTAAAGCAAATAATAATAACAACAATACTAAATAATAGCATTGTGGAATTAATTCAAAGTAACTGCTTGCTAAAAGAAATATTGTCGTTATTCATCATTATGTGTATCACTCTTCAACAACATCAATTTGCATAATACTCCACATCTGAATGACTTTGTTTCTCGCCTCTGCGGTATACATATTTTTTTTAATGAAGATGAAAAAAAGACTCATGTTACTAGTGATTATAGTAAAATAGTTCAGTAGGCTACTTTATTTATAATAGTTTATTGAGGAGGAATTCAGGGATGGAAAATTAAGATAATTTGTTTAGATGAATGGTTTTAAAATGAGTTTTTCCTATCATCTGTTCTTACTGTTGATCACTTGGCTGCTCGATATATTAATATAGCCTAATTTAAATCAAGACGGTCATGGTAGATTTTAGGACACGCAGGTGTTATTTATTATTTTACCAATAGGCTGTGTGAATTTCCCTGCATTGCCGCCAAGATCTGCGATGTTCTACAATTAAATTCGTAGGTTCTTTTTAAAATTAAGGTTCTTAGTGTGAGAAAAAAATATATATTTGGAGCCTAAAACTGAGTTGAATAGCAGATTCTGAAACATTTTTGTGTATTTCTTAAAGCAATTTGAATCACATCATATCAACGAGCTTGGGTATAGTGGCGTGCTATTTTGATAAAAAAAAATGCTGTAATTAATTGTTTAGTAAACTGTTCTATTTAATTAAAATACGTTTATTTAATGCTGTATATCTGAAATTAATTCAAGACAATCATTTCAGCGTTATAGAAAATGTTCTTTTAAATGTGAAGACAAAACAGTTTATTCAAGTTTTAATGACATTTGAGCCCTATAATGAACTATATGTTTAGAATATACAACATGTAAATTTTAACTTATCGGCAGTCTAAATTTAAATATCCTATATTTATATTTGCAAAATTTTGCAAATATAAAATATTGTAGCCCTGTATAATTTAATCTCAAATATTTTGCTAATGAAATTGGTGAGACAATTTGTCAGAGGCGCATTTCGAAAAATCTGCTAAAATTCCACGTTATCTCTAAAATGCGAAAAACAACCTGGGCTGGTAGCAGAAACCTCGTTCCTTATTGCAGATATAATTTCTCTCTGCATTATCTCTGCAAGCGGTTCGAATTTGCTGTCATATTTGGAGTTGCTTGCTCTCGGGTCTCGGGATATTGTGAACTCGAAACCAGATGTTAAATCATGTCTCTTTCTCTTTTTGATGCTCAGAGTTCAAATGATTGGAGAGAAGTTTGTGACACGGGCATTCTTCTCATATTTCAGCTCGCAGAAGAAGCTTATTATGATATCGATTATATGATCTCACCCTCACAGACGCAAAGTGTTATAATGAAAGCCGGGTCTGCAAGAGATTCGAAAAGCTCTCTGAACACATGTGCACAAGTGATGATGGTGTGTGTTGTCTATGTATGTTGTCAGTGTGTGCGGCTGACAGTAATAGAGACCCGTGTATTGTGTGAGCGTTGTTGAATTAAAGGTCGCTCTCATACTCCTTTTCACAAGCGTCTGGTTAGGTTAGTGGTCACGACTCCATAATCTTAAGTCTTGTCACAAGGCAAGCCTACTCACTTTGGTCCGTGCAGACTTGTTACAAAACGCATTAAATATTTCCTTGAATCGGTATAACAGCCTATCTTAACCAGATCAACGAAAGATAAACGAATATTCAAATATAAATAAAAAATTTGACAACCGAAGTGTTATGCATTTCTAGCTAGAATGTATCTAAACGATCTGATATATATAATTATTAAATGTATTGTAAAATATTAACCATGGCGAATCGGGCATCTTATAAAACATAAACGTTTCTTTAAAAAGGCATAATTGAGTCACCTGATCAATAGATTTTTCAGTTAACATATCCTTTATCCTACAATCTCCCTCGGTCCTACTGGTGATTGTCATTTGTTTCTCGCCAGTTGTTTCTAAAAAGTTCAATACAGCTGTGTCGGTCTGTAGCCTAGGCTACTCCATGCTGTGAAAATCTAGAGCGCGTAATCCTGATTGTGACAGCCTACAGCGCGTGAGCGGCGTCATCCTGAAATGGCAAAAACTAGAGGCATCTCATTCACACTTTAACTAGGGTGGGAGAAAGCAGAAAGTATGTCCTTGTGCTGCAGGCAAAATACAATTTCCACAACTCCCCATGCAGTTAAAAAGCTCGCCTCTACTATTTTGCCCTTTATGGCAAATAAAGCAATTTAACCAAAGCCTATACTTTTCATGTCAACTACAGTAATATTTTATTTTTAGCTGTAAATCTGCACTACTTCCTTTTCAAATAACACGTTTTAAGAATAAATTGCAAAATGGAACTCAGTGGAAAATTGTAGCTACACACTTAAGTAGCATACCAACGTGGGGGAGAACTATGCCGTATATTCGGACTAGCATATAACAGTGCTCCGAATTAAGATATCTTTGTTAAAAATTACACACAATATACAAATCGTAGTTTACGCATACATCTGCTCAAGAGAACCAAAAATACAGCGCACCCCCATGCCCTTAATCGCGACCAGATGTGAAGACCGAGTAATTGATTTACCGCCATTCAGCGGCCCTAATGCAGACTGAGATGGATAATTGTGTATTTACTCATTTCTTCGGGGGAGTAGGTAGGCGGCAGGCCCATCTTGACACATGGATAATTCTCTGGGTGAATTACAGGAACTTTTACCATGGTTTACCGTGATATCGTAGCTCTGTCTATCCCTCTCCCTCTCCTCAGGGTACCTGTCACTAACATCTGAGCGCCACATGCTAGCCTCCTTATCCGTCTCCTTGCGCGAACAATCTCCCTCCCTTCCTTTGCCCCTCCAGGTTCTCTTCCCAACGGATGCTGCGTTCCAGGGACCCCATGCGCTCTCTTTAACACACCGTTCACTCTATCTATCTATCTATCTATCTATCTATCTATCTAGATAGATATTTTTTTAAGTAGCCTATATTTTGATATCACACACTGGTGGCCTAATTTTATCTCTCTTTTATGTCACTGTATTTTAGTGATGTTTTTTTAAATTGAAATTTTTAAAAAAGCACCGGAAGTGTAGACTAACATCTGCGCGCGCCTTTAAACGGAGTTCCCTCTTCTGTACTTTGACAAACCCACAGCAAGGCATGATAAACTGAGAGGAAATTCCAGACCGTTCCTCTGGGATACCATCGGGAGAGTATCCCAGTAATTCTCCTTTCGTATACAAAGGGGAAAAATTCTCTAGATTGTAATCGTCAAAATAGGTCGCTATGCTGCTTTGGCTAACACAGATGGCAGTCCAGATATCAGATGAAGTTCAGTAATGTTGTATCTTTACGCTTTGCCTACAGATAAGTCCCCGTTGGTGAAATGTTTGCTTCTGTGTAAATTATCGTGACACCCATAATAAATATAGCTATTATAGTGCACAAAGCTTTTTCAATTGAGCGCAATAGTTCAAGGGAATACTTTGGTGTCATGTTGCAAATCCTGCCAAAAAATAAACTAATTTTCCCTGCCGGACTGTAAACACTAGACTAGCCAGGGCGGCAGCATCAATAGAAGAAGTGCGCATGGTATATCACAAACATTTTCCCAAACTGCTGCAGACTTCCAGACCAATTAGGGGCATTTTGCTTTGCATGGTGGAGGAAATAGCTCTCCACGCTGCAAAATGTCACAGAAAAGTTCCCGGGGCAATGTGAGTGTAAGCGTCTCCCAAGTTCTAGTTTCCCATAAAACAGGCACAGAGAGGGTTTGAATGGTCATATGTTTTCACTGCCTTTGCTTTGAACAGGTTCACAAGTCTGAATATGAGCTGTAGAGGAATGAAATGTGCTGATTTTGTGCATCACACGGTCCTTAAAGCAAGACTTATCAAAGACACCTGATGAAAGCCTTGTCATTTCAGGGAGACGCCAAACACAAATGGTAACTGGCAGTTCCCTGACCTTATCTCCAGCTCTTTACTCTGCAATTTGAACTTGTGGATTTGTGCACAATTTGAAACACATATTGGAACATCTGGAGACATTCCTGGCAATTTAACGCCATGTCACGCTTTATTTGTTTTGACTTTAATTGTTATTTAAGTTTGTTTACGTGCATTTATCTATCTACTTATGTAGCCCCATCTTGGCTGCTTGGCTGTGAGTGAATCCGTGAGAAAGTGCAGGATTAACCAGATGGGACGTCAAAAATGGTAATGAAGTAATATCCAATCTCTCTCATTCTTCATTACAACAATTTAAAGAGTGACATTAAGGAAACTGGTGCATCTGTTTAGCACAAGAAAAGAAAACGTTTGAGAAATTCGGTTATTCAGGGCCAGCGACTGCAGCATGTACGTGAATCCTGAGAATATCATTTTCACTTTTTGCTGTCAGTAAAGTCTTATGAAAGGCTGTTGTCGTTACAACATTTCAAATACATCACATGTTAGATTTATCTGCTCTTCACCTGCACAAAACACACGTTTGTTATCATAACCTGTTTTGTCTTCTTAAACATAAATGTTCCATTTCGAACAAGTAGGAGTTTCATTCTGATGTCATATGATCATTTTTTGTGGGTGCTGCAAAGAGCTTTTTATTGTCGATTTTTTTTAATGAACTGGTGCTTAAAAAAAAACAAAAAAACCCAAAACAATACTGATCTAATCAGCCTATAATGTATCGATCACTTTTTTAATCCCAGAAAATCATTTAAACAACCCAATAAAACAAACAAGATAATTATTGACGAGAGAGTGCAGAAAATAACTATTCATTTTAAGATTGTATGAAAAACAATGCAATCACAATCTACTTGTATCACAAGGGCAGACATGTTAATAAAAGTTCAAGAAAATGGTGACATCTTCAATGTCTCATATTTAAAAATAGCTTTAAATGAATTAAACCCCTCTATAATTTTTAAAATCATATACAAACAATCTCTCAGATTATGTCATTTCAATATTTTAAGCCAGGACAGCTTTTTGATTTCTCAGTAATCCGATGCTGTATTCAGCATGTTTTCCATATCTACTTTTTACTTTTTCTAGATTGCATACAAATCCATACACTAAGAGAAAATGAATATGGCAAAAATAGTTGTTCTAATATCCAGAAATGTAGTAAAAAGGTGTAAATTGCTATCATTAAGAACACAAAAATGTGAACAAGTACTCTAAGCAGCATTATCGTGGTCCTCCGTGACCTTTGTGTTTATCTTGTCGAGATTTAGCTTCAAGGTTGTGAACATATGATGAATATCAATTTGAAACAGATTCTTGGTCCAAGAATAGATCTTAGGGCTTAATTGTGACTTAAAAAAAAAAAAAACAGCTGTTAAGATTTAGGATAACCGTGTGCCGGGCCGCGATGCCATCGCACTATTGAAACAATTTGCCTGAGGTTAGCTGCTAACTCTGCCAGGGGGGGTCCGTTCTTTACACCCAGCCATTTAGTTAATGAACGCAACATTAGACTTTCTTGTGTTGTTTCTTTCCGCATTAGAACATCCGCTCACCTTTCTGTGCTGAGTTGTGAGTCCTCCAAGAGGCTGGGGGTCAGATGTGTATTGATAATGTTGTGTGACTCATGCCAGCTTCAATGTGCACACATGAGCAGATCTTTTGCAAGAAAGTCCGCATTTTAAGTGCGATCTCTGTCCAAGTCAATCACCATCCACAAGGCTATCTCACTTCAAACGCCTGGGCCTACACTTTAATTTAACAGACAGAGTCTATGTGTGTTTGAAGGCAGAGAGAGAGAGAGAGAGAAAAGACTATGAGTGATGAAAAGTGAAATAAGCCTTTGAGCGAACGTGTGATTTTACATGTGTTATTTGTAGCTAATGTGTGCACAGAAGGTCTCCAGTCCAGTGTTTGCCCATATACAGCTGTGTTGTCGCCCCAACCCCGTACCCCTGCCGCTCACAGTCTTAGTGCTCCATGGAGAAGTTCATCAATATTTTGGCCGACCTTTGACATAACCTCTACAATTCAAACAATGGGATTCTGGGTACACTAAATGGCCATGTGGTTGGCAGGGCGGCGGGACTAATGAGGGAATGTCGTCTCGGTTTTACAGTTCAGGCCGAAAGCGGTCAAGTGGAAAAACGGCCCTGGACTGCCTCACGCAAACTTTCAAAGAAGGGGAGCACACAATCCCCACAAGGGCTTTTCTTTCAGTCCATCACTTCAGTAGCTCACTCTCTCTTCCCCACTCTCTGATCTCTCTATGGTGTCCTATTCATTTTCATTTCTATCTACTCAGCCTGTCGAGGTCTCTTTTTTTCAGCTTCTCTCACATCTCTCTCTCTCTCTCACTCACGATCACATAGTCTCCGCATTCTCTCTCTCTCCTTGGCTCTTTTTTATATTTGGCCAATTATCAGATTAAAGAACACCCAACTCAGTCTTTTTTGATATAATGAGTGTTCACCCTCCCTTGTGAATCCATCATTAAAGAGACAGTTCACAGTGAGTCTGTCATCAGCCCTCCTGCTGTCTGTCTGTTGTGACTGAAGTTTTGTTGGGTGTTTGCAAATGATGCTTTTGTTTTGCTTTATTTTATTAAATAGTTCCAAACAATGGCTGCACTTCTTTCTCAAATGAGATTATCTTTTTTTTTTTTAATGTTCCACAAATTGTTTCAGTCAGTTCCTTTTTGCTCTCATGCATTTATAGACACACACACACACACACACACACACACACACACACACACACACACACACACACACACACACACACACACACACACACACACACACACACACACACACACACAGACTCTCATAAATGGAAGATGACAAGATGATTGTAGATCATCATTTACAACAATATTCTAACCCACAACCCAAATTCCAGATTCAAACCCTTTGTTCATTCATTCATTCATTCATTCATTCATTCATTTCGCTTGCTTGTAGTCATTATCCAATAAATGCATATCGATCATCAATGGATTTCTAATAGTTTACATTAAGATTTTTTGTCCAGGAAACAGTATTTCAAATGATAATTCTTACATCAGATCATTTTTTATTTATTATTATTATTATTTTGTATTTGTTTTATTTATTTATTTATTTATTTATTTTTAGTGTGTACATAGATAAATTGCATGCAAAAGGTCTGCCGTGTTTCTTCTGGACTTCTTTATATTGGAGTTTTTTGTGGACAACATAATTGTTTTGAATGAATGATTGTGTTGCTTGATTATGCCTTCAATTCTTAACATAGCCAATAGCTTTGCAAAATGGGTGGTGCTGATTAAGTGATTTACAATGCTTTGAAATTTGCCTTTATGTTCAATCATTAAAACAGAGAAAGAGAGAGAGAAAAGACAGATCCTCTAAAACTGCCCTTGGAGTTTTCTTGTCAAGGAAATCCTACAGGGAGGAGGTGATATTCCTCTCGCTCCAGTAAACCCTCACATGGACATTGTGTGTCCTTATGAGTGTGTGCTTTTCTTTTGAGGGAAATTAAGAGATTTGGAAAGTGTCCTGTAGCCTGTCATTATGTCTGTTCACAAGTATCCTTTTCCAGTTGTCTGTTTGGCCTTGACTGATTTGGCGATCGCAGCCTAATAATATCTAATGCTTATGAATGGCAGGGTTGCACAAGACAGCAGTGTTTTCAATGGGGCCGTGGCTCTCAGCTATAGTCACGCAAGCTCTGTGTATGTGTGTATTTATGTGTGCTCTTGCACTTCAGTCTGCACTTTCTATTTCTTTTGTGTGTGTGTGTAGTTCTTGTAAACTCTACATTGAGGGGGAAATGTTTTTTGGTTCCCCAAATTTTTATTTTTTAATTTTTTATTTTTTGTGGAAATGAGGAAAACAGATTATAAATCATACCAAATGATGTTTTTTTAAAAATGTAAAAATGCAGAAAGTTTTCAGGGTAGATTTATGGTCAAGGGGGTTGAATATACAGTTTGTGAAGTATAACAATAATTATGTTCATGGAAAGTCCCCATAAAACACAACGTGTGTGTGTGTGTGTGTGTGTGTGTGTGTACTACATTCGACCACAATGCTTATGTGGGCTTGACCCCAAGAAATGCTGATTCTGTCAGAAATTCTAAGCAAACTCACTCCTGCTTTACAGTTTGAGTTTGAGTAATTATAAGTTCTTGTAAAGCATGCATTAAAAAATGAAATATTCCAGAGTGTTCTCTCTTTTGACAAATATATGCAGTGGTCCTAAAACATGTTTGCGCACTTAAGTGACATTTAAAAATATCTGAATTTATTTGCATTTAATGAACACAAATGATACTAGAGCTTTTAACAAAATTTGCTTTTTGTTTTAATTTTGAACGGGATTTCTATTGCTTCATATTTTGAAACCTGCCAAATTTATTTTTGTGAAATCTTATTAGAAAATAAATGCAAGCTTTTGATATTGTTTTGATATGTGTGTGTGATATTCATGATATGCAGAAAAACCTCACTTCAGTGCCTATCTGTGTCCATTTATGTGTGTGTGTGTGTGTGTGTGTGTGTGTGTGTGTGTATATTGAGCTGCTTGTCCTCCCACTAAGTTAAGCAGATGTGGAAATAGACACACACACACACACACAATAATCCATCATTAATTAAAACACTGCAGTTCAGTTATAGAAAACTGTGACTTAATTGATTCATGTCTGCAAGATGTCAGTGCGGCAAATGCAACATTTGAAGCTCTTGTCGTGTTAGAAATCCAATTTCCTGTTTGACTTCAGGATGTCTGCTGTTGACTGAGCTCTGACTCGGTGAATCATCATACCCCAGTATTTGGGGGAATTGTGTAAGCTTTGCAAGTTCTTCACTGTAGGCAAACCTTCAAACCAACATCTGTGTGGAGCAAAGAGTTATTAGCAGAGACTGTTTACCTCTTTCTCCCGCAGAATTTTATTAACAACTGCACAAACCGTCTCTGCTTGTTTCCGGGTCTTGCTACAGAAAATTTGTGGGTGAGGTGAAAGCTGCTGGGCTTTTTTTCTTCCTCCATCTGTGTGTGTAAGACCTTGGGGGGATAGCAGAGGTGTAACTCATCCAGATGTTTGTGGAAGTTGGAGCACATTTAAGGAAGTCATACACCCTTCAGGCTCAACAGGTTAAATGTCACAGGACGCACAGCAGCACCTTTGGAAAAACTGACACATTGTGTGTGTGCGCGCAACAGGAACGAGAGCCTCGCTTCTCTGTTTTGGCGAAACCCTCCGTTTCACAGTGTGAGCTTTATTATACATGTGGCCGTTTACTTTGAATCTTTTCGGACAAACTGTGGTTGCGCAGAGTTAGTCTCTCTGAACTCCGTTTCACTACGTCCACTCTAAAGTTTTATGACCGTGTGCGAGGGAGAGCGTAAACGGGTCACAACCCGGCGCGGTACTTTTTCTTTCAGAGGAGAAGATGGAAGACTTTGAGGGTCACAGAAAGCAAATGATCTGCTCATGACTGTGGAGAATGTGCATGTAATCTGCCACTGTGGAGATGAGGCAGACACGGTCTCTCTCTCTCTAACACACTCCTTCTCTCACTCGTCCTTCTTTCTGCAGGTCCATAAAGCTGTGGTGGGATGTAATTCGTCCCAGTAGAGAATGCCTTGGAAAAACAAAGTATGAATGTCTCACATTGATTTGGGTCAGGAATGTGTGTGTGTGTGTGTGTGTGTTCTTCTGCCAGACACCGAAAGTCTGTTAGGTCATATTGGCAATATATTATAAAATCAGCACAGACAATATAGAAAACTATTTGGTGTTCAGCTAGTAAAAGTCTCAGTACGTGAAAAAGGAAAACAACAGGTTTTATTGAAATAACTGACATCAAAATTTGATAGGATGCCATATGGAAAGATAATCAAATGATATCACCATATTGTGGGAGTGTGAGTCACATATTGCACCCGCTAGATTGTGGTGTGTGAATGAGATAAGGCTGCATGAATTTTCATTGACCCTCATAATTGCATGATTGCAAGTAATAGGGTGTTTTTTTTTTGTAAGTCTTTCAGTAAGTCAAATGACTGCAATTAAAAGTATTTTACTTATGTTTCATCTATACAGATATACACAGTTTAAAGGGACAGTTAAAAAACAATTTTTGCACCCCATTAACTTTCATTGCATGGCGAAAAAACACTGAGACATTGTGTTTCACAGAAGAAAGAAAGTACAGGTTTGGGGCAACATGAGGGTGAGAAAATGTTTGAACTATCCTTTTAACAACTGTCCACTGTTCCTCAGCATGTGTATAGGTGTAACACGAACTTTCCATGAACTATATATATGAATTAATTTGTACAATTCCCCAAAACAGGCAATATTGCACTGAAAAACGTTTGACCTGATGCTGCTCTGTGTGTGTTAGATATGCTTTTGTGCTCATGTTACGTGCTTGTGTGCACATTTTGTTTTTGGTCATTTATCCAGTGTAAATAGATCATTCATACATCAATAACAGAGAAATGTAAGTGCAATTTAATGACTTCAAAAACTGCATGTTCACTGTGTTTCCTTTGGCACAACAGCAATTTATGTGTGTGCGTGTTTGTATGTAAATGTGTGTGGACTGACTGTGCATACATGTGTCTGCGTGTACAGCTCTATATAATGAAGGATTTTCTTGCGCTTTCTCAGCCTAGATGAGTTCTTGGATAAAACAACAAACACTCTGGTAAAACAAAGCTGAGAATGTTGTCTTAGGCTCTGGTGTACTGAACTATTAGTGAGGGACAAGCATATGTTTTGTGGAACCTGTCAGAAACGCTGTGCAAATATTATTTCAATGCGAAGATGAATAGAGGCATGTGCACTGGTAAATAACAGAGGTCCAAACCTCCTAATAAAGAATTATAGATGAATTATCAAAAACAAACAAACACAGGATAGTGGATATAATCTGCACACAAACAACTGTCGGAAAAGGAACAACATGACGCAAGACACATTTTTTATACGGTAGCCAAGAAACAAACACAAACATGTAGAAAAAGGATATTTAATAAGATTATTTATAACTGTTAAAAATGATTTATCATTATTATTATATATTTTGCTGTCGTTATTCATAATTACAGACTTGAGACAAACAACTTAACCAGGTTAACCTTGTCTACAGCCCAATATATAACCAATAAACACTTTTTATTGGGGTGTGTAAGTTAATCCAGGTATAGGTTAAGTGTGCACAGATTGTGTTTTTATAGTCTCTCTTCACACACTGTAAAAAGTGAAAGCATACTTTAAGGGGGTATTTCTTCCTGGTGTGACTCTAAACTTTTATATCATGTAACCACATTAGGTACATTTTTGTTAAAATACAAAACATCCTCTAGTACTTTATAATGATGTTATTATTATTATTATCCATTTACAAGAGAACATGCTGTGGCTTCAAAATTTTTTGTTTTTTTTTAGTTTAGAAAGCATGTTTTAATTCGGTCTCCCTATATATTTCAGAAACATGCAGAGATCAGAAACCAAGTGATTCGTGAATGAAAATGTGACCAAAATAAAATTTTTGTCATTAGAACAAGGGCTGTGAAACGATTAATCGCATCCAAAATAAACGTTTGTGTTTACATAATATATGTGTGTGTGCTGTATAATTGTTTAGTATATATAAATACACACTCATGCATGTATATACTTAACAAATATTTGCATGTATATACTGTATATATATATTTATATATAATTTATATTATATATAAATATAAATATTGTATATATAAATAGCATTTTTTTTAAACACATGCATGTGTATATTTTTATATTGATATATACAAAATAATTATACACAGTACACACACATATATGACGTTAACACAAACTTCGCGATTAATCGTTTCACAGCTCTAGAACACATAATATTACAGATGGGATAGATTCTGGTTAGCTTTTTCTGGATGGAGAGAGAAAGGGGAGGAATAAAAATGGAATGAAAATGTGAGAGTAGTGGGTCTCTCATAGAGAGCTGTGGGTTAAAGAGCAGTGCATTACACTGGGCAGCCGGTGTAATTAATGCTCACCACCCACCCATAGAGCCCTCCAGCCAAAACACTGCAGAGAGTGGACTAAATCACAACCGTGTGTTTCTGTGTCTTTATATGTGTGTGTGTCTGTACATTGAAGTGACAGTTGCTTTACCTTTTGTTCTTTGATCTCACTATTGAAAATCAAGACACGTGTTAATAAAAGTGTGTGTATGTAGTGTTTATTGGTTAACCTAGTTTACCATTTCATTTAATAAAATTGTTAATAAAATTATGCAAAAATATAGTAACAACAATTGTGAAAACTGTGAAATATTATTGAAATGTAAAAGTTTTTTTTTAAAGGTTTTATATTGTATTATTTTAAAATGGAATGTATTTCTGTCCATCACAATAATAAAGTACATTTTTAAATACTGAAAATGCAAAAACTTTTCTGTGATGGGTAGCCTACAGGTTTAGGTGTAGATTTAGGATTAGGGGATTAAATATACATTTAGTTTACATTATGATGTATGGAAAGTCTTCCTAAAACATGGAAACCCAACGTGTGTGTGTGTGTACGTATTTATTTTTATAGTTAAAAAATAAATAAATAATGTTTCAGTGTCTGATAGTGTGACAAAAGCAAATCAAATGGTAGATTGATGACTAAACCAATGTGTTAGTGAGAGCGGTGGAGAGGGAGAATAGGGCTCTTCTATAGCCAAGATATAATTAAAGAGTTAAACTGTAGATCTGGCAGCGGGTTTGTTTGTGAAGAAAAATAGATTTACAGGACACTGAGAGAGAGCAACAGTTAGGGAAATCTACAGGCCTTCAGCCGCTCAGCATCTCACATATATATATATCCAGTTACCCCCCCCCCCCCACACACACACGCACACACACAGACTCCACTGCGATCCATTCAAAATCGACACTCCTCAAGAACACATCCAAAGACATGCACACACACTCTGACCACCCCGAAGCGTCAACCTTCAGTCGTCTTGCAGACCTCAAGGACCGGCTCGGTTCCAGCTATGTTGTGACAGGACACAGGAAGCATGTGCTGCCTTGGGAGGAAGTATCAAATCAAACGGCATCTTTTTCTACTTTAGGAGGAGATTCCGCTCCGGTCAGAGGTGCTTTACACAGACGTTTAAAACGGGCCCATTCGAAGAAGGGATAAGCAAAAACAAAAGCCTGCATTCATCTGGCCCACATCGGGAAACATAATGTTATTGCACAGGCTCACTTTTTACCTGAGGGAGAGAGAGAGAGAGAGAGAGGCCGCAGCCACAGTGAGAGAAAGAGATTGACATTGAGCACAAAAGTGAGAGAAATCTTTAATCTTTTCATTTCATTTACTACATATAAAGCAATTTATGAACAGAACAATACACTGAAAACTGAGGAAAGATACTTTCAGTAGACTTGGGACCACAGTCACAAACCAAGAAAGGCAGGAATTTGTTAGAAACTAGAAAATGCAGCCAAAATTCAAGCAAATTCAGATTTCTCTCCCAAGATGTCTCCCCAAAATATTCTTATTTGAGCCACTTTTGCAGGATCCCATGGCTGTTTTAAACTCCATTAAAAATTGAATTTTTTGGTTCATGCAATGAAAGTCAATGGGGTCCAAAACAACACTGACTTTCATTGAATGAACAAAAATTTTTCAAAACCTCTACTGACTATTTTTGTGTTCCAAAAAGAAGGTTTTGAAATGACACAAGGGTGGGTAAACGATGACAGAATTTCCATTTCCTTTATATCAAACACAGCAAGTGCAGATTTAAAGAATCTGTGCGTGTCATGATGTAACACAATAGCTTCCAGTCAAGGACAGCGGTAACTTGGTGTGTGCTTTGGCGTTTGGCTAATGCTGAACATGTTTCAGTAGACCACATAACCGTGGAAATGCTTCAAGAAGGCTTTGCACACTTCTTCCCTATCTCATGCTCCATCGTACTACATAAGCCACTCTGACACGGAGGTTCAGGCCTTTACCTTGAACCTCGTAATGCTCTTACTCACTGTTTAGTTTTTGATCACTATCTTGCACAATATCAAAGGCCTATTGAACACCAATCTGTTTCAGGGCATGTAGGGATGTTTCATGGAGGGGTTTCTCTTCTTAACAGCTAAATGGAACAAAGTGTGGCAGTGAAAGAGCTGCTGTTGTCAGATTGTGATAGTGTTTGCATGTGCTCCTCTGTTAGGGTGAGCCTCAGCCTTGTGTTACAGAAACCTTCACCACTGCCTGGAGAAAACCGTCAATGACTGATGAAATTACAACGTCATGCTCATTCCAGAAGTGGGAAGAGGAGAAGGGAGGAAACCTATTGAGAAATAGAGTGAGAGGCAGGCTGAAAGAGCAAGTCTTCATGGGTGGTTCCCTCTGTTGTCTTTGGTTTAGCTGAATGACTGACAAGGGCGTCATGCAAATGCGAAGTTCAGAGAGCAAGCGGGAACTCTAAATGTCTGCTTTCACTGGCCACACACGTGCACGTGCGCTTTCTCTCATACATACGCATTTTTGACAGACATCCTCAAAATGCTTATTTTACCAACAATGCCTGCGATTGTTGAATTTCGTTTCGTAAAATAATAAAAATGATTGATAGCCTGTGAAACAGATATTGGACAACTTTAGCCTGGCCAACAAAGACTGTAAAAATGTTTTGTCAGTTAACCTAAAAATATACTTCATGTGGTATATTTTTATGTTAAAAAAAAAATACATCAACAAAAATCACTTTTAAGAGTCAGATCACGTAGAATTAGCTTCTTGAGCAAACAGATGCCCATATTCAGTTACAGTGACTTGGTCACAGAAATGGACTTTATGACTCAATGTTTAGCATAGGTTATTAAAGAGAGAGAGAGAGAGAGTGAGAGAGAGTCATGAGCCTCTGGTTAACGTCCATTGCAGTGCACGGTGTAGATTACCTATGGGTGTCACTGTGATGAATGGCCCAGCGTAGCGTGCTAAAATGTTTATGCTCTAGTGGCGTTATTGCGTGTAACTGGCGTCCACAATCAGGCTGTTTGGGGAAATACGATTGAGTCAGTCATTATAGGAGACATGAAAGGTAGGGAAGTGTGTCTGTATAGCGAGATTTTTCATATGAATAGAAAAAAAAACAGTAGCATGTACATATAAAAACACATACACATACAGAAAGTATAGCCAACAACATTTGACCCACTGTTAAGTAAGAATGTTTTATTGCACCTTCTGTACCATGTGCAATTTTGTAATTAACTTAAGTAATAATTTACTCATTTAAAGGAAATAAAGAATAATTAGGTGTTCCAAATCAAAGCTGATGAAATAATAGCTGTGCTTATGCAATATTGTAGCATTGCTGTGTGTGTGTAGAGGCTGACTCTCTTCCAGGTGCTTTAAACCCATCATTTCTGACAAAAGCAGCAGGTTTTCTCTGTTATGCATGTCACAATAGCTGTGGAAGTTTGTAAACACTTGAAATAAGACATGCTTATTTCAAATGAAAAGCTACAGTGGGTTAAGGTGAGGATTTGATATGTTGTCAATTATATTTTTAAGCATCATCATTTGAAAAAAAAATTGTGAGCGTAAAAACAGTTTTGAGAAAAGCAAATGGATTTATTTTCATAACCTCTCCACAGGAATCCATTCAATGCAATGACAACACAGGCAACGGGCAGATAGGAAGATGGGATTGTGCAAATATAGCAATGGGCAACGTTTTAAAGTAAGTACAGAAAATAGAGAAAGTAGACAATGGTGAAACAGAAATAGAAGCAGAAAAGAGACCAAGAGATAAAGCAGAATTGACAAAAGACAGAAAGAAAGAGAAGGAGAAAAGAGAAAGCATGAAAGGAAGAGAGGAGTAATTGACTGAAGTTGGGTGGCAGAGAGACTAGTGTGTTAGTGGGCTCTCTCACTCTCTCTAATTGGAGCTGTATTCAGACCTGCCTTTAGTTCTCAAACTTGCTAATGGAGCGTAAAACTCACACACACATACACACAAACACACTGTTCGTCTCTATACAGCTACAGAGGATAAGTGTTGCTGGGCTACAATGTGAATGGATCAGAAAGGGATTCAACACCTCCCATGGAGGGCATTCACTGCCTTATTACATCTCTCCTCGTAATACCTCTCTTGCTTATGTGAATGTGTGTGTGTGTGTGTGTGTGTTTGTGTGCAACTATCAGCTGTTGCTTTTGAAATGGAACAAGCTTGTGAAACTTATTTGCAAAGCTTATTTTCTATATTTTATTTTGCCATATTTTAACAAGTAATTCTAAAGCATTAAGTTCCTTCACGTGAAAAGTGATCAGTTGACTGAACTTTAAAAAAGTGAGGAAACCTGTTGCCTTAAAATTATGAAGTAAATAAACTTAATGTGTAATATAAATATTATGTGTTTTGTGCAATTGTCAAGTTCACATGCAAGTTAAGTCAACTGATCACTTTTTACAACAGTTAACCATGTTATTGTTTACTATTGTTTGCCCTGGCTTCACTAAAACAGATTTTTGCCAGGTAACATTCATATGGTAACATTTAAATTAAATATATAATTTATATGACTCAGTCCAACTGACAGAATTTTGTTACACCAACAGTCCTTGTTGAGGGTCAGATCAGATATATCTCCTTATGGTAACTCCACAGTTTTACTAAACGAAAAAATAAAATAAAAAATAAAACCCAAATTAATTGGTCTTAGTTTTGGGATGGTTTATATTTTCATCATGGCCAATCATGCAATCATACACATATTATTGTATAATTAAATTGTCTGTAAGTGCTGTTACTGTACCAAAATCTGAATGGAGTTTACTTATACTGTGGATATTATCAGCATAAACTGTTGTGTCAGTATTATTGCTCTTTGGGCTTTACCTGCCACTTTGTTACGGCTCTATAGCCCTGTTCTCTTAAACCATGCTTGATAAACATCTAACTGGGGATACTGGGTCAAACTCAGCATTGCCACATGACCCTAAACACTTGAAAACAAAGAAGAACATTTCCAGGACTTTGATTGTTTCCAGTTTTGCAAACTGCAGTTTGTTTAGGTTTTGTAAACTCTAGTCTTGGTGTGGTTTACTGGTCCTGCTCACTCATTTTTCTGTTCTTTATATATAAATTGGTTTAGAATTGTGGATGTAACAACATAAATGATGACCACCAATGTTTGTGTATTGTTCTTTGGTCTGGTGCTGGCCACAAAGACATTCACTCACTGTGTAGTCCACTCAATCTTTAACTTCCTGCCTTTTTTTCT
The DNA here is from genome assembly GCF_963993115.1 of Abramis brama. Lineage (NCBI taxonomy): Eukaryota > Metazoa > Chordata > Actinopteri > Cypriniformes > Leuciscidae > Abramis > Abramis brama. The sequence continues at coordinate 22,399,122 of NC_139967.1, read as the reverse complement.
TGTTATGCTTTGTCGCTTGTCGAAAGAACAATAAAATTTGTTAACAGTGTTAAAACTCCTATATGAATTTATAGAGGTATATTTGGACGCTTTAAACACTGTCTTCATGTTTATAATAGCTGTTTCCCTCCGTATCTGTGCCGTTTCCGTTATCCGTAATTTAAGTTCTGCATTCTGAAGCAATTATTATATTAGTTTAGAGCACATATGGCGAAACACGCTGATTTTCATAATTTCATGAGCAAGCAAACAACAGCAAAATATAATAATAATTATAATAATAATACAAATAATAAGAATTATTAGTAGCCTATTATTATTATAATACTTTAGACCTAGTGTCGTTGATATTAGGCTATTTGTTATTTCACTGTAATTTGTGCTATTTGATTTTATAATAGCCATTTATCTAAGCTGCAGAACTGATCTCCTGTTTAAATTACCTATTTTAAAAGCACGTGCGTTTGAGGCCATACTAATTTTTATTTTATTTTATTATTATTTTTTTTTTTATCTCACAAAATTGCAGTGGTTTTCGTCAAGATCAGTCTATCAAAGGCGTATATCTAAAGTAAAATCAATGCAATTATTACCTAGATTTCGACAACAATTGTAGCTTGTCTTTGGTAAAAAAAAAAAAACAACATTTCAAAAGATGAGCTACAGGCACCATTAGATTGTGAAAACATATAGGCCTAAATCTAAATTTGATTAGGGCCTATGTGAGCACAGCACTCATTGTGTTATGCACGAAAAGTTGTTGTGTGATGATCATTGTTAACAGCGATTTAAATAAATTATTTACATAATCATTAATTTACATAATGAAAGGTTTAATAGAATAGTTAAAAATGGAAATAGATTGTGGGCTGATTTCAAAGCTATACATATACATATATATATATATATATATATATATATATATATATATATATATAATGTACAGCCACTGCAGAATGTAGACGATTACAGGTAGGCTATATAGCCACATTATCTGAACATGTATTCATTACTGAATACATGTTTTGCAGTGTTCGGTTACTGTGGCCAATCACGTATACACCGTCCTATCGACTTTTTATATATAGGCTAGCCTAAATTTTAAAAATAAAAAAATTAAAAAAATAAAAATAAAAATTGTGACCTTGTCTGTGCGTTACGCGCATGCATGTGTAATTGCTGAATCTCTTTATTGTCGAGAAAAAATGAGGACAGAATTAAGAGATGATATGCCTCTCCCTATTTCTCTCCCTCCTCCAACGCTCATGGTGATGTGTGTGTGTGCGCGCGCATTAAAAGGTGAAGTATTATCCTATTATTTGAATATATATATCTATCTATACACACACACACACACACACACACACACACACACACACACACATATATATATATATATATATCATACAACAGCTACTAACTCTTGGAATTAATTAGCTTATTTGAAAGGGTGTCTTGAAGCCAGGATTTTATTTTGGTCGGGTGAGTTCTACTCGGGATAGCATCCCTTAGCTTGTCCGCTAACACACTGCCCACACACCCAACACAAGGACGCTCGCATAGTAACCATCTATAATTTATGAACCTGGCAAGGTTAGAACACTATAGTAGAGTTTAGCACGCGAACAGTCCTTGACTTTGCACGAGCTAAAGGATGACTGATGCGCAATATTTAAGCAGCCCAAAAATACAATGGGGGAATTATGAGTGATGCTACATAAGTGTTCGTTTAAAAAAACGGCATCTGTTTATGCGTGTACATTTTCTTTATCACATAATTTTACTGTGGAATATTTCACCCAAAATAGACTATTATATTGTTTTAGAATGTGCTTTTTCAAGCGTTTTATCTATGACACAAGTTGTCTGCTTGTAAAATTCATGAAACAAATAGGCCTAAATAAAGAATTAGGTTTAAAAAAAAAAAAAAAAATAGAATAGAGCGTATTTAACTTTATCACGTTTATCCCCAGCCAATAGTAGCATAGTTACATCATAGTGGCACTACAGTATTTGTGTGCATGTAAGCGTGCGCGCGTTTGGATGCTCCATTGGCCTACTGAACTATATGTCTCTGTTTCCTCGTACACTCTAGGCTACTCCAGATTTCCACTAGTCACCAAACACACATTGTGTTGCATTGAATACAGTTTAGAAATAAGTCATTTGGTTTTATTTTATTTTATTTATGATCGTGGCTCATTTTAAACCGCGTCCGTGATGCACTTTGATTGCCTAAAATATTTTTCAGCTGGGTTGGTCTCAAACATTTTCTATTGTGGTCTTAATTGTCGTCCCTTTGAAGAAGTTTATCTATAATTATAGACCATTATACCGTAGTAAGCATCCCAACAGCAGTTAATTATGATGGCTATGGCATTTGCTGAAGTTCAGCGAACTAGCCTCGACATCTCCACACACACACACACACGCACGCGCCCTCTGTGAAACTGACCGATTTCTTTTATTATCTCTGACCCACTGTGCAAATTTGAATACTGGTCCTTACAAATGACACCAGATGACAAAAAGAAAAAGTGTTAGAGCAGTGTACTCCCATGGACAGGGCCAGCTGGATCAGATCACGCCGATTATCATCGACCTAAGGGCAGGGAAACACCACGTTTCTCACCCCAGTGACACTGTGCTGTCTCTGAGTAGCAATTACGCAGATAAATGTGGGAAACAGCGTATAGCGATATCATGAGGAACCGACACCGGCGCTTCTGTTATCTGTTAGCCTATGAGAAGTGAATATAGGGCTAACAAGAATGTTGGAAATACGGGATGAGAAAAATCATATTAGGCTATTCTTAAAATTAAGCCCTTGGTCTTCTTTATGTATCGCATTTATGGAGTAGAAATTCGGTTGATAGGGTAGGCCTACAGTTTAATACGAATATTCAAAAGAACATCACCTCAATCGTAATCTGAAAGAAAAAACGTTCAACCCTTTAGTGTCATTTTATAACCACGTTATGGGGCATTTCGTTTTATAACAGGCAGAAATATTTATTCTGACTGCTAATTTGTTGTGTGTGTGATTTAAGTCTACATTTTATGATTCATAATTTAACCTATATAGGCTATCTCTCCTCTCCATCTTTTAAATCTAGCACATCACTCTCGACCTTCAAAGCACGTCAAATTTACAGTGTTTGGATATAGGCAAAATTAACATTGCAATTTCATCGAAAATTAGCAACAAAAATGCACGAGTGTCGGAGCACTGAAACCTCTTAGTTTGTATTCTGAAGGGGGGAAGAGATGACCATAACCATTCTGCCAAAGGCCTCAGTTGAACTGGACAGCCAGGCTCTTTTTCCAAAATGCATCGTGGAACAGTAATCCTGGAGTAAAAGTCTTTACTGACCATGTTTATCTCGTCACATGGCTGATACAAAATACTCATGATGCTGCTTGTCATTTCAAAACTCCAATATAACCTTTACATTAGGGTTCAACTGGTCCTCCACTATCTCGCCTCTCTCTCTCTCTCTCTCTCTCTCTCTCTCTCTCTCTCGTTTTTCGCTCTTAGACACACAGTCGTTTTTCTTCAAGCAATGCATGACGCCATCAAATGCTGCACCAGCAAAAAACTTCAATCCCCTTCATGAATAGTAAAAACATCTCCTTCTTTATAAATAAAAAATGTTATTATTATTATTATTATTATTAGTAGTAGTAGTAGTAGTAACAATAATATTACATAAATATAATTTTTATTATGCAGTTAATTTTGTCGTCATTGACCTTTTTTGTTTTGGCTAAATTCCTTAAATAAATGATAAAAGATTAAATGGATGGAAGTTGCAGTGGTTAGTTGATAATTAATTGTTAGAAGTGGCTTTATATTTTAATCCTGTGCTTGTATTTATTTTCAGGATACTTAAAAGGATCAAGACAATATGAACACCTTTCATGATGTAAGAGTGATATCCTATTAAAGCACAATTAAAGCTATTATCAATGAGGTAATTTCCACTCCAACTTATTTTGCAAAACAATATTTATTATTAATGAAAAACACCGTGTAAAAAATAGCACACTCCGAATATACAGTACCAAAGAATGTACATTGTTTATTAGGCTACTGAGAAGTACACGTTGTATAAAAAATGCTCGATTTTCACCCTTGTGAATTTTCATTACAAAGTACAAATAATAAAATCAATTTGCCAAACTAGAAAACATCTGTGCTTTCACACAAAATATATCATTGTAGACATCTGACAATTTATTTTATAGCCTGTTAAAAATGTTGTCCTGAGACGCCCTATGCAGTGATTACCACAATCACACTGACAACGAAAAGTTCGTGGGGGCGAAAATTAGATTGAACTAAAATGTTAACATAAATATATATTTATATTTCACAGCTTGAATATAGGCACGAACGTGTAAATGTTCACCATTCAGCTGTGTGAAACAAAACAGTACAAAAATAATCCTACCTTAAGGAGTGTATCGCTTTAAAAATGTGACGTTTAGTTAAAAAAATAAAAATTAACAGCCGCTAGTGCCACTCACAATCCGGTTTGCGTAGCTTTCTTGTAAAGACGTCGGTCCGTGCAAGACTCCCGGTAGTTGGTTTGGGGAGTGCTGAGACGCGAGGGTCGGCGGCAGCACCGGGACCACCGTGGAAGTCCGTGAGGCACAATGCGAGAGCGTAGGGCTTAAAGAGCTCCCGATAATGCTGTCTATGGAAAAGGGTGAGCGGTGAACCGGGGACTTAGCCGCTGTCTGTAAGGGGGAAGAAAGCCCAGGACTAAGAGGAGGATAGAAGCGGGAACGGGTGAGCTCCGTTGTGGTTGGCATGAGGGAAGGCGCGGGGATGAGAGTTCCGGTGTGAGGATGCCGGGACGGGGGCGGCTGATGCTGCTGGAAGGCGAGGAGCGCGGAATGTGCATGATAAGACTGAAGCTGCAGACCGTATCCACAACCGTAAGGGCCGTAGCCGTAGGCAGCGGCCGCGGGGAGAAAGCCTCCGTGGTCGCGGAGAAGTTCAGGTGCCTGCTGGCGCTTAAAGCGTTTCCGGCGGCGTAGAAAGCTCCCGTTATCAAACATGTCGGCGGACTCTGGGTCCAGTGTCCAGTAGTTGCCTTTACCGGGGTTCCCGGGCTCCCGTGGTATCTTGACGAAGCAGTCGTTAAGGGACAGGTTGTGCCGGATAGAGTTCTGCCAAGCTGGGAACTTTTCCCGGTAGTACGGAAATCTGTTACTGATGAAGTCACAGATCTCGCTGAGCGTCAGGCGCTTCTTGGGACTCTGGAGGATTGCCATGGTGATGAGTGCGATGTAGGAGTATGGGGGCTTCACCAGGGTGTTTTTACTTGCTGGCTTGTAGGGGTCCCGTGCGGCGGAGCCATCCACACATGACGGCGAGCCGCTGAGCAGGATCTCGTCGTGCATCTGAGCTACCTCGTCCACGTAGGAGCGCGTATGGCCGTCACCATCATCTCCCTCCCCAACCACGTCGATGTCGGTCTCCTCCGAGAGCACAGACGCATCCGACATCTCGGAGCTCAAAGTCATGGCTCTCTCGGGTCCCTGATGGGCTACGGCGGAAGAGCGCTGGGCGAGCTGAGCCTGCGTGTTACCTGCGCTCTCCAATCGAGGGAACTCATAAGACGCGCCGAGCAGATGCAGAGAGGACGTGCCAGTGTGTCACCAGTGCCATAGGGTTTTAATGGATTACTGTCGGCATGGAATCAAGAGGTTGCCCAGATCCCCACATCCACACGTTTACTCTGTCTGGGGAGACCCTCCTAAAGGCCAGACCAGGATTCCAAAGAGGGCGGACCTTCCCTTGCGCTTTATACCAGCTCGCTGATCACATGACAACAAAGCGTCACCGCTGCTGTTGAAGAGATAAAAAAAAGAAAAATCAGTCTTTGAAAATAATCTAAAGAACGGTGAGGTTCTGTCTTTGGCGGTCATCGCCGCCGCTTAATCCACGGGTTTTGTGGGATATTCCTGGGTCTTCTTTTATAGCCTTTAATGACTCGAAGATGTAAGAAGCTTAGCGAACTAAGCACATCGTTATGGTAGGACCCTCCCTGCTATTGTTATATATTTATCACAATAGCCTATTAGCCTAATAGCATATTTAGGTCTGTTCAGGTGCTGAGCATGACGTTTAATGTGGACATAATGGAATTGTAGATGATTTTCAGAAATGCTTCAAAACATCCACTCGGTTCCATGTCTGCCTCATTACGCATCGCAGTTTGCGTGACACGGGAGTGCACTAGATCATCCGCGAGCCACTGGTAATGGAAAAAAGTCAGCTGTTAACTCGCATCAGTCACGCGGATCACGAAAGAGCATTCTAGCTCGCGAAAAAAGCAGGGCACATGCGCATGTGCCCTATCCCGAGAGGCCAACATTGTCATATTCATAATTAATTTTAGCAACTGGTCTGGCAAGAGTCATTTTTAAAATGTTAAAGAAGTAGGATATTTGTAAGTAAAGGCTACTGGCATATTGGACGCTTCTGTCAGGATTTTACACATTAAGAAAAAAAATTATAAGAAAATGGATGTGTGTATCATTTGTGACAAAGTGTATCCATAATAATATGCGTCCAACGGGAAAACAAACCTTAATCGAAACAAGAGTTTAGTAGCCTACATGACAATAATTAAAGCATTAAAGGTTATGCTGCTTGAAAATACAAAACCAAAAGTAGACTATACCCTATCCTTGCACGGCTCATCATAATTAGCTAGGATTAAAAATCTTTTTGTATTTTAAAAAAAACAACAAAAAAAAAAAAAAAACATTCAGCTGTACAGTATGTGATATTTTCCCTTTAAAAGGGAGTGTCTGTCTTTTTGTTTTCTTGTTTTTACAAAGTGAGCCTAAAGCCGAATGTTAGTATTAGCTACTCTCGACAGCTGAATATTAAATAAAGACTATATCAAGTGTTTGTTGTGGTTAACAAAACATTTACAAACACTGCATTAAAATATTTAAAGGCGTGATGTTTTAATTCACTTGTTATTTGTTTGTTTGAATAAACAATTATCAAATATAATAAACGTATATTCACGTCATAAAATCTTAACTTCACTGTTAGCCTATTATTATTGTTATTATTATTATTATTATTACTACTACTACTGTAATAACCTAATAATATTATACCTAATAACAATCATAAAATGTTTTAGTAATAATTTAGTTTAGCCTACTAATAATTTAGTAGGCCTAAAAAAATAAAATAAATAAAAATACAGTCAAGAAGCTAGCTTTAAATTTTTAAAAGAAAAAAAGGAAAAGAAAGAAAGAAAAAAAATAGAAAATTGTATATAAAGTTGGCTACTAAAACAACTTGTGGTTAGGAGTGATGAAAACACTTGTCCAAAAGACACACACCGCTGACCCATAGAAACTCGTGTCCCCGACATAAAAAAAGGTATTTTCAAACTCCTCAAAATGAATTATCTTTTCCTTCTTTATTACAGTTTCATGTTGGTTCTGGAGGATGCAGTGGGTATAAGGGGTATTTTTGTATGATTGCAAAAACATCTGGTCCGGTTTGATGGCCGTTTTATGGTAACTCATGTGGTCAGGCTTGTGTATTAACATATATTTACATCAGCCAGCAGTTATTAAGGGCTGTGAGAGTGCCATCTCGCGGCAGTTCAGATCAGACTGTATAGCCATTAACCCTTCTTTCCAGGTTTATCTCAATTTTAGCTAAGCTATTCTGTTTTGGTTCCACGGGATTATTATTTTACAAAAACTTTCAAAAATTCTGTTATTTTGCAAGCAAGTAGGCTAATTGATGGAATCAGTTGAAATTAATTGAAGGTTAATTCGTTTCATAACTCAGTAATATTTGTATATTTATATTTAAATATATATTCAGTATTAAAAACATTTTCATAATCAAAAATTTAATTTAGTCGTTAATTAGTTTAACTTAATCTTTGGGCTAATTAAGTCTTTTTAAATCAGTCTTTAAATAGGCTAATAGCGCTGGTCCATTTTTTACTTGGTATTTTTTGCTATTTGACTTGTGGAAAAAAAGTAGGCTGTAGCTATAGCTGATATATTTAATTCACACAGTTAGCTAAACGTGATTCGTGCTGCAAAATGAGGAGGAATTATTAGCCAATAGAAAATCGTCAAGTCAAAATGCAATCATAAGCTGCTTAAACTATTTAGTGAAACCAAAACGAAAGTGACTTAACTCTGATATGCTGTTTGTTTACATCAGAAACTGATCAGAAACAATTTTGGCAGTAGAATACATTTTAACTACCAACCTTAGCTGTTTCATCGTTGCGGCACGATTTAAAAGAAGCACACTTTAAATTCTGAAGATTGGTCAGAAAGCGTGCTGTGCGGCAAAATAAACTTTCAGCAGGACATTAGCCTATTAATCCTAAAACTAGTAGGCCAATGCAGTTATGAACACTGGTAAAGAATAAATTGTTTAAATTAACTTGGTTTAAAAAATAAATCTAGGTTAGTTCTTTAAATAGGTAGGCTATAGGCTAGTCATTATTTAAAAATGAACACTTACTGGTTGGATAGTAGGCTATTGCTATAGGCCATTTTTTTGGGGGAAGACGGTGATGTCCTGATGTCCAGATCATCAGGACATCACAATAACTGGCAGTGATGTTCCTATTGGCTGTGGCTTAATTATTCTGCGCGTGCGAGTGAATGAAATCGAGTTTTGAGAACCGGGGCGCCGTGAGACGGGTCAGGGCTTGTGTGTGTGGTTAAACCACATCTAAAGTGTTTCTAAAGTCCCGCAGGGGTGACGCTTTCCGTGCCACAGGGTAGGCTGCCATGAAAGCACTTCCCTGCCACGGCGGCTCTGGGTGACAAGTCCCGTGAATGCACCGGTAATCAGAATTGTAACAACTAAAACATCTGCAGAGATTCGCACGTGCTCTACAATTAATTTCACATGCACGGCGTAAAACATGTTTAATAACGTGTGCGTTTCAGAAGTGCTTGAAAAATTCAGCTGAAAGGAGTTCTATATGACACAGGAGCCGGCTATAGCCTACCAATCACATGCAGTCTTTTTCCTGTTGCGTGTTCTAATATTTCGAGTCGCCTAAAAGTGGAAAATCATTTATTTTGAAATAGGCTATTCCGCTGCACTGTGGAACGCGTAGTTACTTTTATAGTTTAGTATTTTCTGGAAGAAAAAAAATTTTTTTAATGGAAATTTCGATTAGCCTATACATTGGCAGAATATCAAAAATGGTGCGAGAGCTAAAAAAAAAAAAAAAGCTTTTTTTTTTTTTTTGCATTTAGTTAGGTTTCTGGCTTGTCTGCCAGCTCAGAAAACTAACATCTCAGCGATTCTAGCTCGTATAACCTAACACTCGTAATTTACTCTCTGAGGATTTCTGACATGGGCAAATCCAGACTTCATAATTTCATGCAATGTGATTATTTATTCTGATATAAATTCACATTTTCATAGGCTACATTTCTTTATTCAGCTCTTTTTCATATTTTTTTTATCATTTGTTATATGCAGCAGAATACACAATTTTTCTAGGCCTACAAATTGTGTAGGCTAAATATTGTTTCATAGCTGTAAATACTCTTTAATATACGGTTTCCTAGCAGTAGCCTAGTCTTACCATTTTAAATACATAGGCTATAGCCTACTACTAACAGATGTTATTAATGGTTATAAAAATGCATATTAATTTGAGATTGTATATGGATCTGAGACAAAGTCATCATATATAACTCAACAAAGTTATTAAACATGCAGCCCACCATACTATAGGGCAGGACTTCAATAACAAGTGTTCAAGTAAAGAACAGATTGGGACGACATAATTTCTGGTTGATATTGTGTAATTTAAACTCACCTTTATCTTTTGTCTTATAACATTACACCAATATCGCACAAAAGAGACCCGACAATGCTGGCCGATTCTATTCTTGGCCCAGAGTTGTGCAGGGCAGGCAGGCAGGCTGGTTTCTGGATCCAGCCCACTGCGTCGCATTTCAGCCCTGTCGTCACTTCCGTCTTCCTCTCTCGCTTCCATCTTGCTCTCCGCGTGTGTTTGCTGCTAGCGTGCAGGTCAGTGAGGAGCTCTAAAATACTCTATTTCCTGCACAACCACTCCTGGTTCCGAGGCTCAAGGTAAATAAGTACCTCATTAACCAAAAGCGGCTGCTGTTTTGTAAGAATCACCCGCGGAAAGATGGCTGAATTGGTTCGGGTGAGACTCGGCCCTGCCGGGAGAGACCCGGGCCTGAGAGCGCGTGAAAATAGCACTGCTGCTAGCGCACTGCAAACAAACTCCACGAGTCTTCGCACGCGACAGATTGATATATGCGTTTTACATTTATATTTACAGACAGAATGCTAATAGCGTTTTCATTTACGACTTTTTCTTCATCGTTTTCGTGTAATAAATTGGCTAACGTTTTTCTTTGTGGACTAATAACATCTGTTTAATTAGAGTTTTGTGTTGAAAACTTTGAAGAGTTGAATAGCATTGTCGGTCTGGAAGTGTTATTTTGCGGTGTAACAACCACATGACTTTTGCTACTTTAGTTAAGCGGTCGCTCTTTCTCAACAGGCCTTGACAGCAAGCTTCGATCTTTTGCTCTTAACTGTCCGCTGCTCCTAAAAGAAAATAGTCGTTTTCTGATTTAAGTGTGTTTGAAAATGATCAAAGACTTAATTTGGTCGTTTTATGAATGGCTTTGCATGTGTGTGTTGAAGTTTTGTAGGCTAAAGATAAGTTTGCCTGCTGAATTTGTCATTCAGACCGCACCCCGAAACACATTTGTGTTGTAACTTCATCCCGTTCTCCACACTATCATTGACATCCTTCTGTCTTTCAGATGAAAGAAACGATAATGAACCAGGAGAAATTAGCCAAGTTGCAGGCACAAGTCCGCATCGGTGGAAAGGTAAGGGCTGATAAAACAAACAAACATTAAAACCTTGGTAATGTATAACTTATGTACTTAATAAATATCAGGCCAAATAAGAGTAGTTCCTCACATATTGATGCCGTTTTGATAGGGCACCGCTCGCAGAAAGAAGAAGGTGGTCCACAGAACGGCTACTGCCGATGACAAAAAGCTCCAGTTCTCCCTGAAGAAATTGGGAGTAAATAACATCTCTGGCATTGAGGAGGTAAGGATTGGCTCAGCTAAATACAAGTTTACATTTACGAATGAAATGAAATCTTTCTATTTAGGTCTTTCAATTGTCATGCTGTTGCTTTGCAGGTGAACATGTTTACAAACCAGGGCACGGTGATCCACTTCAACAATCCCAAAGTGCAGGCCTCACTGGCAGCCAATACCTTCACCATCACAGGCCACGCCGAGACCAAGCAGCTGACAGAGATGCTGCCCTCTATCCTCAACCAGTTGGGCGCTGACAGCCTGACCAGTCTGCGCAGACTCGCAGAGGCCCTGCCCAAACAAGGTGTGTTCTGTTCTCAAAATGGGTCAGATCGCACGAGTCAGACAGAGGCAGTGTGTCACATTTTTGTTTCTTTCATTTTATGCAGATAGCAGCATAGTGAACTAACTAAACCCACAAAGTAGTGTGTGTTGCAAACAGGTGTAAGCATATTTTTGGGGGAGGGGTGTGTCATTGCTGCTGGTCTGTTCCTAGAGAGTAGGCTATACTTTAAAATAGACTTTTAGTTGATTATTTATGCATAGACTGAGTGAGTGTCTCGAGCAGGAATACCAAAACTTTTGTCAGCTGAACCCATTTGACCTAAACATTTCTTTGAAGTACCCCTAAAGATTTTAAGCTAACATTTCAATTCAGCAGGGTCACTATTATCAGTTCTTTGATGGTTAAAGGGATAGTTCACCTAAAAATGAAAGAATGGTCATCATTTACTTGCCCTCATGTCATTCCAAATCAGTAAGACTTTTGTTCATCTTCGAAACAAATGAAGACATTTTAAGGAAATCTGACAATTTGATGCTTCAAAAAGTTCATAAAGAAATAGTGAAACTAATCCTTATGAATTGAGTGGTTTTATCTAAAATTCTGAAGAGACTTGATCGCTTTATATGATGCATAAATTGAATTTAGGCCTTTTATTCTCTTAAACATTGATCATTAACAGAAGCTCAACAGTACCTGCTTGACGTGCGAGAACAAACCGAGAATTAAGCATGCTTGAGCTTCCGTTTACCTTAAGTGTGCATTGAAGAACTTTTATATGTGAATAAAAGCCTAAATTCAATCTGTTAATCACATAAAGCAATTTGATGCCTCAAAGTGGTAGTTTCGTAGCTGTTGCATAGCTGTCAATGGGGAGAAAGAAATCTCTCAGATTTCATTGAAATATCTTCATCTGTGCTTTGAAGATGAACAAAAGTCTTACGAGTTGGGAACGGCATGAGGGCAAGTGATGACAATTTTCATTTTTGGGTGAACGATCCATTTAATGGTCAAATTATTTTTTTGTATTTTAATTTAAATAATTTGAATTAACTCTCAAACCCTGGTCTAAAGGAAGACTAAAATACATATTTATCTTGGAAATGCAAAATTGGATGATTCTCTCTCTCTCTCTCTCTCTCTCTCTCTCTCTCTCTCTCTCTCTCTCTCTCTCTCTCTCTCTCTCTCTCTCTCTCTCTCTCTCTCTCTCGTTCGGGCTAATGTATTGTCTGAAGGCTTTTAATTCTGTTCATTATTAGATGTAATATCTTGTTAGGGCTTATGGTTAATCTGAGCTGAAGCATCCCATATCAGTTGCATGTTTAGCCATGCTATTATGGAAAGATCTCTTTTGACAGTATTATAAACGATCACTGTAAATGCTCCAATCTCCAACTAACATTGTGTTGTTTAAAATGGTGAATGTTTGGACATTTTACATTTTTCTCCTAATTTTTTCCAGCTGGTGATGGAAAGGCACCGGTAGCTGGTGGAGAGGAAGATGATGACGAAGTTCCAGGTCAGTATGTTGCCCTGAAACTTCCCCCCCCTCCCTAATCCGCTTTAACCATATCTTAAGTTGCAATGCGCATTAACCATTTTTTTGGTACATTTTTTATTATTCCTTGTGTATTTTAAATTCCTCCTAGTTTGAGCTTCACAATCTTTACCATATGGGTTTATGTGCGTGTGGTAATGTAAGCAAAGCATAGTTGCTTGTGTTGTGGAAATGTCCAAAAAAGGAGGGTTTCAGCAGGTTGTCTAGGCTGTTACATTGTCAACATATACAAGTGTTTAAAATCTCCTCTATTGTTTATGAGCACTGAAAGCTCGGTTTGCTTTTCTTTTTAAAGAGAGAGGGGGGCAAACACATACGGTTGCCATTACAATTCCCCAGTTCTCCTTCCTGAGCAAACTCCAGTTAGTAACTCAAGTCTTGCACATGTACAGTATGATTACATCTCCGACACTGCAAAATTAGCTCACCCGTGCGATGACAAAAAGGGTTAACAGCTTGTGCCATTGTGCCCATTACAGAGATTCAACCTTTTCTGTCCCCTCTGAAAACAATCAAAGTCCAGCCTTCTGTTAGTGATTCCCTTTCTGATGCCCTGGAGCAGAAAAGTTGATATTCCATTTATCAGATTTCATCTCCTAAAAGGCAACCTGCTTTGATCCTCTGCGGTTTCATTTTTACAGCTGTGGACTTTTCAGTCTCCCAGTGCTCGTTTATGTTCTCTATGGAAATTACTTGCACACGTGGGCTCACTCAAGTGAAAGAAAAGCACAGAAATTGCTCTTTCAGATCGTGTCTATAAACACTCGGACAGCATTTCATAAAGATGAGATTTTAGGGTACATTTACATGACAACGATGTACTAAGAATAGAAAAGTTTTTCCATTGCATTTTTTCGTAAAAAAAAAATATTTTTTTTTAAAATCGCTGTATAATGCATTCCAGGCCAGTAGTTGGCGAGGTCACTTTGTAAAGAAAAGCTATGCACCTACAGACTGAACACGTAATATGCATGCGCATCACGCATTTTCACAAATTTGTGGTTTTTTTTTAGTTTATACAAAGACAATAACAGTTTTCAAAAATGGCCGTATTCCACGAATGGCCAAAATGCAGAAGTTTTTAGTTGAAAATGGTGTCGTGTAAACAGCCCCTTTGTCATCAATCTCACATTGATTAAATGTTTCTTCATAAATCCTGTATTACCTACAAATGGTAAAGGGATAGTTCACCCAAAAATGAAAGTTCTGTCATTAATTACTCACCCTCATGTTGTTCCAAACCTGTAAGACTTTTGTTCATCTTCGGAACACAAATGAAGATATTTTTGATGAAATCTGAAGCTTTCTGTCCCTCCATAGTGTTGTCAAAAAGTACCGACTTTGGTGATAAGTTGGTACTGAAATTTTAAAAATGTGACTCTATGAGCAGAATCATAACCACTGAAATTTTAAAAATGTGACTCTATGAGCGGAATCATAAACACCTGATTGCCAATTGTGCTCATGCGCTTATCAAATATGTCTGTGATTTGGCTATAATGATCAGCGCTTCAAAAACATGTAAATATACATCAGTGACGCTCTTCAGAGCGCTTACACAGATATGCACGGGAGCGTTGAAAATAATTTGTTTTTGGGTGAACTAACCCTTTAAGTCTTTGTAACCCCTTTGAGTTGCCTACATGTAGACATTATATTGTTTTACTGAATCCACATTTTTTTTCTCTTTGCAGATCTTGTGGAGAATTTCGATGAGGCTTCAAAGAATGAGGCAAATTAACATCATGGGAAGGAAAGGCGTGTGAGATCTCTGGTCTCAGCGGAGACTTGTGGGACTTTTTTCCCCTATTCTTTTATAAATGTATTGCATCCCTGAATCTACTATATCTTTTTCGTGCACTGCTGTGGCCCTCATGTGTCCATGCTGAGAGTGTGAGATTGATTGAACCACACAAGTTCATGCACAGTTTTACTGGTATGTGTGTTTGCTTGTGCGGTCCAAGAGGCATCTTTGCCTCCACCTTCCCTGTTACTGAGGCTCACTCATTTGGAGCTTGTCTGAATCAACATCTGGAAATAAACATTTGCTATTGACAAAAAGATTATTAAACACTGTTGTTGCGTTTAATTGGGGATGAGGACACTCCATGCTGTTAACAAACAATTACGATTCTTTAGGGATTAGTACAAAAAACATTACAAAAACTTGTTAGAAATGCAGTGCACTTTTTAAATAAGTTTTTCAGACATCAATCAGATACATCCTTTAGTACAAGTAAAAGTTTATTTACAGTTTTGTAGAACAAAATTTGCCATAAAAAGAAGGCAATCCAAAGAGTAAACCTGAACACAATCTTTCTGGGAGCAACAGCAAAAAGTGACAGTTGAATTAGTACTTGGACATCTCTCACTGTAAACTGTTGCTGTTAATCTGTTTTGCACCAAGTTCTTTTGCACTCCATTGATTCTAAATGACCTGATTTAGATTCTTCATTTTATGAACCATTCTTAATACCAGCCAAGTGTAATGTGAAACAGCTTCGTTTTCAAGTACACATTGCAAACCGGCAAAGATCATTTGCCTAAAACACACATCACATTGACTAAACACAAACACACATTTATATACTGTATAATATATTAAATTCAAAAATCAATTTCTGATGTCAGCAATTGTCATGTGTTTATGGATCAGTAATTTTTTTTTATGTTCATTCAATGGTGGATTCAAAAATGACAATTCACTTCATCAGTTGGCAGATACTGAACACTCAAAATATTCACTCCAATTTGTCTTGTACATGCCATGGTTATTCTTTGATACCTTGCAGTAGCTTCAGAAGATGAGCCTCCAAGACCTGTTGGACTGGGAAACATGAAGAATTACAATTACATTCATGTTGAGACAGTAAGACCAACACAAAACATGACAAGGTTAATGATCTCAGCTTCATCAGATATTCATATTTTAAGAAAGCTAAGCTTTATGGTATTATTTAACACTGATGGGAATCTTGTTAGTGTTACCATTTCTATGGCCCATCGCCACAGCCATGTCCATAGCGTTGAACCCAGAGTCTGACTCCATGGTTGGGTCAGCTCCACTCTCTGTTCAGTGATCAGAAGTCATATTCATTACATTACAGTGAGCCAAACCTTTAAAAAAAAAACTAAACACTGGAATGCATTGGAGTGAAATGAACTGAATTCAAAGTAAGCCTTTTACCTAAGAGGATTTCCACACAGCGAACATGATTACCATGCACTGCATAGAGTAACGGAGCACCACCATTCTGAAAATGTATAAGCACTGCTTTAAGTGAAGATAATTTTTTTGCTTAAACATTGATTCTGACTACTTCACCTCATAGCAAGAAGTATATTCACACCATATAACAATACTAGGAAAAACTATTTGACTATCTCACTATTTAACACCCACCCGACAAATCCGTTAAATCCATTTACATTGCTGTTAAACTACCAGCATATTTAGCAAAGTACTATACTGCACTACAGTCACCGACACGATTTTCATTTACAGAACTTATATTATTAGATGTTTTCAGAAATCAACAATGTGACCACTTACCCAATCATACTCATTGACGTCAACTCCACAGTCGATAAGCATTCTGACAATATCTGTGTACCCTTTACTGCAGGCCAATGACAGTGCACTCTCTCTCCCTTTGGCCAAGAGATGAGGATCTGCACCCTGAAAGCAAAGGATTGTGAGTATCTAAAAATTTAGCCATTCAATTTGACTTCTGCTTTGTGTCCCAGGCGGCTCCAACCTACTGAGGCTTTTAGCTAAAATTTCAAAAGAATGACAGAAGGCTGAAAGTATAAAGAATAACAAACTGCTTTGTGCAGGTATATCTGGACTATTTGATCTCAGTGATCAGTTAAAGATAACTTTGAAGAACTGATGTAGTGGAAGTGTACAGTATTTTGCACTCACACTCTGTAACAGGAACTCCACCACAGCAATCTGTCCATGAGCTGCTGCCCACATCAGTGGGGTGAATCCTTCCTCATCCTGCAAGTTTATCACAGACTCTAATTTAAAGAGAAAAAGGAAGATAATTGTCAGCTCCTCATTTATCGTAAGTTTACACATAATTGACCTAAGAGATAATAATTACCACTTTTCAAGTTTGGGGTCAGTGTATATATATATATTTATATATTATATATTAATGAATGAATTAATATATATATATATATATATATATATATATATATATATATATATATATATATATATATATATATATATTATATATGTATATATATATATATATTCATTCATTAATACATTTATTCAGCAAGGACACATTGAATTAAATAAAAGTGACAGTAAAGACATTTATAATGTTGCAAAAGCTGTCCATCAAAATAATCCCAGTTCCTACAAAAATATTAAGCAGCACAACTTGTTTCAACATTAATAATAAGCAATGTCCTGAAGGATCATGTGACAGAAGACTGGAGTAATGATGCTGAAAATTCAGCTTTGCCATCACAGGAATAAATTACATGTTAAAATATTTAAAAATAGAAACAATTATTTTAAATGTAATAATATTTCACAATATTACTGCTTTACTTTATTTGAGATCAAATAAACGCAGTCTTGGTGAGCATAATAAACTTTCAAAAACATTTACAAACGTTTGAACAGTATTTAAGACCAAACTGCACTTTTGCTTCACATCAATTTTACAAACTTGCCTTGTTCTATTCGACTTGCAAGGAACACCATCTCTCCTTGTGCCGCCAACTGATGTATAGACAGTGCTAGAAAAGAGGGAAAAAGGTGAAAATGAAGTTATAGTCATGGTTTTAGCTGGAGGGCCAACGTCCTGCAGAGTTTAGCTCCATCTTGTCCCAATATACCTGGCTGGAAGGTTTTAGTAATCCTGAAGACCTTGATTGCCTCGGTTCAGGGGTGTTTATTGGGGTTGGAGCTAAACTCTGCGGGACAGTGGCATTCCTGAAGCAGGATTGGACAACACCGGAGTAGATTGACAAATATCAGTGGATAGTTTTGCCAAATGAAATGAGAAATGAGAAGACTTACAGTGAACAAGCAACGGTGTGGATGAGACCTCGTTCCCACGGTGTTTGTTGGTGAGTGTGGTGGACTGCTTAATGGGAGAGAAGTGTTTAGTGGTCGATGGCGTGTACACATGCCTAACCTGAATACCAGGTGAGGGAGATGTTTGGATATTACATTCCGCTGTAGAGAGAGAAAAAGAAACACAACATCTTAAAGACTTCCCTGTCAATGATATTCACCAAAAAGGTGGTCATTTTCCTCCATTCATTTGCTTTACCTTTAAATAACACAGAGGCCACCTCCAGATCAGAGTTCACCTGGTCCTGGATGTTTTTACTGTCTTCCTCGTTCAGCGACTTCACGAAGCGTGAGCATACGTTCATGTCAAAGCGATTGGGTAATATAAACTTTATCCCCATGGCGTTCTGTGAGTTGGCATCCTCCACGGAGCCAATGCTGACTGATGGCTCGACCTTGATGCCCGTCACCTCTGGTAATGGGCACAAACCTTCCATCTCCTCCGATGCCATTGTCCACAAAGGATCTATATTCCACAGAAGCTACAAATGATCTTGAGCTTGTTCCATAAATAGAATCAAACCCTTATGGTTGGGGGATGATGTCTGCCTCCCATACAGAATAAAGCTTTTGTACCTGGGATATTTAGATAGAGATATTTACATTAATGTAAATATGTGAACGATCAACTGTAAGTCGTATGGCAAAATTGTAAACGTAACCGCAAAGGCTACTGTGTTGGTGACATTAGTGCCACAGTTTGAGTCCATAAAAGCAATACTATAAACCCACAACTGATGAATCATCAAGGTTATTATGATGGTATTATAATAACAGATTTCATTGTGGAATTTTAGCCGTGCACGTTTGATCCTGTACAATAATACATGCCCGACAAATGGGCGTGCAAAATGTCAGTGTGAACAAAACAAGGTTAGCCAACCAGCTAACTACCTTTACATAAATACTCTGTTAACCAATAAAGAGGAAGTGAAACCTTTACTGTACAAATACCTCTTAATTCCAGAGTGTACATTTTATCAGTTAAAATACAGACGGGATACGAGAGAGCACACCGGGTTAGTTCATTGTGCAGCATAGCTTGATTTCTAATGCACGATTAACGGGCTACGGCTACTGTCGTATTATTTCAGCAATAAATACAACGACTGTACACGTTTATGGAACATTTTATCGCAAAAGTAAACCTTAGTTTATATTACATAATGTAATCATAAATACCTACCGAGTTTATTAATATCGTGTGTTTCGAAATGACGGGTTGTTCTTGAGGTTGATTGTAAATAAAGTTTTTTCAAAAGCTGAGAGGGTGGAGTCAGGCTGAATCCGAAATCGCTCCTTAAACCCTCATTCATTATTCCATACGTTAGTCCACTAATAATGGTCACTTGAAGGAGTGAATGGATAGGAGTCAGTGAATTCGGACAGACGTTGAGCGTCCAACGGTTGTACACTTGCAATGTTGAATGAGTGCACTCAATAATGGTTTCGGACACCACTAACGCCCTTTTTGAGGGTAACGTTAGGCTATAGGAGGCGATTTCGGATTCAGCCAGTGTGTTGTTCATCGACATGTGGATGTTGAAATGCAGAGAATAATACATTGTAATTACATTGTACCTTACCCATGTTCACCATATTTGTCACTAAGTTTCCTCAACTGATTTACAATATTTCATTTTCATTTCGTTTCATTTCACCCCTATCTTAGCCTAATAATAAAAATAGTACGACCTAGGACTACCTAATATTAGTATACCTAATAATACTAACACTGTCAGTTTGACAAGTCAGAAAAAAGCTGTGATTATGTCATCAATATACACTCCTACCTTTTTGAGCTCACAGAAGTTGCATGTGACTGTACGTGAGCAACTTTACCAACCAAAAATCAAGATTAGGCTAGTTTTACCTAGCAATCATTGTATTGTAAATTAGCCTACAATTATTTGACTTAATGCATAACCCAAAGTAGCTGTTATAACATAATCTATAGGTAAAATACATTTGAAAAGTAGTATGAAAAAAAGTTTCCAATGTGACCTTCATATAAGAAACACCTACTGCGGTTAGGCCTATAGCCTACTGTAACAAAATTGTCCTACTTCCAAAACATAAAGCTTATTCACTGTTATGACAAGAATAGGTTCTATAATTTACTTATTTTCTGTTCATACAGATATTTTATTTATTTGTTTGTTTGAATTAAATTAATGTGCTAACATATGTGTTTGTTTGGAGTCAAGCAAAGCTTGCATGAGATCTTCGATGATGTTTTTGAGTATGTGTCCTCATGAGCTCTTTTCATTTGTTTATTACAAACTATTTGTGTAATTTTGGAATTAGTGGTCACTGGATATGTAATCCTCTATCAAAGCCATTCTCAGAACCGAGTGGAGCAATGCCTAAATATTTATGTAAAATCTGGTCCAAACAACTGAGTGAAAAGGAAACAAAGTAGACTAGAGTCTTGCCCACTGCAAACCACTGAATATCCATAATAACATTTCCATTCTCTGCTTGGGTACAGTTGAAATGTTCAATGCAATTTGAACAGGCAGCTGCATTTCTCACTGTAGTTTAAGGGATGTCACTGCTTGATGGAAGTTGTGATTGGAAAATGTTTATTTTTTGTGAGATGCATGTTTTATTTATTCAGAAATGCTTTGCAGTGTTTTTATTTAGTCTGATTATTATTTGTCATGCATCAAGAAAACAAATGAACTCCATAGTTTTATCCTCACCATCCAGTGCTTTTGAAGTTTTTCATGATTTCCTATTCCGCTATTGACTGACTCTGCAATCGTGCATTTACAAGGCAATAGCTTTTCTGGCTGCACAATGCCAAATTGATTAGATGGGATATACTCAAACCTGTCAAAGTTCTGCTTTAGCAGCAGGCCCCATTCACTTTTGTGTTCTCACTTGCTCTCTAGTGCCCTGTTTGTACAGATAGACCCCTCTATGGCTAACCCTAAATCTTTAGCCATACACGGCAACTGAAAATGCTTTTTAAGTCTAATAATCACTGTTCTTCGTCAAAGTACTTTGTAGAAAGTTTTTTTTTTTTTTTTTATTAAATAAAATGCTCTTTCTATTTTTCTGTCTTTTATCATCCTAGATGTAATGTTTAATGTTTCTGTGCATAATTGGAGAATTGAATTGTAAACCATGGCAGAACACTTTGGGTCACATTTTAGAGAGCAGCATCCCTCTTTGGTAGTGTATATTATGCTTACCCAGATCCCATACCATTAAAAATTACTGTAACAACTGTGGAAGTGTTTGTGTTGTCGCTAGGCCGATTATTTATTTATTTTTTTTACATTGTAATGGACTTTCTTAGCCAAAGCTTTAAGATAATGTAACACTTTCACTGGCTCTCCTTGAACTTTGAGCTCTCCTTGAGCTTTTCTGGGATTGCTGATCTGAGGGATCTTAATTCAGCAGCTTGCTGTTCTTGCTTGACTTTGACCCCTCATGTTTCATGGCTTTAACTCTGTTTGTTTTGAGTTGACTGTGAGACTAATTCACACACATGCCTCCAAAGCTCCAAAGTGGAGATTTCCTAACTCCGTGATTAGGGACTTTTCGGGATGAGGCAGCATTTTAAGCTCTTGTTTAGGACTTAGCCAGTTTATGCTCCACTAATCTTTTTTTTTTTTTTTGGCACTAGAAGGCCTGCTTCAGTCAAAACTAAGTTTCATCCCAATTCTTATACTGAATCATAATTTTAATGTTACAAATGATAATCATATAGGCCCTTTTCAGTTACTGAACCACACTCTTTCATACCTTTTTGTTTTACAACCTTGAAAAAGACAAGGGCAAGTGCAGAGAAGATGCACTTGCCCCATGAAAATGCCAAGGCTATTATATGTAATGTTGCTGAGGAAGGCAGGCAAAGACGAGGATCTAAATGCAGGGTTATTTAATAAAGTAACAAGAAACAGGGAACACAGAACTCAAAAATCAAAGGAAGAAAACCAGGGGAATAACAGAGGCAACCATTACACGTACAACAACTGACAAAGTAACAAGTGAAACTCAAGGGCTATAAATACACAGGGGCAAAAAAGCTTAACTAGGAAATGAGGAAACAAGATACAGCTGGGGAGACTAATCAACACGAAAAACTACATAGGACTACAAGACTTAGCACAAGACAGGAAATGACAAAAGAACACACAAAACAAGTGGAACACAAGACAAGAATCATGACAATATACTTTCTATAAGAGCTATAAAAAAAAAAAGCATTCCAGAGCATAATTATACACATTTGACCTGTTTCTGTAATTACCGAGAACAAAATAATAATGCTGATTGAGCCAATGGATTACAAATTCTTTGGTATTAATGAGTTTGGACAAATACGAAAGGGTGAATTTGCATTGTTTGAGTTACAGTACTTAACAGAATAATCAAAACTCTGTTTTGTGTGCTAGGTAGAATTAGAAGTGATTTGAATAAATGGATTAATCCAAGTAAAAAAAAAAAAAAAAATTGTATAATCTCTTCCAACACAAACACACATAATGCAGTATTTCTTGTAAACCTTTCCTGAACTTTTAAGGAGATTAATAGCTAAAAGGTTTGGCTATATAGGCACTGACAAAATAAATGGAGTGTGGTTTGAAAATATGCAAAGACTTTGCAGGTGAGCTGCCTATAGACCATTAAGTGTCATGACCAGGAACAAAAAGCATACTCAAAAATTATTACGAGATAAATAGTTGCAAAAGTATGAGATACAATTTTGCTGAGCGTGACGTTATTGTGAAAAAGTTAAAGACGGAATAGCTTTCCCTGTGGAAACGCAAGGTGTAAGTCATAAAATGAGATGGATTACACAGAAATATTGGCCCTATTTATTTAAATTGTTTTTGTTGTTGTTTTTACATTTGGTACAACAAAAATGGCATCATATACTAAAATGACTGTATAAATGAATCAAATAATAATACAAAAATAATGTTAGCAAATGTTTGATATGTGAAAGTGTTACATATTCAAAAAGCAAAAGTGATTTCATCAAATGACATTTCATGTGTCATCATAATAGAAAATGATCTCCTATTATCATTGATCCTTTTTTGCAATTCTCCAGTGACTTCAGATGGAGTTCGGTAGTTGAAAAGTTTGAAGGAGGTTTTGTGAAGTGTAGCTTTGTAAATGTGCTCCCTGCTGTGCCAATGGAGGGCTCCGGCCAGCGAGAGCCAGATCGTTACCTGACTGGGCCACCGGGAGTGCAGTTTTGGTTACATGGAATGAGGGGGATCTTGTGTTCCCAGACATGCTGTTTTTGCTTTGATGGACACCTGGGTCAAATTTGGAAACACAGAAAACTTTCAGACACACATCTATAGTAAACAACACCCAAAATTGAATTTTAGCATATACATAATGTTAAGAAAAAGGTATGGCTGTGCACTTGCCAGATTGGCCTGATTATTATCATTGTTTTGTTTTTTAACTATAGTAAATTGTCATTTTGTCTTGTATATTGTCAATTGTAAATAATTAGATGATAGTGCTGTTTAAGAACTGACTGACTAACACACTGTTTGTTGGCCAGCTCCCTTCGTCTCGGTGTATTCTGGGATGTGAGAGCGTGTTACACTGTAAAAAATTATATGATCAGTAATTTATGACAACATATTACTTTAACTCATCAAAATAAGCTATGCAATTTTTGCAAAAGTTATGCAAAACTTTCAACTCATATAAAGTCAGTTCAACACAAATTAAGTTGGAATGACTTAAACATCCAAGTTTTTTTTATATATATAGATATATTTTTTTATATACAGTGTAGAGGGGCTGATGGGAGATTGGGGATCTGTCATTCAGGGCTGATGGTGTGACTAAACCCAGAGCCAAAGGAGGCAGCAGTGGGAGAGTTGCCTGATGAATAGGCTGATAACGTGAGACTCTACTGGACACCCTTGCATGTTCTTCCGGTCAATAGGATTTCTCCTTTATTCAGAATTCGTGCTGAAGCTTTTGAGGCCAATCTTTTCTCGGGTCCCCTGCTGTTCTTCACAGCAAGGATGTGGACCATGACGTAATCTCACCTCTCTCATAGAGTGAGGGAGTCAAACAGAAAGACATTGTGATGGAGGGGGGCATGGGTTGTTGATGTTTTTGTTTGTTTGTTTGTTTGTTGGTGTTGTTTGTGCATTTGCTAATGAGAGAGATCAGAGGGTTAAAGGCACTTTTTGGGTCACGGCCTAACTTCAGTCCACAGGAAGGATGGTGCTTAGCTCTGTGGGAGATTTCCTCCCTTCTACCTCATGCAGTGACTGTCCGGTTACATTAATTTTGACTATTAATTTCCATGTGAGCCCAAAATCGTATCGCAAATCAGAGTACGGTTCTTGGAAACTTTTTTTTTTTTTCGTTTTTGAAAGAAGTCTCTTATGCTTCCCAAGGCTGTATTTATTTAATCAAAAATACAATAAAAACAGTAATATTATGAAATATTATTACAATTTAAAATGTTTTTTTTTATTTTAATACATTTTAAAATTTTTCGTATGATGCAAAGCAGAATTTTCAGCTTCATTACTCCAGTCTTTAGTGTGACATCATCCTTCAGAAATCATTATGATGATTTGATGCTCAAGATGTTTTTTTTTTTTAATCAGTTTTTTATCAATTGCTGCTTAACATTTTTGTGGAAACAATACCATTCAAACATTAGTGGTAAGATTTAAAAAGAGAGAGAAATAATAATAATAATTTGTTACATTTATATAGCGCTTTTCAGGGTCCTCAAAGCGCTTCACATATGGAAGGGGGAATCTCCTCAACCATCACCAATGTGCAGCATCCACCTGGATGATGCGACGGCAGCCATATTGCACCAGAACGCCCACCACACACCATCTTACTGGTGGAGAGGAGACAGTGATGAAGCCAATCAGTATATGGGGATGATTAGGAGGCCATGATGGACAGGGGCCAATGGGCAAATTTGGCCAGGATGCCGGGGTTACACCCATACTCTTTTTCGAAGGACATCCTGGGATTTTTAATGACCACAGAGAGTCAGGACCTCGATTTAACGTCTAATCCGAAGGACGGTGCTCTTTGACAGTATAGTGTCCCCATCACTATACTGGGGCGTTAGGACCCACACAGACCAGAGGGTGAGCGCCCCCTACTGGCCTCACTAACACCTCTTCCAGCAGCAACCTGGTTTTCTCAGGAGGTCTCTCATCCAGGTACTAACCAGGCTCAGCCCTGCTTAGCTTCAGTGGGCAACCAGTCTTAGGCTACAGGGTGATATGGCTGCTAATTGAAATTAATCAATTAATTAATTAAAGATGCATTAAATCAAAAGTGACAGTTATTTCTATTTAATAAGTATT
The DNA here is from genome assembly GCF_963993115.1 of Abramis brama. NCBI lineage: Eukaryota > Metazoa > Chordata > Actinopteri > Cypriniformes > Leuciscidae > Abramis > Abramis brama. The sequence continues at coordinate 22,373,704 of NC_139967.1, read as the reverse complement.
AATAAATAAATGTAATAAATGTGAATAAATGCTTTTCGTTTAACTTTCTATTCATCAAAGAATCCAAAAAAAAAAAAAAAAATCACCATTTCCACAAAAATAAAGCAGCACAACTGTTTTCACCATTGATAATTATAAGAAATGTTTCTTGAGCATCAGCATTAGAATGTTTTCTGAAGGATCACGTGACACTGTAGACTGGAGTAATGATGCTGAAAATTCAGCTTTGCATCACAGGAATAAATTACATTTTAAAATTCAAATATAAAACAGGTATTTTACATTTTAATATTTCACAATCCTGTTTTTACTGTATTTTTGACCAAATAAATGCAGCATGGTGAACATAAGTGACTTCTTTCAAACATTAAGAAATTAAAAAATTTCCAAATTGTTGACAGGTAGTCAACCCATAAATTCTCACTAAATTCACTTGCTTTTTATCCATGGTCACTTTAAAGGTCACATTATATATGTCAACAGTGATTTTTAACAAACATCTATCTGCAGCTTCAGATAATTCCAAATAACGTCTGACTACTGTTAATTATCTAGGCTTAATTAACTGAGATTTGTGAGATGTTTGTCTGTATTAGTAGTATAGTTCTGTCAAACAAAGTTGTTTGAGTAAATAAATGCAAGAATGGGTCATTAAGACATGATTTGTAGAATAAAATATCCCCCTTGCTGCGTTATATATTTCAAACAAATTGTGTTGCTTCATCATTATTTATTAAAAAGATTTCCACCCTTCGTTACTTGTTATATGGGCTAAAAAAAAGGCTACTATGTCTTCTCTTGTCTCAAATGGTTCCACTCAGATGCATTGTGTAGTGATGTCCAGAAGGTGGCGATGTAAACTCACATTCTATTCAGTGCCTGCAATCATAACAGGAGGTTTACCTGTAGTCAAAAATTGTATCCCTTAAAACTCATATTTGATCACCAAAATTCCATATTTAAACGTTTTTTCCTTGAAAAAAATAATAATAATTAATGCCTTAAAATAGCTTGAATGTTACTCTACACCCTTGCCTCGTTTAGTATACCTGGTTCTATGAATATGCAAATTAGCCCCGCGTCCACAGAGATCCACTCGTTGAGGATCACATGTTGACATGATTCTGTCAACAGGCAACAAACGTTGCCTGTTGCCTTGGCTTTTGGCTTGCTTAGTTGGGGACATTTAATATTCAACAGTATTATTGATCTGCCTTACTTCAGGTGGACGATGACGCAAATTTCTTCTAGAAACAAACTTTGTCGTATTATTTTCATGTTATCATTGTGAAGCTGCTTTGTGAATCTGTATTGTAAAAATATATAAATATATAATATAAATAAAGGTGACTTGACTTGACTTGACTTGACTTGGTAGTTTGTGACGTCAGAAACACCAGCGATTTCGAACCGCGTTTTTGGTCACTGCAGTTTTAAGGAGAAAATACTAAGCAAAGGTGTTGACTTATGAATTTATACATGGTTTGTCTGTAAGCATATTAAAAACACCACATAGAAATAAACAACATTATAAGCTTCATTTTCACCACTTTAATAACTGGAGCAATCTGTTTTAAAATAAATCAAAACAATTTTCAGTAGGCCTACAACAAATAGGCTGACATTTTATACGACAAATTACTTTTTTTGTTATTTTATTCTGTCTTTTCGTTTGCCTTGAAAAAAAAAATCAAGGCATTGAATGAGAATCAAATAGCCTAACAATTGTGACTGACAGAAATCAACCATGGTTCACGGAGAAGCAGAAAAATGAACACGCTTCGGACAGACACAATTGTCCTCCCTTTATTTACTTATTTATTTAAGGCATACACATTTGAAGGCATTTTAATAAATATTAGGGAGCACCAAATTGTCCACCTGTATTTTGACTTATTTATGGTCAAATATTACTCAGTTACAAGTAAAAGTTGTAAAGACCAATTTTTACTGAAAGCTACAATATGATTTTTTTTTCGCCGCTAGAGGTTGCTAACCTCTTATAATAACAAAGGCGTAGATTGATGACGCAGTGAATAAGCGGAACCATGGAACTTGTCGTCATGCAGATGGATCTAATAATGTTTATGGGAAATAATGTTTATGGATGAGAGAATACATTCATGTTTTTTAACATGACTGTGGTATGAAGCAGGTCACGATTCCTAATGAGACATATTCAAGTCCCGCGGATATTAAGGAATAAGGACATTTCATTCTACCGAACTACCCGCAAGTGCTGAATTAATACTCAAACTGGTCAGTTTATGTAACAAATGAAACTTGTGAGGTAACACAGCGCTGTTTCACTTGGTCTACACTATCATACTAAACTGCATTTGAGTGAGTTGAAAGTTATAATGTTATTCTATGTGTTAGTTTGTTGGCTGTATGAGATTAGCAGTAAGCTATCAACATTAGAATAACATACTGATCATATTCTAACATTTCATCATGTTGAGCTATATAACATTGATTAGTTTTATGCAAGGGTGTAGGTTTGATTTTGAAATTGGTGGGGACGGGGACATCCACTGAAGCTGAGCTGCATCTGTCATTAAAGGGACAGTTCACCCAAAAATGAAAATTCTGTCATCATTTACTCTCCCTCAAGTTGTTTTAAACCTGTATGAATTTCTTTCTTCTTCTGAACACAAAAGATATTTTGAAGAATGTCGGTAACCAGACAGTTGATGGACCACATTGACTTCCATAGTAGAAAAAAAAACTCAATACTGGTTACCGACATTCTTCAAAATATCTTCTTTTGTGTTCAGCAGAAGAAAAAAATGCATACAGGTTTGAAACAACTTGAGGGAGAGTAAATGATGACAGAATTTTCATTTAAAAGTGAACTTACAGAAATTAACTGTTGGCATATTTGTTTCACATCAATAATGTCCAGTTTGCCCTGTTGGACATGACACACAGCAATACTGTTAAGTGTCACTTGTGCCATTGTTCTGAGCCATGTTTTCAGTGTCCTAAGTAGTCCAGTCATTTTAAGCCAAAATGGGGGTCAACCTTGAACAAATTGCAACAGAAGCAAACTCAACTGATTTTGTATCCTCAATATGTCCTGAGTAAGGAAAAAAAAGCCCCGAAGAATCCCATTAGGGGAAAGTTTTGAAAAAGACCCAAATATAGCCTATTCATACGCCTATTCATTCTTTTTCTTACTTGAATAGGGTACAAAATTTAACCTTTAGATATCACCATGAAAATTACTGAGTTGATTACTTACATCAAGACAAGCAATGTGTTTTTATGTTTTATGGGGACTTTTTACAGACATAACAGTGTTTCCCCTAGGTTTACAGGTTTGGGGGGGGGGGGGATTTTTTTTTTTTTTTTTTTTTTTTGGTGCGTTCCCGAGATTAGACCTTTCTTAACATAATGCCGAAAACCCAAAGTCTCTAGGTGGTCTGATTGAGGAGTAGATAGAAGTGCAAGATTGGTGCGCACAGACGCACAGAACAGAAATCATGAGTTGATAAGCGCAATTTCCGGGGGAAAATTGCGCTAAAAATGTTAACATAAGATATCTGTTTAAAAAAATAAAATAAACATATTTTAATCTTTTTAAAACTGACTTTTGAAAATAACCTTTGTTAAATGTATATAAGTATTTGTTCATATTAATGGACCAGAGCTTAATAGTTTTATTTTTTTAACTAACAACTAAAAAAAGATTTAGAAATACTAACAAATATATTGCTCATTCATTGTTCGTTAATGTGTTAATACATTTATATGACAAACTAATTTTAAATGGGCTTTTTTGTGAGAAGTTTTTATTTCTATGATGCATTTATTGGAGAGAACAATCATGTCAGACGCAGCACTGCTGTGAACGCACATTCACGTTTAAACAATTTAAACAGTGTATTATTCAATGCATTACTTCTATATAATTATATATTAAGTTGCTCAAGCAAGTGGTAAAATACGTAACCATGTACTTATATTAACATCTTTTGCATTTAAATTTTAATACAATAAATCTTGCATGTCACAAAGAACTTGTTTTTCCACCTCCACGAATGTCATTATGTCGCCTTGTTGAGGTAAATTGTTTTCCTTGCTTAACCCCGGTCTTAAAGTGAAAAAAGTAGTATTTAATTAAATAAATTTACTACATTTTATTTAATTAATCGCACTTATGGTGAAATGACTACATTTTCAGGTCAATCTGTGTTCATTTTGCCCACGAAACATGCGCTGTCACTTTAATTCAGCGTTTGCAGCACAGGAAAAAATCATAGACAGTATATAAACGGCAAAAATAGACTCGGTGCGGAAACGATATGCTGTATACGCAGCGCAACTGAAAGAAATCGATCATCGACGGACTGCATCCGCGTGCAGTGTAAAAGCTTTGTAAACATGGGTAGGCTATGGAAAAAAAATACTCACCGCATACACACTGCAAACGAAATATGTGTGAAACGGGCGGAGCAGGAGAGCTACTCCGGCTGCTACTCGCAGTAGAGTGAGTGTTGCCATCTTCAGTTCAGCGACATATTTCCCGCCGCGCGCTCTCTGTCCGCTAGTGCTCATCTGTATTTGACGCAAGTGTTTGTTTGTGTGTGAGTGTGCGCGCTTGCGCACTCATTGGAATAGCTAATTGTAAACGCGCAAACACAGACAGAAAAGACATGCCATCGTGGAAATAAGATAAATAACATATTACTTAAGGGCTATTTAGTTTTTTTAATAAAATAACAAATTGTAATCTGGCACTATAAATAAATTCAAATCAAATTTACTTGACCTTCAAGGGGGGCGGGGGGAGCCGTTAGGAGGGCGGGGCGCCCCCCTTATATAATGGTAGGGGAAACACTGCATAATGATTTTATACTGTAGGCTACAAACGGTATATTATATCCCCCCTACACTAACTGCCTATCACAGAAAACTTTCTGCATTTTTACATTTTCATCTGTTTTCCAAAAATAAATAAATAAATAAATCCCCCCATGGACAAGTATTTCGGATATTGCCATCTTTGTGGTGACATTTTGTCCCTATAATGTAGTGTTACAAACACTTATACACACAATCTCTCTCTCTCTCTCTCTCTCTCGATTGTCAAACTAACGACTGTTCGCCACTTATCCCGCGATTGTAATACAGTAGTAAAAACTGATTTGTCCCGCATGTTTGTGCACAGAACTGTTGATTTCTCCCTAGATTACCGCATCTAGGTTTCCTTCGGATGAGCATTGCCGCTTCACACCAGAGCCTCTCACAAGTTAGATAGAAAAAACAAAGCCAATCAGTTTAGCGATGTGTGTTAGCAGGCGGGACTCAGATTAACCGTTTGTGTACCATGAATTGCGCATTTTTCTCAGAACGCTCTTGTAAGAGATTTTAATCTAAATAAGATGTTTCCTGATTAAATAAAATAAGCCTAATACATACAAACCACAAGACACAACCGGACAACAGTGGTTATATATATATAAATATATTTTAAGTTTTGATCGAAATTATTGATAGGGACATATCAGTGTCACTGGATATTGGTAGGGACACGTCCCTAGCGTCCCTACTAAATTCTACGCCCCTGGTTTTATGTACATTTGCTCAGCTGTCTAATAAGGTAGCCTACATGCAAGAGCGGCGTCTCTGTCAAGTCATGAAGCTCTGTCAAGTCGAAGTTTGTCACGGACGTGGAGCTCTCGGCATCTCAAAAACGCCACGCCGATATTGATCCTCGTTTTATTCCTCCTTTTGTCCCAAAGTCTGCTTGCCATGGTCCATAATGTTTG